>NC_081410.1:87066519-87729019 GCF_030272615.1 Cryptomeria japonica
CTTTGGTCTTAGTTTTGGATGCAATTTCCAAACCAGATCTATTGATAATCTTGCACTTTCCATCTTTGAATTGTAAATGAAATCCTCTATCCACCATCTGACCTACACTCAAAAGATTATACTTCAAACCTTCAACATAATAAACATTGTCAGTATTAATCTTACCATACAAGGATATTGTTCCTTTGCCTTTGATCTTGCATGCCTTGTTGTCTCTAAATTGGACTAGTCCACCATCAAATTCTTCCAGAGATGGGAATTTCCTATTGTCGCCAGTCATGTGATGTGAGAAACCACTGTCTATAACCTATTCATCCTTCCCTTCAATTTTAGCAGCCATGGCTTTCTCCTCAATATGATTTGTATCAATGAGAGGTTCCAGAGAATCATCCTTGATAGCAATAAAGACCTAATCTTTGTCAGAGCTTCCATTACCATATCCACTCATAGGTTCATCCTCATCATCATCAGTAATACCAAAATCATCATCACCAGCATAGTAACATGATTTATCCTTATTCCCTCTAAATCTAGGTCTACTTTGATATTCCAGATTAGGTTTATAATTCGTCATAAATCTTTCTTGATTCCTAGCAGTCCTTTCAGGACATCTAGAAGAAAAATGACCAATCTTATTGCATGAAAAACATTTAAAAGGAATTTTTTCTTCATTCTTACTGCCAACCAGTCCTTTAGGGATTCTTCTAGTAATTAGGGCTTCCAACTCTTCAAGTTCTCTATCTTCTCTCTCAATGTCTTCCAAATATTTAGCATATAACTCCTTCCAGTCTGTCTTTTGCTTACCAGAGGAAGATGCTCTAAATGTAGTCTTAGTTTTATTAGCACTCTGATCTCCAAGTTCCTCAAGTTCAAAAGCAGTCAATTTCTCAACTAATGTATCTCTAGTAATAGTGGTATTTGACATTGTCCAGAGTTCATTTATTCCAATAGCCTTCATTTTGTAAGATAGAGGTAGAACTCTCAGAATCTTTAACATAACCTCATCCTCATTAACATTTCCACTACAACATTTGATTCTAATGAGAATATCATTCACTCTATCCATGAAAGAATTTATCTTCTCATCTTCTTCCATCTTTAAAGTTTCATATCTCACCTAGTAACCTTCAATTTTTGCAATCTTTACTGCTTGGTCACCTTCATAAAGAGATTATGTTAGATAGATCAAATAACCAAAGGACAATTGAGAAGAGGGGTTGAATCAGTTGTCACCAGATTACAAAACTTTAAGAATTCAAAACTTTACTACCAAAACACATAAACTCAATATCGGAATGCATAAACCAAATACTGGAAAAACAGATATAGCAATTAAACATAAGCATAAATCATAGAATAGTTACCATCCATCCACAACACATGACACCAAGATTTGTACGTGGAAAACCCACTGAAGGGAAAAAACATGGTGGGAAGCCTATGCATAGTTAGATAATACTTATGCGATAAGTATGTGATTACAATATGAGGGGCCTGCACATGCAAGAAGGCCAACAACCTAGAGCACACTTCTCATCTGAAAAAGGAGCCTTAGTAACTACAAAAATATTGGATTACAATTCAGAAAGAAGAGTGAACTATAAGTATAGCATCTCCTATGCCTGAGTACAGTTCCAGTTAATCTCAATACTAGAGGCCCTAAACCTCTCTTACAAACACAATTCGATCACCTATGATCAACCAAATATTTTGCATATAATTACAACATTATTGGCACATAGATAAACCTAATCCCATATATCCATATACCATGATCTACAAAGAGATCTTACATCATATTTATACCAACCCGGGGCCTGAACAATTAGGTCGGCCACCAAAAAGATAATAAAATGAGTTCATTACATAAAATCGCAATCCAATGATCAACCAAGTCAGCTTAGGCCAAAAAAAATGTAAAACAATCCTTAAATCTTGTCAGTAACGCATCAAGAACATCCTCCAACATGTTACATAAACCGGTCCATAACCTAGATAACACCGGACCCAAAATAGGTCTCCATAAACCAAATCCAACACCATCGATGAATTGGAACACAAACAAGATAACCAACAATATCCTGAAAGCCATCTAAAAGCCGCACCAACACTACTTATCACATGCATCAAAAGATCTTCAACAAAGCTCTACCAATAAAACCCTTACCGGTGACCAAAAGTCTTACTAGAACAAATGATATCTCCTGAGTCATCTAATCCCGAACCAACTAATCGTGATACACATATGAATAGAATAAATGATAGATTGAAACCAATTCCACAAACCAAAGTATACCAGATCATACCAGATCAATATCATAGTCAACCACTCTACCAGAACCAACTGGAAACCGGTAAACAACCAAAATAACCGGTGTTGCCATGAATGACAAAACATTAATGCAACACATAATCAATTCCTCCAAATTGCTAACAATCTCCCCCTTTGGCATTGATGGAAACACTAGATGTGAAAAAAATCCAAGTGCTAAGAAATAATAAACAAGTCTCCCACAATGGAAGACATCCAACAATCTCCCATAAAATGATATAGCAATGAAGCTTTGAACTAAACTCCCCCTTTGACTGATATTCTATTAAGCTCTGTTTTTCACATATATCTCTCCCCTTTTGACAACAATGCCAGAAATCAGACATAAACATCAAGGAAAAGTCACAAATCCTCTGATTCTTACAGCTAACTACTCCCCCTAAGTAGTAAAATCATCACATCAATCTCGAATAAATAGTAGCTCTGATAATGCATATCGGATGGATTCCAATCAACATCACTTAGGTCTATACCAGAGGGGAAGAAAGCCCCAATATGTGCTTTGTCTTAGAATGAAATACCATATTCTTTGGTATATCAATATCTGCAGAGTTATCATAGTGAATAACTACCGGTTCATTACAATCCACCTTTATATCCTTCAACATTTGCTTCATCCATAGAACTTGTGTACAGTTAGTAGAAACAACAACATACTTAGCTTCAGTAGTAGATAAAGAAGTGCATGATTTCTTGTTGATGATCCATGAAACATGTTTCTTTCCAAGAAAGAAAGCTCCATTGGATGTGCTCTTCTGGTCATCAACATCTGCAGCCCAATCTGCATTTGTATACGCACATAATGTAAAGTCATTATTTTTAGGATACCACAAACCATACTCAATTGTTCCTTGCAAATACCTGAAAATCCTTTTCACTGGACTCTCGTGATTTTCTTTAAGATCACTCTAATATCTTGATACAATACAATCTGCATTCATTATATCTGGTCTAGTCTGAGTCAAGTATAACAAGCCACAAATCATAGAATTGTACCTAGTAGGATTTACCAGTGTAGATGCATAATTATTTGTCAATTTCTCACTTGTAACCATCGGAGTACTAACCGGTTTACAATTTTCCATACTAAATTTCTTCAACAACTCTCTAGCATACTTAGTTTTATAGATTAAAATACCTTTATTCATCTAAGTTATCTGCAAACCTAAGAAAATATCATATCCCCAATCATAGACATCGAAAATTCATTCTTCATATTGTTAGAGAATTCCATACACAACTTATCTTCACCTCCAAAAATGATATCATCAACAAAGACCTCAATTATCAATATGTCATCATCAGTGATCTTATAATATAAAGTACTATCAGCATTACCTTTAGTAAAATTAAGCTTCAAAATATATTTATCCAGTCTTTCATTCCAAGCTCTATGAGCTTGTTTCAATCCATATAAAGCTTTCTTTAACCTGCAAACCATGTTTTTGTCATCTAAAATGAAAAATCCACCAGGTTTCTCAATATAAACTTCCTCTTCAAGATCTCCATTCGTAAATGCACACTTTACATCCATTTGATAAACCTTGTAGTTCTTATGTGCAACATAAACAAGAAATAATCTAACAAATTCAATCCTACCTACCGGTGCAAAGGTTTCACCATAATCAATTCCTCTCTTCTGAGAATATCCTTTACAAACCAATCTAGCTTTATTCCTCACAAATTATCCATCCTCATTCAATTTATTCCTAAAACCACATTTAGTTCCAATAACATTCTTATTTTTAGGTCAAGGGACTAAATTCCATGTGTTATTCTTTTCTATCTGATCTAATTCTTCTTCCATAACTTTCATCCAACTTTCATCTTTACAAGCTTCAATTACTGATGTCGGTTCAACTTGAGAAATAAAACATACCTCATTATCTTCTAGCCTTCTTCTTGTCATCACTCATTTGATTTTGTCTCCAATGATCTGATCTTCTGAATGATTCAATATTACATACCTAGGATTCTTCTGATTTTCTGTTCCTCTGTCCTGATTGTTGTTCACCAAAAGTGATAACCCAAGTATACCTGCAAATCTATCTATGAGATAGCCAATCTCAATCAATGAAACACCTCAGGGCTTGGACAACATAACATAGGATCCTAATGATCCTCCTGCACTTTAGGTTCTGCTAGACCTAGGGGGGGACACCCTTTTGATGCATTGAATACAATAATCACAAACATAAGACTGCATCAACAATGAGCAGACAAACCATTCCACAAGCTCACCAAATTAGGTAACATGTACAGATGGGCTGGATCTTATACAAATAATAGGTGAAATAGAGCTTTGGAAGGATAGAACATTAACCCCTAAACATAAAGGGAAATAGATTTATCTTTTAAAATGTATATCTGAGACCATTCCCAAATCTGTCAAAGTCTAGTGCCTTGTTCATTGGGCAGTAGAGTCACTCACAGAATTACAAATATGAATCATAGATGCAAGTTTGTTTTTCTTAAATAAGATATTCATGCATCAATACCTTATATTAATGCACTATTTGATTCATTCACAAATTCATCAGATCTGGATACATATTTGATTATTTATGACTGACTTTAGAATTTAAACTCTTCATTGAAGAATGCCTACAAACAATTATACAATCTCCTTGAGATGACAAATTTCATCCTCCTTGAGGATTGAATTTATAATAATGAAAAAACATATCACAGAGACAATCTTGTGGGAAATTACTCATGCCTGACACCAGTAAGACCTATAATTAAAACCATATTTACAACACTGCACTGCAATCTCTATACCCTGAAACCAAACAAAAGCATTTACAAACTTGGGTCAAGATCTTCAAAAAATGGAAGCCATCAAATCTGGAGCATTTTTCCAAATTTTTGGAACCCTTACAACTGAGAAGAATTGGGAATAAAAGGGAGAGGGAACCAAATCAAATCTGCAACTGAATTGCCAAGTGTCTCCTCTCTAACTGAATTTTGTTCCCGTGGAAAATACCTCCAAAATATCCCACATTTGTCAAAATTAACCTCACAATCAGATTCCTCACTCCGAGAGCTTTCCGACAATATATAATACTTTATATTTTGGCCAAAATTTAGACCCTGGGCGAATTAATTCCCATTTGTGCTCAGTCATTTAAATATTTTGAATTTTAATATAGTCAAAACTATATCATTTATTCATTTTAATTTTGATTTTTGCCTCCATTTGTGCTCTGATGCCTTGCCATGTGGCGGCCTCTGATTGGTCGATGGGGTTGACCAGACGCCACCTGGGATGATACCTCATCACCGCCACGTCATCTGCTTCGTCACTGCCACTTGGCCGCCACGTCATCGCCACTGGACTACCAATTGTGCGCCAACTATGTGCCACCTCACCAGGACCCGCCTGCTGGACTGCCACCTATCACGACACATGGACAGCTCTCGTTCACTTTCGCTATTTCGCAGGGTGTAACTCGCGTGCATCTTCCCTTCGCGAAATAGCGCGCACCGTCGATCCATCTCGAACTTGCTCACTCGTTAACCCGACCTTTCTCTGCAAAATTTTGCCTGTCTGCCTCAGGAAGCATGCCTGCATGGGGTCCACCTAGTCACCATCCAGTCAACTCCTTCGTCGCCTCGGGAAGCATGCTCGCGCGTGGGCCCACCTTGGGCGCCCATAGGGCACCATCTGTCAAAAGCCTTTATGGCTTAGACATATTACTATAGTGCATTTTTGTTTATAAACATCAAAAAAGTCCACTTCCCAGCCAATGTGGGATAATGCATTATGCCTGGGACTGCGATTTTGGAGCTTTTCTCTGAGTGTTTTCATGGCTGCCAATGAAATTTGCCTGGAAGTTCTTTGCCTTTCTTGCTTGCTGCGTGGGAGAAAGGGATGGAAATTGCATTTGTTTGGAAATTTAATGGCTCTTCATTTATTTTGAAATTCCTATGGGCTCTTTCATTGCCACGCACAGGGGAGGAGGAGCTGCCAATGGGATTTGCCTTTATTAGAAAAATGTTTATGCTAACATTTCACCCAACCACAACTCACAACAGGGAGGATGCCTAGCATTTGTTTTAAAATTTAAAACTTTACTCCCCAAACACCATGTGCTTGGGAGGATGTTGGCTGGAAATCATGGAATTTGGTTATACCATACCAAAGAGTTTGCTTGAAGTTTCTATTGCTGCTGTTGTTTGCATTTGACATTGGAAAGATCATGCCTTACCTTGCCACACAGAGGAGAGATGGGCAAAGGTTGTGAATCAAACTTTACAGCTGCTATTTTTACTTTGGAATATTATCCATGGCCCCTTATTCACTACACAATCTGCCATTTCTGTTTGCATTTGTTTGAAAGCTTTTGCCAAAGCCACACACAGCAAGGGAGGATTCATAGCTGCACACTTGCTATTTAATTTGCTTGAAAGTTTTTATTGATTGCCTCCTTACCATGCCACGTAGAAGCCTGGAGTGCCCAATGGCATTTGTTATTTCAAGTTTTTTGCTGCTGTAGCTTCACATGGGGAAAGAGGTCTGCTATTTGCATTGGCTGGAGTTTATAAAGTCTTCTCTTTGTCAAACTTCAAGCATGGAGGATGTTGGCAAAGTCATGAAATTTGGCTTACACCTTCCACATTACATTGGGTTGAAAGGTTTAATGGCTTTTCACATGCCAATACATTTAATTTGAAAGTTTAAATGGTCTTCTCACACCATGGCTGCCAAGTGCATTCATATTTTTTAATGCTCTTCTTTGTCGCTGAAGGAGGATTTGGCTCCAAACTTGCCAATTTTAAATTGCCTGAAGTTCATAATAACATCTTGAACTCTTATGACATGCCTCGTGATTATAATCCATATTTAGATATTCTGAAAATCTCTTAGTGAACAAAGTCGCCAATAAACTAATACGGCACAGGCATGAGCCAGGTCGGGCCCCAAAGTGGGTCCGACTAAAAAAAATTTTGTTTTCATGCAACTGACCCCTGGAATGCTTCATGGACCTCAAGCATACCTCTGGAAATGATCAGCATCGTTTTCAGATCATTAATCCGCATTTTACAACCTTCAGGCAATTATGCCACAATTTTCGCATTTAATCACGAAGACGTAATTTTCAAACCTGTCAAAACACCTTTCTGGAGCTCGCCATCTGACAGGCATGTACTTTGATATACAAGGATGACATATACCAAATGGTTTCTCAAGACGAGTCCCGAGCAAAGAGATATTAATTTCCAAAAATGGCCAACTGGCTTTGTCGACACTGCGGACCTGATGAAGTCAATGTTCTGACAACACATGATGCCTTTCTCAAAAATATCAAACGACCTCCGTGGGTCCACAAATTTGAAACATAGGTACCTTAAAGTACATATTAAATCTTTGAATTCTCAATTCAATCACTAGACTGACAGGATGCAAATGGCGCGCTCACCAAAATGGCTACATTAACTGATATAACACTGGAGTGCGGATAACTGAATTTGATGGCAAAATGAGCTCTTTTGAAAACGGATCAAACGGATTGGTGGAGCCTTGAAATTTGAAACGTAGCTCACCATTTATACCAACATTAGCCCGGAACAAACATTCTGACATGACGCTCACCGGGACATTTTTACACTTGTGCAAACATCACAAACTACAAACGGATTGAGCTTTGAAAACTGAGCAAACGGATTCATAAGGACTTGAAATTTTGCATGTTGACTCACATTTATGCATAAAATTCAATCTATTTTGAAATTCTTCATGATAATAAACATGGAAAAAGATATAAACACCCAAAGTAGGCTACTTAATAAAATTTTGCACTTGTGCCTAGAATGCACTTTTAGCTCACCCCTCGAAATGGGTACCTAGTAAACTTATCCAAACTGAATTCTGAAAGTTGCACATCACTGCATAGGCCAAATGAAAGGTGTGGGACATGAATCCCGAGCCTTACCCTCTGAAAATCAGTTGGCTCCATTTTACCCCCTTGCTAACTAGGCCATTCAAACTGACTTATTTTAATCATTTGGAAATGCAAGGCAAAATTTGAAATAGGCCTACAAACTTTGACTCAATTTTAAATACTCCCAACACTGATCTTTAGTTATTGTTGAATTTTATGATACTATTGGAGTAATTGGTTCAACATTTTGTTCCAGTGTAGGTGCTACCGGTTCAGTTATGATCATTTCCATTGTCGGTTCTCTCTCATAGGTTCTAATTTGACTTTTATTCTGCTCTTCCACTTTGACATTTGTTCTCTCTATAATTCTCTGCAATCTTTTGTTATAACATCTATATGCTTTGCTTTCATTAGAATAACATAAAAAAATATTCCTTCATCACATCTAGGATTAAAATTTCCAATGGAATCATCTCTTTTGATATAGCATTTACTACCAAAGATTCTAAAATACTTAATTATCAGTGTATGACCAAACCATAACTCATAAGGTATTTTACTGCTATGTCCTTTAATATGAAATCTATTGAATGTATATATCACCATGCTTACAACTTCTCTCCAATAGATATGAGGCAGATTAGCTTTCATCATCATAGTTCTAGTTGCATCCAAGATAGTTATTTTCTTCCTTTTCACAACACCATTCTGCTAATGTGTCCGGGTGTTGGCCATTTGGATGAATTAATTATGTGTTGCATTTATGTTTTGTCATTGATGTCAACACTAGCTATTTGGATTCTTTGCCGACACCCTTCTAGTTTTAGTAGGTTTAGTAGTTTCTGGTTGGTTTGGATCCGACATGATCCAATAGGCTCCAATATGATTTGGTTATGGAATTGGCTTATTCGTGATACTCATGTTCATATTCAGTAAGTTGGTTTTAGTCTGGTGATCGGATGCTATCCTATTTGCTTGGAAGCTTGGCTTGTGGTTGCGGCGAGGATTTCACTGACAGAGCTCTTCATGAAGATATTTGATGATATGAATAAGTGGCATTGGTGCATCTTTTGGTGTGTTAGGATTAATGATAGTCCCAAAGACATTGAGAAGGGGGATTGAATCAGTGTCTAACCAGTTAACAAAATATTTAAACTTATCAAGAAATTTGCATCCCAAAATAGTGTACCGGTAAATAAGAATTAATGCAGTAAATAAGAATAACAGAGATAGCATGGAGAACACACCATAACACAAGATATTAATAAGGAAACCTGGTGTGGGAAAAACCTCGGTGGGATTTGTGACCCACAATATTCACTCACTGGCCAATGAATAAATATTACTTACAATGAGTGGCCTGTACATGCAGGAAGGCCAACTATGTAGAGCTCACTGCTCAATAAGAGTCACACTGACTACAAAAGTGGATTATGAAATCCAATACAATGTACTTCTTCAAATCAACATCAACTATGCCAGGTTCAGTGCCGGTTTAAGCTCAGTCTACTACCAAAACCTTCGTTGTCAACTATATCACCTTATACAAAAATGTTATCCATATTCAGTGCCGGTTCAGTGCCAGGTTCAGTGCCGGTTTAAGTTCAGTCTACTACTAAAACCTGGCACTGAACTATGCCAGGTTCAGTGCCGGTTTAAGCTCAGTCTACTACCAAAACCTTCGCTGTCAACTATATCAACATATACAAAAATGTTATCCATATCTTCTCTCATCCATACTTCCTTACTGCACAAAATGACCTATACGATCTCATACATATATATGAGTCTTTTAAAATATGCCATGTTGTCTTTACAAAAGATAATTACATTAAAATACAATAAACAAAAGTTTATTCCCTATCGACTGGGGTGCCGGTATGCATTGTTGCCGCTACCGGTGAAGTGCTTGCCGGTGTATGTAGAAGTCTATTGCTGGTGCTGATAATTGTTGGTGGCTTACCAGATGAATACTAGTTGGTTTCCAGATGGTTGCCATAAATGACAACATCAACTATTCTCATAAGAGTGTAGAATGCCAACATGGTGTAGTTTCAGGATGCTGATGGTGATCATGTTCGAGACTTGGTGGATGGAGATTAATGCTTTAGCGTGTGGACCTATATTGGGTCCCCCTTGATCTAGGTTATGGACCGGCTTAATGTAATGTGTGGATTGGACCTCTCAATGTGTTTCAGGATGTCTTATGTGTTGGATATTATTTATTTGGTCTACGGCTGACATGTTTTGTAATTATGTATTTTGTTTATTGTCTAGTGGCCGATGTGATTGTTTATGGTCGAGGGTTTGTATATATATGATGTAAGATATCATTATAGATAATGATAGGAAAAAGGTCATATATGGATATGTAATGTGCGAATAATGTAATATCATTCAGTCAGAGGATTTGGTCAATCATTGGAGATCAAATTGGGTTTATGTAAGAGGATTTAGTTCTCTGGTATTGAGCTTAACCGAAGCTGTACTCAGGCATAGGAGATGCTATCTTTGCAATTCAAACACTTCCTCCGGATTGTAGTCTAGATTTTTATGTAGTTAGTGAGAGTCCTTTTGTGATGAGCAGTGTACTCTAAGTTGTTGGCCTTCCTGAAAGTGTAGGCCTCTCAATTGTAATTCACATGCTTACTGCAGAAGTATTATCTAACTATGGGTAGGCTTCCCACTTTGGTTTTTCCCTTTACTGGGTTTTCCACATATAAATCTTGGTGTCATGTAGATGGTATTTATTCTATGATTATTGTTTATTCTTAATTGGTTTAACTTCTATTCGGGTACTTGGTTTAAGCATTTTGGTATTTATGTTTTGGGTTCCGATATTAAAGTTTTAATTTCTAAATGTTCTGGTAATCTGTGACAATTGATTCACCCCCCTCTCAGTTGTCTTTCAGCTATTTGAACTATATAACAAATGGTATCAGAGCTTTGGTCCTCTCTATAGAAATCTTAACAACTTGAGAAAGATCATATGGCGACTAACAATTCAAGTTCATCCAATTCATCTGGAGCTATCTTTCAGAGGGATATCCCTAGGCTTGATGGAACAAATTACACAATATAGAAGATTCAGATGGAGACTCATCTGAGATGGAGACTCATTTGAGATGTCTTGGAAAGGAGATTTGGGAGATCACACAGAATGGTGTTACACCTCATAATATGGCATTTGGAAATCCTCCTCTGGTAAACTTGGATAAGGAGCTTGAGAATGACTG
Source organism: Cryptomeria japonica (assembly GCF_030272615.1). Classification (NCBI taxonomy): domain Eukaryota; kingdom Viridiplantae; phylum Streptophyta; class Pinopsida; order Cupressales; family Cupressaceae; genus Cryptomeria; species Cryptomeria japonica. The sequence goes on from NC_081410.1 coordinate 87,077,973, forward strand.
TAGAGCAAGAGAAGCCCTCTTGTGTGCAGTTTCTGATCAGCAAATAATGGGATTGACCGCCAAATCATTTGGAAAGGCTATATGAGATAAGATGGAGACTCTTAGTGAAGGTGACCCTACAATGAATATTGCTAAACTTGATGGTTACTAGGTGAGAAATGAAAACCTAAAGATTGAATAAGATAAAAGGATTACTGTATTCATGGAAACGGTAAATAAGATTGTTTTCGGAATTCAATGTTGTGGTGGAACTTTGAGTGAAGATGAAATTATTTCTAAAGTTTTGAGAGCCCTACCACTAGCTTACAAGATGAAGGATACTACTATTAATGAGTTGAGAACAATGGCTAATACATCTGTCAATAAAGATACCTTGGTTGGGAAGTTATCTACTTTTGAGATTAAAGAATTTGGACCTCTTGGAGCTGTGAAGACTGAACCTTCTTTTCATGCATTTGCATCAACAACTAGTAAGAAAGATTGGAAATATTTATATGCAAAGGAATTGGATGATATGAAGAGAGAAGATGACAAGTTTGAGCAAATTGAAGCCCTATTTGATAGAAGAGTACCTAAAGGACTGGTAGGAAGTAAGTATGAAGGAAAAGCAACTTTTAAATGTTTTGCATGTAATAAGATTGGTCAATTTGCATCTAGATGTCCTAAAAGGAATTCAAGATTTGAAGAAAGAGTTAGAATATCTTTTAAGACTAACCCTAGATATCAGAACAAGTATAAGTATAGGAAAAATGAAGACAAATCATGCTACATAGCGGATGAGGAAGGCATTACTGATTCTGATGATGAACCGATAGAAGACTCTGCTAGTGGTTCCAACAATGGTAAGGAATGGGTGTTCCTGACTATCAAGGAAGATGTTCCGGCATTGGAAGAGAATGTACCTAAAGAGAAGGAACTAAAGGGAAGTTTCAATCTTTGCAAGAATTTGATGGTGGTCTGGTTAGATTTGGAGATGACCAAGCATGTATGACCAAAGGAAAACGAACTATATCATTGGATGGTAAGAACAATACTGACAATGTTTATTATATTGAAGGTTTAAGGCATAATCTTTTGAGTGTAGGACAATTGGTGGATAAGGGATTTCAATTACAATTCAAGGATGGAAAATGCAAAATCATTAACAGATCTAGTTTGGAGATTGCAACCAGTACATAGACAAAAGGTAATATATTTCATGTGAATTCCAGTGCGAAGATATTTTTGACTACACAGATTGATGAGAGTTGGCCATGGCATAAAAGGTTGTGTCATGTGAATTTTGATTGCATTGTGAAGATTAGTTCAACTAAGGTAGTTAGAGATATACCTAAGATTGTGAAGCCCTATAATCCAGTATGTAAAGAATATCAATGGGTAAATAGGTTAGAACCTCTTTTAGGAGTATACAAGATAAATCAAATGATATTCTTAATCTTATTCATACTGATTTGTGTGGCCTTGATTATTCTAGAATGATGTGGGTTACTTTTCTAAGGGAAAAATATGAAGCATTTGAAAAGCTTAAATTCTTTAAGGCTAAAGTGGAAACTGAGACATGATTGAAGATTAAATGTTTGAGGTTAGATCATGATGGAGAATTCACATCCGGTGAGTTTAATAACTTTTGTGAGAAGCATGGTATAAGAAGACAATTTTCTACTCCCCAGACACCTCAACAGAATGGAGTTGTGGAAAGGAACAACATAACTATCTTGGATGTTGCTAGAACAATGATGATGGAAACTAGTCTATCTCATATCTACTAGAGAGAAGCAGTGACAACAAGGGTTTATACATTCAACAGAGTACATATCAAAGGAGAAACCGGTAAGACACCTTATGAATTATGGTTTGGCAATACACCTACAACTAAGTATTTCAAAATCTTTGGTAGTAAATGTTATATCAGGAGAGATGATATTATTGGAAAATTTGATCTTAGATGTGATGAAGGCATATTTATTTCTAATGAAAGCAAGACATATAGATGTTATAACAAGCGATTGTTGGAAAATGCACACTCCAATGAGAAATTGTAGGTGATTGAAGGTATTGTCATTGATGGCAACCTTGCAATCATGTGATACTGGCAGATAGACATAGGCACCGGCACCGATAGACTCTACACTGGCACATAGAACACTAACAACAAAAAAGAAGAATACCAGCACCCTGGCCGATAGGAATTTTATGTATTTATACTTTGTAATTAATTGAAAAGTCTTTTGTAAGCTGACATGGTAGATTGTAAAATGACTCATATATGTATGAAATCATTGTAGATCATTTTGTAGACATGAGATAGGATGTGAAATATGTAGACCTAATATGCGAATTATTGGTTAAGGATTAATGTAGTAGCAGAGCTTAAATCGGTACTAAATCTAGCATAGCAGATGTTGATCTGAAGCAGTACAAGACATTGGATTAGTATAGTCCATTTTGAAAGTTAGTGTGACTTCTTTTGTAATTGAGCAGTGAGCTCTAGGCACTTGGCCTTCCTGCATGTGTAGGCCCCTATTGTAAGAGTAATATTCCCTTATTGGCCAGTAAGCGGATATTGTGGGTCACAAATCCCACTGAGGTTTTTCCCACACCGAGTTTCCTCATTAAAATATTGTGTTATAGTGTGCTTCTCATGTTGTTGTTATTGTTCTTATTTACTACATTATTTCCAGTTTACCGGTACTCAGTTTTAATATGCTTTTCATGTTTTAAATCAAGTAATTTGATATACCGGTTAGATACTGATTCACCCCCCCCTCTCAGTATCTTTGGGAATCCTAACAATTGGCATCAGAGCTTGGTCCTCTATTTTTAGAAGCTTGACAACTTGAGGAAGATCTTGTCACCGATAGTGATGGAAAACTTAAGAAAGCAATTGGAAACAACTCTTACAGACTATGATGCAGAAAAAGTGAAGAATATCAAACTTGAGGATGATCTAAAGGCTGCTCAGGAAATTATTCAAGCACTTCAAGAAAATTTTACTATTGCAAGGAACAAGAGGAGAGAACTTTGTGAAAAGATGCAGAATGAGGAAAATGAAAAGGAAACTCTTAATGATTTGGTAAACAAGCTAAGACAAGAAATTAGTACAACAAAGAATGAGATGCAGGATATGACTATGAGATTCTGTAAAGAAATTGAAGACAGAAAGAAGAATGAGAAGACTTGGTTAGAAGACTAAATATTGTTGCAAATGAAAACACAAGACTCAGTCATGAAAATGATATGTTGAAGACAGATCTGATGCATACACAAAATGACAGAGCTAAACTCATGAGACAGAAAGGAATCTTGGAGAATGAATTGACTGTTGCAAATCAACACAAGGAGAAATTTAAGAAAATTTTAGAACAACTTGGTGACATGCTAAAGAATCAGAAACCTAATGATGATACAAATGGCCTTGGCTTTGAAGTTGGTGAAAGCTCCGGTATTGCAAATAATCATGATCATAGCAAACCGGTAAGACAACATACTGCTTACAAATTTAATGGCAAATGCTTTAATTGTAACAAGTATGGTCATAGAGAAAATCAGTGTAGATCTAGAAATTATCAAAATACTAATACACCCACCGGTCAATGTTCTAAATGCAACAAAGTTGGTCATAATTTAGAAAATTGCAAAATGAATGTAAGATGTTATATTTGTGGAAGATTTGGACACTTATCTAATCAATGCAGAACATATACTGGCATAGGATATGGGAAAGCTATTCAGAAGAACAATGTGACTTGTTATGCCTATAACAAGATTGGACATATTGCAAAATTTTGTAGAAGTAAGACATCACCGACAAATACCAAAGGTCCTAGTTTAAAAGGTAAAGAAAAGGTTGAAGAGGTAAAGCAAGAATTCTCAAAACAATGGATCAGAAAGTTAGATCAGAATGTTGATGGGAATACTCCTCCACTGGTAGAACAGAGTATCACTCAACCGACAGGAGACTCTTCATCTAACTGAAGAAAAATATTTTGGGGGTTTAGCAACAAAATGAAAAACATGCTATTATTCCCTTGGTTGATGGTGAGAAGTTAAAATTACTTCTATACCGACAGATGAGTTAAGTTGTGACTTAACCGGTGAGCATTAAATGTGGTAGTTGGAGAAAATAACATTATAAAGAAAATGTTTTGGCTCCTTTTTCATTCACCAAGCATTCAAATCATCAAGAGCGCGAAAATTCCCGAGCGAAGGCATTCTAAGCGAAGAAGTGAAGCAATCCATCAAAGCATTCATCCCTAAGGCAGATTGAGGTATTTATAGCTATGGCATCTTCATCCACTCCTAAATTTATTGGAAAACCTACTATTGTTGAGGCTATTAAGTGCCCTAGACCCATTTTCAAACTGGTTCCTGAAATTGCAAAGAAAGATGATAGTATAGGTGCATTTTCTCAAATTCCTAAGGAAGTAGTATATGCTGAAGACCCTAGGATGTATATACATTGTCATATAGAGGAATTAGGTGATGATGAAATCAAAAATATTTATAGCACTGTGATTTGTGATGAATATGGAAATATCAAGCTGGAACATAAGATAGTGGAAACCCTAGGTTTTACTAAAATCCTTAGTATCCCGGATTTTCCCAAAGATATCATAAGGATTGTGTTAAGCAGAGTACATTGTGAATTTTTTTGGTTGGATTCAATCCATAAAATCACAAAGGAAGCGGTAAAAGTTGTAACGGGGTTACCTTCCACCGGTAACAAACCTAACAAAACAAAGAAGGTCTCAAATGACACAATGATAAACCTAATTGGTGCAACATTAGACAAAAGGTCTTTAAGGGTAAATGATGTAGAAGACATAAATGTCAGATTTATCAGTATGATCTTAGGTTATAAAGCTACACATGCAAATAGGTTGAACTCAGTTTCTAGCCCATGTATCAAAAGTGCCTATGATATGGTCAATGATAATGCAAGGATAGATATATGTGAATGGCTCAAAGATGAATTGATAGACAATCTGGGAAAGATTAAAGGAGATAAGAAAGGAACATTCAGATTTGGAAATTTTCTTGTTTGTCTGATGTTGTACACAACAAAACAAGTACCTCGTATTGGTCCAAGAGATTTTGGTTTTGACATTCTGGTAGGAAAACAACTGTTGGACCTATTGAACAATATGGGAGAAAACCAAGAGAAAAACCTAAATGAACATTTTCAAGCATTGAAGACTCGAATGAAAACTAGAGTAAGACTGTCACATGCTATTGTGGATAAATATCAGAAGGAAAATTTTTTTGTGATCAAGAAAGATGAAATCTGGAAGGAGGCAGTTGTCCCTAGAACTATCTGGGCAACTGAAATGGGTTATGAAACAGATGACAATATCATTGAAACTTATGCAAAAGCCCTCCTTGAAGCACCCAATGAACCTACTGAGGAATTTTTTGGAAATGCTAAAACAATAGAAAGTGGAATTCAATCAAAGAAAAGGGTTTAGAAAGTCAAAGAAACTATAAGGAAAGGAACCTGATAGGCTAAATAAATCAAGGAAGATGTTTTGAGACAAACTGGTATAAGTGAAAGTTAGTTGGAAGCACCTCAATCGAAAACTCATCTTTCATTGATTGGAACTTCTTCTAAGAGTGATATACCAATAGTATTTAAAAGGGTAGAAAGGAAAATAAAACCCACACCGGCACCCTCTCCTACACCAAAAAGAACAAGACAAAAACAACAAGTAGTAAGGCCTCCAGCAAAGAAAATGACTCCTAAGAAGAAGAAGGTAAAACAATATATTGCCCCAATAGACAAACTTCTTAGTGAAATTATAGAGGATGGTAAGCTGAAGAACATCAACAAAATATACAATACATTATCAGCTAATGATAAGGAAAGCATAGAGAACAGTGTAATTTTACACTTAGATATATACAAGAAATTCTTGATGGAAGTTGTTGATGAAATTCCAAACGATCTATATAGGAGATTAGAAGCTAGAAGGCAAGCAATTGTTGAGCTAGACAAGAAAATTAAGATTGAAAAACTACTTGCAGTACATCCAGTCAACTCAACTAATGAAATTGATAAACTTATTAGTGAAGCAACCCGGACAGTATTCTATATTGCTCACCGACATGTAGCACTGATGGCAGGTAGAGTAAAGGAAGTCTCTGAGGAAAAATCAGATGCATGGGATATATTCTTTGTGGAAAAAGAAAAACAAGAAGAATTACTCAGACCAAAAACTATTAAAGTATATCAAAAGGATAGAGATAAGGGGAAAGGTAAGGTAGGTGGACCTCCAAGCCTTAAAATAATTGACAATATGCCCCCACCTCTTTTAGATACTCCACTAGTAGATACTACTGACAGTCAACCAACCATAGGGAGTATGAAGACTCCACTAGAGGATAAAAATCCCGAGTCTGAAATTTTGTATACTGTGAATGTAGACACCCAAGAAGTAAATATTATGGTTGACAGAGAAACCACTAAATATAAGGAGAAAGATGTGACTACTGAGTCACTGGCTATAGAAGTTGAGATAAACATAGAAAAACCTACACAAGCAGAACAACTGGCTGAGGATACCACTGAGAAACCGGTAGAAACAACTAAAAAACCATCAGAAGAACTGGCAAAAGAGAGTTTAGAGGTACAAACTGTTAGAATATTTAATCTTTACTTAGCTTAGGTTTATTTTTATTTAATTTAGGATATTCCTTTGGAATTCCTACATGTAATTTGTCCTCTAGTACATGTGTGAGGACAAGTCATTTCTTTTATTTTCCTTTATTAAGGAATATTAGATTTCCTCCATAAGAGGATGTGGACACATGGCACACACATTTTATGAATGGTGGCATTCATAGATTTGGAGTTACTTTGTAACTCCTCTCCTCATCTCTATTTAAGAGATGCCTCCTCTCTCATTTCTTCTTAATGACAATATTGTAAAGAGCTTCTTGCTCTCTCTCTCTCTCTTTCATTTTTAGGCATTGCCTCATTCATAATATCACAAGGGGTTTTTCTTTGCTTTTCCCCTTTCAAAAGTTCTTGTGCCTCCTTCTTCACATTTGGGTGATTCTCCAAGTTTATTGCTTTTCTCATGGTAACAATTACTTCATCATAAACTTTCTTGGATTAATTTTCTTTTCCTTGCTCTTTTATTTCCTTTCATGGTATCAGAGCAGGTTTCTAATCCTTGTTTTAAGTTAACATTGATGAAGGTTACCATTCAGTGGAGTTCACCTTGTTGGAGGCATTCTTGAGAGGAGAAGAAGTTCTTTGACTAATATTTTCTATTGTGCAGGGTTTTGGTTTCAAATTTTAATTTTTTTTTTCAAACTTGTTAACAAGTTTGCCTGCAGGTTTAATCTCCTATTCTAGTTAGTTTTTTATTAAAAAGGGCTTTGGAAGGCTTGCCGCCAAAGTTCCTTCTTTCTAGTTCAAATTTAATTATTTTAAAGTTTTGGAAGGCTTGCCGCCAAAACTCCGGTGCTAACTTCTTTTCCTGCATATTTTAGATTTCATATTTATTTAGTTTGGAAGGTTTACCGCCAAACTTAGTCTTCTAAATTTATTTGGTCGGCTTGCCGCCAAAACTAATTGATTATTAAATTTCATTTCTGATTCACTTGCAGATTTTAACTCTTTTTGCTTACAACTATTCTGATTCAATTTGTTTGAATCTGCCATTCAGTCCTAACATCTTTATTTGCAGGTGTTATTGATAAATAAAAGGGTTTATATTGTAAAAATAACTGATTGTAGTAAGCTATTATAATTTCTCTTTAAGGCAGATATAATTTATTCTTTATCAGTTTATTTCAAACCTTCTCTGTATTTAAGCATATTGAAAATTTAAAATCTAAAATCATTTTCAAAGTAAAATCTAAATCTCCATCCATCAACTCTAAAATCAAAATTTTTTTTGTTAAAAGTGGCATTTGAATAGCTGAATAATTCCATTTTTTAGATTTCCTCAAGTTATCTTCAATTCTGTTTATCTGTATCAGATTAAGCAGAGGTCTGCTAAAGAAATTACAGTTTTTTTTAAACACTGTATTCATTTTTTGAAACTCATCAACAAGAATTATTTAAGTCTTTGAGGTTTGCGTAAGGATAGGACCTGCATAAGTCTATCATTAAGGGACATACAGCATATGCCTTTACACCCGTAGACTCTAAGATTGGCTTCATTTGAGCTCAGTCTTTGAGTGTGAGCCCTACTTCTGAACTTAATGCAGGCATTCCGAATGCAAAAATAAAAATAGTCGATGAATAGCTTCTGAAAAAATTGTATACGTTAGTTTCCATCAGTATTCTGGATCCTACTCTCGCCAACCCTCATTACAAAACGAAAAACAAGATTACAGGAATAGTTAAATAGAAGATTTGTCTCTCTACAAATAACATTTTAATTTCACATTATTCTGTGAACTGAAACTCCTCTCCTCAATTCATGCCGTCTCCCCTTGGAGCCTTCACAAACTGTACCGATGCAAACAACCTCTGTTAATACAGATTTTTCTCTAATCTACAAGGAAAACTCATAAATTGATACAGACCGCCTCTGTGGCTACAAGTCACATACTCTTCTCTCACTCATATTGAAAATAAAAAAATAAAAAAATAGAACAGCAACAATACAACGTAGCATCTGATATAAGCTCTACAAATATTCAGGCTATAGGAGCTATTAATTCACAATAGATGCAAAGCAAAATACAATACATAGCCAATTAGCAGATGAAAAAAAAAAATCATACTGTCAGTCCTTCTCATAACTCCACCACTCTTCCTTCAGCTGTAACATAAGCGCTCCACGCTGCATACCTCCTCGCTCAGTTGAAAAGGGAGAACTCTGCTTGAACCTTTTTTTTGTAGACGGATAATATTTTTAGCATCTGTGGGTTTCCATGAGGATATGAACAAAAGCGAAAAGCTCCCATTCCAAAACCAAAAAAAAACCCGTTAAGAGCGCCTCTGTCAAGCCTGCCCATGCATGTTTGTAACGTTGCTTATCTGTCAGTCTTTCCAGAACATCTGTAGATTCTCTGCATAAGTAACGCCATTTAAGTCATTCAAAATTTTAGAAAGTTCATTCACTTTTAAAAAGTTTAAATACTTAATAACGTTAAAAATTTTAGTTATAAAGTTTTTTTTAAATTTCAAATAAATTAAAGTTTTTGAATAAAGTGTTTTTTAATAAAGCTTTTAATATAAAATCAATTTATTTTGTTATTAAGACTTACAATTTATTTAAATAAAATTTTAAAAAATATCAATTTCAATTTGTTATTACAGTTTGAATAGAATTTTTTTCTTTGGTAAATATAAAATTGTTTTATTATTAATATTTAAAGTTTTTAATATAAAGTTTTTTAGGATTTGAAAATAATATTTTTTTTTGTTAAATAGTTTTTTAAAATTGTTATTTTAAACGAAAAACATACTTTTCGATCTATAATACCTTTTTAAATCAAAACTGGTTATTTTAATTAAGGAGGTTAATTTTTTTTTTTATTCAAGTAGTTATTTCTTTTTAATAAAAGGGGCATTTTTTATTTCGAATCATTATTTTACTATCATGTCTACCTTAATTCCAGAAATTAAATTAAATAGTTCCAATTATCATTCTTGGAAAACACATATCTCGTTTATTTTTCGTTTCAAACACCTTTTGGATGTTGCGACTGATAAAACAATTGAACCCGCTACATCTGCTCCTCAAGCCGACATCGATAGATGGAAGGCTCAAAATGAGGAAGCACTTGGTTTAATTGGTATTTCAATGGTTCCTGATTTGTATGTTTTAATTGGACATTGTACAAAAGCGCATGAAGCTTGGGAAATTTTAAAAACTACTTATGATAGCTCAAATGAATCCCGAAAAATTCAACTTCAAGATCAACTTGAAGATCTAAGGTATACAGATTTTAAAACTATGGATGAATTCTTATTAAAGTTTGATTCTGTTAATAGTCAATTAACTGGTTTAGGAGTTACTCTTGCTGATTTACGTTTAATTCATCTTATTCTTAAAAAATGTCTTCCTCGTCAATTTCAACAATTTATTACGAATATTCATGCTCAACTTGCTATTCCTAGCTTAGCTACTCAATTAACATATGATATTTTTTGTAATTTATTGCGTCAAGAGGAAGCTAAATTAATTCAATTTGGTACTCTTAAAAGTAGTGAACATGCTTTTATGTCTAAAAATCAAAATCATAATAATACTTTTAGATCCAATAATAATAAACATAATCATAATCATAATAATAATCATCATAACAATCACAAATCTTCTAATTATCAATCTCATTCTAAATCCTATCATAATAATTCTCATAATAATAATCATAATAATAATCACAATAATCAAAGGAATAATTCTCAAACAAGACCCCATTGCACATATTGTGGGAAAGATGGACATATTACTAATAATTGTTTTAAGAAACAAAATGGTAAAAAGCCCATGAATCAAAATAATCAAAATAATCAACATAAACCTCATTATAAGAAGGGTAATAATAATAATGGTAATTCATCTCGTCATGCATTTACATGTACTTATAATGTTTCTCAACCACTTGAGTGGATTATTGATTCTGGTGCATCTCAACATGTTACTTCTCATAAAGAATGTTTTGAATCTTTGCATCTCGATACTTCTAATATTCCTGTTCAATTAGCTAATAATCATAGTTGTAAAGTTGAAGCTATTGGTGATGTGAATGTTCCTAATGGGAAATTACATGATGTTCTTTATGTTCCTGAATTAAAATCAAATTTGATTTCAGTTCCTAAACTTTGTCAAGATTATAAGATTAACTTTTATAGGGGCGTATGTTATATCATTGATCCAAACACTAATCATGTTATTGCTACTGCTAAAATGGATAGTGATAACTTATTCAAGTTCTATGAATTTGCTCCTCCAAAGTATTCTTTGCTTACTACTGTTGATTTTACTATATGGCATGAAAGACTTGGCCATCTCAATTCTGATTATATTTCATTGATGCAAAAAGCAAATATGGTTGATGGATTGCCTACTATTGTTCCTTCTCAAATTGTTTGCAATGGTTGCATGAGTGGTAAGATGCATAGGGAACCCTTTCCTCATGGTCAATCTTGGAGGGCATACACTAACTTGCACCTCGTTCATAGTGATCTCTTGGGTCCCATGGAGAATCCCTCCATCCAAGGTTCAAGGTATGCACTTACCTTTGTTGATGATTTTTCCAGAAGAACATGGATATATTTCCTTCATAGTAAGGATCAAGTGCTTGATGTTTTTACTGAATTTCATATGTTTGTAGAAAGGCAATCTGGTTCTAAAATTAAGATTCTTCGTACTGACAATGGAAGAGAATATGTCAATAATGCATTTAATGCTTATTTAAAATCTCTTGGAATAAAACATGAGCTTACCGTTCCTTATACACCACAACAAAATGGTGTGGCAGAACGGAAGCATAGGACAATTGTTGAAATGGCTAGATGTTTATTGCATGCTAAAAATATGGATTACAAGTTTTGGGCTGAAGCTATGGCTTGTGCAACATATTTAATTAATAGAACACCTACCAAAGCCTTAAAGGATAAAACTCCTGAAGAAGCTTGGTCTGGTAGAAAGCCTAACTTGCAGAATTTAAGAATTTTTGGTTCCATAGCTTATGTTCACAAACCTAAGGAGAAAAGAAAAAAATTAGATGCTAAATCTTCTCCTTTTATTTTTGTTGGTTATGATGAAAATACTAAAGGTTATAGAGTTTACAATCCTATTACTAACAAGGTAAAAGTTGCAAGAGATGTTTGTATTGCAGAAAAAGGCATTCATGATTGTTCTAAAGTGAAGGATGATGAACTTGGTCAAACCAAAGTTGTGCTTGTGGAGGACCAACCTCCTTCTCTTAACCCTACTCCTAATGCATCTCTTTCTATTCCTTCTAGTGATAGTGATGATGATAATAATAACTCTACTCCTCATGACTCTTCTTCTAGTGATGAATCCATTACTTCTAAAAGAATACCTAAATGGTTTAAATCTTTAATTCAAGATAGTGATGAATACTTAGCTAGAATGGATAGACTTCAAGCTAGGAGAGTTAATTATTGTAATTATGCTTTAATGACTACTATTATGAATTCTAATGATCCTAAAACATTTGATCAAGCTAACAATCAACCACATTGGCAAAAAGCAATGAAGGAAGAATATGATACTCTAATTTCTAACAAAACTTGGGATTTAGTTCCCTTGCCTCATGGAAAAAATCTTGTTTCTTGCAAGTGGCTTTATAAAACTAAATTGAATGCTAATAATCAAGTTAGTAAATTTAAAGCTAGATTAGTTGCTAGAGGTTTTTCTCAAATTGAAGGCTTAGATTATAATGAAACTTTTTCTCCTGTTGCTAAAATGCCTACAATTAAACTTGTGCTTGCATTAGCTTCTAGAATGAATTGGCCTATTCACCAAATGGATGTTAAAAGTGCTTTTCTTAATGGTGATTTACATGAGGAAATTTATATGTCTCAACCTCCTGGTTTTATTAAAGAAGGTAATGCACACTTAGTTTGTAAATTAAAGAAATCAATTTATGGATTAAAGCAATCTCCTAGGGAGTGGTATTCAAAGATTAATGAATTCTTTCTTTCTCAAGGCTTTATTAGAAGTAAAAATGATCCTAACTTGTATATTAAACATAGTGAAGATGATATTATAATTATTATCTTGTATGTAGATGATTTGATTCTTACTTCAAGTTCCAATACTTTGATTTCTGATATTAAGTTTCAACTTAATAAAAAATTTCAAATGACTGATTTAGGTCTTTTACATTATTTCTTAGGAATGCAAATTTGGCAAACCTCTAAAGGAATTTTCTTATCTCAAAGTAAATATGCTAAAGATCTCATAGATAAGTTTAAAATGAATGATGCTCATCATGTTTCAATTCCTATTGAATTAGGCACTAAGTTAATGCTTGATATGCAAACTCCTCTTGTTGATGCTACTTTGTATAGACAATTAGTTGGAAGTTTAAATTATTTAACTCTTACTAGGCCCGATATTGCTTATAGTGTTGGTTTGGTTTCAAGATTTATGTCTAAACCTCAACAAACACACTTTAAAGTTGCTAAAAGAATTTTAAGATATATTAAAGGAACAATTAATGTAGGTTTGTTTTATGATGCAAATTCTGATTTTACTTTAAAAGGTTTTACTGATTCCGATCTAGGTGGAGATCCCAATGATGGGAAATCTACTTGTGGTTATTGTTTCTTTGTTGGTTCAGGAGCAATTTCTTGGAATAGTAAAAAGCAACAATCTACCTCTCTTGGATCCACTGAAGCTGAGTACAAAGGATGCACTAATGCTTCCAAAGAAGTCTTGTGGCTTAGAAGATTACTTGAAGATTTGGGTCTACCTCAACATGAACCAACTCCATTGTATTGTGACAACCAAAGTGCCATTGCCTTGGCTAAAAATCCAGTTTTCCATGCAAGGACAAAACACATTGCTCTCCAACACCACTTTATTAGAGAACAAATTGAAGACAAGCAAGTTTCACTCCTCTATTGCAAGGGGGAAGACCAAGTTGCAGATATTTTGACCAAGCCACTTTGTAAAGAAAAATTCCAATTTCATTGTAAAAATCTTGGATTACAACCCATTGAAGGGTTTGATGTAAGCTCCCCAAGTAAAGCTTAAGGGGGGGTGTTAGAATATTTAATCTTTACTTAGCTTAGGTTTATTTTTATTTAATTTAGGATATTCCTTTGGAATTCCTACATGTAATTTGTCCTCTAGTACATGTGTGAGGACAAGTCATTTCTTTTATTTTCCTTTATTAAGGAATATTAGATTTCCTCCATAAGAGGATGTGGACACATGGCACACACATTTTATGAATGGCGGCATTCATAGATTTGGAGTTACTTTGTAACTCCTCTCCTCATCTCTATTTAAGAGATGCCTCCTCTCTCATTTCTTCTTAATGACAATATTGTAAAGAGCTTCTTGCTCTCTCTCTCTCTCTCTTTCATTTTTAGGCATTGCCTCATTCATAATATCACAAGGGGTTTTTCTTTGCTTTTCCCCTTTCAAAAGTTCTTGTGCCTCCTTCTTCACATTTGGGTGATTCTCCAAGTTTATTGCTTTTCTCATGGTAACAATTACTTCATCATAAACTTTCTTGGATTAATTTTCTTTTCCTTGCTCTTTTATTTCCTTTCACAAACTGAGACTACATCTGAGAAACCACCAGTTGAAAGCTCAAAGAAACCCTCTAAGATACAGATAGAGAAACTAAAATAGGTACAGGTTGAAGCACGAGTTCAGACAGAGACAGTGCCACCGAGCCAAACTGAAAAGCCTAAACATTTGTTTGTAGAAATGCAAACACAGACTAACCTACCAGAGGTCGAATCAAGCAAGGTAATTACCACAATTGGTAGCATGGCTATTGTAAAGACTATTGGACAAACATTTGGTACATCTATGGCAAAATTCAGACCTACAAATGTAACAGAGGTCTTATTAGATTCAATAAAGAAGATCACAGAATGTAATGCACAAGCCTATAAGTCTATTGATGATACAATTCCAATTCTTAAATTGATAGCACCAAAGTGTATTGTTGATAACAAAGATTCTTTAGGTCAACTAGACACATTGTCTAAGTTCATCACCGGCAACATATTGACTATTGATCAAATAAATGAGGATATAGTTAAGGAAATAATGATTAAAGAAAAAGAGAAATTATTTGAAGAAATTGTGAAGAAGAACAAGGAGACAATGGATACCCTATTACCGAAACTTGGAGAAATAATTCTTGACTCCAAGAAACTGTACAGGGACACTTGTAAAACAAACGTCTTAACAGAAGACCTTGACAAGGAAATCAACAAAGCACAAGATAAGATAAACAATATTGCTGACAATTTGATAGGATCATTGGATTCATTTTTGGAGATAGAAAAGAAGATAGCAGAGCAAGAAGAGAAAATCAAGAAGTTAGAGAATGACAAAGAGAGAATAAAGGATAAAGCAAAGGACTTGAAATGTAGACTTGGTCCAAGACTAGAATACCTCATTTCTTTGAGAAAAGAAATATCTGAGGCTCTGGTTCCCAGACTGAAGACAGCGAAAGAGAAAATGAACATACTCACCGGTACAGTGCAGAGAACACAAGAGGCTATTAAAGATAGAAAAACATTCAGTAATGGTATAAATTTGATTTTGACAGATATCTTTCAGATTGTAACCCACCAGTTACAAGAATCCAGGCAGGACTCCATTGATAGTGAATGACAACCTTTGTCATTGATGTCAAAGGGGGAGTAGTATAATGAGAAAAATGGTCAGAAGTAAGTAGAGATTATCTGCTCAGGGGGAGCATACATTTTTGGCAAAGTTTTTGGACTTCAAATTTTCAGATACATTCTTGGATTTTTCTCATGAGTGTTGCCATGAATGCCAAAGGGGGAGACTGTTGGAAAATGCACACTCCAATGAGAAATTGTAGGTGATTGAAGGTATTGTCATTGATGGAAACTTGGCAATCATGTGATACCGGCAAGAAGACACAGGCACCGACACTGACAAAATCTACACCGGCACATAGAACACCGACAACAAAAAGGAAGAATACCGACACCCTGGCCAACATGAATTTTATGTATTTATACTTTGCAATTAATTGAAAAATCTTTTGTAAGCCGACATGGCTGATTTTAAAATGACTCATATATGTATGAGATCATTGTAGATCATTTTGTAGACATGAGATAGGATGCAAAATATGTAGACCTAATATGTGAAATATAGGTTAAGGATTTATGTAGTAGCAGAGCTTAAACCAGTACTGAATCTAGTATAGCAGATGTTGATCTGAAGCAGTACAAGACATTGGATTATTATAATCCATTTTTTAAAGCCAATGTGACTTCTTTTGTAATTGAGCAGTGAGCTCTAGGCACTTGGCCTTCCTGCATGTGCAGGCCCCTATTGTAAGAGTAATATTCCCTTATTGGCCAGTAAGCGAATATTGTGGGTCACAAATCCCACCAAGGTTTTTCCCACACTGGGTTTCCTCTTTAAAATATTGTGTTATCATGTGCTCATTTTGTTGTTATTGTTCTTGTTTACTGCATTATTTCTGGTTTACCGGTACTCAGTTTTAATATGCTTTTCATGTTTTAAATTAAGTAATTTGATATACCGGTTAGATACTGATTCAGCCCCCCCTCTCACTATCTTTGGGAATCCTAACAGAGATTGCAGAGAATTGTGGAAAGTGCTAATGTCAAAGTGGATGAGCTGAATAGAGATCAAATCAGAGTTTATGTAATGCCCGCCAAAATACCCTAGCAAAAACTAATCATCTATCATAATAATTGATATATATATATTTTTAATTAACTTTTAATAACAACTAAAGTAATACATAAACATCTCCATATAACTACATTCATTAACCATATAAACATTATGAACATACATCATCTCACATCATTTCACTAATTTACGCAAGCAAAAATAACATAACATGAATTAACCTTTTTGAAGGGTACTTCAACGTCATTACTCATTTAACTTCCATAATGATAGCCTACTCACATGATAAACATATTCCATCTTGAATGAATGCATCATATCTAATTTCCTAATCATGAGATATGCAACCCACTAGCTTATCTATCCATTACAAAATGCATACCATTATACCATTCTACTAGCATATTACATTCTTTTTAAAATGCAAGACACGCCAAAAATCTTGCATTTGTTTTATGCACCAAATCCAAATGTGTTTTAACCCAACATCTCCTATATACAAGCTCTCTTCCTTTTCCATGATGATGCAATCCTAATGCATAGGTAAAATCCATCTTTGATAATACATTTAAACATACTTCAATCACTTCTAATACTAACATGATCTCATTCTATTTATTATGATTGTCTCCTCATAATATATAAACTATAATTCATTCTTAAATCCATATGATAAACTAATTCCCTTATTCCTTTACTCAAGCACAACATCACACTAATCCTTCAATCATAAAGTTCATTTATTGTCTTACAAACATATAACAATATAAATCCATTAACTTCATTACAAGTACATGGCATACATCATATACAAGTCATTTACTATTTATCTAGTATGATATACATTCTATTAATATGAAAATCAATCCATTTCATATTAGCTTCATTCTAAAGCCTCAATACCTTTTAATCCCAATTTTCTTTTACATTCAAATTCTCACATGGTCATATATGTCTCCTCCATCATGATTTACCGATTAGCAACATGATCTATTCACATATCTAATTCCTTCATAACATCTTAGTTTTCACATAGCACCATAAGCATATCCATGAATTCAATAGCAATAGTTTTTTTTCCTAATCCAACTACACATGTAACCACTTTCCCAATTTGACAATAACCCCAATGCATAACACAAGAATCCTAATATTTTGCAAGCATACACATAGAGACATAATTATCTAAACCTTATCCATATTATCTAACATCCTCAATATTGATATTTAAGATTATTCCATTTCTCAAGGTTCTTTCACATATTAAATCACAATCTAAAGAGTAACCATAGAATTCCTTTCTAACTAATACAAGAAGATCATATTATAAATCACATCTATTTCAATTGCATCTCCATTACCAAATTTGGGAACATGAAATAATTCCCTTCATTTAACAAGAACATATCCATACATCTCATTGCCACATTTACAAATCATGACATACCCTAACTACCAATTATGAACTACTTCCAAACACATTTACATAACAATACATCATTAACATAGCTTTTCCTTTTACATGATTCCATCTACCACATACAATATACTACATATATGTATTCCATCGTATTCATTACATAAATTTTCTAAAAGGTACATCCATACTCCATCAAGAAGGAGAATCCACACCCACACACGATGAACACCAACAAGGGGAAAAACCCAATGGTAAAAAGCACCAACCTCCCGACCATGTGGAACCAAAGGAACCACCCTGTTGTTCTCAAATTCTGATTGCATTGTTTTCCCTACTTGAATCTTAGATCTTTGTTGCTTATGGAGAGAAACAATAGGGAACAAAACAAAAGACAAAATATAACAAGGTTTATACAAAAACCTTCTACACTTCAAGCTTTCACCTAGCTTAGGTGGGTTTACCCTTTGTGATTACTTTTCATAACTATGACTGGAGATTTACAGAGAAGACATATACCAACCCCTGCAAACCCTATCACTTTGAACATAAATGAACATAAAAGAAAGGTTTGTAATCATTTTCATTGATCCCCAAGAAGCTTATAGAACCTAGAAAACTATACTAGTGCCTTATCCAGGGCTTCAGAGTCACCTAAGACTAAATGAGAATTCTAAATTGGAAATCTACATACATTTCATCATTCTGACTTCACTAAACTTATATATGCCTGACATACATAAATTTTATTAGGTCTCGGAGACAACTGAGAGGGGGGGGGTGAATCAGTTGTCTAATAAATTCAAACCAAAAACTTATTAACCAACTTAATGCTTAATAACGGTGAATCAGTTAAGTATATCGATAGACAATGTTAATAGTAAATTGCTATACCGGTAGGAATTAATGCATGAAACATAAACACAAAGTTATCCACAACACATGACACCAATATTTGTACGTGGAAACCCTGTAAGGGGAAAAACCACGGTGGGAAACCTTACCCACAATCAGATGATACTACTGCAAATAGTAAGTGTACAAAAAGGGGTCTGCACATGCAAAAAGGCCAACAGCCTAGAGGTCACTACTCAATCACAAATGGGAATCACACTGACTACAGTTGGATGGTTAAATCCAATAAGAATGTACTGCACAAAATCGCATCTTCATATGCTGGATTCAGTACTGGTGTAATGCTGATATGCTTCTACAAAAACCTAACTTCACCTTCAAATGATGTCTTCGTGTATGCCTCAACTTGATCTCACATATACCTTCACTTGAATCTTTTTCACACTCCACACTTGATCTTACAAATAAGATCTTACCTCTATACCATACCCTAAGGCCAATTTTAGTAGTTCGGCTCTACAAGATATTACAATAAAAACATTTTACAAATTATATAATATCTGATGCAATAACTGATTAAACATGTCAGCTTAATGCATTTATAACAATAATAAATCATCTCCATAGCGTGCCATGCTGATCTGGAAAAGATAAACCTGCCGGTGTAACCCTAGATAACCTGGACCTATTTGCCGATAAAAGCAAATATGCAAATATGATTATACCAATGATTATTACTTCAGAATAAAGTGTCCACATGATGTCTTCGACATTACCAAGTGTCTTCCATGTCATTCCAGGTACCAGTGAACATTATATCCTATCGGTTAACCATATACCAGTAACTATTGCACAGATTACTACTTGCTGGTGAATGTTGTTGGATCCCCAAAGTAGGTGTATTCAGTAGGTGTTGACATCAATGACAAAACCATACCAAAATACCAACAATCTCCCCCTTTAGCATTGATGGCAACACAAGATGGAAAAACCATCATAGTGCCAAGACAGAAATGCCAAATAATATCTCCATTTCTCCCCCTGGGAGTAACAATACCAATTTCTCCTTAGATGTATTTTTCAAAATTTATTCCCTAAAAATCTCTTTTTCTTACTAAAAGATATTGTGTTTTTCCATAGATATCTCTCCCCCTTTGACATCAAATGCCAAAGTCACAAAAGGTCAAGTTCATACAAAATACCAACCAATTCAATATACCAACTACTCCCCCTTTGAAGTAGCTTCCTCATTGAATATCGGAATAAAGATTTGTCCATTTAATTCTGGCAGTTGATGACAATCATCAACTGTCTAAGTCTCTACCAGTGGTGGTATGACTCCAAGTTGATCTCTGAGATACTCAAAAGTTTCCTTAGGCAAAGGTTTTGTGAAAATATCTGCAAGTTGTTCTTTAGTATTCACATAAACTAGTTTTATCTCTTTTTCTTCAACATTTTCTCTTAGAAAATTTAGTTTGATAGAAACATGTTTTGTTTTAGAGTGTAATACCGGATTTTTAGATATATCAATTGATGTAGTGTTATCACAGTATATAGTAATAGGTTCCTTACATTTTACCTTTATGTCTTTTAACATTTGCTTAAGCCAAAGTACCTATGTACAGTTTGTTGCTACTGCAACATATTCTGATTCTACTATTGATAAAGATGTACAGCTCTATTTCTTACTTAACCAAGAAACTAATTTCTTTCCAAGAAAGAATGCACCTCCAATGGTGCTTTTTCTATCATCCACATCTCCTGCCCAATTTGCATCTATATATGCACATAGATCAAAATTTTCATCTTTAAGATACCATAATCCAAGATTTGCTGTGCCTTGTAAGTACCAGAAAATCCTTTTCACTGCTGATTCATGATTTTCCCTAGGATTACTCTGAAATCTAGAAACTATACATACTACATTCATAATATCAGGTCTGGTTTGTGTCAAATACAGTAAACCTCCTATCATAGATTTGTATCTAGTTGGATTAACAGGTGTAGATTCATCTCTTTGAGATAATTTGTCATTTGTAGTCATAGGTGTGCTTACTGGTTTAGAGTTCTCCATCCCAAATTTCTTAAGTAGTTCTTTCAAGTACTTAGGTTGACTAAAAAATATACCTTTATCAGTCTATAAAATCTGCAATCCTAAGAAGAATTTTATTCTCCAATCGTAGACATTTCGAATTCTTGCTACATTTCAAGAGAAAATTCTTTACATAATCCATCTTCTCCTCCAAAGATTATATCATCAACAAATACTTCAATAATCAAGAAGTCATCATTAGTTACTTTGTAATATAAATTGCTATCTGCATTTCCTTTAGTAAAACCAATCTTTAAAAGATACTTATCCAATCTTGCATACCAAGCTCTTGGGGCTTATTTCAATCCATACAGAGCTTTTCTTAATCTACAAACCATATCATTGTCATCTGTCAAAGAAAATTCATCAGGTTGTTCAATATAAACTTCCTCTTCAAGATCTCCATTTAGAAATGCACATTTAATATCCATTTGATAAAATTTGTAATCCTTGTGAGCTGCAAAAGCCAAGAATAATCTAACTGCCTCAATTCTAGCTACTGGTGCAAAGGTTTCATTGTAATCAACTCCTTCTTTTTGAGAATATCCCTTACATACTAGTCTTGCTTTATTTCTGACAACCTTACCATCTTCATTAAGTTTGTTTCTAAATACCCATTTGGTTCCAATTACATTTTTATCTTTAGGTCGGGGAACTAATGTCCAAGTATTATTTTTCTCAATTTGTCCTAATTCTTCTTCCATAGCTTTAATGCAAAATTTATCTTCACATGCCTCATTGATAGATAATGGTTCAATTTGAGAAATAAGACATACCTCTTCATTTGCCAATCTTCCTCTTGTCATAACTCTAAATTTGTTTCCAATTATCTGATCTTCAGAATGATTCAGTCTTACATACTGGGGTGTCTTAGTCTGTTGTTGTTCTTCAATTACTGTGGAATCCTTTGATGATACCGGAGTAACTAGATCATCATTCTGTACCGGTGGATTCATTGTAGGTTCATTTGTCATAACTTCTATTTATGGTTCAGAGTCTATATACCTTGAAGTTCCTCTGAATTGTTCATCAATCTTTACATTTGTACTCTCAACAATTTTCTGTAATCTTTTATTAAAACATCTATATGCCTTGCTCTTAGATGAATAACCAAGAAATATTCCTTCATCACTTCTAGGATCAAATTTGCCAATATACTCATCTCTTCTAATATAATGTTTACTTCCAAAAATTCTGAAATACTTAAGAGTAGGAATATTACCAAACCATAATTCATGAGGGGTCTTACCGGTTTCTCCTTTGATGTGAACTTTGTTGAATGTATAGATAGCAGTGCTTACTGCCTCTCTCCAGTACACATGTGGTAAATTTTCTTCTGATAACATACTTCTTGCTGCATCCAAGATAGTTTTGTTTTTCCTTTCAACAACTCCATTCTGCTATGGTGTCTGAGGTGCTGATAACTGTCTTTTGATTCCATTCACTTCACAAAATGTATTAAAATCTTTAGATGTGAATTCTCCTCCTTGATCTAATCTTAAACATTTGATTAGTTTGAACTTCCCAAGTGCTTCTGATTTTTCTCTGAGAAAAGTAACCCAACACATTCTAGAATAATCATCAATATTAGCATGAAATATCTATCACCTTGTAAGCTTTTAGTTCTAGCTGGACCACATAAATCAGTGTGAATTAAATCAAGAGCATTATTGGATTTTTTTGGAATACTTTTGAAACTAGCTCTAACTTGTTTTCCAAATTGACATTCCTTGCAAATTGTATTATGAGGTTTCACAATTTTAGGTAGATCTCTAATTGCCTTAGAAGTACTGATTTTTACCATGCAATCAAAATTTACATGACATAGTCTTTTATACCATAACCAACTTTCATCTATATGTGCAATTAAGCATGCCTTTTCACTGTTATTCAAATGAAATATATTACCTCTAGTCTGATTACTGGTTGCAATTTCCAAACCAGTTCTATTCATGATTTTGCATTTTCCATTTTTAAATTGTAACTGAAAACCTTTCTCAACTAATTGACCAACACTTAAAAGATTATGCTTTAATCCTTCAACATAGTAGACATTGTTAGTGTTATGTTTACCATGAAGAGATATTGAACCCTTACCTTTGATTGAACAGGCTTTGTCATCTCCAAATCTTACTAAACCTCCATTGTATTCTTGAAAGTTCAAGAATTTACCTTTGTCTCCAGTCATATGATGTGAGCATCCTGAGTCAATAATCCATTCATCCTTTGATTCAATTTTAGTTGCTAGGGCTTGTTCTACCAATTGATCTTCTATTATAGCAACAAAAACCCATCCATTGTTTGTTGGATCCTCATTAGAATCATCAGTCACACTTTCATCAGCAATGTAACAAGATTTGTCTTTGTTCTTCTTAAATCTGTATCTTTGATATTCAGGATTAGGCTTGTATGTTCTTCTAGCTTCTTCTCTTAGTCTAGCATGTCTATCAAGGCATCTTGAAGCTATATGACCAATCTTATTGCAGTTAAAACATTTAAAAGGTGCTTTACCTTCATACTTACTTCCAATTGGACCTTTTGGCATTTTCCTTGCAAATAGTGCTTCAAGTTCTTCAAGCTCTTCATTTTCCTTCCTAGTTTCTTCAAGTTCTCTTGCATAAAAGGCTCTCCAGTCTGATTTGTCAAAAGATGGAGCAGATGATGTTGATGCTTTGAAGGCCAAATCAGTCTTTATAGTAGCAACAAGACCAAATTCCTCAATTTCAAAAGCTGAAAGTTTTCCAATCAATGTATCCCTAGTTACTGATGTACTAGGCATTGTTCTCAACTCATTTATAGCAGTAACCTTCATTTTATATGCCGGTGGCAAAACTCTTAAGATTTTTGAAACAATCTCATCCTCACTCAAGGTTCCTCCACAACATTTGATACCCAAAACAATTTCATTTACTCTTTCCATAAAAGCAGAAATCCTTTCATCTTCTTCCATTTTCAGATGTTCATACCTGACTCGGAAGCTTTCAAGTTTTGCAATTTCAATTGTTGAATCTCCTTCATTTAGTGTTTCCAAATGATCCCAAATAGCTTTAGCAGTAGACCTATCTGATAATCCCATGATTTGTTGATCTGATAATGCACTCAAGAGTGCTTCTCTTGCTTTGCAATCATTTTCTTCATCTTTGGCTAAGGTAGTCGGAGCAGTCTGACCAGCTACAACACCAGTATAACCATTCTTAGCAACTTCCCAGATGTCTTTACCGATGCAATTCAGATGTGTCTCCATTTTGATCTTCCATATCCCATAGTTGGTTCCATCAAGTTTAGGGCTGTCCTTCCTGAAATAATTAGTAGACATTGGATCTCCTCAAGTTGTTAAACTTCTGCAAAAAGAGGACTAGGCTCTGATACCAATTGTTAGGTCCCAGAGACAATTGAGAGGGGGGGGTGAATAAGTTGTCTAATAAATTCAAACCAAAAACTTATTAACCGACTTAATGGTTAATATTGGTGAATTAGTTAAGTATACCGGTAGACAGTGTTAACAGTAAATTGCTATATTGGTAGGAATTAATGCATGAAACATAAACACAAAGTTATCCACAACACATGACACCAATATTTGTATGTGGAAACCCTGTAAGTGGAAAAACCACGGTGGGAAACCTTACCCACAATCAGATGATACTACTGCAGATAGTAAGTGTACAAAAAGGGGTCTGCACATGCAAAAAGTTCAACAGCCTAGAGCTCACTGCTCAATCACAAATGGGAGTCACATTGACTACAGTTGGATGGTTAAATCCAATAAGAATGTACTGTACAAAATCACATCTTCATATGTTGGATTCAGTACCTATGTAATGCTGATATGCTTCTACAAAAACCTAACTTCACCTTCAAATGATGTCTTCGTGTATGCCTCTACTTGATCTCGCATATACCTTCACTTGAATCTTTTTTGCACTCCACACTTGATCTTATAAATAAGATCTTACAATTATACCATACCCTAAGACCAATTTTAGTAGGTCGGCTCTACAAGATATTACAATAAAAGCATTTTACAAATAATATAATATCCGATGCAATAACCGATTAAACATGTCGGCTTAATGCATTTATAACAATAATAAATCATCTCCATAGTGTGCCATGCTGATCTAGAAAAGATAAACCTGCCGGTGTAACCCTAGATAACCTGGACCTATTTGCTAGTAAAAGCAAATATGCGAATATGAATATACCAATGATTATTACTTCAGAATAAAGTGTCCACATGATGTCTTCAACATTACCAAGTGTCTTCCATGGCATTCTAAGTACTGGTGAACATTATATCCTGCCGGTTAACCATATACTAGTAACTGTTGCACAGATTACTGCTTGCCGGTGAATGTTACTGGATCCCCAAAGTAGGTGTATTCAGTAGGTGTTGACATCAATGACAAAATCATACCAAAATACCAACAAATTCCACCTTTATGCTAAACCCAGTTATCATATTCAAGAAGAATTACTGATTACTATCAAAGAAATTCTAAGTATATTTAATCCCCCTCCTTGAGAGAAAAATCTAAAACATCTCTATGAATTTTCTTTGCAAATAATTCAATTAAATAACCCTGGATTATCTAACCAAACTATTAAATCAATCATACATACAAGAAGACAACGAGAATCTAAAATCAGAATGCTTTAATCTATGTATTGATGTCCATCATTAAATTCTACATAACTCAGAATGATCTTTCAAAACCAGAAAGAAAAAAGCCCCAAATATATTTTGCCAGAGCTTTTTAAAAAAAATATTGTGATCCCCCTGAAAATGAGAACAAATTAGGATAAGAAGGAAGAGGGAAAAGATTAGGTCTGCAACTAAAATTGCCAAGTGTCTCCTTTGTCCCTAACTGCAAAAATATCTTCTTCATTTCCATGGAAAATTCTCTCAAAATATCCCATATCTGTTGAAACTAACTCTATCATTGGATTCCTCGTTCCGAGAGCTTTCCAACGATATATTATACTTTCCATTTCGGGCAAAAATGGACCTCTGGGCGAATTAATTCTGAATACGGCTCTATCATTTAAATTTTTTAAGTTTTTATATAGTTTACACTATATAATTAACTTTGATTTTTCACCCATTTTAGATGCTGACATCCTGCCACGTGGTGACCAGTGATTCGTCGATGGGATCCACTGGGTGCCATCTGGGATGACACCCCATCCATCTGCCATGTGTCGGCCAGGTCACTACCACTGGACTGCCTGCATGTATGCCACCTCAGTGACACGTCATCGCCACCTCACTACCATGTCAGTGGGACCCACAAGCTGTCTTTCCACCTTGACCGTCAACTAGACCTGCCACATGGCTTTCCCCATTTTGCAATGGCTAACCAATGTGCACCTTTCCTTCGTGAAATCATGCTGACCGTCGGATCTCACTGAACCTACAGGGTCTTTAACACTTTGTTTTCGCTTCGTTTTCGGCTTGAGATTTTCACCATTTCGCGGACCTTAACTGGCGAGCTTCTTTCCTTCGCGAAGTCATGCCAACCATTGATCTTCTTGTGGCCTTCGAACTGGTTAATCTGCCCTTTGTCTACAAAATATTATCTGCCTCGGGATCCATGCCTACGTGGGGTCCGCCTTGATGTTGCTCAACCGACCTCCTTGGTCACCTTGGGAAGTGTGCCCACATGCGTGGGGTCCGCTTGGGTTCCCATCAGCACCTTGTGTCAAAAGCTCTTAAGGCTTTCACATTATGGTAGTGTGGAGTATTTCTTATATATACCAAAACATTACACTGCCCAGCCAATGTGGGACTAAAGTCTTTTGCCTGTGATTGCATTTTGTGATCTTTTCCCTGAGTTTTAATGGCGTCTTCTTCTTTTTTAATTTGATTGAAAGTTTAGTGGCCTCCAAACACCACACCAACCATGCCCTCAATGGGAATAATGCTGAAGGAAGAAGGTTGTACACATGGTAATGCTTTTGATTTGAAAGTGAAAACCCCTCATTCCAAACTCCACCTCACATGCAGCTGAGTTAAATTGCATTTATCTGAAGCTTTCTGTTGAAGTTTTAATGATTTATTACCATGTTACACTGCCATGGGAGGATTTTATTTTAAGCCTTTTGCAAAGCTTGCTGCATTTGCTTGGTTCTTCAAAACTTTAATGCTGCCCTCACTGGTATCACGCAGGGCAAAGCTTTTTGCATTGGCTTGGGATTTAATGTGACCTCCCAATATGCCATGCTACCTCCAGGAGAGCAAGTTTAGAATTTGCATTGAAATTTAAGTTTAAATTCCTTTCAACCATTATGCAGGGGAGAAGATGGCTTTACACCAGCCAATTGCATTTTCTTTACAATTTCTGACTCTCACACTTTACACCTGCCAACATATTTGCTTGGAAATTTATGAGTGTTCACTAACCATTGCATAGGAGGGTTTATGGTTCTTGAAAATTCCATTTGCATTTGTTTTGAATCCCTTAAAAACACCCTTTTCAATACCATAGCAAATCTACAGGGGAAGATGTAGCAAAGGTAGCGGACTTTGAGAATATAGCTGCTAAATACAGTTGCTGAAGATTTCTGGCATGTACCTCTGTCAACACATTTCCAATTTCATTTGATGGCCAGGGATGTTGTGAGCATATGTTGTTCAAGAGTCCCCAATCAATAACAAGGTCCCAATATGTACTAACAATGATTGCAATTGATGACATGAAGAAAGACATTATTCTCCAGCCTCCACATGATTCTCCATATGTTGGTAATTGCATTTTGCTTGAAGTTTTATATGATCTCCAAATTCCACATGGGAGGGGAAATTACTCCTGCTGATTGCATTTTGATTTGAAGACTCTTTTAATTACCTCTCAAACACCACGCTCCACCTTCCAGCTACATTTTTTAAAATCCCTTCTCTGTTGCTAAAGGAGGATTTGGGTATTAGAATCGCCAATCTGAAATTTCCTGGAGGTCTATAGTCTTTTCAACTCTTATGACAAGTCTCATGAATACAATCCATATTTAGATATTCTGGAAATCTCTCAGTGAACAAAATCACCAATAAAATAATGCAGCATAGGCATGAGCTAGGTCGGGCCCCAAAGTGGGTCCGACTAAAAAAAATTTTTGTTTCCATGCAACTGACCTCTGAAAAGCCTTAGACACCTTGAACGTACCTCTAGAAATGATTGACATTGTTTTCGGATCATCAAATTGAGTTTCACAACTTTCAGGCACTTGCGCCACATTTTCGCATTTAATCGCAAAGACGTAATTTTCAAACTAGTCAAAACACCTTTCTGGACCTCGCCATCCAATAGGCGTGTACTCTGATATACAAGGATGAACTCTACCAAGCGGTTTCTCAAGACAAGTCCCAAGCGAAGAGATATTAATTGTCAAAAATGACCAATTGGCTTTCTCGGCACTGCGGACCTAATGAAGTCAATGTTCTGGCAACACCTGATGCCTTTCTCAAAAATATCAAACGACCTTTGTAAACCCTCAAATTTGAAACACAGGTACCTTGAAGTACATATTAAATCTTTGAATTCTTAGTTCGATCAAAATTCTGACTGGGTGCAAATGGCGCGCTCATGAAAATGGCTACTTTAGCTGATATAACACTGAAAGTACGGATCACAGAAAGAGATGGCTCAAGAAACCCTTCTGAAAACCAATCAAACAGATTGGTAGAGGCTTGAAACTTGAAACATAACTTATCATTTATACTATTAATAGCCCAAAAAAAAAATTCTTACATGACACTCACTGAGGCAACTTGTACACTTATGCAAAACAGGGCTCCAGCTAGGTCCCGAAACAGGGACTTGTCAAAACATTCAAACTAAAAACAGTTCAAGCTTGGGAAACTGAGCAAATGGATTCATGAAGAATTGAAATTTTGCATACTGACTCACATTTATACATACAGTTCAATCCATTTTGAAATTCTTCATGACGATTAACAAGGAAAAAGATATGAGCACTAAAGTAAGCTACTTAGTAAAATCTGCATTTGTGCCTAAAATGTACTTTCAGCTCACCCCTCGAAATGGGTACTTGATAAAATTATCCAAACTGAATTCTAAAAGTTGCACATCACTTCATAGGCCAAATGAAAGGTGTAGGACATATTTCCTGAGCCTTACCCTTCGAAAATCAACTGGCTCTATTTTACCCTCTCTCTGACTAGGCCATTCAAACTCACTCATTTGGAAAAGCAGAGCAAAATTTTGAAATAGGCCTCTAAAATTGACTCAAATTTAATGAGTCCCAATAGTGGCTCTGACTGGGGATGGTTGATTGCAAAATCAACACAAGAATCCAGATATCTATGGTTAAGCAAACCACCCAAAAACAGATCACTCTTTTCTCTTCTCAAAAACAGGGCTTCCTTATTCTACCCAAAAAGCAGGGCACTTTATTGAAAACCACACAACTGAAAGCAAAGCAACTATAAAATATATACACACATACTTATAAAATGGCTCTCAACCACTAAATTCTAAACCAACTATTTCCCTTGTCAAAAATCTGATTCTCATCACTTTATAATGTAAACAATCTGAAGCAAACATTGATCATCAGAGAAATGTTTCTATTATGATACACATCTTTCAGCATGCTTTTCCAATCAACATTATATGCATACTCATCATGAACATAATTTTGAACCTTACTTTCATGATCAACTACCGAAACATATCCATTCTTTTCATCATCTACTAAGTGAAATAAATCAACATCTTTAACATCCGACTCTTGAAAAAATGAACATACCTCTGGCTCAAGCATATAATTTGAAGTAAGATTTGCACATTCACTCATCTTCACATGAAAAACATCAAGATGGGGTTCAAACACACTAGCAAGCAACCTATTACAAAAATCTCCATCCTGACACATGTCACTATTGCCTGGAATGGTATCAGGATCATGGACTGGTTCATCATTTACAACATCTGGCTGATCAATTATTTCTTCATACAAAGGGTTAGAAACCAAATGAAGAATCCCCTTATGAACATTATGACAATGAAGTGATTGGTCCATATCTATATCAACATCAAATAGAACATTAGAAAATTTGCTAAAGATACCATCCGCCCTATCATCATAATCATCTTCATCAGACAAAGAAGAAAATGAAACCTGGTTGGAACTATCCTCAGTGTTCCATGTTTCACAACCATAAAATTTCATCCTATGACCATCATTCTGAGAATCAAGATAGTCATACTTATCTTGCCGTAATTTATCTTTTTTACCAACAGAACACTCATCATCAGTCAAAGAATAAAGATGAATATCACTGCCATTTACTTCATCTGATGAATATCCAGCGTGTTCACTTAAATTTTCTATCATAAAACCATTTGGTAGATCAGCATGTTGTTCATCAACTATATAAGCATTCAGTTCATAGTCCTTTTCTGAAAAATCCTCTTCACCATATTGCAGAAGGTCTTCATTAACAACTCTAAGGCTCTCCAACATTTGAACTTTCTTATCCACAACTTCAAGAGCTTTCCTAAGCTATGAAATCTTCTAGAATTGCATTGCACTTTGTTGTTCCATGTGAGATTCTATAAAAAATTGTTCATCAATGCATGCCATATTTTCATTGCAATAATGTGTACCATTGATATTTTCTGAATTAACTTTATGCATAGCTTTCAAATTAGAAAGATCATCAACATGATTATAAGAAGTGAAATCTGAAAATACTTTTACTTCATCCTCAACACAAGTGACATTATTAATATCTAAGTGAGGATCAACCATTGTTTGCACCAAACAACTCTGATTTTCAAAGGGAATTAAATTATCATGGTTTCCAACACAAGTATGAATACCAAAACTCAGAACATTATTCCTCACTTCACACTTAGTTGCAGCATTACAAACACTATGACAACAGACACTGGTGGATACAAGTCTTTTAGTAATACCATATCTTAAGTTTTTCTCTATGTCCATGGTTGTCTCAAATTCTTGATGCAATGTCTTTGGCTCTTTATCCCTCAATCTATAACTCATCTTACTTCCAAAGGCATCCAAATAAATCACTAAAGACACTTCGTCATTTAGTTTATACCCTTGTGGGATCTCAGCCAATGCTTTGGAGAATCTGACATTGAAGGTCGGCACTAACTCACCTTCCTCAATTCTGATCTCCATCAATTTCCTCAACGCATCATTAAAGTTTATTCCCTCAGCAAACTGCTCAAGAAAAGATGCAACTAATTCTTCCCATGAGGGGATAGAAGCTTCCTACAAAAATGAGAACCAAATCCTGGCATCCCCTTTCAAGCTCTGCACAAACAACTTCATGCAAACATCCTCATGACAGAGCTCATAATCATTCATTAAATCAACAAAGTTTTGCACATGCACTCTTGCTGATTGTAACTGGTCCCCATTAAAAAATGGTAAATGCTTCCTAATGTCACTTGGAATCTGATTTGGGTAACCAGGTATGCCATCAAAACAAAATGGCACATAACCTTTAATAGAGAAATTTCTATAGCAATCCATTACTAGCTGCAATCTCTATTACTCAAAATACTTCACCCATGTTTTAACTGAAATTTTTCAAAATAGGAAATATTTGAAGTATGAACTTATTTTTCTTTTTATGGTGACTTTTTCACCTAATAAGGAACAAATAACTACCTCAACAATGAGGAATACCTGGAGTAAATTTGTTGCTGCTGTTCACTTCACTTCTGATTGGAAATTTGAAGAACTCCTCCAAATCTCAGGTTTGTTCTTACAGAGTCGCCACCTCCTTGAAGAGGAAAAAATCTAACCACTGATCTACACTCTGAAACACTTTCAGATTTCTGGGTCTCACCACACACAAC
Source organism: Cryptomeria japonica (assembly GCF_030272615.1). Taxonomy (NCBI): domain Eukaryota; kingdom Viridiplantae; phylum Streptophyta; class Pinopsida; order Cupressales; family Cupressaceae; genus Cryptomeria; species Cryptomeria japonica. Next base: position 87,109,518 of record NC_081410.1, read on the forward strand.
AGAGTCACATAATAATTTTCTTATTTCATAGCAACAAAATTTTCCAGAATACACACTTTCAAATTTGAAAATAACTTTCAGATATGAAAACTTCTAAGACTCTTTCCTCAAATTGGATAGGCACAACTCTGGGTTTCACTTGACAAATTGTTTTTTTTTACATCATTATCCCCAGCAGAGTCGCCATTTTTGTTGTTCTCAAATTTTGATTGCTTTTTTTTCCCTACTCAAATCTTAGATCTCTGTCACTTATGGAGAGAAACAACAAGAAATAGAACAAAAGACAACATATAACAAGGTTTATACAAAAACCTTCTACTCTTCAAGCTTTCACCTAGATTAGGTGGGTTTACCCTTTGTGATTACTTTTCATAACTGTGACTGGAGATTTACAAAGAAGACATATACCAACCCCTGCAAACCCTATCACTTTGAACATAAATGAACATAAAAGAAAGGCTTGTAATCATTTTCATTGATCCCCAAGAAGCTTATAGAACCTAGCAAACTATACCAGTGCCTTATCCAGGGCTTCAGAGTCACCTAAGACTAAATGAGAATTTTAAATTGGAAATCTACATACATTTCATCATTCTGACTTCACTAAACTTATATATGCCTGACATACATAAATTTCACCTTTATACTAAACCCAATTATCAGATTCAAGCAGAATTACTGATTACTATCAGAGAAATTCTAAGTATATTTAATCCCCCTCCTTGAGAGAAAAACCTAAAACATCTCTATGAATTTGCCATGCAAATCATTCAATTAAATAACCCTACATTATCTAACCAAACTGGTAAATCAATCATACATACAACAAGACAACGAGAATCTAGGATCAAAATGCTTTAATCTGTGTATTGATGTCCATCATTTAATTCTACATAACTCAGAGTGATCTTTCAAAACTAGAAAGAAAAAAGCCCCAAATATATTTTGCCAGAGCTTTTTAAAAAAAATCTTGTGATCCCCCTCAAAATGAGAACAAATTAGGATAAGAAGGAAGAGGGAAAAGATTAGGTCTGCAACCGAAATTGCCAAGTGTCTCCTTTGTCCCTAACTGCAAAAATATCTTCTTCATTCCCATGGAAATTGCTCTTGAAATATACCATATCTGTTGAAAATAACTCCATCACTGGATTCCCCATATCGAGAGCTTTCTGGCGATATATTATACTTGCCATTTCGCGCAAAAATGGACCTCTGGGCGAATTAATTCTGAATACGGCTCTGTCATTTTAATTTTTTAATTTTTTATATAGTTTACACTATATAATTAACTTTGATTTTTCACCCATTTTACATGCTGACGTCTTGCCACGTGGAGACCTGTGATTCATCCATGGGATCCAGTGGGCGCCATCTGGGATGACATCTCATCCATCTGCCATGTGTCGACCACATCATTGCCACTGGACTGCCTGCTTGTATGCCACCTCAGCGGCATGCCATTGCCACCACACTGCCATGTCAGCAGAACCCGCGAGCTGTCTTTCCACCTAGACCACCAACTGGACCTACCACTTGGCTTTCATCATTTCACAATGGCTAACCGACGTGCACCTTTCCTTCACGAAATCATGCCGACCATCGGATCTCGCTGAACCTGCAGGGTCCTTAAAACTTCATTTTCACTTTGTTTTTGGCCTGAGCTTTTTGCCATGTTGCGGACCTTAACTGGCGAGCTTCTCTCCTTCGTGAAGTCACGCCAATCGTCGATTAGCTTGGGACCTGCTCACTAGTTAATTTCCCCTTTGTCTTCAAAATTTTGCCCGCCTCGGGATCTATGCCTACGTGGGGTCCACCTTGTCGTTGCTCAACCGACCTCTTTGGTTGCCTCGAGAAGCGCACCCATGCACGTGGGGTCTGCTTGGGTGCCCATCAGCACCTTGTGTCAAAAGCTCTTAAGGCTTTCACATTATGGTAGTGTGGAGTATTTCTTATATATGCCAAAACATTACACTACACAGCCAATGTGGGACTAAAGTCTTTTGCCTGGGACTGCATTTTGTGAGCTTTTCCCTGAGTTTTAATGGCATCTTCTACTTTTTTAATTTGATTGAAAGTTTAGTGGCCTCCAAACACCACACCAACCATGCCATCAATGGGAATAATGCTAAAGGAAGAAGGTTGTACACATGCTAATGCTTTTGATTTGAAAGTGAAAACCCCTCCTTCGAAACTCCACCTCACACGCAGCTGAGTCAAATTGCATTTGTGTGAAGCTTTTTGTTGAAGTTTTAATGATTTATTACCATCTTACACTGCCACAAGAGAATTTTATTTTGAACCTTTTACAAAGCTTGCTGCATTTGCTTGGTTCCTCAAAACTTTAATGCTGCCCTCACTGGTATCACGCAAGGCAAAGCTTTTTGCATTGGCTTGGGATTTAATGTGACCTCCCAATATGCCACGTTGCCTGTAGGAGAGGAATTTTAGAATATGCATTGAAATTTAAGTTTAAATTCCTTTCAACCATTATGCAGGGGAGAAGATGGCTTTACACTAGCCAATTGCATTTTCTTTACAATTTCTGACTGTCACGCTTTACACCTGCCAACATATTTGCTTGGAAATTTCTGAGTGTTCACTAACCATTGTACAGGAGGGTTTATGGTGCTTGAAAATTCCATTTACATTTGTTTTGAATCCCTTAAAAACATGCTTTTCAATACCATAGCAAATCTTCAGGGGAATATGTAGCAAAGGTAGTGGACTTTGAGAATATAGATGCTAAATACAGTTGCTGAAGATTTCTGGCATGTACCTCTGTCAATGCATTTCCAATTTCATTTGCTGGCCAGGGATGTTGTGAGCATATGCTATTCAAGAGTCCCCAATCAATAACAAGGTCCCAATATGTACTAACAATGATTGCAATTGATGACATGAAGAAAGACATTATTCTCCAGCCTGCACATGACTCTCCATATGCTGGCAATTGCATTTTGCTTAAAGTTTTATATGCTCTCCAAATTCCACATGGGAGGGGAAATTACTCCTACTGATTGCATTTTGATTTGAAGACTCTTTTAATTACCTCTCAAACTCCACGCTCCACCTTCCAGCTACATTTTTTAAAATCCCTTCTCTATTGCTGAAGGAGGATTTGGGCATTAGAATCGCCAATCTGAAATTGCCTGGAGGTCTACAATCTTTTCAACTCTTATGAAAAGTCCTGTGACTACAATCCATATTTCGATATTCTGAAAATCTCTCAGTGAACAAAGTCGCCAATAAAATTATATGGCACAAGCATGAGCCAGGTCAGGCCCCAAAGTGGGTCCGACTTAAATTTTTTTCGTTTTCATGCAACTGACCTCTCAAAAGCCTTAGACACCTTGAACGTACCTCTAGAAATGATCGGCATCATTTTCGGATCATCAAACTAAATTTCGCAACTTTCAGGCACTTGCGCCACATTTTCGCATTTAATCGCGAAGACGTAATTTTCAAACTGGTCAAAACTCCTTTCTAGACCTCGCCATCTGACAGGGGTGTACTCTGATATACAAGGATGAACTCTACCAAGCGGTTTCTCAAGACAAGTCCCAAGCGAAGAGATATTAATTGTCAAAAATGACCAATTGGCTTTGTCGGCACTGCAGACCTGATGAAGTCAATGTTTTGGCAACACATGATGCCTTTCTCAAAAATATCAAACGACCTCTGTAGACCTTCAAATTTGAAACACAGGTACCTTGAAGTACATATTAAATCTTTGAATTCTTAGTTTGATCAAAATTCTGACTAGGTGCAAATGGCGCGCTCATGAAAATGACTACTTTAACTGATATAACACTGAAAGTACGGATCACTGAAAGAGATGGCTCAAGAAACCCTTCTAAAAACCGATCAAACGGATTGGTAGAGGCTTGAAACTTGAAACATAGCTTTTCATTTATACTAGTAGTAGCCCCAAAAAAACATTCTGACATGACACTCACTGAGTCAACTTTTACACTTATGCAAAACAGGGCTTCAACTAGGTCCTGAAATAGGGACTTGTCAAAACATTCAAACTACAAACAGTTCGAGCTTGGGAAATTGAGAAAATGGATTCATGAAGACTTGAAATTTTGCATACTAACTCAGATTTATACATACAGTTCAATCCATTTTGAAATTCTTCATGACGATTAATAGGGAGAAAGATATGAGCACTCAAAGTAAGCTACTTAGTAAAATCTGCATTTGTGCCTTAAATGCACTTTCAACTCACCCCTTGAAATGGGTACCTGATAAACTTATCCAAACTGAATTTTGAAAGTTCAACATCACTGCATAGGCCAAATGAAAGGTTTAGGACACATTTCCTGAGCCTTACCCTTCGAAAATCAACTGGCTCTATTTTACGCTCTCTCTGACTAGGCCATTCAAATTGACTCATTTGGAAAAGTAGAGCAAAATTTTGAAATGGGCCTCTAAACTTGACTCAAATTTAATGATTCCCAACACACCCCCCATGCTAGGAGATGACATATGGTCCCAACTCACACTCTACGTCTATGTTGACACTTAATACCAAAAGTCAAGATTACAACAACTCTCTCAAGCATGGAACAAATACAACCAACATAAACGACCATAATAAGAAATTCCCAGAGGCTTATCAATCAACAAGGCATAGTCATAAAGATCATCAAAGGGAACACATGTAGGAGTGGAGTGTCATCGCATGTTACAAGCATCCTTTCAAGGAACCTCTTGGTAAGTGATGCACATGCGGAACCAACTCAACCTATGAGAGATCAAGAGTGTTTGGTTTACCGTCTTCACAACCCTCTCATGCTTATTCTAAAACATCCTCCCTCGGATCAAGTCATGAGGCTCACATCATTTTTATCTTTATTAATTAATCCAACTACCCAACCCATTAATTATTAGGTTATCACTTATTTACAAATCATGGTAAACTCCCAATGTGTCCTAGTGGTCTAGACTTCATGCATCCTTACAAGGAACCTCATGCAAGTCTATCTCTCATGACCCCAGTCATCACAAGGAATCCCACTCCCCCCTAACATGGTCTCAAACATGACAACAAAAGAGGCTCTAGAATCATAATTAAATCTAAGAACCTACATAAATCTAAATCATAAACAATCCATATGCAACCAACAATCTCATCTCATAATCATGAAACATGTGAAAGGTAACATCATGAGAACCAAAAATCAATGAGCCTCTTGGCCAAATAAACATATCAAGGCCATAAGAAATTCCATCAAATCTGAAATGAATCATCAAATAATCTCAGCAAGGCCTATCCACTTGCTAGCACATAATCACAAGAATCTCAATCTCTCTCTTGGTGCATCAACAAGAGAGGAAGTACAAAAAACTCAAATGGATTAAAATGCATACAAAAATAACCAATAAATAATATGAAGATATCACCAATAATAAATCAACATTATACAACATCATAAATGCCCTAAAAAAGCCTCTAGTACGATCCAAAATCCAACTGACATCAAACAAACTTCAAACTGGATAAAACCCTAAAAATACACAGAATGGGGCATACATTATCTGAAGTGGCACATTTGATTGATACTTTAGTGAATCTGAGTGATCTTTTAGTGCATGTGGTGATTAGTTTAGCACATATGGTCATTCTTTTAGTGCAGAGGGAAAAATGTAAATTTTGGCAGAAAACTACGAAGTGTGGGATCAAAACTGCTCGAAACATAATGAGCCAAATATGACGTATTTATACTCATTGGAATTGGAAAAAAATGTAATATAATAATATGTGAAAAAAATAAAATAATAAAATTCACCCAAGGAACTCCAATTGAAAACATATTACAGACTTCAGGAGGGAAAAACATCTTCAGCAAGTTCAAAAAACCATCAAACACCAAATCTTGAATCAAAAATCATGAAATAGAATCAATGAACATATAAATAAAAACAATAAACTTTTCCAAACATAAAAACACATTAAAAAAAGGGAAATATATAAAATGTCTCGGAAGGAGATGAGTCCTGTGAGTCTTCCTCATGGCAAGGCCAGACTGGAAGCTCACAAGGCTCTCTCCTCTCAACTACAAAAACTCTCTTAACTCTTTAACAACATGACAGAAATCTCAAAAACAACAATAATCAAATACAATGACATCATAAATGGAAGAAATCTCAATACATATAAATCCCATGTCGTGCATTCATGGTAACCACAGAAAATATAACTTCCAAACTTTCATCCAAATAAAGATCTCATAATCCATGGGATTCCAATCATTTCCATTAAGAATAGAGAGAATGAAAAGAACTATTTCTTTATTCCCCACACAAAACATTCATGGACTAAGCACTTGCAAACAAAGATAAACAACAAGGGTATGGCCTCCAACCTGCAACCCGTGTGATGGTAGGTCACTGAAGGAGATCCCACAATTTTTGAAATCCAAATCCAAACCCAAATCTCTTCCAAACCCAGTCCAGGCAATCCACCAAGAATCCAAAGCCAAAGAATGGAACCCGTGAATAGTCATAGGGAATCCATTAAAAGGAAACAATAAACAAGAAACCCTAGAAAACCAACCAAAAGGGTAATTCCATTTTGGAATGTTTTTCCCATATCCTATGGTTTCCCAAAATAAAATCCTTCAATAGGAGAATAGGGTAGGTAGGAAATACTAACATATATTATAAGTAGGTAGGATAAATATATTTTAATATCCCAAGGTATAATTACCATACCACCAAATAAATATTAGTATTTAAACTATAGCCATATAGGAATTATTATTTAATACATTATGAACTACAGTTATTTTTAATAAAATATTTCACCAATAGAAAACTTAATTAAATAAATCAACCATTAAATAATTTATTACTTCCAATATTAAATATTAGTTAATATTTAGACTATAAGCAATAATGAATAATTAATTAAATAATCTTTACAAAATTATTAATTAAGTAAATACTATAATTCTAAAAATCATAAATCAAATAATCAAAAGCTCAAATAGCTTAAATCAAATAATTAAAAATAAATAATACTAACTATCAAATCTCTCAACAAATAGACAAATAATCCAACGCCACATAAATAACCACAACATAAATAATCCTCATACCAAAAGAGTTAATCAATACTAACATACTCCCAAAAATGAAAGAGCCAAGCTGAAAACTGACATGAACAATTGCGCCTAGTGACAACTTAAATCTAGAGTATGTGAAGGGAACCCATGTAAACTTTGAAACCACATATTACCATTGGGATAAGGACATGCTCACACTTGTGAAGCCAGGGGAGCTCACACCTGGGGATTCCGGGAGGAATAAATGTCCAGTACCTGCAAGTCCTCCAACCATCAACAATGATACATATATATATACATATATAACAAACAAGTGGTAGAATTATGCAACGACACATCCCACTCTCAATGAGTGATGTGACATTGATTCTCCATGAAGACAATCAAACAATAGTCAAACACATCTCATAAGCATCTCATCAAATGTAATCATGAAATAGGGTTAGTATAATCATAATCAACATCAAATCCATGATCAATATAATCTTTCGATAATCTATCACATAGTAAGAATATAGTATCCATCAAATGACATGAATAATCATCATCCAAATCATCATAAATAGTCAAGATAAGTCTATCACACATGGAATAAAAGTCAACTCTAATCAAAACAAGTCAAGTCAAGGGTGGACACTACAATTAATGAGAAGGAACCGATGATGGAAATGATTATATCTGAACTGGTATCACCTTTACTGGAAGAGAGTGTTGAACCATTTACTCCGGCAGTATTAGAAAATTCTATAGTAACTGAAGAATTGGGAAGAGAAACAGAGAGTTAGAAGACTCCTAGGTATTTGAGATTGAATCATTTAGAAGATCAGATCATTGGGGATAAGAACAAAGGAGTAATGACAAGAAGAAGACTAAAAACTAATGAGGTATGTTTAATTTCTCAAGTTGAACCAGTACAAGTAATTGAGGCATGTAAAGATTAATATTGGTTGAAATATATGGAAGAAGAATTAGATTAGATTGAGAAAAATAACACATGGACTTTGGTTCCCCAGCCTAAAAATAAGAATGTTATTGGAACTAAATGGGTTTTTAGGAATAAATTGAATGAGGATGGTAAAGTTGTGAGGAATAAGGTTAGATTGGTTTGTAAAGGATATTCTCAGAAGGAAGGAATTGATTATGGAGAGACTTTTGCACTTGTAGCTAGGATTGAAGCTGTAAAATTATTTCTTGCCTATGCTGGCCACAAAAAGTACAAGGTTTATTAGATGGATGTTAAGTGTGCATTTTTGGAAGAGGATCTTGATGAGGAAGTTTATATTGAGCAACCTGGTGTTTTTTCACTATAAGATGACACAAACTTGGTTTGCAGGTTAAGGAAATCTTTATATGGATTGAAACAAGCATCTAGAGCTTGGTATGCAGAGTTGGATAAATATCTTTTGAAGCTTGGTTTTACTAAAGGTAATGTTGACAATAATTTATATTATAAGATCACTGATGATGATATACTAATTATAAAAGTATTTGTTGATGACATTATTTTTGGGGTGAAGATAAGTTATGCATGGAATTTTCTAAGAATATGGAGAATGAATTTGAAATTTCTATTATTGGGGAAATGAAATTTTTCTTAGGTTTGCAGATTACTCAAACTAATAAAGCAATTTTCATCTATTAAACTAAGTATGCTAGGGAATTGTTGAATAAATTTGGTATGTGAGACTCTAAACCAGTAAGTGCTCCTATGGTTACTAGTGAGAAATTGACAAGAAAAGATGTGTCTACATCGGTAAATCCTACAAGATACAAATCTATGATTGGAGGTCTTCTTTATTTGACTCAGACTAGGCCTAACATAATGAATGGTGTTTGTCTTTTATCAAGATTTCAGAGTGATCCTAGAGAAAATCATGAGAGTGTTGTGAAAAGGATTTTTAGATACTTACAAGGTACAACTGAATATGGTTTATGGTACCCTAAAAATGATGACTTTACATTATGTGCATATATAGATACAAATTGGGTTGGAGATATTGATGGCCAGAAGAGCACATTCGGTGGAGCTTTCTTTCTTGGAAAGAAACTTGTTTCATGGATCATCAAGAAACAATCATGTACTTATTTATCTACTGTTGTAGTTGAGTATGTTGTTGCTACTACTAACTGTACACAATTTCTATGGATGAAGCAAATGTTGAAGGATACTGTAGTCACATAAATCTGTCCACTTAATTAAATGAATACTTAGTATTTATTTGATTATTTAACCATCAATTAATAATTAATTAAATTAATATTTAATTAATTCATCTTAACCCTCTTCTCCTATTAATTAAATAAATTATTCAATTTATTTGATTTAATTCACTTAACCAAATTCAGACCATTAATTAAATAAATAAATCATATTTATTTAATTAAATCTTCTCTCACATTTAAATAAATTAATATTTATTTAAATTCCCCCAAAATCCCACCTCTCACATTTAAATAAATTAACATTTATTTATATCACCTTTATCCTCCACCCACTTGTATTTTCCTACAAAAGCAAGTTGCACAACTATTTTAAATAAATTATTTATTTAAAATCCTATTTATCCTCACCCACTTGAAACCTTTAATGGTTTCCCTTAAAGTCTTCAAACTTGATGGCTTTAAAGTCTTCAAACTTGATGGCTTCCTTCTATAGTCTTCTTAAGCCTTTAATGGTTTCCCTTAAAGTCTTCAAACTTGATGGCTTTAAAGTCTTCAAACTTGATGGCTTTAAAGTCTTCAAACTTAATGGCTTCCCTTAAAGTCTTCTTAAGACTTTAATGGTTTTCCTTAAAGTCTTCAAGCCTTTAATGGTTTCCCTCAAAGTCTTCAAGCATTTTAATGCTTTATCTTCCTTTTTCTCATTTAAATAAATTAATATTTATTTGAATATTTATCCAAATGCACATTACACCATTTAATTGAAATAAATGATTTTATTTTAATTGAAAATACCAAAATTCCTCCCACTTGCATTTTCCTACAAAATCCACTTGCATGCCTAAACCCCTTCTAGATTCTTCTAAACCTTTCCTAATTAACCTAATCCATCCCCTAAATATTGTCACATTCCTAAGCAAATTGGAGTTACTTCTCAAAGACTCCAAAGTCTTTGAAAAGCAATTAATGCTTTGTGTGTTCAACAAATTAACCTCTAAAGTCTTCCAAACCACTTATGGCTCTTACATGACCATTAATGATTAATTCCACTTGCACCCATGGTTAAGGACTTTGACCCCTAACTTAACCCTCATGTAACCCATGTGTCTCTTCAAAGCATTTATTTCTTTGACTAGGGTAACCATCATGTCCCCTCAAGCATTTAATTCTCCTTATCTCTCCTCTCAAGCCTCCTCATGGCGACACTTGTCAACATGGGATTTTGGTTGAAAGTCTCACATGGATTGAATATCTTTCAATCCTAACCCTTGTTAAGATTACTCAATCTTAACCCTTCATTTCCCCATTTCTTCTATAAATAGAACCCTTCTCCTCAAGCAAAAAGGAAGCATTAGAGTATTGTTGTTATACTGGCATTAGCATAGAGCTTTCTCATAGCATTACTATCTACACTTGCATAGCATTTGCTTATCATATTCAACTATCTTGAATCTCCATATGGCATCCATGGCTAGTGCTAAAAGTTGAGAGCTACACTCATTTGGGACTTGGAGGGGAGAGGAACAAGGGAGGAGCAACTATGAGCATCTTGATTAGCTATTTTATTCTATGTTTATATGCTTTCTATTTCATGCTTAATATCTCTCTTGATATGCCTGTTTAGGATAATCTTTTGTTGCTAACACTAACGTTTGTTTCTTGTGCTCTTGTTTGTGTTGCCATCAAACAGATTTTCTAATCCTTTTTGCAAAGCATCAGATACAAATGTGGATTGTCATAGACTGGTAGTTATTCACCGTGATAACTCTGTTGCTATTGATATATCAAACAATCCAGTATTTCATTCTAAGACAAAGCACATATCTATCAAGTACAACTTTTTGAAGGAAAAGGTGGAAGCAAATGAAGTTAGACTGGTTTATGTGAATACTAAAGAGAATATTGCAAATATCTTCACTAAATGTTTGCCTAAGGAATCATTTGAGTACTTCAGAGACAAATAGGGAGTTTCTGCCCCTTTGGTAGAAACTTGATTGATGTGGTTTGGCATCAGTCTGGTATGCATTATCAGAGATATTTTTCATTCCAGCACTGATGTGGGGATAGTACTGCTCAGGGGGAGTAGTCAACTTTGTGATTTAGTGGTTTATGTTTTGCTTTGATGTTTTTGTCATATTTCTGGCATTGATGTCAAAGGGGGAGAGATATTGATGTAAGTGGGAGATTGTTGGTTGTCTTCCATTGGGGGAGACATGTTTGGTATTTCTTGGTACATAGATTTTTTTGACATCTAGTGTTGCCATCAATGCCAAAGGGAGAGATTGTTGTTCATTTAGATGATTTGATTATATTTTGTCATTGATGTCAACACTAGCTATTTGGATGCTTTTTCGGGACCCTTCTAGTCCTGGTAGGTTGAGTAGTTTCTTGTTGGTTTGGATCTGGCATGATTTGGTAGGCTCTAGTATGATTTGGTTATGGAATTGGCTTATTCATGATACTCATGTTCATATTCAGTAACTTGGTTTTGGTCTGGTGATCAGATACTATCCGACTTGCTTGGAAGCTTGGCTTGTGGTTTCGGTGAGGGTTTCACCGACAAAGCTTTTGATGAAGATCTTTGATGATATGCATAAGTAGTGTTGGTGTAGCTTCTGGTGGAGTTTCAAGATGTTGATGGTGATCATGTTCAATATTTGGTAGATGGAGATCATTGCTTTAGCGTGTGGACCTATATTGGGTCCCGGTTGATCTAGGTTATGAATCGACTTAATGTAACATGTGGATTGGACCTCTCGATGTGTTTCTGGGATGTCTTATGTGTTAGATATTATTTGTTTGGTCTAAGGCTGACATGTTTTGTAATTATGTATTGGTTTATTGTTTGGTGGTTGACCTAATTGTTTATGGTCGAGCGTTTGTATATATATGAAAAAGGTCAGATATGGATATGTAATGTGCAAATAATGTAATATCATTCAAGAAGAGGATTTAGTCAAATATTGGAGATTGAATTGGGTTTATGTAAGAGGATTTAGTCCTTCGGTATTGAGCTTAATTGGAACTATACTTAGGCATAGGAGATGCTATATTTGCAATTCAAACACTTCCTCCAGATTGTAGTCAGTGAGACTCCATTTGTGTTGAAAAGTGCGCTCTAGGCTGTTCGCCTTCTTGCAAGTGGGCCTACCAATTGTAATTCACATACTTACTGTAGAAGTATTATCTGACTGTGGGTAGGCTTCCCACTATGGTTTTTCCCTTTACTAGGTTTTCCACGTATAAATCTTGGTGTCATGTGGATGGTATTTATTCTGTGATTATTGTTTATGCTTAATTTGTTTAATTGCTATTCTGGTACTTGGTTTAAGCATTCCGATACTAATGTTTTGGGTTTTGGTATTAAATTTTTAATTTCTAAATGTTTTGGTAATCTGTGATAATTGATTCACTCCCCCACCTCTTAGTTGTCTTTCGGTTATTTGAACTATCTAACACCAGGGTGCAGACAACTGTCTCATTATCCCATTCTTCTCACAATAGCTATTAAATTCATTGGATGTGAATTCTCCACCCTGATCTGATCTTAAACATTTAATCCTCAATCATGTCTCTATCTCAACTTTAGCTTTAAAGATTTTAAACTTTTCAAATGCTTCATATTTGTCCCTTAGAAAAGTAACCCACATTATTCTAGAATAATCATCAACGATAGCATGAAATATGTATCACCCTGAATTTTTTTGATTCTAGTAGGACCACACAAATTAGTATAAATAAGATCAAAAAAATCATTAGATTTGTCTTGTATTCTCTTAAAAAAAGATATGACTTGCTTTCCTATTTGACATTCCTTACATACCAGATTATAAGGCTTTACAATGTTAGGTATATCTCTAACTACCTTAGTAGAACTAATCTTCACAATGCAATCCACATTCACATGACACAACCTCTTATGCCATATGTAACTCTCGTCAATTTGTGCAATCAAACATGTCTTCTCACTAGAGTTCAAATGAAAGATGTTACCTTTAGTATGTGTACCGTTTTCAATTTCCAAACTAGATCTGTTGATAATCTTGCATTTTCCATCCTTGAACTATAACTGAAATACCTTATCCACCAGTAGTCGTACACTCAAAATATTATGCCTTAAACCTTCAACATAATAAACATTATCACTGTTATGCTTACCATCCAATCATATTGTTCCTCTTCCCTTGATCATGCATTCTTTGTTATCTCCAAATCTAGCCAGACCACCATCGAATTCTTGCATAGATAAGAACTTCCTTTTATCTCTAGTCATATGATATGAACATCCATTGTAAATTACCCATTCATCATTGTCTTCAATTTTAGCAGCAAGGGCCTTCTATTTCAGTACTAGATCATCTTCCTTGATCACCAAAAATAACCATTCCTTTCTATTGCCAGATCCACTAGCTAAATCTTGTGTCAGTTCATCATCAGAATCAGTCACACCTTCCTCATCCACATAGTAGCATGATTTGTCTTTGTTTTTCCTATACTTATGCTTGTTCTGATAATCATGGTTAGGCCTAAGAGATCTTCTAGCTCTTTCTTCAAATCTTGAATTCCTTTCAAGACATCTAGATGCAAAATGACCTATCTTATTACATGCAAAGCATTTAAAAGGTGATTTTCCCTCATACTTACTTCCTATCGGTCATTTAGGTACTAATCTAGAAAATAAGGCTTCAAGTTGCTCAAACTCTTCATATTATTTATTCATGTCCCCTAGTTCCTTCGCATATAACGTTTTCCAATCACTCTTGTCGGTAGATGATGTAGATGCATGAAAAGAAGGTTCAAATTTCATAGCTCCAAAAGGTCCAAATTCATCAAGTTTAAAAGCAGTTAACTTCCCAACCAAGGTATCCCTATTAACAGAGGTGTTTGCCATAGTTCTCAATTCATTAATTGTAGTAGCCTAGATCTTATAAGCTGGTCACAAAGCTCTCAGTACTTTCGAAACTATTTTATCTTCCACAACATTGAATTCCCAAAATAATCTCATTAACTATCTCCATAAAAGCAGTAATACTTTCATCTTCTTCCATCTTCAGGTTTTCATACCTCACCCGGTAACCATCAAGTTTAGCAATTTCAATAGTAGGGTTAGCTTCATTCAGAGTCTCCAATTTGTCCCATATAGATTTTGCAGTTGATTTATTAGTTAGTCCCATTATTTGCTGATCAGAAAGTTCACACAAAAGGGCTTCTATATCTCTACAATCATTCTCAAGCTCTTTATCCAAACCTATTGGAGGAGGATTTCCAGATTCCATATTAAGTGATGTAACACCATTCTCAGTGATCTCCCAAATTTACTTTCCAAGACATCTCAGGTGAGTCTCCATCCGAATCTTCCCAACCCTATAATTTTTGATAACTCAATGATGAACCACTAGTACTAAACTGGTACTGAGAGGGGGGGGGTGAATCAGTACAGACATAAACACAGTCCAAAACCGGTTTGACAGAAAACACTCACAATGACTAATAAATAGAGATACCGGTAAAATAGAGTGCAACCAGTAGCATCCAGTATAGCTCAATCAGTCATGAACCGATCATTCACTAAGCTTTTCTCTTAGCTCAATACCACATTATCATAATATTGACATGCATGAACTAGTAGACTTTAACTATCAAATCTTCACAATAGGGAGTTCAATATGTTTTATAGACAGGCACAAAACATAGAACTTTCAAGTGCATAATAGATAAAACAAAGCATCACAAGACAAAAGCATTTTGCATGACACACATATTTTTCACGTGGAAACCTAACTAGGAAAAACCACAGTGGGGATGAATACCCACAAGCTACTTTTTGAACTCTTTAGAAGTCCGCTCTGTTAGGAGCCTTGTCCGGTTAAGAACATTACAATAGGTTAGGAACCGATCCTATTAGGGATCACCCGGTTAAGGGTTAAACTCGATAGGGTCACCTTGTTAGAGGATTTTAAGAACTCAATAGCTGAAAGGATCTCCTAAGCTTTTGTAGCTTCTCAGAACTCATTAGCTTCGAGTTACCTAGTTAAGGGATTTACAGGAAGCCAGTTAAGACCACCAGATTTAAGGGATTTTGAATCAAGCCAGTTAAGGCTACCCTGTTAGGGGATTTTACAACTGTTGAAGTGGTTAGAGATCAACAAGTATTACAATGATCTGTTAACAACACTTAATACTAATACAAATCCATTTAGGCTCCTCTTTTCCTTCTGCACATACACTTTGCAGGTATCTTTTCTCTCCTATGGTCTGGCAAGAATCTTGTATCACTTTTGTTGGATGCACACTCACAACATTTGCTAGAAACTTCAGACAGAAACCTAACATCGATCTTATAGGGAACATACAGGTCGGTAGCAAAAACCTTAAACCCTAAACCTGTTAGGTTGAGCAATTCAAATGGTTCGATCCTGACCATTGAAACATACTACATTAAATGCACCAGTCTTGAGTCGAGTTCAAGACATTCTCCATCATCCATTATCCACTATTTTCATGGCTGCTGATAACCCATCACGCGTTATCACCATTTGACAGACTTTGCACATTCTCGAGGTAGATAGGAATAGTCTTCTTTATGCAAGATCCTTCACGCGCGGAGAGCTTACGTGGCAACATGATCTATCCTCCATCATACTGCTAACTCATCACACAAAGATCACCGATTGAGTCACACAGACTTGAGATACTCCAACCAGAAACCCCGAAGTGGAAGCTGCCATACCAACGAGTAGTCATATAGTGCTTCCATGTGCCAGTTCCCATAACTGCATGCTGGTTCACTTTGAACAAATGTGCTGCTTCACTTTGGCATATACCGGTTCACACATATGCTGGTACCTCTTTCTTCACTTATCTTATGTGCCAGTTCACACTATGTCTCATATTGACATCAATGACAACATATAGTATCATTATGTCTTCATGCCAGTTTACATAAGGCTTATGCCAATTCACATAATGCCAATAATCTCCCCCTTTGGCATTGATAGCAATATACAAAAGATATCTTATCTGCTTCACATCTTCCCCCCATTTGCTGCAGATATCTTTTCGCTTCACTTCTTCTCCCCCTTTGACAACAATGCCAAAGTGGAGGTACAATCATCATTGTTTCCTCATGCTGCTCCCCCTGAGGAGTAGCATCCTTAAACACACCAATCAACCAAAGATTTGTCTATCCAGTACCTGACTAATGTGGAACAACCACTTTTAGTTCACCTCCTGAAGGGGCAATACCCCTAATTCACCTCTCAAATGCACAAATGTTGTCTTTGGAAGAGGTTTGGTGAATATGTCTGATAACTACTCCTTACTGGACACATGCTCTAGTGCAATCTCTTTATTCTAAACCTTTTCCCTCAAGAAATGATACTTAAGCTCAAAATTCTTGGTTCTAGAATGTAAAACCAGATTCTTTGATATATTGATAGCACTTGTGTTATCACAGAATATACTTACCGGTTCAGATACAGGAATCTTGAAGCCTTCTAGTACATGCTTCATCTAGATTGTCTAAGTGCAGTTCATGAAAGCTGCAACATACTCCGCTTCCACTGTAGACTGAGAGATGCAACTCTTCTTTTTACTCATCCATGAGACTAGTCTACCACCAAGAAAGAATGCAACACCAGTTGTGCTCTTTCGGTCATCCATATTACCGGCCCAATCAGCATCTGTGAATACTTTCAGATTGAAATTATTGTTGTATGGGTACCACAATCCATAGTCAATTGTTCCCTTCAGATACCTAAGAATCCACTTGACTGCACTCAAGTGAGATTCTCTTGGACTCTTCTGGAACCTTGCAGTGATGCCAACTGCATTTGCAATATCCGATCTGCTATGCACTACATAATGCAACTTACCAATCAATGATTGGTATTCCTTCTCATCAACTAGTGCGGAATCATCTTCCTTTGTCAATTTGCAACCGGTCACCATCGATGTACCAACCAGTTTTCTATCTTCCATGCCAAAAGTCTTCAACACCTCTTTGACATATTTGGACTGAGTGATGAAGATTCCATCTTTCATCTGCTAGATCTGCAGTCTAATGAAGAACTTGATCTCCCCTATGAGTGACATTTCAAACTCTTTCTTCATCTCATCAGCAAACTCATGACTCATCTTGTCATCTCTACCAAAGATGATGTCATCAACAAAAACTTCACAGATCAGGATATGATCTTCTTTAGACTTCAAGTAGATATTGCTATCTTCACTTGTTCTCTCAAATCCAATCTTCACAAGATGGGAATGTAGGCACTCATACCATGCCCTAGGTGCTTGCTTTAGACCATATAATGCTTTGTGTAGCCTACATACCATGTCACTATCTTTAGATAGGGTAAACCCATCTAGTTGCTCAATATATACCTCCTCTTCAAGTACACCATTTAGGAATGTAGATTTTACATCCATTTGATATGCCTTGAATCTCTTAAAAGCTACATATGCAAGAAGCATATGAACTCCTTCCAATCTGGCTATAGGAGAAAAGATTTCCCCATAGTCTTCACCTTCTTCTTGAGCATATCCTTTGCATACCAGTCTGGCTTTATTCCTAATCACTGTGCCATCCTCATTCAACTTATTTCTGAACACCCATTTGGTGCCAATGACATTTTTATGCTCTGGTCTAGGTACCAAGGACCATGTACCATTTTTCTCTATCTAGTCAAGTTCTTCTCCCATTGCCTTGATCCAGTCTTCATCATTATGAGCCTCTTTGAATGATTTAGGCTCAAATTCAAAGATCATACATAAGTTTTCTCTGATCTTTCTTCTGGTAAGGATTCCTGCATCCTTATCACCTATGATCTACTTGGGATCATGATTCAGCTTGACATACCGAGGAATGGTCTTAATCAGTTCTTCTTGCTTTTCTTCTTCATCCTTATCTTCATCAGTTCAACATTCACAAGTTCAGGAACACTGTTACTAGTGCTCAGTTGACTAACAAACTGTTCCCAGAAGGTTGCAACCAGCTCATTTACAACTTGCTCACTACCGGTTTTCTCAGTCTTCTCAGAGGATTCATCAACCCTTACATTGATGCTTTCCATAATTCTCTGAGTCCTATTGTTGTAGCACTTGAAAGCTTTACTCTTGGTGGAATATCCTAGAAATATTCCTTCATCACATTTAGCTTCAAATTTGCCCTGATGTTCACTCCTCTTGATGTAACATTTGCTACCAAAGACCTTAAAATAGTTTACCACAGGGGTCTTACCGGTCCAATACTCATAAGGAGTTTTTTCCTTGCCCTTTTGATGAGTGCCCGGTTCATAGTGTAAACTGCAGTGCTCACCGCTTCTCTCCAAAAGGTGTGAGCAACCTTTCCTTGGATCAACATAGTTCTAGCTTCTTCAACCATAGTCTGGTTATTCCTCTCTGCTAGGCCATTCTATTGTGGAGTCCGGGGGGGCAGACAGCTATCTCTTGATGCCAAATTCTTCACAGTACTTGTTGAATTCACTGGAAGTGAATTCCCCTCTTTGATCAGTTCTGAGACACTTGATCCTTTTACCACTTTCCTTTTCCTCTAATGCTCTGAAAGCTTTGAATTTCCCAAAAGCTTCAGACTTCTCTTTCAAGAATGAGACCCACATCATTCTTGAGCAGTCATCAGTGAGAATCATGAAGTACCTATCACCCTGCACACTTCTAGTTTTCATAGGACCACATAAATCAGTATGCACAAGATCAAGCAAGTTGTCAGCAGTGAAGGATTTACCTTTAAAGGTTGAGAAAGACATTTTCCCCAATTGACATTCTCTACACAAGGTATTATCCAGTTTGCTCAGCACTGGCAACCCTCTAACTGCCTTGATCTTACTAGCCTTCACAATGTTGTCAAAGTTCACATGGCAGAATCTCCTATGCCATATCCAGCTATCATCAAGCTTAGCCATAAGGCATGTACTTATATTTTCATTTAGATGAAATAGGTTACCTTTAGTCTGCATGCCGGTGGCTACCAATTTACCATCTTTACCTTTGATTCTGCAAACTCCATTCTTGAATTGCCGAGTGAGTCCACTGTCATTTAACTGGGCAACACTTGAAAGGTTGTGTCTGAGACCATCAACCCAATACACATTGTCAGCACTACTTTTTCCATTCAAGGAGATGGACCCTCTGCCTTTGACCATGCATGGTGCATCATTGCTAAAGCAAACCACACCGCCATCATACTCTTCTAATGATAGAAACTTGCTCCGGTTACTATTCATATCGTGAGAGCAGCCACTGTCAATGATCCACTCATTGGAATCATCAAACCGGGAGACAAGAGCCTTCTTGTCTGTCACATCTTCCTTTACAACAATGAACACAATGTCTTCATTTTCTTCATCTTCTGATTCCTCATCTATGACACCTTCATCAACTGCCACAAAACAATTTCTTCGGTTTCCTCCTTTGAATTTCTTGAACCTTTCCGGTTTGTCCTTGTTGTCACTATTAGGATAGTTCATAGCAATATGTCCTAACTAGTTGCAGGAGAAACATTTCAAAGGTATCTTACCTTTGTATTTACCAATTCCTTTTGGGAATCTCCTGGCTAGAAGAGCTTCAAATTCCATTAGAAACTCTTCATCCTTCATTTCTTTGTTCTGACTAGGTTCCCCACTAGTGCTAGCCTCTTTTCCTTTTCTGGATGGTATAACAGAAGCTTTAAAAGCTGATTCTAACTTTTGAACACTACCATCAAAGCTATTCAGCTCATAGGCTGTCAACTTGGCTATGATGGAGTCCAAGGATGCCTTAGACTTGTCTATTGATCTCAGCTTCTGAATAGCAGCAACCCTTATTGAATAGACTGACAACAAGGATCTCAGGACTTTACTTACCACAGTGGAATCTTTTATTTTGCCACTTGCACTCTTTATTTCTCCAACAACTATTTTGATTCTTATTCCATACTGCTGAATGGTCTCTCCTTCAACCATCCTCATGTCTTCAAACTTTCCTCTCAAGCTCTCTTCCTTGGCCTGTTTTACATGCTCATCACCACCATAGATATTTTCAAGAGAATCCCATACTTCTTTGGGATTTGCCTTGTCCTGAACATCAATAAACTCAATGTCAGATAGACTACTGATGAGGGCTTCCATGACTTGCCCATTTTCTTGTATCTCTCTCTTTTGGTCATCGGTGAGAGTACCGATAGGAACAACATATACATTTTCAACATAACTCTAGTGTTGAACACCCATGCTTTTGATGAATATCTTCATACTGTCTTTCCATATACCAAAGTTTTCCTTGTTGAACTTTGGACCTTCCCTCTTCATCATTTGGCTAGGATCTTTTCCTCAAGCAGTTAAGTTTACAACATAGAGGACCTAGAGAGCTCTGATACCAATTGATAAATCAATGATGAACCACTAGTACTAAACCAGTACTGAGAGGGGGTGGGGTGAATCAGTACAGACACAAACACAGTCCAAAATTGGTTTGATAGCAAACACTCATAATGACTGATAAACAGAGATACCAGTAAAATAGAGTGCAACCGGTAGCATCCAGTATAGCTCAATCAGTCATGAACCGGTCATTCACTAAGCTTTTCTCTTAGCTCAATACCACATTATCATAATATTCACATGCATGAACTAGTAGACTTTAACTATCAAATCTTCACAATAGGGAATTCAATATGTTTTATAGATAGGCACAAAACATAGAACCTTCAAGTGCATAATAGATAAAACAAAGCATCACAAGACAAAAGCATTTCACATGACACACATATTTTTCATGTGGAAACCCTACTGGGAAAAACCACGGTGGGGATGAATACCCACAAGCTGCTTTTTGAACTCTTTAGAAGTCCGCTCTATTAGGAGCCTTGTCCGGTTAAGAACATTACAATAGGTTCTGGTAGGAACTGATCTTGTTAGGGATCACCCAGTTAAGGGATAAACCCAGTAGGGTCACCTTGTTAGAGGATTTTAAGAACTCAATAGCTAAAAGGATCTCCTAAGCTTTTCTAGCTTCTCAGAACTCATTAGCTTCGAGTTATCTAGTTAAGGGATCTACAAGAAGCCGATTAAGACCACCCAATTTAAGGGATTTTGAATCGAGCCAGTTAAGGCTACCCTGTTAGGGGATTTTACAACTGTTGAAGTGGTTAGAGATCAACATGTATTACAATGATCTATTAACAACACTCAATACTAATACAGATCTATTTAGACTCATCTTTTCCTTCTGCACATACACTTTGTAGGTATCTCTTCTCTCCTATGGTCTGGCAAGAATCTTGTATCGCTTTTGTTGGATACACACTCACAACTTTTGCCAACAACTTTAGACAGAAACCTAACATCGATCTTATAGGGAACATACAGGTCGGTAGCAAAAACCTTAAACCCTAAACCTGTTAGGTTGAGCAATTCAAACAGTTCGATCCTGACCTTTGAAACATACTGCATTAAATGCACCAGTCTTGAGTCAATCTCAAGACATTCTCCATTGTCCATTATCCACCGTTTTCATGGCAGCTGATAACCCATCACACGTTATCACCATTTGATAGACTTTGCACATTCTCGAGGTAGATAGGAATAGTCTTCTTTATACAAGATCCTTCATGCGCATAGAGCTTACGTGGCAACATGATCTGTCCTCCATCATACTGTTAACTCATCACACAAAGATCACCAATTGAGTCACATAGACTTGAGATACTCCAACCGGAAACCCTGAAGTGGAAGCTGCCATACCAACTGGTAGTCATACAGTGCTTCCATGTGCTGGTTCCCATAACTGCATGCCGGTTCACTTTGAACAAATGTGCCGCTTCACTTTGGCATATACCGGTTCACACATATGCCGGTACCTCTTTCTTCACTTATCTTATGTGCCGGTTCACACTATGTCTCATATTGACATCAATGACAACATACAATATCATTATGTCTTCATGCCAGCTTACATAAGGCTCATGCCGGTTCACATAATGCAAACAATTTTTTCCATCAAACCTAGGAATTTATCTCCGGAAAATAGATGTAGATGTATTAGATGAACTTGAACTACTAGATTCCATAGGATCTTTCTCAAGAGGTTAAGCTTCTATAGAGAGGACCAAGTTCTAAAACCAATTGTTAGGCATATCAAATAACTAGAGGACAACTGAGAGGGGGGGAGTGAATCAATTATCACCGGATTATAGAACTTTAACCATTCAAAACCTTATTATTGGAACACATAAAATATTGGTATTTTGGATATGTTGATATGGTTTTGTCATTGATGTCAACACTTGTCAACACTTGTCAACCTTATTAGCAATTAGAGATATTTGGTTTTGTTCACCAGCAAGTCAGAGACTTATGCACAGTCACCGATATTTGGTTCATCGGTAGGTTATATTGTTCACCGGCACTTGGAATGACTTGGAGACTACCTGGTTATGTCGAAGACATTATTCAATCACTTGGTTTTGGTGATTTGATTATTGGTCTATTTGGGTTTGCATATTTGTTGTTATTGGCAAATAGGTCCAGGATACACACCGGCAAGCATATATATTCTAGATCAGCACATCACGTTATGGAGATGATTTATTATTATTGTAAATGCATTGAGATGACATGATGCATCGCATAATGATTTATTTGTAATTGATTCTATTGTAATATCTTTTAGCGAGCTGACCTATTCAATTGGTCTTAGGTTAGGGCATAAATGTAAGATCTCATTTGTGAGATTGATATGCGATTGGAAAAAGAATTGTAATAAGGTATATTCAAAAATAAGCAGAGCTATACACGCATACATCATTTGAAGGTTGAAGGAAGGTTTTTGTGAAGGCAATCAAAACTAAACCGGTACTGAATCTAGCATATGAAGATGCTATTTTATTCAGTACACTATCATTGGATTTAACCATCCATATATAGTCAGTGTGACTCCCATTTTGTGATTGAGCAGTGAGCTCTAGGCAACTGGCATACTATCTGCAGTAGTATCATTTTATTGTGGGTAAGGCTTCCAACCATGGTTTTTTTCCTTATAGGGTTTCCACATGCAAATATTTGTGTTATGTGTTGTGGATGTTATTGTCTTTCTGTTTCATGCATTAATCTTTACCGACACTGCAAATAACTGATAAAACCGTCTACCAGCATTAAGCATTAAGTTTTGGTTAGGTTAATTTTGGTTGAATTTATTGGACAACTGATTCACACCCCCCCTCTCAGTTGTCTCTAGGATCTAACAATTGGTATCAGAGCTTCGTCCTCTTTTTGCAGAAGTTTAACAACTTGAGGAGATTCAATGTCTTCTAACTATTTCAGTTAGGACAGTCTGAAACTTGATGGATCTAACTATGGCATATGGAAGATCAGGATGGAGACACATTTTAATTGCATTGGAAAGGACATATGAGATGTTACAAAGAATGGTTATGCTGCTCCTACTCAAGGTCAACCTAATCCACCTAACTTGGCTAAAGATGAGGAAAATGATTGCAAAGCAAGAGAAGCACTTTTGAGCGCATTATCAGATCAGCAAGTCATGGAATTATCAGATAGATCTACTGCTAAAGCTATTTGGGACAAATTGGAAACATTAAACGAAGGAGATTCCATAGTCAAATTTGCAAAACTTGAATGCTTCTGGGTCAGGTATGAAAATTTGAAAATGGAAGAAGATGAAAAAATTTATGCTTTTATGGAAAGAGTAAATAAAATTGTTTTGGGTATACAATATTGTGGAGGAACCTTAAGTGAAGATGAGATTGTTTCTAAATTTTTAAGTGCATTTCCACTTGCATATAAAATGAAAGTTACTGCTATAAATGAATTGAGAACAATGCCTAATGCATCAGTATCTAGAGACGGCTTGGTTGGAAAACTTTCATGTTTTTAACTTAAGGAATTTGGTCATATTGCTACAATTAAGACAGATTTGGCTTTAAAAGCATCATCATCTGCAACATCATCATCATCATCTAATAAATCTGACTGGAAAGAACTTTATGCAAGAGAACTTGAAGAAATCAGAAGAGAGAATGAAGAACTTAAAGAGCTTGAAGCACTATTTGCAAGGAAAATGCCTAAAGGTCTAGTTGGGAGTAGGTATGAAGGTAAATCACCATTTAAATGTTTTAACTGCAATAAAATTGGTCATATGGCATCTAGGTGTCCTGATAGACATGTGAGATTGAAAGAAGAAGCTAAAAGAACATATAAGCCTAACCGTGAATATCAGAGATATAGATTTAAGAAGAATAGAGACAAATCATGTTACTATGTTGATGAAGGAGTTACTGATGATTCTGATGAGGAACCGACAGACAATGAATGGGATTTTGTTGCAATAACAAAAGGTTAACTGACACCTATTGTACAACTGGTAGAGCAGGCCCTGGAAGCTAAAATTGAAGAAAAGGATGAATGGATCATTGATTCCGGATGTTCACATCATATGACTACTGATAAAAGTAAATTCTTAACTTTTCAGGAATACAATGGAGGTCTAGTAAGATTTGGGGATGATAAAGCTTGTTTGATCAGAGGAAAAGGCACTATATCTTTTGATGGTAAGCACAATACTGACAATGTTTATTATGTTGAAGGTTTGAAGCATAATCTTTTGAGTGTTGGTCAATTAGTTGAAAAAGGATTTCAATTACAATTCAAGAATGGTAAATGCAAAATCATGAATAGAACTAGTTGGGAAATTGCAATCGGTAATCAGACTAGAGGTAATATCTTTCATTTGAACAACAATGAGAAAGCATGTTTGATTGCACATATTGATGAAAGTTGGTTATGGCATAAAAGACTTTGTCATGTAAATTTTGATTGCATTGTGAAAATTAGTACAACTAAGGTGGTAAGAGATTTACCTAAGATTGTTAAGCCTAACAATCCGATATGTAAGGAATGTCAATTTGGAAAGTAAGTTAAAGCATCTTTCAAAAGTATTCTAGAAAAATCTAACAATGTTCTTGATTTAATTCACATGGATTTATGTGGTCCAGCAAGAACTAGAAGTATACAACGCGATAGGTATTTTATGCTAATCATTGATGACTATTCTAGAATGTGTTGGGTTACTTTTCTCAGGGAAAAATCTGAAGCATTTGGGAAATTCAAACTATTCAAAGTGATGGTAGAGAATGAAACTGACAAGAAAGTCAAATGTTTGAGATCAGATCAAGGAGACTTTTGAATATCTCAGAGAGTAGCTTGGAGTTATACCCCCACTGATAGAGACTTAGATAGTTGATGTTTGTCATCAACCGATAGAATTAATAGAAGAATCTTTTATTCCAGCTTTGATGAGGAGAGCTACTTCTCAGGGGGAGTAGTTGGATAAATTGGTTAATTGGTATTTTGTATTTGGTTTTGTATTGCTTTGGAATTTGATGTCAAAGGGGGAGAGATATTATGGAAAAAAATTTGAAAAACATTTTGGGGAGAGAAATTATGTATTTTGATTTCTGGTTAATGATCTCTTTGGGAGATTGTTGGTTTTTGGCTTTTGGCATTTCTGTTTTGGCCATCAATGCCAAAGGGGGAGATTGTTGGTATTTTGGATATGTTGATATGGTTTTTTCATTGATGTCAACACTTTTCAACCTTATCAGCACTTGGAGATCTTTGGGTTTGTTCACCGACAAGTTAGAGACTTATGCACAGTCATCAGTATTTGGTTCACTGACAGGTTATATTGTTCATCGGCACTTGGAATAACTTGGAGACTACTTGGTTGTGTTCAAGACATTATTCGATCACTTGGTTTTGGCTATTTGGTTATAGGTCTATTCGGGTTTGCATATTTGTTATTACTGGCAAATAGGTCCAGGATATACATCGGTTGAAATATCTATTCCAGATCAGCACAACATGTTATGGAGATGATTTATTATTATTGTAAATGCATTGAGCCGACATGATGCATCGCATAATGATTTATTTGTAATTGATTTTATTGTAATATCTTTAAGTGAGCTGACCTATTCAATTGGTCTTAGGTTAGGGTATAAATGTATGATCTCATTTGTGAGATTGATATGCGATTGGAAAAAGAATTGTAATAAGGTATATGCAAAAATAAGAAGAGCTATAAATGTAGACATCGTTTGAAGGTTGAAGGAAGGTTTTTTTGAAGGCAATCAGAACTAAACCAATACTGAATCCAACATATGAAGATGCTATTTTATGTAGTACATTATCATTGGATTTAACCATCCAATTGTAGTCAGTGTGACTCCCATTTTGTAATTGAGCAGTGAGCTCTAGGCAGCTAGCCTTTCTGCATGTGCAGACTCCATATTGTACAGACATATTATCTGCAATAGTATCATTTGATTGTGGGTAAGGGTTTCCACTGTGGTTTTTCCCCTTACAGGGTTTCCACGTACAAATATTTGTGTTGTGTTGTGGATGTTATTGTCTTTCTGTTTCATGCATTAATCTTTACCAACACTACAATTAATTGATAAAACTGTCTATCGACATAAAGTTTAGTTTACCGACATTAAGAATTAAGTTTTGGTTAAGTTAATTTTGGTTGAATTTATTGGACAACTGATTCACCTCCCACCTCTTAGTTATCTCTGGGATCTAACATAAACAAAATACCAGAATGCATAAACTAAATACTGGAATAACAGATATAGCAATTAAACATAACCATAAATCACAGAATAGTTACCATCCATCCATAACACATGACACCAAGATTTGTACGTGGAAAACCCAATAAAGGGAAAAACCATGGTGGGAAGCCTACCCATAGTCAGATAATACTTCTATATTAAGTATGTGATTACAAAATGAGGGGTCTGCACATGCAGGAAGGCCAACAACCTAGAGTACACTGATCATCACAAAAAGGAGCCTCAAGGACTACAAAAGCATCAGACTACAATCCGAAAAGAAGAGTGAACTGCAAATATAGCATCTCCTATTCTTGAGTACAGTTCTGGTAAAGCTCAATACCAAAGGCCTTAAACCTCTCTTATAAACCCAATTCAATCACCTCTGATTAGCCAAACCTTCTGCATATGATTACAATATTATTTTCACACAGATAAACCTAATTCGATATACCCGTATACCATGATCTACAAAGAGATCTTACATCATATTTATACCAACCAGGGCCTAAACAATTAGGTCGACCACCAAAAAGATAATACAATAAGTTCATAACATAAACCCATAATCCAATGACCAACCAAGTTGTCTTAGGCCAAAAACAATATAAACCAATCCTTAAATCTTGTTGGTAACATATCAGGAATATCCTCCAACACGTTACATAAACCAGTCTATAACCTAGATAACACTGGACCCAAAATAGGTCGCCATAAACCAAATCCAACACTGCCAATGAACTAGAATACGAACAAGATAACCAATAGAATCCTGAAAGCCATCTAGAAGCCGCAAAAATACCACTTATCACATGCATCAAAAGATCTTCAACAAAGCTATACCGGTAAAACCCTTTTTGGTGACCAAAAGGCTTACTAGAACAAATGATAGCTCCCAAGTCATCTAATCTCAAACCAACTGATCATGATATATATCCAAATAACATGAATGATAGATCCAAACCAATTCCACAAACCAAAGCATACCGGATCATATTGGATCAATATCATAATCAACCACTCTATTAGAACCAACCAGAAACCGGTAAACAATGAAAAGAATTAGTGTTGCCATCAATGAAAAAACATCAATGCAACACACTATCAATTCCTCCAAATTGCCAACAGTTTCAAGCTTCAACCAGATCTTCTTTGCATTTTCTAGCTCTATGACATTCAACAGCTTCTCATCTGATAGGGTACTTAACAATGCTTCTTTTGCTTCGATGTCAATATCAGCTTTCTTCTACTCATTAGGAGGTGTCAGAGTTACAAAATTAGGATCATGAGGTATATACCCTTTCTCTATTTTCTCCCAAACTTCAGCTCCAAGACATCTCAGATAAATCTTCATTTGCTCCTTCCATATATTTTAATTTGTAACTTCAAATTTTTGGTATTATGGATGTGTTGCATTGGTTTTGTCATTGATGTCAAAACTTATCAACACTTGTGAACACTTATTATCACTGAAGATCTTTGGTTATGTTCACCGGCATGTTCAGTGACTTATGCACAGTCATCGGTATCTGGTTCACCGATAGGTTATATTGTTCACCGACACTGAGGATGATCTGTTATCATTGGGAGATTACTTGGTTATGTCGAAGACATTGTTTGGACACTTGGTTTTGGTGATTTGGTTATTAGTCTAATCAATTTTTCATATTTGCTATTACTGACAAATAGGTCTAGGTTATGGACCGACAAGCGTTATCTATTCCAAATCAACATGACACGTTATGGAGATATTTTATTGATTGGTCATTATTGTAAATACATTGAGCTGACATAATGCATCGCATATTGATTCATTTGTAATTGATTTAATTGTAATATTCTTAGTGAGCCAACCTACACATTTGGTCTTAGGTTTTGGTATATATGTAAGATCTCATTTGTGAGATTATGGAGAAGTAAAAGGTGTGGAAAAGGATTGTAATTAGGTATATGCAAATATAAGCAGAGCTATACACACAGACATCATTTGAAGATTCAAGGAAGGTATGAAGAAGAAAATCAGAGCTTAATTGATATTGAATCCATCATATGAAGATGCTATTCTGAGCAGTACATTATCATTGGATTTAACCATCCAATTGTAGTTAGTGTGATTCTCATTTTGTGATTGAGTAGTGAGCTCTAGGCAGTTGGCCTTTCTGCATGTGCAGACCCCATTTGTACACACATACTATCTGTAGTAGTATCATTTGATTGTGGGTAAGGTTTCCCACCATGGTTTTTCCCCTTACAGGGTTTCCACGTACAAATATTTGTGCTGTGTTGTGGATGTTATTTGTCTTTCTATTTCATGCATTAAACTTTACCAGTACTATTATTAACTGTTAAACTGTCAACTGACATTAAGTTTGGTTAAGTTATATTAGGGTTGAAATTAGTAGACAATTGATTCACCCCCCCTCTTAGTTGCCTCCAGGTCCTAACAATTGGTATCAGAGCTAAGTCCTCTTTTAGCAGAAGTTTAAAAACTTGAGGAGATTCTATGGCAACTAACTATTTCAGGAAGGACAGTCTGAAACTTGATGGAACTAACTATGGTATATGGAAGATCAGAATGGAGACACATCTGAATTGCATTGGAAGAGACATAGGGGATGTTACAAAAAATGGCTATGTTGGTCCTACACAGAGTCAGCCTAATCCACCTACCTTGGCTAAAGATCAGGAGAATGATTGCAAAGCAAGAGAAGCACTTTTGAGTGCATTGTCAGATCAGCAAATCATGGAATTATCAGACAAATCTACTACTAAAGCTATTTGGGATAAATTGCAGACATTGAATGAAGGTGATACCACTGCCAAAATTGGAAAACTAGAATGCTTCCGGGTCAAGTATGAAAATCTGAAAATGGAAGAAGATGAAAGGATTTCTGCTTTTATGGAAATAGTTAATGAAATTGCTTTGGGTATATAATATTGTGGAGGATCCTTAAGTGAAGATGAAATTGTTTCTAAAGTTTTAAGAGCATTGCCACCGGCATACGAAATGAAAGTAACTTCTATTAATGAACTGAGATCAACGCCTAATACATCAGTATCTAGAGATACTTTGGTTGGAAAACTTTCAGCTTTTGAACTTAAGGAATTTGGTCATATTGCTACAATTAAGATAGATTTGGCTTTAAAAGCATCATCATCTGCAACATCATCATCATCATCTAATAAATCTGACTGGAAAGAACTTTCTGCAAGAGAACTTGAAGAAATCAGAAGAGAGAATGAAGAACTTAAAGAGCTTGAAGCACTATTTGCAAGGAAAATGCCTAAAGGTCTAGTTGGGAGTAGGTATGAAGGTAAATCACCATTTAAATGTTTTAACTGCAATAAAATTGGTCATATGGCATCTAGGTGTCCTGATAGACATGTGAGATTGAAAGAAGAAGCTAAAAGAACATATAAGCCTAACCGTGAATATCAGAGATATAGATTTAAGAAGAATAGAGACAAATCATGTTACTATGTTGATGAAGGAGTTACTGATGATTCTGATGAGGAACCGACAGACAATGAATGGGATTTTGTTGCAATAACAAAAGGTTAACCGACACCTATTGTACAACTGGTAGAGCAGGTCCTGGAAGCTAAAATTGAAGAAAAGGATGAATGGATCATTGATTCCGGATGTTCACATCATATGACTACTGATAAAAGTAAATTCTTAACTTTTCAGGAATACAATGGAGGTCTAGTAAGATTTGGGGATGATAAAGCTTGTTTGATCAGAGGAAAAGGCACTATATCTTTTGATGGTAAGCACAATACTGACAATGTTTATTATGTTGAAGGTTTGAAGCATAATCTTTTGAGTGTTGGTCAATTAGTTGAAAAAGGATTTCAATTACAATTCAAGAATGGTAAATGCAAAATCATGAATAGAATTGGTTTGGAAATTGCAACCGGTAATCAGACTAGAGGTAATATCTTTCACTTGAATAACAATGAGAAAGCATGCTTGATTGCACATATTGATGAAAGTTGGTTATGGCATAAGAGACTTTGTCATGTAAATTTTGATTGCATTGTGAAAATCAGTACCACTAAGGCAGTAAAGGATTTACCTAAGATTGTAAAACCTCACAATCCGGTATGTAAGGAATGTCAATTTGGAAATCAAGTTAGAGAAACTTTTAAGAGTATTCCAGAAAAATCCAATAATGTTCTTGATTTAATTCATACTAATTTATGTGGTCTGGAAAGAACTAGAAGATTACAAGGAGATAGATAGTTTATGCTAATCATTGATGATTATTCCAGAATGTGTTGGGTTACTTTTCTCAGGGAGAAATTGGAAGATTTTGGGAAATTCAAACTATTCAAGGTAATGGTAGAGAATGAAATTGGTAAGAAAATCAAATGTTTGAGATCAAATCAAGGAGGTGAATTCACATCCAAGGAATTCAATACATTTTGTGAAGTGAATGGAATCAGAAGACAGTTATCAACACCTCAGACACCCCAGCAGAATGGACTTGTGGAAAGGAAGAACAAAACTATTCTGGATGCAGCTAGAAGCATGATATCAGAAGCAAACCTACCTCATGTGTATTGGAGAGAAGTAGTCAATACATTGGTTTACACATTCAATAGAGTTCACATCAAAGGTGAAACCAGTAAGACCCCTCATGAACTATGGTTTGGTAATACTCCTACTCTTAAATATTTCAGAATATTTGGAAGCAAATGTTACATTAGGAGAGATGATTATATTGGAAAATTTGATCCTAGAAGTGATGAAGGTATATTTCTTGGCTATTCATCTAAGAGCAAGACATATAGATGTTTCAATAAGAGTTTGCAAAAAATCATTGAGAGTGCAAATGTGAAGATTGATGAACAATTTAGAGGTAATTCAAGGTCCTTGGACTCTGAACCGTAGTTGAGATAATCACAAATGAACCTACATTGAGTATATCAGTACAGAATGTTGATCCAGTCACACCGGTATCATCTGAGAATTCCATAGTGACTGAAGAACAACAACAGGTGAATACACCCAGGTATGTAAGATTGAATCAATCTGAAAGTAAGATAATTGGAAATAAGTATCAAGGTGTTATGACAAGAGGAAGACTGGCAAATGAAGAGGTATGTCTAATTTCTCAAATTGAACCAACAACTATTAATGAGGCATGTGAAGATAAACATTGGATTAAATCTATGGAAGATGAATTGGAACAAATTGAAAAGAATAACACATGGACATTGGTTCCCCAGCATAAAAGAAAAAATGTAATTGGAACTAAATGGGTATTCAAAAATAAACTTAATGAAGATGGTAAGGTAATAAGAAACAAAGCAAGATTAGTGTGTAAGGGATATTCATAGAAGGAAGGAATTGATTACAATGAAACCTTTCCACCGGTAGCTAGAATTGAGGCAGACATACTATTCCTAGCATTTGCAACACATAAGAACTATAAAGTATATCAAATGGATGCTAAATGTGCATTTATAAATGGTGATCTTGAAGAGGAAGTTTACATTGAACAACTTGATGGATTTTCTTTGATAGATGACAAAGATATTGTTTGTAGGTTAAGGAAAGCTTTATATGGATTGAAGCAAGCTCCTAGAGCATGGTATACTAGATTGGACAAATATCTTTTGAAGCTTGGTTACACTAAAGGTAATGATGACATCAACTTATATTACAAAGTGACTAATGATGACATCTTGGTTATTGAAGTTTTTGTTGATGATATATTTTTTGGAGGAGAAGATGGATTGTGTAAAGACTTTTCTAATAAAATGTAGGAAGAATTTGAAATGTCTATGATTGGGGAGATAAAATTATTTTTAGGATTGCAGATTTCACAGACTGATAAAGGTATATTCATAAATCAGTCAAAGTACTTGAAAGAACTACTAAAGAAATTTGATATGCAAAACTCTAAATCGGTAAGTACTCCTATGACCAAAATTGATAAACTATCATTGAAGGATGAATCAACACCTATTAATATGACAAGATATAAATCTATGATTGGAGGTTTACTATATTTGACACAAACAAGACCTGATATTATGAATACAGTATGTATTGTTTCAAGATTTTAGAGTAATCCTAAGGAAAATCATGAATCAGCAGTGAAAAAGATTTTTCGGTATCTACAAGGCACAACAAATCTTGGTTTATGGTATCCTAAAGATGAAAATTTTGATTTATGTGCATACATAGATGCAAATTGGGCAATAGATGTAGATGATAGAAAGAGCACCACCAGTGGAGCATTCTTTCTTGGTAGTAGATTGATTTCATGTTTGAGAAAGAAATGAAGTTGTACTTCATTATCAACAATAGAATCAGAATATGTTGTAGCAGTAACTAATTGTACATAAGTATTATGGATTAAGAAAATGTTGAAGGACATAAAGGAGAAATGCAAAGAACCTATAATCATTTACTGTGATAATATGGCAGCAATTGATATATTCAAGAATCCGGTATTTCACACTAAAACTAAACATGTTTCTATCAATTCAATTTTCTGAAAGAGAATGTTGAAGCAAAATAAGTGAAATTGGTTTATATGAATACTAAAGAGTAGATTGCAGATATATTTACTAAACCTTTGCCTAAGGAAACTTTTGAATATCTCAGAGAGCAACTTGGGGTTATACCCTCACCGATAGATACTTAGACAATTGGAGAATGGCATCAGACCAGCAAAATTAACAAAGAAATCTTTTTCTGGCTTTGATGAAGGAGAGCTACTTCTCAGGGGGAGTAGTTGGATAAATTTGGTTATAACAATTTGTATTTGTAATAAGTTCTATGAACTGATTGTATTTGGTTTTTGTATTGCTTTGGCATTTGATGTCAAAGAGGGAGAGATATCTATGGAAAAACACATTATCTTTTGGGAGAGATTATTCCTAGGGAGATAAATATTATGTATTTTGATTTCTGGTAATTGATCTCTTTGGGAGATTGTTGGTTTTTGGTTTTTGGTTTTTGGCATTTCTGCTTTGGCACTTAGATGGTTTTTCCATCTTGTGTTGCCATCAATGCCAAAGGGGGAGATTGTTAGTATTATGGATGTGTTGCATTGGTTTTGTCATTGATGTCAACACTTATGAACACTTATGAACACTAAAGATCTTTGTTTATGTTCACCGACATGTTTAGTGACTTATGCACAGTCACCGGTATTTGGTTCACCGGCACTGAGGATGATCTGTTATCATCTCAAGATTAATTGGTTATGTCGAAGACATTGTTTGGACACTTGGTTTTGGTGATTTGGTTATTGGTCTGATCAAGTTTGCATATTTCCTATTACCGGCAAATAGGTCTAGGTTATGGACCGACAAGCATATCTATTCGAGATCAGCACAACACGTTATGGAGATATTATATTAATTGGTCATTATTGTAAATACACTGAGCCGACATAATGCATCACATATTGGTTCATTTTTAATTGATTTAATTGTAATATTCTTAGTGAGCCGACCTACACATTTGGTCTTAGGTTTTGGTATATATCTAAGATCTCATTTGTGAGATTATGGAGAAGTAGAAGGTGTGGAAAAGGATTTTAATAAGGTATATGTGAATATAAGAAGATTTATACACACAGACATAATTTGAAGATTCAAGGAAGGTATGAAGAAGACAATCAGAGCTTAACCGATACTGAATCTAGAATATGAAGATGCTATTCTAAGTAGTACATTATCATTAGATTTAACCATCCCACTATAGTCAGTGTCACTCTCATTTTGTGATTGAGTAGTGAGCTCTAGGCAGTTGGCCTTTCTACATGTGCAGACCCCATTTGTATACACATACTATCTGTGGTAGTATCATCTGATTGTGGGTAAGGTTTCCCAGCATGGTTTTTCCCCTTACAGGGTTTCCACGTACAAATATCTCTGTTATGTGTTGTGGATGTTATTTGTCTTTCTATTTCATGCATTAAACTTTACCGGTATTATGCATTAGGTTTGGTTAAGTTATATTTGGGTTGAAATTAATAGACAACTGATTCACCCCCCCCTCTGAGTTGCCTTCGGGTCCTAACACAAATTTGGGACTCTCCTTCGGGTAGGGATTAAATGTAGAAGTTGATGCCATTGGACCTCCTCAAGCAGTTAAACTTCTATAGAGAGGACCTTGCTCTGATACTAATTGTTAGAATCTTTGATACTAGAGGAAAAGTGAGAGCGAGGGGTGAATCAGATTTTCACAAGTATAAGCAATTAATGCAGATTATAAACCATTTACTAGAGCACAATATAAACAACATAGTGAAAGATAAAGCTCGAAAGAATAGAACACACAACACTAATATTTTTGACGTGGAAAACCTAATAAAGGGAAAAACTACGGTGGGAAACCCTACCCACAGTCAGATAAAAATTCTATAGTAGTATGTGAAATTATTATAACGGGGATTGTACTTGCAATCAGGCCAACCACCTAGAGCTCACTGATCATCACAAAAGTTAGTCTCGCTGACTTACATAAACATCAGACTACAATCCAAAGAAAATGAACTGTGAAAGTAGCATCTCCTAATACTTGATACAATTTCGGTTAATCATATATGTATGCCCTGCAACACTAAAACCTTCGCTGAATGACATATCTTGTTTGTATATAAATCTCTCTCTGATAATGCAGGCATAAACATACTAACATCTAAATTGCATGAATAAGTCGCCTATAAATACAGATCATCAACCTTGATAACAAGGTCAACTAAGCTCTAAACCCATAAACCATAATTACAAAAAATACATCACATGATACCACCAGACCAATATTATGATTTACATTTCATATCATGGACCTAATTCAAATTCCCAATCAATTATAGCCACCAGAAATTCCGCTAAGACCTATATTAGCATGTTTCACCAACCAGTAGAAACCCTTAGTGCAATAACACAGAATAACCAACCGGATCCAAATAGGACCACCAAATCTAAAATCATCATCCTTTGGATACCATAACCCATGATCTATTGTTCCTGCCAAATATCTAAATATTTTTTTTAACAACAATATCATGACTTCCTCTCAAATTAGACATAAATCTAGAAGCAATGCAGATAACATTTATTATATCTTGTCTGGTCTAACTTAAGTACAATAATCCACCAATCATTGATTTGTATCTAGATGGGTTCACTCTTAGAGATTCAACTTCCTTAGACAATTTGCAACCGGTTATCATAGGAGTATCGATAGGTTTGGAATTTTCAGGACCAAATTTCTTAAGTAAATCCTTCACATACTTAGTTTGACAACTGAAAATACCTTTATTAGTCTGAGTAATCTGCAAACCTAAGAAAAATTTCATCTCTCCAATCATAGACATTTCAAATTCATTCTTCGTATCATCAACAAATTCCATGCATAGATTATCTTCTCCTCTAAAAATGATATCATCAACAAAGAATTCAATGATCATTATGCTGAATATTATAATATAAGTTACTATCAGCATTACCTTTGATAAAATTGAGCTTTGAAATATATTTATCTAATCTAGCATACCATGCTCTAGGGGCTTGTTTCAATCCATATAAAGCTTTCTTCAATCTGTAAACCATTTCCTTGTCCTCTAATAATGAAAATCCATCAGGTTGCTCAATGTAGACTTCTTCTTCAAGATCTCCATTTAGATATGCACATTTAACATCCATCTAATACACCTTGTAGTTCTTGTGTGCAACATAGGCATGGAATAGTCTTACCACTTCAATCCTTGCAACCGAAGCATAAGTTTCATCATAATCAACACCTTCTTCCTGTGAATATCCTTTGAAGACCAATATAGTCTTGTTTCTTACAACCTAACCTTCCTCATTTAATTTAATCTTGAAAACCCATTTAGTTCTAATAAAATTTGTATCTTTAGGCCTAAGAACCAATTCCCATGTTTTATTCTTTTCTATCTGATTCAACTCTTCTTCCATAGCTCTCATCCAGTTTTCATCTTTACTTGCTTCAATAAAATATTCTAGTTCAATTTGAGAAATTAAACATACCTCTTTAGCAGCTAACCTTCTTCTTGTCATCACACCTTTCCTCTTATATCCAATGATCTGATATTCAGAATGATTCAGCTTAACATACCTGGGAGTCTTAGGTTTATCTTGACTTTGTGCCTCTTTCTTCTCATCAACAGTCAAAGTGGAATTTTTTGATGTTACCGAAGCAACTAGATCAATGCTCTGAACCGATTCTTGTGCAACTAGTTCTGATCTGACAATATCATCTTTCAGTCCATAGTCATTTGATTTGATCTAATTATTAGCTTGCTCATCCACTTTGAAATTTATGCTTTCCATTATCCTATTCAATCGTTTGTTATAACATCTATATGCTTTACTCTTAGTAGAATAACCCAAAAATATTCCTTCATCACATTTAGGATCAAATTTCCCTTGTGCATCATCTCTTCTAATATAGCATTTACTTCCAAAAATTCTAAAATATTTGACAGTAGGAGTATGATTGAACCTTAATTCATAAGGAGTCTCATCGGTATCACCTTATATGTGTACTCTATTGAAAGTGTATACCATAGTATTAACAGTTTCTCTCCAATAGATATCAGATAATTTGGCCTCCATCATCATTGGCCTTGCAACATCTAAGATAGTTTTGTTCTTCCTTTCCACTATTCTGTTCTGCTATGGGGTTTTAGGTGCAAAAAATTGTCTTCTGATTCCATGCTTCTCACAAAAGTTGTTGAACTCACCACATGTAAATTCACTTCCTTGATCTTCTCTTAAGCATTTTATCTTCAATCATTTCTGTCTCATCATTAGCTTTGAAAATTTTGAATTTCTCAAGAGCTTCTGATTTTTCTTTCGAAAAGGCAACCCACATCATTCTAGATTAATTGTCAATAAGCAACATAAAGTATCTATCGCCTTGAAAAAAATTAGTCCTTTCTGGTCCACATAGATCCGTATGAACAAGATCAAGAATTTCATTAGATCTATCATGTATTCTTTTGAAAGAAGTTCAAACTTGCTTACCCAATTGACATTCTCTACATACCGGATTGAGGTTTGATAATCTTGGGCAAATTTTTGATAGCCCGAGTTGAACTGATCTTCACTATGCAATAAAAATTGACGTGCCACATCCTCTTATGTCATAGCCAACTTTCATTAATCTAAGCAATCAAGCAAGCCTTCTCACGGAGTACAAATGAAAGTTGTTTCATTTGGTCTAAGTTCTAGATGCAATTTCCAAATTAGATCTATTGGTAATCTTGTACTTTTCGCCTTTGAATTGTAAATGAAATCCTCTATCCACCATCTGACCTATACTCAAAAGATTATCCTTCAAACTTTCAACATAGTAAATATTGTCAGTATTCATCTTACCATTCAAGGATATTGTTCCTGTGCCTTTGATCCTGCATGCCTTGTTGTCTCCAAATCTAACTAGTCCAAAATCAAATTCTTGCAGAGACAGTTATTTCCTCTTGTTGCCACTCATGTGATGTGAGAAACCACTGTCTATAACCCATTCATCCTTCTCTTCATTTTTGGAAGCCAGGGCTTTGTCCTCAAGATGATTTTTATCAATGACAGGTTTCAGAGAATCATCCTTGATAGCAATAAAGACCCAATCTTTTTTAGAGCTTCGATTACTAGATCCACCAATAGTTTCATCTGTTGGTATTTTGGTATGGTTTTGTCATTGATGTCAACACCTACTATCACTTATCAACTCTGGCACTTTGAAGAATTAGAAATGTTCATCGGCAAGCAAGTGACTTATGCACAGTCACCAGTATCTGGTACACTGGTAGGATATAATGTTCACTAGCACTTGGAATGATATGGAAAACACCTAGTTATGTCAAAGATATCATTTGGACACTTTGTCTTAGAGATTTGTTCATTGACATATTTGTATTTGCATATTTGCTGTTACCGACAAATAGGTCCAGGTCATACACCGGTAGGCTTATCTATTCCAGATCAGCACGACACAATATGGAGATATTTTATTATTGTTGTAAATGCATCAAGCCGACATGTTGAAATGGTTATTGCACCGGATATTGTTTTATTTGTAAATTGATTTTATTGTAATATCCTTTAGAGTCGTCCTACTAAAATTAGTCTTAGGTTATGATATAAATGTAAGATCTTATTTGTAAGATCAAGTATGGAATGCGAAGGAAGAAATAATTTGGTATGTGTGAGAATAAGCAAAGCTTTACATGCAGACATCATTTGAAGGTGAAGCAAGGTTTTTGTGAAGACAATCAGAACTACATCGGTACTAAATCCAACATAGTAAGATGTTATTTTGATCGGTACATCCTTATTGGATTTAACCATCCAATTGTAGTTAGTATGACTCCTATTTGTGTTTGAGTAGTGAGCTCTAGGTGCTTGGCCATTCTGCATGTGCAGACCCCATTTGTATACACATACTATCTCCAGTAATATCATCTAATTGTGGGTAAGGTTTCCCATCGTGGTTTTTCCCCTTACAGGGTTTCCACATACAAATATTGGTGTTATGTGTTGTGGATGTTATTGTGTTTCTATTTCATGCATTAATCTTTACCGGTACTATAATTAACTGATAAAACTGTCTACTGGCATAAAATTTTGGTTTACCGGTATTAAGCATTAAAGTTGGTTAAGTTGTTTTGGTTTGAATTTATTTGACAACTGATTCACCCCCCCCTCTCAGTTGTCCCCAGGACCTAACAATTGGTATCAGAGCCTAGTCCTCTTTTTGCAGAAGCTTAACAGCTTGAGGAGATCCAATGTCTACTAACTATTTCAGGAAGGACAATCCTAAACTTGATGGAACCAACTTTGGCATATGGAAGATTAGGATGGAGAGACATTTGAATTGCATTGGAAAGGACATCTGAGAAGTTACAAAGAATGGCTATACTACTCCTACTCCCAGTCAGCCTAATCCACCTACCTTAGGAAAAGATGAGGAAAATGATTGCAAAGCTAGAGAAGCACTTTTGAGCGCATTATCAGATCAGTAAATCATGGGATTATCAGATAGATCAACTGCTAAAGATATTTGGGATCACTTGGAAACATTGAATGAAGGAGATTCCACAATCAAAATTGCAAAACTTGAAAGCTTCCAGGTCAGGTATGAAAATCTGAAAATGGAAGAAGATGAAAGGATTTCTGCTTTTAGATAAAGAGTAAATGAAATTGTTTTGGGTATTAAATGTTGTGGAGGAACCTTAAGTGAAGATGAAATTTTTTCAAAAGTTTTAAGAGGATTGCCACCGACATATAAAATGAAGTTTACTTCTTTAAATGAGTTAAGAACAATGCCTAATACATCCGTAACTACAGATACATTGATTGGAAAACTTTTAGCTTTTGAAATTGAGGAACTTGGTCTTGTTGCTACTATAAAGATAGATTTATCTTTTAAGGCATCAACATCATCTGCACCATCATTTGACAAGTCTGATTGAAAAGCCTTTTATACAAGAGAACTTGAAGAAAGCAGGAGATAAAATGAAGAACTTGAAGAACTTAAAGCAATATTTGCAAGAAAAATGCCTAAAGGTCTAGTTGGAAGTAAGTATGAACATAAAACACCCTTTAAATGCTTTAACTATAATAAGATTGGTTATATGGATTCTAGATGACCTGATAGACATGCTAGACTAAGAGAAGAAGCTAGGAGAACATACAAGCCTAACCTTGAATATCAGAGATACAGATTTAAGAAGAATAAAGATAAATCTTGTTATCTTGCTGATGAAGGAGTCACTAATGATTCTGATGAAGATCCGACAGATAATGGATGGGTTTTTGTTGCTATAATAGAAGATCAACTAGCACCTACCAGTAGAGAAGGCCTTGGTAGCTAAAGTTGAAATTAAGGATGAATGGATCATTGATTCAGGATGCTCACATCATATGACTTGTGATAAAAGCAAATTCTTGAACTTTCAGGAATATAATGGAGGTCTCGTAAGATTTGGAGATGATAAAGCTTGTTTGATCAAAGGTAAAGGTACAATATCTCTTGATGGTAAGCATAATACTGACAATGTTTATTATGTGGAAGGTTTAAAGCATAATCTTTTGAGTGTTGGTCAATTAGTTGAGAAAGGATTTCAGTTACAATTCAAGAATGGAAAATGCAAAATTATGAACATAACTGGTTTGGAAATTGCAACCAGTAATCAAACTAGAGGTAATATCTTTCATTTGAATAACAGTGAAAAGACATGCTTGATTGTACATATTGATGAAATTTGGCTATGGCATAAGAGACTTTGTCATATAAATTTTGATTGCATGGTAAAAATCAGTACTACTAAGGCAGTTAGAGATTTACCTAAGATCGTTAAACCTCACAAGCTAGTATGTAAGAAATGTCAATTTGGAAAACAAGTTAGAGCAACTTTTAAAAGTATTCTAGAAAAATCCAATAATGCTCTTGACTTAATTCATACTGATTTATGTGGTCCAGCTAGAACTAAAAGCTTACAAGGTGATAGATATTTCATGCTAATCATTGATGACTATTCTGGAAAATGTTGGGTTACTTTTCTCAAAGAAAAATCAGAATCACTTGGAAAGTTCAAACTATTCAAAGC
Source organism: Cryptomeria japonica (assembly GCF_030272615.1). Taxonomy (NCBI): domain Eukaryota; kingdom Viridiplantae; phylum Streptophyta; class Pinopsida; order Cupressales; family Cupressaceae; genus Cryptomeria; species Cryptomeria japonica. Next base: position 87,150,989 of record NC_081410.1, read on the forward strand.
AATGGTAGAGAATAAAACCGATAATAAAATCAAATGTCTGAGATCAGATCAAGGAGGAGAATTTACATCTAAGGAATTTAATGCATTTTGTGAAGTGAATGGAATCAGAAGACAGTTATCAGCACCCTGGACACCACATTAGAATGGAGTTGTTGAAAGAAAAAACATAACTATCTTGGATGCAGCTAGAAGTATGTTATCTGAAGCAAATCTACCACATGTATATTGGAGAGAGGTAGTAAGCACAGTGGTCTATACATTCAACCCCTCATGAACTATGGTTTGGTATTACTCCCACTCTTAAATATTTCAGAATATTTGGAAGTAAATGCTATATTAGAAGAGGTGAGTATATTGGCAAATTTGATCCTAGAAGTGATGAAGGAATATTTCCTGGTTATTCATCTAAGAGAAAGGCATATAGATGTTTTAACAAAAGATTGCAAAAAATTGTTGAGAGTACAAATGTGAAGATTGATGAACAATTCAGAGGAACTTCAAGGTATATAGACTCTGAACCGACAACAAAGATTCTGACAAATGAATCTACATTGAACCCACCAGTACAGAATGAAGATCCAGTTACATCGGTATCATTTGCAAATTCCACTATAACTGAGGAACAACAACAAACAAAGACACCTCGATATGTAAGACTGAATCACTCTGAAGATCAGATAATTGAAAACAAGTATAAAGGAGTTATGACAAGAGGAAGACTAGAAAATGAAGAGGTATGTCTTATTTCTCAAATTGAACCATCATCAATTAATGAGGCATGTGAAGATAAACACTGGATTAAAGCTATGGAAGAGGAACTAGAACAAATTGAGAAAAAGAACACATGGACATTAGTTCCCCGGCCTAAAGACAAAAATGTGATTGGAAAAAAATGGGTATTCAGAAACAAACTCAATAAAGATGGTAAGGTAATCAGAAATAAAGCAAGATTAGTGTGTAAGGGATATTCTCAGAAAGAAGGAATTGATTATAATGAAACCTTTGTACCGGTAGCTAGAATTGAGGTAGTCAAATTATTCTTAGCCTTTGCAGCACACAAGAACTACAAAGTATATCAAATGGATATTAAATGTGAATTTCTGAATGGAGATCTTGAAGAAGAAGTCTACATTGTGTTGGGCCTGTTGGGAGTATTTAAAACTGAGTCAAGTTTATAGGCCCATTTCAAAATTTTGCCCTGCATTTCCAAATGATTAAAATAAGTCAGTTTGAATGGCCTAGTTAGCAAGGGGGTAAAATGGAGTCGGTTGATTTTCAGAGGGTAAGGCTCGGGATTCATGTCCTAAACCTTTCATTTGGCCTATTCAGTGATGTGCAACTTTTAGGATTCAATTTGGATAAGTTTATGAGGTGCCCAGTTTGAGGGGTAAGCTGAAAGTGCATTTTAGGCACAAATGCAGCTTTTATTGAGTAGCCTACTTTGAGCGATTACATCTTTTACCCTGTTGATCGTCATGGATAAATTCAAAATGGATTCAACTGTATGCATTAATGTGAGTCACCCTGCAAAATTTCAGGTCTTGACGAATCCATTTGCTCAGTTTTCAAAGCCGAATCCGTTTGCAGTTTGTGTGTTTTGGCAAGTCCCTGTTTCGACAGCTAGTCAGAGCCCTGTTTCGCAAATGTAAAAGTTGCCTTAGTAAGCGTCATGTCAAAATGTTTGTTCCAAGATAATGTTGGTATAAATGATGAGCTACGTTTCAAATTTCAAGCCTCTACCAATCCGTTTGATCAGTTTTCAAAAGAGCTCATTTTGCCATCAAATGCAGTTATCCGTACTTTTAGTGATATATAAGTTAATGTAGCCATTTTTGTGAGCGCATCATTTGCATCCTATCAGTTTGGCGATCAAAATAAGGATTCAAAAATTTAGTATGTACTTTAAGGTACCTATGTTTCAAATTTGAGGACCTACGGAGGTCGTTTGATATTTTTGAGAAAGGCGTTATTTGTTGCCAGGACATTGACTTCATCAGGTCCGTAGTGTCGACAAAGCCAGTTGGGCATTTTCGAAAATTATTATCTCTTCGCTCAGGACTCTTCTTGAGAAATTGTTTGGTAGAAGTCATCCTTGTATATTAGAGTACACGCCTATCAGATGGCGAGCTCCAGAAAGATGTTTTGACAGGTTTGAAAATTACGTCTTCGCGATTAAATGCAAAAATAGTGGCGTAATTGCCTGAAGGTTGTAAAATGCGGAGTAATGATCCGAAAATGATGCCGATCATTTCCGGAGGTATGTTTGAGGTCCGTGAAGCATTCTAGGGGTTAGTTGCATGAAAATGAAATTTTTTTTAGTCAGACCCACTTTGGGGCCCAACCTGGCTCATGCCTATGCCGTATTAGTTTATTGGCGACTTTGTTCACTAAGAGATTTTCAAAATATCTAAATATGGATTATAATCACGAGGCATGTCATAAGAGTTCAAGATGTTATTATTAACTTCAGGCAATTTAAAATTGGCGAGTTTGGAGTCAAATCCTCCTTCAGCGACAAAGAAGAGCATTAAAAAATGTGAATGCACTTGGCAGCCATGGTGTGAGAAGACCATTTACACTTTCAAATTAAATGCATTGGCATGTGAAAAGCCATTAAACCTTTCAACCAAATGTAATTTGGGAGGTTGAAAACCAAATTCCACAACCTTCCCAGCATTCTCCTTGTTGTGTGTGATGTCTGGGAGTGCATTTTAAAACTCTAGCCAATGCAAACAGAAGACCTCTTTCCCCATGTGAAGCTACAACAGCAAAAAACTTGAAATAAGAAATTCCAATGGGCACTCCAAGCTTCTATGTGGCATGGTAAGGAGGCAATCAATAAAAACTTTCAAGCAAATTAAATAGCAAGTGTGCAACTATGAATCCTCCCTTGCTGTGTGTGGCTTTGGCAAAAGCTTTCAAACAAATGCAAACAGAAATGGCGGATTGGGCACATTAAATTTTGTAAAATGCACATTAGCAGGCTCAGAGCTATCATCTCCCTTGCTGCACATGAGTTGTTTCTTGAAGTGCATATGGTAAATGAGAAATGTATGGCTGGGAAAGGTTTGATAAACCTTAAACTTAGTGAAATGCAATCTACTGGTAAAAGACTTCCCTGCTGCAACCTCCTTTAGCATGGAAATGGTGTGAAATCAAACAATCCAATGCAAATTGGTAGGTCACGTGGGTAAAGGAATTCCCAAATAAATGCGATGTGGAAGGTGTAAGCCAAATTTCATGACTTTGCCAACATCCTCCATGCTTGAAGTTTGACAAAGAGAAGACTTTATAAACTCCAGTGAATGCACAATGGCAGGTGTATGTGCCAAATTCCTTTGTTGCGTGTGAGCTAAAAGGTGGACCATTGTGTGGTAGTAGACTTTAACTGCAAAAGACCTCCCTGCTGGACGTGCAGATGAGGAATGCTGCCAAAAACAAATAAATGCCTGTCAAGAGCAAAGCAAATGCTCATGTTGATGTTTGGTAGCAGCAAAAACTTGAAGCAAATGCACTTGGCTATTGTAAAGTCCACTCCCCACTGTTCTTTGCTAGCATCCTCTCTATGGTGGTGAAAAGAGACATTGAAATTTTAAAGCAAATGCAATCAAGCGCCATTAAAAACTCAGGAAAAGCTTCAAAAAGGCATTCCCAGGAAAAACGTTTTGTCCCACATTGGCTGGGCGATGAGGTTTTTTGATATTTAAATCAAAATCCACACTCATCTAATATGTCTAAACCATAAAGGCTTTTGACGGATGGTGCCTATGGGTGCCCAAGGTGGGCCCACATGTGAGCACGGATCTCAAGGTGACGGAGGAGGTGATTGGGCAGTGACAGGTGGACCCCACACAAGCACGCTTCTCGAGGTAGATAGGTGAAATTTTGCAGAGGAAGGCCGGGTTAACGAGTGAGAAGGTTCGAGATGGATCAACGGTGTGCACTATTTCGTGAAAGGAAGATGCACGCGAATTACACCCTGCGAAGTTGCTAAAGCCAAGTGTCGGGTACAGTCAGTGGTCCAGCAGGTGTGTCTCGACAAGGTGGCAGTGACGTGGCACACAGTTGGCACACAGGTGGCAGTCCAGTGGCGATGATGTGGCACTGAGGTGGTGTACACATGGTGGTCAAGTGGCAGTGACAAAGCAGATGACGTGGAAGTGATGAGGTGTCATCCTAGGTGGCATCCGGTCAACCCCATCGACCAATCAGATCCCGCCACGCGGAAAAGCATCAGAGCACATATGGAGGCAAAAAATCAAAATTAAAATGAGTAAATGATATAGTCTAAACTATATTGAATAATTCAAAAATTTAAATGATGTGCACATTGGGGAGTTAATTCGCCTAGGACTCAATTTTTGGCCAAAATATAAAGTGTTATATATTTTCGGAAAGCTCTCGGAGTGAGGAATCCGATTATGGGGTTAATTTTGACAAATGTGGGATATTTTGGAAGCAGTTTCCATAGGAATAAAATTTAGTTAGAGAGAAGATATTTGATATTTTCAGTTGCAGATTTGATTTTCTTCCCTCCTCTTTTTATTCCCAATTCTTCTTAGTTGTAAGGGTTCCAGAAATTTGGAGAATGGCTCCTTTTTTTCATGGCTTCCAATTCTAAGTATTCTTCCAGATTGTATAGAGAAGGGTTATCCTTTCAGTAATGGAGTTCAATTCTTTGCTATAGGTGTTCTTAGCTGTAGGTTCTTGTGTATGTAAGGCATGCACAAATTCACACAGAAGTTCTCTCTAGATTTTTATTTTCATTATATTCAGATCAGATCCTCAAGGAGGATGAGATTTGTTATCTCAAGGAGGTAATTGTGATTGTTTGTAGGGATTCTTCAAGGAAGAATTTAAATTCTGTAATAAATCATGAATAATGGAATATAGTGTCTGGATTTGATATTTTATATGAGTGAGCTAAGTAATGCATTTATGCAAGGCATTAAATGCATAAATATTTAATAATGAAGATGGATTGGTAGTATAAGGTTTCATTTATAGTTTGATGTGTGACTTTGTTGCCCTTGGATAAGGCACTGATCTTACAAGTTTGGGGATGTCTTTCAGATCAAACAATTTAAAATATAAATCTATTTCCCTTTATGTTTAGGGGTGTGTTCTTCTCATTCCAAGCTCTATTTTCATTTATGATTTATATAGATCTAGCCAATCTGTAGTGTGTTCCTAATTTGGTGAGCTTGTGGAATGGTTTGTCTGGTCATTATTGATGTAGTCTTATGTTTGTGATTGTTGTATTCAATGCATCAAAAGGGTGTCCCCCCCTAGGTCTAGCAGAACCTGAAGTGTAGGAGGATCATTAGGATCCTATGTTATGTTGTCCAAGCCCTGAGGTGTTTCATTGATTGAGATAGGCTATCTCATAGATAGATTTGCAGGTGTCTTGGGTTATCACTTTTGGTGAACAACAAAAATGGTGACTTTGCTGGGGAGTAAATGAACTATCAAGAGCCTCTGGTTAAGAAAGAATTAATTCACATAAGGTTGAGATTATCCCATCCGAGTCACCGCAACAAAATTGGCGACTTTGCTGGGGAAGTGTTGTAATAACTCATGTTGAATCGAATCCCAGAGTTGTGCCATATCCATTTGAGGAAAGAGTCATAAAAGTTTTATAAATCTGAAAGCATTTTCAGATTTGTAGTTATGTGCCTGGTAGTGTTATGTGCCAAGTGTGGAAAACTTGTTGTCCTTTTATCTTTGTGTGAGTTCAGATTTGTTCATGTTCTACAAATGATTTTATAAATTCTCACAGCAGTGAGTGGCGACTCTAAAAGATTTCTGCACCAGTGTTCATTGTGGTAAAAGTTTTAAAATATTTGGTGAATTGCATCAAAGATTTAGTAGCTGCTTGGGGTTTTATGATTGTAGATCCCAACGAATCTATTGAAGATATTTTCCTCCGTGAAGGAGGTGGCGACTCTGTATGAAGATCAGTGTATAATGTTAGAAGATCTTAGAGAGATCTTACCGAATATCAGAGCAGCAATAGCAGCAACAAATTTACTCCAGGTATTCCTCAAAGTATTAATGAGACAACTCATGTTCCTTATGATGTGAAAAAGTCACCGTTAAAAGGAAAATAAATTTGCAATTTACATACTTCATTGAAATAAGTTTTTAGTCAGAAATATGGTGAGAAGTGTGTATGATTCCGAAAATTAGCGACTGCATATGTTTTTGAATGAATTTATGACACAATAAGATGCATGGTCAAAAAATAATGGTTCAGTGAATGTTATAAAACCTGATGGATCCAGATGTAGTTCCTAGATCCGTGAATCCTTTGTCAAATTTGAAAGAGATCAATATAGAAATTGAAAAATGTCTTCAAATGATCCAAGAGAGATTTGTCTGGTTGTTAAAAGGGAAAGTAGGGCTAAGAAGTAAAGGAGAATCATCATATGTCTTCTATGAAAGATTTTTAGCTGCATTGAATGAGCTTTCAACTGATAATAGACCCCCCGAGTCTATTTTAATTGAGATATTCTTAGAGCTTTATGAGCCTAACTCAGTTAATTGGTCTACTGCCTTTAGAGAAGAATGTGTTGAATCTATTAAAGATTGGATAGATATGATTGAAAGTAACCAATCTGAAAATATACACAAGATTAAAAATAATGAGGGAGATGAGCCCCTGAGTGGATGTACCTCCTATGATGTTGAATGTGAGTATTCTCAGTATGACAGTTTAGATGTGTATTCAGAGCGACAAGAAATTTGTGAGAATAGTGATTGTTCAACTAATCATGATCTCGTTGAGGTTTCATACGCTAATGATGTAGATCAACTTGTTGTTGATTTCAATCCACAAAATGATGGCATACAAAGTTATGAAACTACGTTGCAACATGTAGCAACACATTATGAGCAGCGTGATAAAGGATATGATGCAGATGCAAGTTGTTGTGATGATGAAATAAATGTGCATAGAGACATGAGCACTACAGATCCAATACCTTTATCAGATTGGGACAATGTTTACAACTCAGAGGATGAAGCCAAGGAAAATGAAAATGAAGGAGGTTGACTATGTAGTGAGCAAATTTCAGAACTCTTAGCTGCTGATTTTCAGAGACATGGATTCAAAAATGTGCCCAATCTTTCATATCCACTCAATATATGTTTTGATACTGATGATGTTTTTGAGGGTGTAAAAAATGATACATATGATGTTGATTCTCTTCCTATGTTTGATAGGTATGATAATGAAGGTTCATATGTTGATATGAATTCTAAGTTTGATATGCATTATGAGGATCTACCTTTTAGAAGACATGATAGATCTGGGGTGTTTCTCTCAGATTTGCAAGGAGGAAATGAACCATTGGCAAGTAAAAATCATGTACTTTCATGTGTGCAAAATGCTGATAGTTTTTGTGATTAGCAAGACGAATTGCAGTCATGTTATGAGGAATTTTTCCTCTCTAGTTTTCAAGCCATCATTGTGGAGGAGTGTTCATCATTTGAGCAAACTAGTAATATAGATGCGCCTGATGTTTTCAACTTTCAGAATGAGTTAGACTACTTTTCATTTCAGCTAGGAAAGAATGGTAAAGAGTATGGCACTCTTATGTCACCTAGTGATCAGTCCTTTCAGTATGTGTTTGATTTTCAGAGATATCATGATTATGAACATGCTGTTGATTATGTTTTATGTGATCAGCTAATTAGAAGTGGAAGTGTTTTTGATTAGGCAGATTGGAATGATGATCTCAACTTACCTCCGGTTTGTGGGAAAGAGAATCATGTTTTTGACAGAGGTAAGAATTGATTTCAGTTTTGATGGCTCGGGGCCATTTATAAGTTGTATATTTTGTACAGTTGCTTTTCTTCAGTTGTGTGGTTTTCAATAAAGTGCTCTACTATTTGGGTAGAATAAGGAAGCCCTTTTTTTTGAAATGAGAAGAGAAGAATTGAGGGAAGAATGATCTGTTTTTGGGTGGTCTGCTTAACCAAAGATATCTGGATTCTTGTGTTGATCTTGCAATCAACCATCCCCAGTCAGAGCCACTGTTGGGAGTATTTAAAACTGAGTCAAGTTTATAGGCCCATTTCAAAATTTTGCCTTGCATTTCCAAATGATTAAAATAAGTCAGTTTGAATGGCCTAGTTAGCAAGGGGGTAAAATGGAGTCGGTTGTTTTTCAGAGGGTAAGGCTCGGGATTCATGTCCTACACCTTTCATTTGGCCTATTTAGTGATGTGCAACTTTCAGGATTCAATTTGGATAAGTTTATGAGGTACTCAGTTTGAGGGGTGAGCTGAAAGTGCATTTTAGGCACAAATGCAGTTTTTATTGAGTAGCCTACTTTGAGCGATTACATCTTTTTACCTATTGATCATCATGGAGAAATTCAAAATGGATTCAATTGTATGCATTAATGTGAGTCACCCTACCAAATTTTAGGTCTTGATGAATCCATTTGCTCAATTTTCAAAGCTGAATCCGTTTGCAGTTTGTGTTTTGGCAAGTCCCTGTTTCGACAGCTAGTCGGAGCCCTGTGTCGCACAAGTGTAAAAGTTGTCGCAGTAAGCGTCATGTTAGAATGTTTGTTGTGGGATAATGTTGGTATAGATTATGAGCTACATTTCAAATTTCAAGCCTCTACCAATCCATTTGATCAGTTTTCAAAAGAGCTCATTTTGCCATCAAATGCAGTTATCCAAATAACAAATGTCATTGGGCACTCCAAGCTTCTACGTGGCATGGTAAGGAGGCAATCAATAAAAACTTTCAAGAAAATTAAATAGAAAGTGTGCAGCTATGAATCCTCCCTTGCTGTGTGTGGCTTTGGCAAAAGCTTTCAAACAAATGCAAATAGAAATGGCAGATTGGGCACATTAAATTTTGTAAAATGCACATTGGCAGGCTTAGAGCTATCATCTCCCTTGCTGCACATGAGATGTTTCTTGAAGTGCATATGGTAAATGAGAAATGTATGGCTGGGAAAGGTTTGATAAACCTTAAACTTAGTGAAATGCAATCTACTGGTAAAAGACTTCCCTCCTGCAGCCTCCTTAAGCATGGAAATGGTGTGAAATCAAACAGCCCAATGCAAATTGGTAGGTCATGTGGGTAAAGGAATTCCCAAATAAATGCAATGTGGAAGGTGTAAGCCAAATTTCATGACATTGCCAACATCCTCCATGCTTGAAGTTTGACAAAGAGAAGACTTTATAAACTCCAGTGAATGCACAATGGTAGGTGTATGTGCCAAATTCCTTTGTTGCGTGTGAGATAGAAGGTGGACCATTGTGTGGTTGTAGACTTTAACTGCAAAAGACCTCCCTCCTGGACGTGGAGATGAGGAATGCTACCAAAAACAAATAAATGCCAATCAAGAGCAAAGCAAATGCTCATGTTGATGTTTGGCAGCAGCAAAAACTTGAAGCAAATGCACTTGGCTGTTGTAAAGCCCACTCCCCACCGTTCTTTGCTAGCATCCTCTCTATGGTGGTGAAAAGAGACATTGAAATTTTAAAGCAAATGCAATTAGGCACCATTAAAAACTCAGGAAAAGCTTCAAAAAGGCATTCCTAGGCAAAACGTTTTGTCCCACATTGGTTGGGCGATGAGGTTTTTTGATATTTAAATCAAAATCCACACTCACCTAATATGTCTAAGCCATAAAGGCTTTTGACAGACGATGCCTATGGGCTCCCAAGGTGGGCCCACACATGAGCACGGATCCCGAGGTGATGAAGGAGGTGACTGGGCGGTGACAGGTGGACCCCATGCAGGCATGCTTCCCGAGGCAGACAGGCAAAATTTTGCAGAAGAAGGTCGAGTTAACGAGTGAGCAGGTTTGAGATGGATCAATGGTGCGTGCTATTTCACGAAAGGAAGATGCATGCGAATTACACCCTGCGAAGTTGCGAAAGCTAAGTGGCAGGTACAGTCAGCGGTCCAGCAGGCGAGTCCTGATGAGGTGGCAGTGACGTGGCACACAGTTGGTGCACAGGTGGCAGTCCAATGGCAATGACGTGGTGTACACATGGCAGCCAAGTGGTAGTTACAAAGCAGATGACGTGGCAGTGATGAGGTGTCATCTCAGGTGGTGTCCGATCAACCCCATCGACCAATCAGATCCCACCACGTGGCAAAGCATCAGAGCACATATGTAGGCAAAAAATCAAAATTAAAATGAGTAAATGATATAGTCTAAACTATATTAAATAATTCAAAAATTTAAATGATGTGCACATTGGGGAGTTAATTCGCCCAGGACTCAATTTTTGGCCAAAATATAAAGTGTTATATATTTTTGGAAAGCACTCGGAGTGAGGAATCCTATTATGGGGTTAATTTTGACAAATGTGGGATATTTTGGAAGCAGTTTCCATGGGAACAAAATTCAGTTAGAGAGAAGATATTTGATATTTTTAGTTGCAGATTTGATTTTCTTCCCTCCTCTTTTTATTCCCAATTCTTCTTAGTTGTAAGGGTTCCAGAAATTTGGAGAATGGCTCCATTTTTTCATGGCTTCCAATTTTGAGTATTCTTCCAAATTGTACAGAGAAGGGTTATCCTTTCAGTAATGGAGTTCGATTCTTTGCTATAGGTGTTCTTAGCTGCAGGTTCTTGTGTATGTAAGGCATGCACAAATTCACACAGAAGTTGTCTCTGGATTTTTATTTTCATTATATTCAGATCAGTTCCTCAAGGAGGATGAGATTTGTTATCTCAAGGAGGTAATTGTGATTGTTTGCAGGGATTTTTCAAGGAATAATTTAAATTCTATAATAAATCATGAATAATGGAATATAGTGTCTGGATTTGATATTTTCTATGAGTGAGCTGAGTAATGCATTTATGCAAGGTATTAAATGCATGAATATTTAATAATGAAGATGGATTTGCAGTATGAGGTTTCATTTATAGTTTGATGTGTGACTCTATTGCCCTTGGATAAGGCATTGATCTTACAAGTTTGGGGATGTCTTTCAGATCAAATAATTTAAAAGATAAAGCTATTTCCCTTTATGTTTAGGGGTGTGTTCTTCTCATTCCAAGCTCTGTTTTCATTTATGATTTATACAGATCTAGCCAATCTGTAGTGTGTTCCTAATTTGGTGAGCTTGTGGAATGGTTTGTCTGGTCATTGTTGATGCAATCTTATGTTTGTGATTGTTGTATTCAATGCATCAAAAGGGTGTCCCCCCCGAGGTCTACCAGAACCTGAAGTGCAGGAGGATCATTAAGATCCTATGTTATGTTTTCCAAGCCCTGAGGTGTTTCATTGATTGAGATCGGCTATCTCATAGATAGATTTGCAGGTGTCTTGGGTTATAACTTTTGGTAAACAATAGGGCCCATAGAAAAATTTCATTCCATATGTGTCCTTGTTGGAAGTAGTGCTTATGTAATTCGTCGGTCAAGTCGTTTGCTTAAGTTTTCCTCATGTAATTTGGTCATTGTTTAGTTTCATTGTGTTGAACTTGAACCTTGAACTTGAACCTTTTTGGTTCAAGGTTCAATGCTCAATGGGCATTGCTTTGAATGTTTTTCCTCCCACGCGGTTTCTAAGTTTTGCTAGTCCTTGTTAGCATTTTGCATTCTTTGAACTTTGAACTTGAAAATTTTTGGTTCAAGGTTCAAGATTTGTCATGTTAATGTTGTGTCATGATTATTTCACAGAGTTTAGAGTTGAATGTATAGGCTTCTTAGAGGATATGTGACTTGCCACGAGATGACGGTGCGGATTTTTAGGACATGATAAACGGCCACCAAGGGAAGGAATATTCTTTCTTCAATGACTTGAAATCTACCATTTATAGCAAGTATGTGTAAGGATCTGTTGTGTCGAAAGTGAAGTGACTTAGTATTTAAAGCATGCTTCAATGCAATCATTTCAAAGTAAGGTCACACAAACAAAGAGTAATGAAGGCAGCTTTTGGTAGTGATAGGTAATATTTTCTCCACTTTAAAAATGAGTAGTTATCACGCCAAGATTATTATTGAAAAGGTTTTGAGAAAGAGTTTTAGAGTGGGAAAAATAGGTTGCGATAGAGGTTTACAAAGAACAGAGGAAGGTATGTTTAAGAACTTTCTAAATTGTTGCAGCTTGTTTTAAAGATTTGGGTATTCTGTTAAGCTGCTTGCTTCCGTTTCCACTTTCCTTCTTTGCCTAGGTTAATTGGGGAAAATCACGAACTAAAAATGAGGCCTGTTTTGCCCAAATTGATGATCTCATCTTCCCTGGTAAGCTCTTTACCGGAATTAGGCGATACAATGCTAGTTAAGTTGAATTTAGATGTTTTTCTAGAAAGAGTAAGGAATTCAACCGCGGACCCTATGATGAGAGATGTAGCACACAGAGCAGATTATTAGAAGCGGTCGCCTTTCCCACAGCTTCTCCTTGCCCTGAGTTAGTCTTAGAATGTATGAGTCATTATTGCAAGGGTAATAGATGTATAAGGAAAAATGATGGTGAAGTCTTGTTGTCCATTGATAGACAGACAGTAATGGCAGCCATGGGTATTCCACATCAGGAACCTTATGAAGACTGGACTATTGGTAAATCTTATGGGATTTTCTCTGAGAAAAAGTAGTATTATAGAACTGTTATTGTGTTGAATTGACTCCTAAGATTCCAAAAAGGAGGCTCAAGGCTGCCAAGACCTCTAACCCATGAACATTTAATTCCTGCAATCCGAGACTTGGTGATATTGTTGAGCAGGGTAAAGGGTAATTCCCACTGTTTTTACTGGGAGGACTGGATGTATTTCTTCATCCAAGTCACTCTAGATAAAAGTTGGTTCATCGACTGGGGAACTTTCATTGCACAAAGATTACATGAAGGTTTGAGCAATTATCTTGGGATGCCTAATTTTTATATGTCTTCCTATATATTATATATGCTTACCTATGTTAGAGAATGGTTTGGATTGTCTCATGTAAAATGGGTTCAGGGCATAAGAATTTATGAGTATCATCCTAATCTGAATTTGAAAGGGCATGTTGATGATTATCTCTGCTGGAATGATATTTTCGCTGGAAGGCTGACCTTTGAATTACAAGGTAATTTGTATACAAGAATGTCTGCAGAAGCGGTTGAACTCATTAACATCTAAGGCAGTTTCTTTATACAGTTCAGTCACTTCACTTACCTAAGGGTTGAAGGATTTAAAGGTGAACCCTTTAGGCTACCCAGATATGTTTCAAACTCCTACATTTTGATCAAAATTTCTAGGCAACTTGCCTATGTTGCAAAGGATTATGGTGATGACTCCGACACAAGTGGGATTTTTCCCATTGATTTAGGCTATTACAGTTGTAGGTCTATCTCTAATGCACTGAATCTTGAGCTAGAATTTAAAAAGTTGCATTTGAAGACCTTTTTGAAAAGGGATAATTTTGATAGTAAGGGTTTCATTTCTCAGTATGTGAAGAAGATGGTGCCTGATCAACATGTTCCTCAGTTAGAGGATTATTGGGAGGGTTGCTAGGATGAATTTGAAGTAAGGAAACAAAGTTAGTCCAGAATAACTTTGAAACAAATTCATGACATGAGATTGTCAATGGATACCTCAAATGTCACCACTAATGATGAAGACGTACTTGATTCCAAGTTCATGAAGTGTGTACATGACGAACCTCTTCCAAAAGTGGATTGGAGCAAAAAGATGGGGGATAGTGTTTGGACATGCACCTTCAATGTAATTCGCAGGACAAAAAGTTGGCTTAGGAGTTGCCGTTTCCATCCAACACGAGCAGCCAATTTGAGAAGAAAAAGTGGGAAGAAGAGTATCACAAGGAAAACTTATGTTTTAACTAACATTCCTGTTTCTGATGCAGAAAAAAGGTAGACAAGGATTAATAAAGAGAAAATTGACACTAGAGGTGAGCTTTCTATTGCTGGTCGAATTACCAGGTCAAGGACCAAGAAGAGTTTCTAGCCGTCGGTGCCTCATCTCATCCTTGATTTGGATGCAGAGGAAACACTGTGCAAGATGGCATCCCCTATTTCTGAAGCAAGCAAGGTTTTAATTGACATAGACACTACTCTCCAAGACACAGGGACACTTGAAATCCAGTCTCATACGAACCGTGCCACACCGCCATCCTCAGCAAGATTTCCATCCATGCCATCTAAAGAACTAACTCTAGCACCAAAATGGTTAAGTGATTCAATCACCAGAAAAAGGAATGTGGTTCCTATTTCGGTATCAATGGAGGATGTTGTGAGAAAATGTCTGGGAAGGTCTACAAAGCCCAAAAAGCTAAAAATAGAGGTCATGATCAATTTTGATGAAAGCACAAAGCATTGGACTATAGACATTACTAGACTCAAGTCTGACAAAGATGATGTTATGGCTTCAAAAGCAGATTATGCTATTGAATGAATTGATTTGGGGGTCGGAACCAGAGTGGTAGATGTGAAACATCTGGAGACTTCGACTAAAATAATTATCTCTCATACTTGGAAGGACGAATGAGACAAGGCTGAGTTAAAACAAAGTTTAATGCAGATGGCCCAGTACATTCATGCTCTGCAGAACAGTTTGTTACCATTGTCACAAAATTCAGGACCTTTTATTCCAAAGTCACTGGGTAATCAAAAATTCTTTGATGAAGTTCAACAAAACAGGATGATTGCTAAGGTTTTCTCAGAATGGCTCACCTCAATCATGCATCAAGCAACTAGTTACATAATAGATTTGGTCTAGATCTTCAAAGATGCCAACGAAGTCACCAAAGCATTAGACTCTGACTTGGTCTCATGGAGAAAACAGAAATCTAGATGTGCAGTAATTTTGAAACAAATGCGGGATATTCAGCGTTATGGTCTGATGAATTTTCTTGTTGAAAATCAAGTGTCCAGATTAAATGAAGATGTGATGTTTATTTGCAAGGAGAGTATTGAGTGGTGCAACCAAATTATTGAACAGGGTTATAATGAGTCAGCCAGTCTGTGTGGCAAATTAATGCCCTTAAGGGAAACCATGAAGAAGGACTTACACTATGTGGATGTTAAACTACTTAAAGAGGATAGAAAAACCTTGGAAGATACTATGGAGATGATTAACCAGTTTAGCAGCCATATCAAATAGATTAAGGTGGAAAAATCCTTATCCATTGAAGACTTTACGAGGATCTCAAAAGTGGAATCAATGCTCATAGTTTGTCTCGATCACCTAGTTTCCCACAAAGATAAAGTGCAAATGGTGAAGAGAAAGAAGGAGCTCTAGAAGCAGAGAGTAATTCACATCAGTTTTCCACACGTAGCTATAATCCAAAAATTTTCAAAAGTGCATCGAGAGTGGAGGGCGGCGAAAGTGGTGATGGTGTCTGTCCCGAGCGATCACATCGGAACTGAGCAGACGACATGACTAGCACTGTTGGCAGTTGTTCTCCAGTGAGTCTAGTTATTTTCCTTAGTTTCAGTTATACAGTTAGGGTTGCTTTCTATTAACTCATGCGAGTTAATTTTACTTTGTTATAAATGAACTATTGGTCTGGTGACCTATAAATATGTTTTGTAATAACTTTGAAAGGGTTCACTAAGTTTTTGAAGAGAGTATCTTTAAATTGGCTAAAAACATTTTGTGTATGTAGAAAGTGGATGATCATTAGTGAATGACAATCTTGTTGATAGTTATCTTCGATTTCAAGTTTGTGTGTTTGATATTTGAAGTTTGATTTTTGTGAGAATCTGTTTCAAAGAAGAGGCTGTTATACTTTCTATATGTGCAGAAAAGTATTGGCAAATTTTATCTTTACGAGCTTTTCATTTTGTTTGAGTGTACATGAAGTCTGTTAGATTTACATAAAGAGTTATATATGAATCAATGCTTGCATTCATTTTGTATTGACTGGTGTATGCAATTACCTTTAAGTGCTTTCTGGTGAAAAGCATTCTATTGATTGTGCATAATTTGGAGCTGATTGAATATTTATTAGAGGGAGTTGTACCTTAATTCAGAGGTTAATCAATATAATGATTTTCCAACTGTTTGGTAGAAAATTTGTCTTTCTTTTAATTGGTCCACAATATTTAAAGATTAAACAAATAAGGGGAGACAAATCTGTTTACCAACAGATTTTTGGCGACTCTGCTAGGGAAAGAAGAATAATTGTTTTTAAAACAAGGTCGATGTAGCAGTATACTATGTTCTTCATAAATGGTATTGCCTCTTGAAGGGTTTTTGCCTGTGTTGCAACCAAATTTAAACTGGGTACAAGAGGAACAAAGTAACACTACCTCAGAGTTGGATACTCTAGCCTAGAGGCATAGAAGAAGTCGAGCAGAATATGATAGGATAAGTGCTCTTCTTAGCGAAATAGAAAGACAATCGGATCAGCCTGTGTTAGTCTTTGAAAGGGTAGTCGTTCCTAGGGTTTTCTTTATCCACATCCCCGATAGTCAATTCCAAATTCCCAGATGATTGTTACCCTGATTGTTCTACACTGGACTCCAGGCCATATACTAGATCCCAAAGGAGGGGGGTTTCTGATCCCGTCTTTGAAGAATTGCTGAATTTAAATTTTCAACCCACCTTCTCGTCCCAATGAAGGGAAAGGAGTAGACCTCCATCTCCTTTGCTGTCATCACCTGCATCTCCAATTTGTCAAGCATTGGTCCTGCATGGTGTTGCCTTACCAATTTCATTTAATCCTACTCCTCTTAATATCATACTTCCAATGTTGGTCAACAACCCGTGGGGGGCAGCTGTAGGACCATTGAATTTAGGTTTGAACCTTAATCCTTTGCCAAAAGCTTCCAGAGATCATTTGCCCAAATTTAGTGGGGATGGGATGGTCACTGTAGACAAACACTTGAATGCTTTTAGTGTGGCTTGTGGAGTAATAGCAGTTGAACATGAAGATGTGGCTATCAAGCTGTTTATTTAGACATTGACAGGAGTGGCAACTGATTGGTTTTATCATTTGCCGAATAGTGTGATAGTGACCTGGCAGGATTTGAAGACAAGATTCGAAGATAGATTTAAAGTAGCTGAAGACAAACATTCCCTCCTGGCTTAGGTATCCGAGTTGAAAAAGGAGCTTACTGAATCCATGAGGGACTTTGTAGCGAGATTTGATAAGATCCTACACAAGATCTCGGTTAACCAAAAACCTTCAGATGATAATCTCAAATGTTTTTTTATCAATTCTATGCCCTCTAAGATTAGGCAAAGGGTTGCTGATTTGAATGCCGCTAAAACTCTCATAGTTGAATTATAGGATGATTTGATCACTGTGGGAAAATGGAAATGAGAAGTACAAATATCTAATTCCCAACCCACTACTTCCTCAGATCTTGTTATCCAACGATTAATGAATGATGTAATTTCTCTAAAAAGGCAAACTCCTAAAGCAAGTACTTCCTATTCCCAACCATATCAAGACATTCCTAGAAGATATCCTAATCAATAGGGAGGAGGTGGAGGAAGACAATTACAACACCCCCTATACAACAAAGACTTGCTATTGAAGCACCACCCCTCAAGGCAAATTCTTGTGTGTTTCATTTAACTGACGAGCATGATGGTTCTTCGTGCCCTGAGATGGTTCATTTTTCTCAAATGATCAGTAAAGGAGAAACAATCTTAGAAGCTGATGAAGAAGTTTCCCAAAGTATGCCTGGTGACTCTGAAATTCATTATATGGAATATGTTTCTAACTCAGAAAGGGGAGGAAACATGTTGGTCTCTTTGGAAGATTCCTCATATGCAATTCTTACAAGAACTCAATAGAACTTGAACTCACAATACTGGTTCCCACTTTTTGACCAACTTTGACACTTATATGAATATTTTGAAAAAAACCTTCACTTTCCGACACCTATAACTTTTAAACCGTTAAGAATTTGAAGATGCTATAAACTAGTGATTTTTAACATCTTGTTTGTAGATTCTAAATATATTTTTTTCAAATTTGTTTGAATAAAATTTAATTGATTTTTCCATCTCCCTCAAAATTTAGTTTTTTACAGCAAACAACATTTTTTAAGAGTGATGTGTATCCCGAAACGCATAATTTTTTTTCTATAAATGATAAAAACTTAATTCTTTTGAATTTTGGTTTGTAACATCAATACCCAGGGCATGTAGTTGGTTTGATAGTGATATGTTGAATATTTTTCATTTTATTAAGTTTTGAAGTTCGACTAATTATAATTTAGATATAGGTGTACGTTTGAACACATAACTTGTTCTATATATATCAAAATTCAAATTTATTTTTTTTTGTTAGAAAGAAAACATCAATACCTAGTGCATAGATATTTTTCAAAAAAAATTTAACTTAGTTTACTATTTTTCCCAATGCATTGAACAAAGAAGTTCATGTTCGGTGAAAAACCTACATTCATAAGAAATAAAATAAAAATGTATTAATGAAATTAAATATATTAATTGTTATACTATTTGGAAATCTTATAATAAGGACTAAATACTTTTAAAAAAAAAACTTTTAAATGAATTAATTTGACCCCCCAAAAGCTAATGTAAAATTGTTTTTTTATCAGCATTTGATAGATGCAAAGGAGACTCCATTGCAAGTATGATTTAGAAGTAGAAAGGTTCTATCCAAGAAATTTTGATCTAAGAGCCTTTGATTTAACTCTCTTCAATTAATTACTTAAAATGGGACCTCTTAAAGCTTAAATCATTATATATTTTTTAAAATGTATGATTTCAGCAAAAATCAGGTCGTACCAAAAAGTGGGAACCAGCTTTGTGAGTTCACCCCTCAAGATGTTGTAACACTCGTCCCCAGTACTGTGAAAGGAAAAGAAATCTTGACCCACCATGGAGGTATGCCAAAAATCATTCCAGGGATTGCTTCTTCAAGTTCTGATTCTGTTACTAATCCTTTTGATATCATTGAATTTTGCAAGACATCTTGTGTTCAGATTTCTCCGGCTGAGTATTTGAAACTAAACCCAAAAGAACTAAATAGGTTGGTTGAATTTGTCAAAGGGGATGATGCCCATGCCTTAGAAAGTGACACCCAAACACCCATGCGTATTGATTCTCTAGCACATACTAATGTTAGTCCTACTCTTGTAATCCCTGAAAGCTCTTTAGTGACTATTTCTCTACAAGATGATCTGCTTGAACCCAATCTTGAAAACAAACTAGAACCTTTCTATGTGTCCTTATATATTAATGGGCATAAGTTGAGTAATTGCATAATAGATTTAGGAGCATCCGATAATGTCATGCCTTCAGCCGTAGAAAAAGCTTTAGCTTTAACCCTAACAAAGACCTTTGGCAAATGTTACTCCATGGACTCCAAGCAGGTTCCTTTATTGGGGCAAATTAAAGATGCCCAGGTTGCCTTGGTAGCACACCCTGCTAAGAGAATGAAGTTGACAATCCTAGTGGCTGACATCCCTGCTAGCTAGGGCATGTTGTTAAGTTGCACTTTTTGTAAGGACATGGGAGGAGAAATTAGGATGGATTGGTCTCAAGCGATGATTACAATTGGAAAACAAAGAGTCCTGTTGCACCCTGAAACAAAGGCTAAGTACACAGTTTTTCCCTCAGATGATCTGAAAGCTCAAATTTTGTATCAATATTGCGGCTTTGGCAATTAGATGATATCAACTAACCCTTAGGAAGAGAGTATGTTAAGGGATTCTAGTAAGTCTAATGAACTCTAGTCTATGGAATTTGATAGGAGTTGTTCATCTTCTGGATCAGGGGCTGGGGTTGTATTGATACCTCCCCATGGAAAGGTCATTCCTTATTCTTTCAAATTGGAATTCCAAAACATGAATAATACGACCGAATATGAGGCCTTGTTATTAGGTTTGGCTGAAGCAAGGAGATTGCTAATCAAAATGTTGAAGGTGAGAGGTGATGGGGAACTTATTGTTAAGCAGGCGAGGGGCTTATTTGCAATAAAAAATGAGAGATTGAGACACTATAGGAATCGTGTTTGGGATGAGATCGATGCCTTTGATGCTTTTTCAATTGAAGCCATTCCTAGGGAGTTTAATTCGAAGGCTAATTCTTTGGCGGTATCTGTAGCTTTACTAGTACCACATCCAGATTTCACAACCAACACTTACAGGGTTGAACTAGTGCATAGACCTAGTGTGCCTAATAATTTTGAATCCTGGCAAGTGTTAGAAAATGATAAACAGATTCAAAACTTTTTACAATGTGCTAACATTTTTACATCCTTGTTTTATGAGGGATCAAACGTGAATTGTAAAGAGTTTTCTCTCGATACACCAGAAGAAGTACATGATGGGATGTTGCAGTTAAAAGGAAATAAAATCCCAAAGGGTTTAGTTTCTCTTGAATGTCTTTTCGACAGGAAAGCTGGATATGTTAAGCAAAGAGAACTTGAAATCTCAAGATGTTGTAACACCCGTCCCCAGTACTGTGAAAGGAAAAGAAATCTTGACCCGCCATGGAGGTATGTCAAAAATTGTTCCAGGGATTGCTTCTTCAAGTTCCAATTCTGTTACTAATCCTTTTGATATCATTGAATTTTGCAAGACATCTTGTGTTCAGATTTCTCCGGCTGAGTATTTGAAACTAAACCCAAAAGAACTAAATAGGTTGGTTGAATTTGTCAAAGGGGATGATGCCCATGCCTTAGCAAGTGACACCCAGACACCCATGAGTATTGATTCTCTAGCACATACTAATGTTAGTCCTGCTCTAGTAATCCCTGAAAGCTCTTCCATGACTATTTCTCTACAAGATGATCTGCTTGAACCCAATCTTGAAAATAAACCAGAACCTTTCTATGTGTCCTTATATATTAATGGGCATAAGTTGAGTAATTGCATAATAGATTCGGGAGCATCCGATAATGTCATGCCTTTAGCCATAGAAAAAGCTTTAGGTTTAACCCTAACAAAGACCTTTGGCAAATGTTACTCCATGGACTCCAAGTAGGTTCCTTTATTGGGGCAAATTAAAGATGCCCAGGTTGCCTTGGTAGCACACCTTGCTAAGAGAATGAAGTTGACAATCCTAGTGGCTGACATCCCTGCTAGCTAGGGCATGTTGTTAAGTTGCACTTTTTGTAAGGACATGGGAGGAGAAATTAGGATGGATTGGTCTCAAGCGATGATTACAATTGGAAAACAGAGAGTCCTGTTGCACCCTGAAACAAAGGCTAAGTACATAGTTTTTCCCTCAGATGATCTGAAAGCTGAAATTTTGTATCAAGATTGCGGCTTTGGCAATTACATGATATCAATTGACCCTCAGGAAGAGAGTATGTTAAGGGATTCTGGTAAGTCTAATGAACTCTGGTCTATGGAATTTGATAGGAGTTGTTCATCTTCTAGATCAGGGGTTGGGGTTGTATTGATACCTCCCCATGTAAACGTCATTCCTTATTCTTTCAAATTGGAATTCCAAAACACGAATAATACGACCGAATATGAGGCCTTGTTATTAGGTTTGGCTAAAGCAAAGAGATTGCTAATCAAAATGTTGAAGGTGAGAGGTGATGCAGAACTTATTGTTAAGCAGGTGAGGGGCTTATTTGCAATAAAAAATGAGAGATTGAGACACTATAGGAATCATGTTTGGGATGAGATCGAAGCCTTTGATGCTTTTTCAATTGAAGCCATTCCTAGGGAGTTTAATTCGAAGGCTGATTCTTTGGCGGTATCTGCAGCTTTACTGGTGCCACATCCAGATTTCACAACCAACACTTACAGGGTTGAACTAGTGCATAGACCTAGTGTGCCTAATAATTTTGAATCCTGGCAGGTGTTAGAAAATGATAAACAGATTCAGAACTTTTTACAATGTGCTAACATTTTTACATCCTTGTTTTATGAGGGATCAGACATGAATTGTAAAGAGTTTTCTCCCGATACACCAGAAGAAGTACATGATGGGATGTTGTAGTTAAAAGCAAATAAAATCCCAAAGGGTTTAGTTTCTCTTGAACGTCTTTTCGACAGGAAAGATGGATATGTTAAGCAAAGAGATAAGGAAGATCCTATAATTCAAAGCTTTGGGGAGTATGAACAAATTAACATTGGTACCTATGAGGATCCTAAATTTGTTAATCTAGGAATATGTTGTTCTGAAGTGGAAAGAAGGAGGTTCATTGATTTGCTGGTTGAGTTTAAAGATGTTTTTGCATGGATTTATGATGACTTGAAGAATTTCAGGGATGGTAAGTTCAAACATCAGATTCCTTTGAAACCAGGTGTTAATCCTTTCCAACAGAAGCTAAGAAATTTTAATCCAAAGGTAGCGGAAGCAATTTTTCATGAGCTTGATAAGATGTTGAAGGCCCAAATTATTTATCCTCTACATCATTCTACCTGGATTGTGATCATAGTTCCTGTTTGGAAGAAAAACGGTGAGATACGAATCTATGTTGATTTCAGAAACTTAAATCAAGCAAGTCTGAAAGATAATTATCCCCTGCCTACAATGGATCATATTTTACAAACTGTGTCCAGGTCAGAGATGATGTCCATGTTGGACAGTTTCTTTGGGTATAATCAGGTTAGTGTTGTGGAGCAGGATCAACACAAGATAGCCTTTATAACTCCCTGGGGTACCTTTGCGTATAACAGGATGCCTTTTGGGTTGATTAACGTAGGGGCAACTTTTCAAAGGGTGATGGATGTTTCCTTTGGACATTTGAGGGATAAGATTATTGTGGTGTATTTAGATGATTTAACTATTTTCTCCAGAAAAAGGAAGCATCATGTGCAAGATTTGAGAAAGGTTCATGTGAGATGTAGATAACATGGGATATCCTTAAACCATAAAAAGTCTATTTTCGGTGTCATAAAAGGAAAACTTCTGGGACATATCATTTCCCAGGAGGGAGTAAAGGTTGATCCACAAAGGGTAAAGGCAATACAACAACTCAATCTTCCTTCAAATAGAAATGGAGTAAGGTCTTTCTTTGGACAGGTGAACTTCTTAAGGTGCTTTATTCCCGATTTCGCTGAAACTACTAAATACATTGTGAATATGATGAGTGAAAAGGTAGCCTTTAGGTGGAATGAAGCTAGCAAAAAGGCTTTTGGAGAGATTAAGAAGGAAATTGTGCATGCGCCTACCCTGGTAAACCCAGACTTTAATAAGGACTTTATTATTTATTGTTATGCATCCGAACATACTATGTCCGGGATTTTGGTATAGAAGGGTAAGGATAATGAGGAGGTGCCAATTTCCTTCATGTGTATTCCCCTAAAGAAGCATGAGTTAAAATACTCACAGATAGAGAAGCAGGCTTATGTGGTGGTAAAATCTGTGAAGCAATTTAGGTATTACATACTTCATTCGCATGCGATTGTTTTTGTTCCCAATTCTGCAGTAAAAGTTGTTTTGACTTAACAGGATGTTGGCATTAATAATAGAGAATCTTGGGTCTCCAAGATACAAGAATTAAATTTGGATATCAAGCCCACTAGGCTAATCAGAGGAGAAGGCCTCTGTATATTGATAGCAAAGAATGAGTCTAAAGAAGAGGACAATTTACCTTTAACCCTCTTCGTTGATCACCGAGATTCTTGGTTCACTAATGTGGCGTACTATCTTACGTATGGAGATTGTCCATATCATCTTTCTCCTAGGAAAAAAAGAAATTTGAAGTTGAAAGCTACAAAGTACATCATCTATAATAACATATTGTACAAGAAAGGTTTAGATGGCACTTTCCTCTAATGTGTGGATAAACTGCACCAAGAAGTTTTGTTGAAAACTTTTCATAATGAAGCATGCGGGGGTCATTTTTCCTCTACGGTTACTGCATACAAAATCCTAAGAAATTGTTACTATTGGCCAGAGATGTTCTAGGATGCATACGCCTGGGTGGCGAGGTGTGAGAAATGTAAGTTGTTTACAGGTAAACCCGAGTTGGCCACCTTGTCTTTGAGGCCCGTGGTAATTGAAGAACCATTTAAGTAGTGGGGATTAGATTTTATTGGTCCTTTGAACCCCATTTCTAGTGCGGGCCACACTCACATATTAACAGCAATGGATTACTTCACTAAGTGGGTGGAAGCTATCCCTGTTAAAAAAACTACCTTAGAAATTGTGTGTACATTCCTTAAGGAGAATATTCTTGTCAGGTTTGGAGTCCCTCAGAAAATAGTCATAGATAATGCATCAAATTTCTCTTCATCCGAGTTGAGCTTATTTTGCTATGATCACGGAATTTCTTTGGCACACGCTTCTAATTATTATCCTCAGGGTAATGGTCAGGCAGAATCAAGTAACAAGAACTTGATCAACATCATGAGAAAATTGGTCAGTGAAAATTTCAGGGCGGATCGAACTTCACTAAAATGGGCCATAGGAATGTCACCATTTGAGCTGGTATATGGCATTGGCACACAACTATCTCTCCCTTTAGAGTTAGCGGCTTCTAAACTGTAGACAGTGATAGAAGATGCATTTTTTCAGAACTCTCTTGAAAAACAAATTATGTACTTAACCGAGATTGAAGAAGAAAGGGAAAAGTTGGTTGACAAGATTACAGAACATCAGATGAGGGTTAAAAATATTTTTGATCAAAAAGCAAGGCCTAGAAAGTTTATGAAAGGGGACCTGGTGTTATTATGGGATAAAAGGAGAGAACTGAAAGGTGCTCATGGCAAATTTGAGTCGTTGTGGAAGGGGCCTTATGTGATTCATGAGATAAAGGGGCCCAATTATTTTAGACTTGCTTACCAGGATGGTTTTGAACTACCCCTATCTTATAATGGGCAAGACTTAAAATTGTATCAATTATAGACAGGCATCCCCTGTTGATTTGTACATACTTTCTTTTTGTTGTGTTAACCTAGGTGTGTCAGTTTTTGTTGTGAGTTGAACCTTAGTTTGTCATTTTGTGAAACCAGAGATTTTGAGATTCATCACTTGGTACTTTACAAGTTCCAATCCCCATGAAAAGCCACTATTGGGCTCATAGAAAATTTCCATTCCATATGTGTCCTTGTTGGAAGTAGTGCTTATCTAATTCGTCAGTCAAGTCATTTGCTTAAGTTTTCCTCAGGTAATTAGTTCATTGTTTAGTTTCACTGTGTTGAACTTGAACCTTGAACTTGAATCTTGAACTTGAACCTTTTTGGTTCAAGGTTGAAAGTTCAATGGGCATTGCTTTGAATGTTTTTCCTTCCGCATAGTTTCTAAGTTTTGCTAGTCCTTGCTGGCATTTTGCATTCTTTGAACTTTTAACTTGAACCTTTTTGGTTCAAGGTTCAAGGTTCAAGATTTGTCATGTTAATGTTGTGTCGCGATTGTTTCCCAAAGTTCAGAGTTGAATGTATAGGCTTCTTGGAGGACATGTGACTTGCCATGAGATGACGACGCGGATTTTTAGGACATGATAAATGACCACCGAGGGAAGGAATATTCTTTCTTCAATGACCTGAAATCTGTCATTTATAGCAAGTATGTGTAAGGATCTGTTGTGTCAGAAGTGAAGTGACTTAGCATTTAAAGCATGCTTCAGCACAATCATTTCAAAGTAAGGTCACACGAATGAAGAGTAATGAAGGCAGCTTTTGGTAATGATAGGTAAGATTTTCTCGACTTTAAAATTAAGTAGTTATCACATCGGGATTATTATTTTCTTGAAAAGGTTTTGAGAAGGAGTTTTGGAGCGGGAAAAATAGGCTGCGATAGAGGTTTACAAAGAACAGAGGAAGGTATTTTTAACAACTTTCTAAATTATTGCAGCTTGTTTTAAAGATTTGGGTATTCTGTTAAGCTGCTTGCTTCTGTTTCCACTTTCCTTCTTTGCCTGGGTTAATTGGGGAAAATCACGAACTAAAAATGAGGCCTGTTTTGCCCAAATTGATGAGCTCATCTTCCCTAGTAAGCTCTTTACCAGAATTAGGCGATACAGCGCTAGTTAAGTTGGATTTAGATGTTTTTCTAGAAAGAGTAAGGAATTTAGCCACAAACCCTATGATGACAGATGTAGCACAGAGCGGATTATTAGAAGTGATCACCTTTCCCACAGCTACTTCTTGCCCTGAGTTAGTCTTAGAATGTATGAGTCATTATGACAAGGGTAATAGATGTATAAGGAAAAATGATGGTGAAGTCTTGTTGTCCATTGAGAGAAAGACAATAATGGCAGCCATGGGTATTCCACATCGGGAACCTTATGAAGTTTGGACTATTAGTAAATCTTATGGGATTTTTCTAAGAAAAAGCAGTATTATAGAACTATTATTGCGTGGAATTGGCTCCTAAGATTCCAAAAAGGAGGCTCAAGGCTGCCAAGACCTCTAACCTGTGAACATTTAATTCCTGCAATCCGAGACTTGGTGATATTGTTGAGCAGGGTAAAGGGTGATTCCCACTCTTTTTACTGGGAGGATTAGATGTATTTCTTCATCCAGGTCACTTTGGATAAAAGATGGTTCGTCGACTGGGGAACTGTCATCGCGGAAATATTACATGAAGGTTTGAACAATTATCTTAGGATGCCTAATTTTTATATGTCTTCCTATCTGTTATATATGCTTGCCTGTGTCAGAGAATGGTCTAGATTGTCTCATGTAAAATGGGTTCAAGGCATAAGAATTTATGAGTATCATCCTAATCTGACTTTGAAAGGGCATGTTGATGATTATCTCCACTGGAATGATATTTTCGCTGGAAGGCTGACCTTTGAATTACAAGGTAATTTGCATAGAAGAATGTCTACAGAAGCAGTTGAACTCGTTAACATCTATGGTAGTTTCTTTATACAGTTCAGTCACTTCACTTACCTAAGGGTTGGAGGATTTAAAGGTGAACCCTTTAGGCTACCTAGATATGTTTCAGACTCCTACATTTTGATCAAAATTTCTAGGGAGCTTGCCTATGTCGCAAAGGATTATGGTGAGGACTCCGACACAAGTGGGATTTTTCCCATTGATTTAGGCTATTACAACTATAGGTCTATCTCCGATGCACTAAATCTTGAGCTAGAATTTGAAAAGTTGCATTTGAAGACCTTTCTAAAAAGGGATAATTTTGATATTAAGGGTTTCATTTCTCAGTATGTGAAGAAGATGGTGCCTGATCAACATGTTCCTTAATTAGAGGATTATTGGGAGTGTTGTCAGGATGAATTTGAAGTAAGGAAACAAAGTTGTTCTAGATTAACTTTGAAACAAATTCATGACATGAGATTGTCAATGGATACCTCAGATGTCACCACTGATGATGAAGACACACTTGATTCCGAGTTCATGAAGCGGGTACATGATGAACCTCTTCTAGAAGTGTATTGGAGAAGAAGATGGGGGATAGTGTTCAGACACGCACCTTCAATGTAATTCACAGGACAAAAAGTTGGCCTAGGAGTTGTTGTTTCCATCCGACACGAGAAGCCAATTCGAGAAGCAAAAGTGGGAAGAAGAGTATCACAAGTAAAACTTCTATTTTAACTAACTTTCCCATTTATGATGCAGGAAAAAGGTAGACAAGGATTAAAAAAGAGAAAATTGACACCGGAGGTGAGCTTTCTATTGCTGGTCGAATTACCAGGTCAAGAACCAAGAAGAGTTTCCAGCCACCGGCACCTCATCTCATCCTTGATTTGGATGCAGAAGAAACACTGTGCAAGATGGCATCCCCTGTTTCTGATGCAGACAATGTTTTAACTGGCATAGACACTACTCTCCAAGACCTAGGGACACTTGAAATCCAGTCCCATACGAACCATGCCACACTGCCATCCTTAGCAGGATTTCCACCCATGCCATCTAAGGAACTAACTCAAGCACCAAAATGGTTAAGTGATTGAATCACCAGAAAAAGGAATGTGGTTCCTATTTCAGTATCAATGTAGGGTGCTGTGAGCAAATGTCTGGGAAGGTCTACAAAGCCCAAAAAGCTAAAATTGGAGGCCATGATTGATTTTGATGAAAGCACAAAGCATTGGACTATAGATATTGCCAGACTCGTGTCTGACAAAGATGTTGTTATGGCTTCAGAAGTAGATTATACTATTGAACGAATTGATTTGGGGGTCGGAACCAGAGCGGTAGATGTGAAACATCTGGAGACTTCGACTAAAAGAATTATCTCTCATACTTGGAAGGACGAAAGAGACAATGCTGAGTTGAAATAAAGTTTAACGCAGATGGCGCAGTACATTCATGCTCTATAGAACAGTCCATTACCATTGTCACAAAATTCAGGACCTTTTAGTCTAAAGTCACCGGGTAATCAAAAATTCTTTGATGAAGTTCAACAAAACAGTATGATTGCTGAGGTTTTCTCAGAATGGCTCACCTCGATCATGCATCAAGCAACCAATTACATAACGGATTTGGTCCAGATCTTCAAAGATGCCAACGAAGTCACCAAAGTATTAGACTTTGACTTGGTCTCACGGCAAAAAGAGAAATCCAAATGGGCAGTAATTTCGAAAGAGATGCGGGATATTCAGCGTTATGGTCTGATGAATTTTCTTGCTGAAAATCAAGTGTCTAGATTAAATGAAGATGTGATGTTTATTTGCAAGGAGAGTATTGAGTGGCGTAGCCGGATTATTGAACAGGGTTATAATGAGTCAGCCAGTTTGTGTGGCGAATTGATGACTTTAAGGGCAACCATGCAGAAGGACATACACTGTGTGGATGTTCAACTACTTAAAGAGGATAGCGAAACCTTGGAAGATACTACAGAGATGATTAACTAGTTTAGCAGCCACATCAAATAGATTAAGGTGGAAAAATCCTTGTGTAGCGTCATAAATTGTACGCACTTGCTAGGGTGGTACAATTTCACACCTAGTTTAGCACCCGCCTTGGCGCATTTTGCATCTTGCATTGCATTTCCCCTTTAGCACTTAATTAATTAAATTAATTAGGTCTAAGGTTCTATTTCATCATCTCCCACATCATAAAGTTGGGCCCTTTCATTAAAGTGTGCCCTTTTCATTTTATTCCTCCTATACATCATTTAATCAAAAACCCTATTTAGGTCCTATTTCGAACTTGGGGGCTTGATTTCGGGGGTCAAAACATCTCGAAATCACCTGTAACTTCGGGATTCTCTCTAAAATCATCATATCCGACGGCCCTGAAAATTTGGTGAAAAGTTGTCGGGACCATGGCGCCCGGTGCACATGGTCCCGGACATTTTTTGCGAAATTTTGGGAGCACGATCCAATCATAAAATAAAGCTTAACCCCAAGAAATTGGTGGGATAATCAATCTCTAGGTCAGCCAAAAGACGAAATTACGACCTAGGGTTTCCTACTTAAGAGCTCTCTTTCTTCATTTGAAAGGAGGGGATTTTTGGCTTTCAAGGACCTTCTATGCAGCGAAAGAGAAGATCTTTGAAGACTTCAACAACATCCAACATCTTTCTATCAAGCATTTATCAATTTCATTCATCCATTTAGGGCTTGGAAGACATTGAAGAACAATAGGAGATTACCGACTGAAGATTGGCTTGTACTCCTCCCTTGAGGGTTGGGTATGATTTCATGTTGTTTTCATGTCTTTGCATAAGCTTCAAATATCCTCTATTCATGCTTTAGATCACTTTGCATCTTGATTTAGAGCATTTACATTATCATTTACAAGCAATTAGGGTTTACTTTCTAGGTTGCTCTAGTTTGCTTTCTTGCATTTTAGGACCTTGCACACACACTAGGTCTGCACACACAATACATTTTACAATACAACTTGGCTATTCGTGGAGGTGGAAATCACTGAAGCGGGGGTTTGACTAAGGCAAAACCCTATATAGCCGCCCAAACACCTTTTCAGATATAAGTGCAGGTTTCAGGACTCAGACGACGCCACAAGTTGCAGATCCGGGAGAAGCAGACAGAGACAAAATAACACACCAAGTTTTAGCCCAGAAGATCAGGACAGGGGCGTGGAGCGCCCTGGTCCTGCCAGGACAGGGGCACTGGGTGCCCTGGTCCTCCTGATAGACAACATTTTCAGCATTTTTGACAGCTTTTTCCAAAGTGCAAAACAACAGTTTCCGGAGCAGTTTCAGGGGCAGAATCAGGACAGTGGCGCCCGCGCTCCCGTCCCGAACATTTTCAGTCAGATTTTAACTCCGGGTATGCATTTGCATTCTTGTCTTGTCCTTGTGTTTGCAGCTTTCCATTATTTAAGTTCAATTCTGCAAATCTTGTTATTAGTTCATACTTGCACTTTGGGGTTTGGGATTGAACTTGCATCATTTTATCTTTCAACAAAGGAATAGAAATCCTAATAGGTAGCCCGTGGCTCTCTCTCTTCCACAAAAAGAAGTAGCTAATTGTGTGATACCTCTAGGCTCTTTCGTATTCCACAAATGTGTGATTGAAAGTGAGATTAGGGCATGTTTGCTTAGTGTCACTTTTTCTCCCACACACCTTGTCTGTTGAAGACTTTACAAGGATCTCTAAAGTGGAATCAATGCTCATAGTTTGTCTCGATCACCTAGATTCCCATAGAGATAAAGTGCAAATGGTGAAGAGAAAGAAGGAGCTCTGGAAGCAGAGAGTAATTCACATCAGTTTGCCACATGTAGTTGTAATCTAGGAGTTTTCAAAAGTGCATTGAGACTGGAGCGTGGCGAAAGTGGTGGTGGTGTCTGTCCAGAACACTAACTCGAGTGATCACATCGGAACTGAGAAGATGACATGACTAGCACTGCTAGCAGTTGTTTGCCAGCGAGTCTAGTTATTTTCCTTAGTTTCAGTTATACAGTTAGGGTTGCTTTCTATTAACTCATATGAGTTAATTTTACTTTGGTTTAAATGAAATATTGGTCTGGTGACCTATAAATACGTTTCGTAATGACTTTGAAAGGGTTCACTAAGTTTTTGAAGAGACTATCTTTAAATTGGCTTAAAACATTTTGTGTATGTAGAAAGTGGATGATCATCAATGAATGACAATCATGTTGACAGTTATCTTCAGTTTCAAGTTTGTGATTTTGATATTTGAAGTTTGATTTCTATGAGAATCTGTTTTTAAGAAGAGGCTGTTATACTTTCTATATGTGCAAAAAAGTATTGGAAAATTTCATCTTTATGAGCTTTTCATTTTGTTTTAGTGTACATGAAGTATGTCTACTTTACATAAAGAGTTATATATGAATCAGTGCTTGCATTCATTTTGTATTGACTGGTGTATGCAATTACCTTTAAGTGCTTTTTGGTGAAAAGCATTCTATTGATTGTGCATAATTTGGAGCTGATTGAATATTTATTAGAGGGAGTTGTACCTTAATTCAGAGGTTAATCAATATAATGATTTTCCACCTGTTTGGTAGAAAATTTGTTTTTCTTTTCATGGTCCGCAATATTTAAAGATTAAACAAATAAGGGGAGTCAAATCTATTTACCAACACATTGAACAACCTGATGGATTTTCTTTGACAGATAACAAAGATATGGTTTGCAAGTTAAGGAAAGCTTTGCATGGGTTGAAGCACGCTCCAAGAGCTTGGTATGCAAGATTGGATAAGTATCTTTTGAAGATTGGTTTATCTAAAGGTAATGCTGATAGCAACTTATACTATAAAGTGACTAATGATGACATTTTGGCTATAGAAGTTTTTGTTGATGATATAATCTTTGGAGGAGAAGATGGATTGTGTAAAGAATTTTCTATTGAAATGCAGCAAGAATTTGGAATGTCTATGATTGGAGAAATAAAATTCTTTTTAGGATTGCACATTTCACAGACTGATAAAGGTATATTCTTGAGTCAATCCAAGTACGTGAAGGAGTTACTAAAGAAATTTGGGATGGAAAACTCTAAACCTGTAAGCACACCTTTGACTAAAAATGACAAATTATCACTAAGGGATGAATCTACACCTATTAATCCGACTAGGTACAAATCTATGATAGGAGGCCTACAGTATTTAACACAAACAAGACCTGATATTATGAATGCAGTATGTATTGCTTCAAGATTTTAGAGTAATCCTAGAGAAAATCATGAATCAAAAGTAAAAAGGATTTTTTGGTACTTACAAGGCACTACAAATCTTGGCTTATGGTATCCTAGAGATGAAAAATTTGAATTATGTGCATACACATATGCAAGTTGGGCAGGAGATGTGGATGATAGAAAAAGCACCATTGGCAGAGCATTTTTTCTTGGCAGCAAATTAATTTCTTGGTTGAGTAAGAAACAAAGTTGTACATCTTTATCAACAGCTAAATCAGAATATGTTGTAGCAGCAACTAACTGTACCACTCTCCCGAACCGTTGGCCTTAACCATAGCCGCTAATGGTTTGTCGCCATGTCGCTGTTATTAAAGTTCAGGCATCCTTTTGTCGTAGTATAGCGACAGACATCCGATCCTCCTGGACTTGCTCGCTGGTTAACTCGCTTGAGCTGCTCTATTGTTGGGCCCCACCATTTTTCACCATGTCACTGGTGTTATAGTTGAGACATTTTCGTGCTGCGGTATAGCGACAACCATAGGATCAAATAGGAACATACCTGAGTTTTAAGGACCCAACACATATATAATGAAAATCATAGGACTTGTGAAATATTTCAAGAATAATAGACCCCACCTAAGCCAAGAACACAAAGTGGCCCCCTTTCGATAATAGGATGACCCTTCCACTTAAGTGGAAAAAGCAACGTGCTAAAATAAAAGGTTTGAAGATAAAACAACACAAGGGTTTATGCTTTGAAATATTTAGAAATTTAATACCAAACACTAATACCTTTTGGCCATGGACTCACAAACAAGGACCAAGATCAACAAATTTTCATTGTAGACGGCAATATTTATGACAAATTTAAAATAGTGATAACATACCATTCAGAAATGCACATTTTACATCCATTTGATATACTTTATAGTTCTTGTGTGCTGCAAATGCAAGAAATAACCTGACTACCACAATTCTGGCTACTAGTGCAAAGGTTTCATTGTAATCAATTCCTTCTTTTTGTGAATATTCTTTACACACTAATCCTTCTTTGTTTATGATTACCTTACCATCTTCATTAAGTTTATTTCTAAATACCCATTTACTTCCAATTACATTTTTATCTTTAGGCCAGGGAACCAATGTTCATGTACTCTTCTTTTCAATTTGTTCTAATTCATCTTCCATAGCTTTATTCCAATGTTTATCTTCACATGCCTCAATAAAAAATGCTAGTTCAATTTGAGAAATTAAACATACCTCTTCATTTGGTAGTCTTCCTCTTTTCATAACTCCTTGACACTTATTCCCAATTATCTGACTTTCAGAGTGATTCAGTCTTACATACCTGGGTGTGTTCACTTGTTATTCTTTAGTCACTATGGAATTCTCTGATGATGCCAGTGCGAATGGATTAACATTCTGTACCAGTGCACTCTGTATAGGTTCATTTGTGATCATCTCAACTGCCAGTTCATAATCCATAGATCTTGAATTTCCTCTAAAGTGTTCATCTATCTTCACATTTGCACTCTCAATGATTGTATGCAATCTTTTATTAAAACATCTATATTCTTTTCTCTTAGATGAATAACCAAGAAATATGCCTTCATCACTTCTAGGATAAAATTTACCAATATACTCATCTCTCCTAATGTAACATTTGCTTCCAAATATTCTGAAGTATTTAAGAGTAGGAATATTACCAAACCATAATTCATAGGGTGTCTTACCGGTTTCACCTTTGATGTGAAGTCTGTTGAAAGTGTAAACCATTGTATTCATTGCTTCTCTCCAATACACATGAGGTAGATTTTCTTCTGATATCATGCTTCTAACTGCATCCAGAATAGTTTTGTTCTTCCTTTCCACAATTCCGTTTTGTTGAGGTGTCCGGGGTGCTGATAGTTGTCTTCTAATTCCATTCACTTCACAAAATGTATTGAACTCCTTAGATGTAAATTCACCTCCTTGATCTGATCTTAAACATTTGATTTTCTTACTGGTTTCATTCTCTACAAGTGCCTTGAATAATTTGAATTTCCCAAAAGCTTTTTATTTCTCCCCGAGAAACGTAACCCAACACATTCTAGAATAATCATCAATGATTAGCATAAAGTATCTATCTCCCTGTAGACTTCTTGTTCTTGCCGGACCAAACAAGTCAGTATGAATTAAATCAAGAACATCATTGCTTTTCTCATAAATACTCTTAAAATTTGTACTAACTTGCTTTCCCATTTTACATTCCTTACATACCAGATTAAGAGGTTTTACAATCTTAGGTAAATCCCTTACTGCCTTATATGAACTAATCTTTACAATGCAATCAAAATTCACATGACAGAGTCTTTTATGCCATAACCAACTTTCATCAATATGTGCAATCAAGCATGTCTTTTAATTGTTATTCAAATGAAAGATATTACCTCTAGTCTGTTTACCAGTTGCAATCTCCAAAGGAGTTCTATTCATGATTTGCATTTACCATTCTTGAATTGTAACTGAAATCCTTTTTCAACTAATTGACCAACACTCAAAAGATTATGCTTCAAACCTTCAACATAATAAACGTTGTTAGTATTGTGCTTACCATCAGAAGATATAGTGCCTTTTCCTCTGATCAAACAAGATTTGTCATCTCCAAATCTTACTAGACCTCCATTGTATTCTTGAAAATATAAGAATTTACTTTTATTACTAGTCATATGATGTGAACATCTGAAATCTATAATCCATTCATCCTTTTCTTCAATTTTAGCTACTAGGGCCTGCTCTATTGGTGGAACAGTAGGTTTTAGTTGACCTTCTATTATTGAAACAAAATCCCATCCATTGTATGTCGGTTCTTCATCAAAATCATCAGTAACTCCTTCATCAGCATAGTAACATGATTTGTCTCTATTCTTCTTAAATTTGTATCTCTAATATTTAGGGTTAGGCTTGTATGTTCGTTTAGCTTCTTCTCTCAATATTGCATGTCTGTCAGGATATCTAGATTCCATGTGAGCAACTTTATTGCAGTTAAAACATTTAAATGGTGCTTTACCTTCATACTTACTTCCAATAGGACCTTTAGGCATTTTCCTTGCAAATAGTGCTTCAATTTCTTGCAGATCTTCATTTTCCCTCCTAATATCTTCAAGTTCTCTTGCATTAAGTACTTTCCAATCAGATTTATTAGATGATGATGATGATTCTTTGAAGGCTACATCTATTTTAATTGTTGCAACATGACCAAATTCTTCAAGCTCAAATGCTGAAAGTTTTCCAACCAAGGTATCTCTAGATATTGATGTATTAGGCTTTGTTCTCAACTCATTAATAGCAGTTACTTTCATTTTGTATGCTGGTGGCAATCCTCCCAAAACTTTAGAAACAATTTCATCTTCACTTAAGGAACCTC
The DNA here is from genome assembly GCF_030272615.1 of Cryptomeria japonica. Lineage (NCBI taxonomy): Eukaryota > Viridiplantae > Streptophyta > Pinopsida > Cupressales > Cupressaceae > Cryptomeria > Cryptomeria japonica. Next base: position 87,186,235 of record NC_081410.1, read on the forward strand.
CACAACATTGTATTCCCAAAACAATTTCATTAACCCTTTCTATAAAAGAAAAAATTCTTTCATCTTCTTCCATTTTCAAATTTTGATACCTGACCTAGAAGCATTCCAGTTTTGCAATTTTGATAGTGGTATCTCCTTCATTCAATGTCTCCAATTTATCCCAGATAGCTTTAGCAGTAGAACAATCTAATAATCCCATTATTTGTTGATCTGACAAGGTGCTCAAGAGTGATTCTCTTGATTTACAATCATTCTCTTGATCCTTACCCAAAGTTGGTGGATTAGATTGATTTGGTATAGGACCAACATAGCCATTCTTTGTAACATCCCATATGTCTTTTCCAATGCAATTCAGATGTGTCTCCATTCTGATCTTCCATATACCATAGTTAGTTCCATCAAGTTTCAGACTATCCTTCCTAAAAAAATTAGTTGCCATAGAATCTCCTCAAGTTGTTAAACTTCTGCAAAAAGAGGACTAAGCTCTGATACCAATTGTTAGGACCCAAAGGCAACTGAAAGGCAGGGGGGTGAACTAGTTGTCTATTAATTTCAACCAAAATATAACTTAATCTAACTTGATACATAATACCGGTAAACCAAACTTGATGCCGGTTAACAGATTAACATTAAATATCAATACCAGTGAAACTTAATGCATGAAACAAAAAGAGAAACAACATCCACAACACATAACAAAGAGATTTGTACGTGGAAACCCAGTAAGGGGAAATACCATGGTGGGAAACCTTACCCACATTCAGATGATACTAATGTAGATAGTATGTGTGTACAAATGGGGTTTGCACATGCAGAAAGGCCAACCACTTAGAGCTCACTGCTCAATCAAAAAATAAGAGTCACACTGACTACAATTGGATGATTAAATCCAATGATAATCTACTACTCAAAGTAGCATCTGCAATGCTAGATTCACTACCGGTTAAGCTCTAATAATCACCTTCTCTATGGTCTGCTCATAAGATCTTCTATAATCGCACATACCATGTTACAATACCATAACCTTACATACCACATCCTACATCTCACAATTGAGATCTTACATATATACCAAAACCTAAGACCAAATGTGTAGGTTGGCTAATAAAGAATATTACAATAAAATCAATTACAAATAAGTCAAGATGTGATGCATCATGTCGGCTCAATACAATTACAATAATATCCAATTGATATAATGTGTCGTGCTGATCTCGAATAGATAATGCATGTTGGTCCATAACCTAGACCAATTTGCTGGTAACAACAAATATGTCAACTCGATTAGACCAATAACCAAAATACCAAAAAAAAACGTCCAAACCATGTCTTTGACATAACCAAGTGATCTCTAGATGATAACAAGTCATTCTCAGTGTCATTGAACAATATAACCTATCGGTGAACCAAATACCGATGACTGTGCATAAGTCACTGAAGTTGTCGGTGAACATAACCAAGGATCTCCAGAAGGATAAGTGTTGATAGGTGTTGACATAAATGACAAAACCAATGCAACACATCCATAATACCAACATTTCTTTTTGTTTGTAGTTTCAGTTTTCCTTTTTGTATGTCCTAGTTTTGGTTCAATGGATCCTGTGGAGTTGGATTCTACTTGAAGACTGGATCATCTTTCTTTCTTTCAGACTGCATCACATTTGGATCACTTTCGGACAAGATATTGCTACCAGTTTCCATGAAATTTTCTTGTTACTGAATTGACAATTCTTTGTTACCGGTTGTCTAGACCTATTTTGGTGATCTTCTGGAACCCATTCTGAATCTTGTGAAGCCTTAGGTGTTGATTTTGATGTTCCTTGGCATGTGGCTGACCTTTTCCCATGATATACATTTCATCCTTTGGAATTTCCAGAGGAATCTCTTGGCAGAGGCCGACCTTGTTATTTTCAGGTAAGGTCTTGTTCTTCAGGTTTTGATCCATTTTGGGGCAAATGGATCCTTTGGATCGATCTATATATATTTATAATTATACTTTAGAATGGGAACAAAGAAGACAATAAAGTAGCTATACTGTGCATAGAAGATAGATCTTTCGATTCAAGGTTCCAATTGGATGTAATCAGATTTCATGCAATAAAACTATTTGTTCTGCATTTCCTCCATCATATCTGTGTGTTTTCGTTGTGTTACTCTTGCTGACCAGCCTGGATTGATCTCCTTGAGGTCCCTCCTCACCGGTGACTTCTTCATTCCCCCACCTTTTGGCTTACCTCGGCTCACCTTAGACATGTGGTGCCATCTCATGATGTCGCAATCCATAACCTTCGAGCATCTTCGATCGTGGAGTTGTGAGAACTGTTAGATCTGTTCGAGATTTATCTCCTGGTCATGGTGTTTGCCTTCTTTAGCCAATTAACAACCAATTACCTTCTTGACCAAGATTAAAATATCTTCATTCATCAAAACACATGCAGATAGTAGGAACTTTTAGTAACTCAATCGTTAAACAAATACACAGGCAGAAATATGAATGTTGGACTTTAGGAAAATTCATGCCACCAATGAAAAATTAAAAGGGGACCTGCCTAGGGAAAATGAAAATGCGAACTTGGGAAAATATAAGGGACTGCCAAAAAAATTAATGCCTTGGAAATAAAATGGCCCCACCAATGTTATTACATCCCTCAGACTTAAGTGATGTAGGAGGATCCCTGGTTCTTGGCAATCTTGCATCAACCAAAAATATTTCTTTTTTGTTTGTTTTCTGTTTTGCAGTTTCAACATTTCATTCTGCATTTTCATGCATTGCCTCACCAGATCTTGTGGAGTTGGATTTTTCTTGAGGACATAATCATATTCCTTATTCCTAAACCATGGAGAATTTGGATCATTTTCCAGCAAGTTATCAATTTTGGATTCCAAGACAGTTTTCTGGCACTTGAACCGTTTGGGCCTATTTGCATTAGTGAATCTACTAGATCCATTCCATAGCTTGAGGAGCCCTATGCATTGATTTTGATGTTCCTTGGTTTGTGGCTGACCTTCCCTTTGATCCACATGTCATCCTTGGATTCTCCAAAGGAATCTCTTTGGTGGAGGCTGACCTATTGGTTTTACATGTTTGATCTTATTCTCCGGCACTTGATCCTTTTGGGCTGATCGGATCTCCTTGGATTGTATAAATGATTGTAATTGAGCATTAGAAGTCAGTAAGAAGAAAATAAGATAGAATATAGTAGATAGATTTAGGTTTGGAGGTCCAAGAGTGACCTATTATGTAATTAATCATGTTGGTAGCATGCCAGTGAGCCAGGTTTTATAACCTGGATGTTATCGATTATCTATAATCAATTTTCATCATCTAATTAATTTAGTTATGCATTGCCTCCATCATAGCCTCTTGTTTACATTGTATTTACTCTTGTTGCTTAGTTCAGATTGATATATTTGAGGTCCCTCCTAACTCGTGCCTACACCAAGTGGTATCAGAGCGAGATTTCATTCTGTAGATTGCGTTGTCCTGAGAATTTTGTTGTAGGGTGACAGACTGTGGATCCGACCTATAGCTACAGAGGACTAGTGTGAAGATGGCACGAAGAGGAAATAGGAATGGTGGAGTGTGTGGGAATGTAGACCCTACTATGGTGGAACTATTGCAAGGAATTGTATCCTGATTGGAAGCCATTGAGATAGCCCAGAGAAGAGGCCGACATATTGAAGATGTGAGTGAAGATGAGAAAGAAGAGGCCTTGGTAGAAGAAGTAGCAAATCCACTAGTGATCAATCCAGATGAAGAAAGTTTCTTGAGGGTTTTGAGTAGGGAAAACACTAAACCACCTTTTATGTCACTGGAGTATGATGTAAAGTTGGATTTAGATAAATTGATGGATTGGATCTCAGAGATGGAGAAGTATTTTGATTTTGAGAACATCGCAGAGGAAAGAAAGGTGAAGTATGCATGTACCCAGTTGAAAGGTCATGGATATCTTTGGTGGGAAAATTTGCAAGTTGATAGACAAAGAAGAGGCAAAGAGAAGATCAAATCATACGAGAGAATGATTGCTAAGTTAAAATTGAAATCTATGCCAGCTAATTATCAAGTAAATTTGTTCCACAAGTTGTAGAACTTGAAGCAGAAGGAATCTAGTGTGGAGTACACTGAAGCATCCTACAAGTTGAATATTAGACCTAGACATGTTGATGATGAGGTTGAACAAGTTTCAAGATATTTGAATGGACTACAGATGTCTATACAAGATGAACTCAGTTTGATCAAGTTGCAGAGGGTTAAAGAAGCATACCAATATGCTTTGAAAAAAGAAGAGAAGCTAAACAAAAGACATGAGAAGAAACAATGAAGTAGAGGTGGAAGGTTTTATGGAGTAATATTTTGAGGAGGAGAGACGTCAAAGGAAGAAGAGATTCAGAGCAGATGTAGTTTCCAAAGAGATCATGGTTCGGGAGGACTGAAGTCTAGAGGGACTTAGGTTCAGATTAGTGCAAAATAGTGCAGACTGTTACTAGAGGCTAAATTGTTGAGAAGATGATCTATGGATCATATATTTGAGTTGTAATAATTGATTTGTAATCTTGGGCTGTGGTCCAATGTGTGTAAAGCCCGCAGGCATATGTAATTCATTAACTATTATAAGGATTTCTCTTTCTTATTTTTCAGTTATATCTTGTGTTGTGTGAACTAGTTACTAGTATCTTTCATGTTGATTGTGTTATAGGCCGCAACCAAGGTAGGGAGATCTAATGAAGGACAGCCACGCTGTCATGCCCAAACTTTTGGGCAAAAATGCAACAACAATTTTTATTTTATTTTATCAAGGACAAAACCGCTTTGCTGAGGAGAAATGATAGAAGGAAGCAGCTTCAGGATTCTAGAGGTTAGAACCTTAGAGATGATCTTGTATAGAGAGTTGAAAAGGCTTATAGGTTTGAATAGATCCATGGAATCGGCTCCCATATTTTTGGGGATAAGAGCAATAAAAGTGCCATTTATCTCTTTCAAAATTCTTCTAGCACCAAAAAACTCTTTCACAACTCTGGAAACATCATCTGCAACAATATGCCAATACATTTGAAAAAAGAACATGGGAAAACCATCCGGGCCCGACGCCTTGTTACCTTCAAAGGAGTTGACAGCTTTCAGAATCTCATCATTGGAAGGGATAGAAATTAGATAAGAGTTTTGATCTACCTCTAGCATAGTTGGAATATAGTCCATAAGGTTCTTTTGAGGGTGCAGATCCAAATTCTGATCCTTAGCAAGGAGGTTGGAGAAAAACTGCATGGCAACCTTTCTCATAGATTCTTCCTCTTCAACAATTCTACCATTAACTTTAATCTATGATATCCTATTGATGGCCTTATGTTTTAAAGTAGACATATGAAAGTATTTAGTGTTTCTGTCCCCTTCCTTCAACCAAACATTTCTTGACCTTTGTTTCCATAAAGTTTCTTCTTTTTCTATTATGTCATGATATCTCATAAGAATTTCATTTTCAGCATCTCTTGAAGTATTAGTATATCCATTATTATGAATCTTATCCTGAATATCTTTCAGATCTAAAAGAATAGTGACTTTCAAAGCAAAGATGTTCTTGAAGCATTCCTTATTCCACCTTTTAACATTTTCTTTCACAAACTTCAACTTTTTGACCACTTTATACATAGCATTACCTTCAATTCTGACCTACCACCATTCCTTGATTTTGCTTTCCATATCCAGGTGTTTAGTCCACATTCTCTCAAATCTATAAGGGAAGTGTCTTCTTCTATTCTTATCATCAGTCATGAAGGATATAGGATAGTGATTCGATCTAGCCCTTATGTGAGCAGATAAAGAACAAAAGTAAAGATTAACCAATCTAGAGAGATAAGAGCTCTATCAAGTCTGACCTGAATTAAGTCCTCACCACTCCTTCTATTAGTCCAGGTGTATTTAAATCCTTGCAAATCCAGGTCATGGAGAGAATTATTATTGATGAAGTCCATTAAATCCAATCTATTGTCCATATTGGTTTGGCTCCCTCCCTTTTTCTCATTTTCCTTCAAAGGGGTACTGAAGTCCCCCATAATCATCCACCCATCTTCAACAAACCTACTTCTTAACAAGGTTAATTTTTTCCAAAAATCACTTCTGCCAGTCTTAGTGTTAGGAGCATACACATTAGTTAAGACCCATGAGGTGCTTTCTTTCAAATGCTTAAATCTGATACAAGCAAGATTGTTGTCCTAAATCAGCACTTCTCCCTCTACAGTGTTTTTATTCTAGAAAGTAACAATACCTCCCAAGGCTCCTTCTGAACTACCACCGCTAACTCCTCCATTACTAAACATTTTCAATCCTTCTACCTTTTCCTTTGACATTTTGGTTTCTTGAATAAAAAAAATATCTGGGTTTTTGTCTCTAATCATACTTTTAATTAAATCATGTTTGTGAGGATTATTCAATCCTCGAATATTCCAAGAGATGATCTTCATGGTTTTTTAGAAATACTTGCCTCAAAGATGGTTCTTTGAGTCCCATTTTCTATGTTCTTGCTTGTTTCCATAGTCCTCTTCTTTGCATTTGAATATCTTCCTGGAGAATTATGCTGAGCTCCCACATCCCCAATTTTGCTTCTCGTATTTCTGGTTGATGTATTATTGTTGTTGTTGTTATTCTATTTTTGTTCTTAATCTTTCTTTTATCCTCCATTACTTCTTCTTCTTCCTGCTTTGACCCACTCTTTCCCAATGCCTTTTTGATGTCTTCCTCATCTCCCCATTTTGGCTCATTTTCCTCCAGAAAAGTAAACTTTACCTTAGCTGGAGAGGCTAATGAGATCTTTGATAGCCCTTGATCAAGGATGTTATCAGGTTGTGCATCTTGGATCTAGTCTGCCCCCTTATCTAACTCAAATGAATTTGATACTAAATTAAAATTGTCTCCTTCCTCTTTATTGTCTTTGGATTGATTATCTCCCTTATTCTTTTGATTGTTATTTCTATTCTCACTATTATCTGAGTTTTGTTCTATCTTATCCTTTTCCTTTTCTTCTTTTTGGCTACTGACTTGTGACTCTCTTTCTCCATCATCTGAATCCTTACCATTCTGCTCCTTTTCCTGATGGATGGTCTTTTCATTATCTCCTTTCTTCATTTTATTTCCCAACTCTCTGACTAACACTTCCTCTATCCTTCAAACTTGGGACTGTTTTTCCTGATCCAGACCATCAGAATGTGATGCTTTCAAAGAGTTGTCCACCTTTTTCCATACTTTAGTTTGGGATTGAGATTTGACCACATTACTTGGGCATTTTTTAGCCCAGTGCCCTACTTTCTTACAATGAAAGCATGCAAAAGGGATTGTTTCATAAACAATAATCTGCTTTCATTTGCCAAGTTTTGATTCTATCTCTATTTCCTCTGGCATATCTATTTCGGGCCCAACTCTTACGCAGATTCTAACATGAATAAGTCTTCTTCTGGATGTTGTGACTAGATCAATGGCGATAAGCTTCCCAAAGGAATTGGCTATTCTTGGAAACACATCTTCCTCCCAATATTCCATTGGGAGCCTAGGTAACTTTATCCAAACTGGAACTTGGACCACAAATTTTTTTTCTCTTCCCACATTAGGGTACCATTTCTGGATATACATTAAATATTTTCCTATCACCCAAGTACCATTGCAAAGTATATTTCTGTGATCCTCCTCACAAGAGAAAGAAAAGGACAGACATCCTTTGTTCATAGCAACCACATCTACCTAACCTTTCAAGTTCCATTTCCTCTTAACAAACCCATGAACAACCTCAATGTTTGGTCTTGTCCCCAAAAAATTGCCAATCAAAGTATTTTCCATTCGAGCAATGTTATGATCTATAATTTGGTTAGCAATAGAAATGGAAAACTTACCCTAAGACACATTCGAGGTATTTTTGACCAAGGAAAAGGACAACTTACCTTTAGGTTTGACCCCAAACAAAGAGGACCATTTACCAATGTGTCCAATTGATTTGGGTCCCTGTTAGGTCCCGGAGACAACTAAGAGGTGGGGGTGAATCAGTTGTCTAATAAATTTAAACCAAAAACAACTTAACCAAACTTAATGTCGGTAGACAGTTTATTAGTTAATTGCAGTATCGGTAAAGATTAATGCATGAAACAAAAAGACAATAACATACACAACACATAACACCAGTATTTATACGTGGAAACCCTGTAAGGGGAAAAACCACGGTGGGAAACCTTACCCACAATCAGATGATACTACTGCAAATAGTATGTGTATACAATAGGGGGTCTGCACATGCAGAAAGGCCAAGTGCCTAGAGCTCATTGCTCAAACACAAATAGGAGTCACGCTGACTACAATTGGATGGTTAAATCCAATAATGATGTACTGCTCAAAATAGCATCTTCATATGCTAGATTCAGTACCGGTTCAGTTCTGATATGTCTTCACAAAACCTTCCTTCTACCTTCAAATGATGTCTGCATGTATAGCTCTACTTATTCTTGCATATACCGAATTACAATCCTTTCTTCACATTCGCATATCAATCTTACAAATAAGATCTTACATATATACCGAAGCCTAGGACCAAAATGTATAGGTTGGCTTTACAAAAGATATTACAATAAAACAATTTACAAGTAAAACAATAACCGATGCAATATCTGATTCAACATGTCATCTTAGTGCATTTACAACAATAATAAATCATCTCCATAGCGTACCATGCTGATCTGGAATAGATAAGCTTGTCGGTGCTTATCCTGGACCTATTTGCTGGTAACAACAAATATGCAAACACAAATATACCAATGAACAAATCTCCAAGACAAAGTGTCCAAATGATGTCTTCGACATAGCCAAGTATTTTCCTTGTCATTCCAAGTGTCGGTGAACAATATATCATGTCGATGAACAAGATACCGGTGACTGTGCATAAGTCACTTGCTTGCCGGTGAACATTGCTAGAGTTGATAAGTGTTGACATCAATGACAAAACCATATCAATATATCCAAAATACCAACAATCTCCCCCTTTGGCATTGATGGCAACACAAGATGGAAAAACCATCAAAGTGCCAAAACAAAAATGCCAAATACCAAAAACCAACAATCTCCCAAAAGAGATCATAACTAGAAATCAAAATTCAGATACAAAGAGTAATCAATCTCTCCCAAAATAACAATCTCTCCCTCTAGGAGTAACATGTATTTTTCCATATCAATCTCTCCCCCTTTGACATCAAATGCCTAAGCAATACAAAAACCAGGTTAAAATACAAAATACCAACTTATTAAGTATACCAACTACTCCCCCTGAGAAGTAGCTCTCCTCATCAAAGCCGGAGTAAAAGATTTCTCTGTTAGTTCTGTCGGTTGATGAAAAACATCAATTGTCTAAGTCACTAGCTTGCCAGTGAACATTGCCAGACTTGATAAGTGTTGACATCAATGAAAAAACCATATCAACATATCCAAAATACCAATAGTCCCCCCTTTAGATCCCCTAAATTCGGAAGGTTCTCGAGATCCTTTCCATTAGATTCTTTTCCTTCCACTATGTCCTCTGAACTGCTTGCCACTTGTTGTCTTGGAACTGCTTCATTTTTACTACCTCCCAAATTTAAATTTTGAACTTGACCATTCCCCTTGCCTCTTGCTATCTGCTCCTCACATGATCTGGGACCCCCACTTGGGTCTCTTGAGTCCAAAGGAACATCGGGTTCCTTACCATCTGAACTCTCCCCTTCTATAGGACTCCCTGAATCTCCTGTTGCATACTATCCTACTGCTGAACCAGTTCTCCTGCCCAAAAAATTTGAATTTTGGGCCTGATTGCTCCCCTTCTCCTCCCTGCCCATTGCAAGTCATGTTAGTCATGTTAGTTGTGAGTATGTTAGCATTGGTTAGTTAATCCTATTATGTTGAGGCTGATTGATTATTGATGTGAGATTAAATAATTAATAATGTTTATTTTAATTATTTTGATTAATAGCGATTTGATTATTTGATTATCTAATGTTTAATTTAATTTATTGGATTCTTGCCCTTTTGGGTATTTAATTACTTGATATTTAATATTTATTTATTTAATATTTATTGTTTATCTTATGTTGTGGTTTTTATATTTATTTGTGATTTGACCTTTTATTGGTATTTAATTGTGTATTTATTTATTTAATCGTCTATGGTTTAATATTTATTTGGTATTTAATGTTTATTTTCTTCTTTAATTCATTTATGAGCCTTTAGTTTATTTAATTTTATTTCCCCATTTGATTGATTTAATTGTGGCTCATGTTTTATTTATTAGTTTGACTTTTATATTAAGCGGGTTGTATAAATTCACTTTAAAATTAAATAATAAAACATTCCCACCTAATTGTAAAAGAATGATTTATTTTTACCCTACCTACCCTCTTTTCTTATTGGTTGAATTGGAAAAGGGAGGTAAAATTATATTATATGGTGGGGTTGGTAAAATATACTATAGATTGGAATATTTTGATTGGTCGAGATTGAGGCTAGAGTTTTTGGTTATTGTTTGGCTTTTTATTTTCTTTCCCGTGAAGTTTTTGGGGTTGGCTTCTTATTTGCAAAATTATTCTTTGCAAGATTTTCTTTTGGTTTTGGATTGGATTGTTGTTGGAGCTTGTTGGTTTTTGCTTTTGGATTTGGGGAGCTCTTCTTCAGCTTCTTTCCATCACATGGGTTGCAGGTTGGAGATGTATTCTTCTTTTGTATTTTGTTTTACAGTTTTCTTGTATGCTCTGTGTCTGCAAATTGAATGTGTGAGCTTGGGGAAATGAATCTATAGTTTGTATAGTATGGAAGGAAATGTATATGAAGGCATAAATTTGCTGCAAGGTTTTATTCTATAGTTTATGGGAAATATTCATATTTCTAGATTTGGTGAGTCTTATGTTGTTTTTATGAGCTTGTGTCGTGGATAGATTTTTGATTGAATGTTGGCTTTTAAGTGGTTATTGTTTATTTCATTTATGCCCTTTAAATCTACTGTTCTAGGTGATTATATGCATATGTTTTTCAAAGCCTTATGTTTCAAGTTTGATTTTTAATCTCTACCAAAAGTTCTATGTTTTCCATCCTATTTTTGCAAAAGCGTTGAATCTGCATTTGCGCTACCCTTTCATCCATTTGCATTGTCCTGTTATGCATTTGCGTTGTCTATTATTTATTTTGTGCTATCTTTCGGTGTATATGCATTGTCCTTTGTGCAAAAGCATTGTCCTTATCTGCACAAGCGCAAACCTGTAATGCATAAGCACTAACCTATAATTCAAAAGCGCTAAACCTCAATGCAAAAGCATTGTTTTTCTTGTCTTTGGTGTTTTCACTATTCTCCTAGTCAGATTTGGATTTTTTGAGTTTCGTTTCACTACAGAGGCTTTTTGGGATTTTTGCAGACATTTTCTAGCTACTGTTATTTATCAGTTAGATGCGATTTTATGTATTATATGCTGGAATTGTCTTGGTTTATTTATTGCTGCAGATTTGAGTCTTTTTTTATATTGAGATGTTGCAATGGAAAAATGGTACTGCTGTGGAGACAACAAGATATTAATGTTGTGGAGATAGCAAGATGATATCGTTGTGAAGACAACAGATTTGATATGTTTTATTGAGGGAATATCTCTTTTGATATAGATTTCCACATTGAGGCACATATTTCTTTTTAATGGATTTAAGCCCTTGCGTTCTTTGGCTATGGTCTTCCTTGTATGTTTTATGTGTTGTTGGGCTGCATGATGAAGTTATGGATCTTTTCTTGGATTTTTAGTTGGAGCCTCTTATGATTTATTGTTGGGCCATGTTAGGAGGAGTGGGCTTCCTTGTGATGACCGGGGTCATGAGAGATAGGCTTGCATGAGGTTCCTTGTATGGATGCATGAAGTCTAGACCACTAGGGCACATTGGAGTTTTCTATGATTTGTAAATAAGTGATAACATTAGTAATGAATTAATTGGAATGGGTAATTAGATCTCATTAAAACAAGATAAGTTATATTTTGAGCCTCATGGCTAATTCCTAGGGAGGATGTTTTAGGATAAGCATGAGAAGGCCGTGAAGATAGTAAGTCAAATCTCCCTTGATTCTCTCATGGGTAGAAATGGCTCCACATGTCTATCGGGGTTATGCCATGAAGAGTTGTGTTTTGGCAATATTATGGGGGAGGCTAGCATGTGATGACATTGCGCTCCTACATGTGTCCTTTTCTTGAGATGTATTGATGTCATGTTGATTTGTGCGCCTTTGGGAGTTTTCTATATGTGCTATCTTGTGATTGGTTCTTGCTTGAGTGTCCTTTTATTGTTTAGTCTCTTTGGTTTAAGTGTCAGCCTAGATGTAGAGTGCATGTTGGGACCTTGTGTCATCTCCTAGGAATGGGGGTGGTTCCTTTGGTTCCACATGGTCGAGTGGTTGGTGATTTTAAATCATTGGGATGTTCCTATCTTTGGATTCTTCTTGCGTGGATGAGGATGCTTCTTCAGATTGTCCATGGATAATAATTGTAGAAAGAATGTAAATGATGATGTGATTTATGTAATGAAATTTTTATGTAACGGTTGTAAAAGAAATCATGCTTATGAGAAATGATTATGTTGTTCTTGTTGGTATATGTGCAGAGTGTGATGACATGATGATATTGTATGTTGTCATTGATGTCAAAATGTTAAAGTATGAACCGGTATATTGAAGTAAGAAAACTGGCAAGAGAACTGGTATGATGATGTGAACCAGTATATGTGAAAAAGTGAAGCGGTATGTTGGAATGTGAACTGGTATGTGGAAATTTTTGTATCGGGGTTTCATTTGGTATACTACCAGTTGGTAGTCTCAGCTTCAGGGTTTCTGGTTGATGCATTCCAAGTTTGTGTGATTTGACCGACGATATTCTATGATGAGTTAGCATTGCAATGAAGATATGATTGTGTTGCCATGTCAGCCTTGTGTGCGTGAAGGATTTCCTTAAGAATCTTGCATGAAGAAGATTGATTCTATCTACCTCAGGAATGTGTGAAGTCTTAGTAAACAATGGAGAGAGCGTGATGGGTTATCAGCTTCCAGAAGTGGCAAAGAACGAACAATGGAGAACGTCTTGAGATTTGTTCAAGATCATTTTACTCTATGCAATGTGATTAAATGGTCATGATTGAACTGACTGTATTGATAACCTAAATGTTTAGGGTTTAGGGTTTATGCCACCGACCTATATGTTGTCTATAAGGTTGATGATGATTTGCATTGTGAAGTTGTTGGCAAATGTTATGTGTGTATCCAAGTGAAGAGATACTTGATTCTTGCTAGACCAGAGAAGTGTATTAATACCTGAAGAGTGTAATTGCAGAAGTAAAGGAACTGAAATGGATCTGTCTTGGCATTGAGTGTTTTTATCATATCAGAGTTTTACCTATTGACTTCTAACCATTTCAGCAGTTGGAAAATCCCTTAACTAGGTAGATTTAACAGGCTTTCTGTAAATCCTTTAACAGGGTGACTCAAATTCATTGAATTCTTCAAATCCTCTTGTGAGGTAACCTTTAACAAGGTTCTAACCTTTCATCGGGTATTTAGCCATCCCTTAACCGAGTGGTCCCTAGCAGGACCGGTTCCTAGCAGAACCTGTTGTAAAGTCCTTAACCGGACAAGGCTCCTAACAAAGCGGACTTCAGAAGAATTCAAAGAACAACTTGTGGGTATTCATCCCCACCATGGTTTTTCCCAGTTGGGTTTCCACGTGAAAAATAAGTGTGTCATGTGTGATGCCTTTTCATGTGATGATTAGTGTTTTTTGTTAAGTAGTAAAAGCATGTTGATCCAGTGGTCTTTATATTTCTGATGTATTACTTGGTTATGCATATGGGTGAAGTGGAAATGAGTTATTAGGCTTTGTGAAGATCTAAGTGTTACCAGTTTATGTGTTTCACAGTCTCACTATATTTTACCGGTAGTGCCCTATTTTAGATCGGTGATACTATTTACTAGTGAGTGCAGTCTTTACAGTCAAAGTGGTTTGTAGGAAGATTTTTTCTATATTGATTCACTCCCCCCTCTCAGTATATGTTGAGCATTTAATGATCATCATTATTCATCGATTGGTATCAAAGCATCCTCCAGGTCCTCTATGTTGAAATCTTAACCGCTTTAGGAAAATATCCTATTCTAATGATGAAGAGGGAAGGTCCTAAGTTCAATAGAGATAACTTTAAGATATGGAAGGATAGAATGAAGATATACATTAAAATCATGGGTGCTGAACACTGGAACTATGTTGAGAATACTTATGTGGTCCCTACCGATACTCTCACCGATGATCAAAGAAGAGAAATTTAGGAGAATGGGCAAGTAATGGAAGTTCTTATCAGCAACCTATCTGATGTTTAGGAAAAAGACAATCCCAAAGATGTATGGGATACTCTAGAGTCTATCTATGGTGGTGATGAACATGTAAAGAAAGCTAAGGAAGAAAGCCTTAGAGGAAAGTTTGAAGACATGTAGATGGTTGAAGGATAGACCATTCAATAATATGGGATAAGGATTAAAATGGTTGTTGGAGACATCAAGAGTGCAGGAGGTACAGTGGATGACTCCACCATTTTTAGCAAAGTTTTGAGAACTTTATTACCGGTCTATGCATTAAGGGTTGCTTCTATTCAGGAGCTGAGATCTACTGACAAGACAAAGGTGTCCCTAGATTCCATCATTGCTAAGTTGACCACATATGAGCTAAATAGTTATGATGGCAGTGTTGAGAAGACTGATTCAGCCTTTAAAGCATCTACTACACTATCCAGAAAAGGTAAAGAAGCTAGTACTAGTTGTGAACCTAGACAAAGAAGACATATGGATGATGAGGAGATCCTGATGGAATTTGAAGCTCTTCTAGCCAAGAGACTTCCTAAGGGAACTGGAAAATATAGAGGTAAGCTCCCTTTGAAATGATTTTCTTGCAATAGGATAGGACACATTGCTGTAAACTATCCTAATAGTGATAATAAGGACAAATCGGAGAGGTTCAAAAATTTCAAAGGAGGAAATAGGAGAAACTATCTTGTTGCAATTGATAAAAGTGTCACTGATGATGAATCAGAAGATGAAGAAAGCGAAGACATAGTATTTGTAGCTGTTAAGGAAGATGTGTCAGAGAAGAAGGCTCTTGTCTCCCGCTTTGATAATTCCAATGAGTGGATTATTGACAGTAGTTGTTCTCACCACATGACTGGTGACCGGAGAAATTTTATGTCTTTGGAAGAGTATGATGGAGGTGTAGTCTGATTTGGTAATGATGCACGTTGTATGGTAAAAGGAAAAGGGTCCATCTCTCTAAATGGAAAAAGCAGTGCTGATAATGTGTATTGGGTAGAAGGTCTCAGGCATAACCTTTTGAGTGTTGCTCAGCTGAATGATAATGGACTCGCTCTGGAATTCAAAGATGGAGTATGCAAAATAAAAGGAAAGAGTGGTGAAATGATGGCCACTAGTATGCAGACCAAAGGTAACTTATTTCAGTTAAATGGAAACATCAGTCAATGTCTAATGGCTAAGTATGATGATAGTTGGATATGGCATAGGAGACTCTGCCATGTAAATTTTGATAACATTGTGAAGGCCAGTAAGATCAAGGCAGTTAGGGGACTTCCTGTGCTGAACAAACTGGAGAATCCTTTGTGCAGAGAATGTCAATTGGGGAAAATGTATTCCTCAACCTTCAAAGGTAAATCTTTCACAGTAGATAATTTACTTGATCTTTGTTGGGTGAATATTTTGTCACCAGGTACTACAATCAATTACACAGTTACTAAGCTTATAACCATTTATCAACAAAGAAATGTATAATGGTTCTATCTTCTCTACAGGAGAAGGGGAAGTTACTAAGTTGTTTTGAAGTAAGTTAGGTTTAGGAAGATTACTAGGGGTAGTATCTTTTTCTTTAACAAATTTGACCAATTGGTCAAATTGATCTGGATTAGATCTCAAAAATTCAACTTCAGACATTTGTAGTTTGGTTTTCTTAGCATGATCTAAAATATCAAATGACTGAAAGGAATTCATCATCAAAGATGGATTTGGATTCTCATTTTGAGAATTTAAAATATTCGGTACACTAGTCTTTGATGCATATGCAGAAGAATTGACAGGTGCAGAAAAATTGACAGCAGTCGAAGAATCACTTACACTTTTATCCTTCGCGACATCAATTGAGATAGCATTGTCCTTTGCAGGATTTGGTATGGGAGTCCCATGCTTCGCAATAGAAATTGGCAAACGTCGAGAGTCCTTAACTTGGATAGGATCATCACTCTTCGCAATGACAGGTGGCTAAGCTGCCCGTGCTTGCGAACGGGTGAATACTGCAAAGACATCCCCATCATGTGTGCCTAGCGTATCATCTTCTTGATATTGCATAAACCTAATATTAGAGTCGCCAGCCAACTCTGCATCACCTTCTTGATGCGAATTGGCATCTTCTTCACCAAAATGGGGAAGATCATTCTGTTTAGCTTCATAATACCCTATAGCTAAACTCTGGGGTGGTGCTTCCAACGCAAGTCTCTCTGGAGCAGGAGGTAATTTATTCTGATTACACATTGCATAATTGGAAGCATTGTTTAGATAAGTCCTTCTTGGAATATCATGATAAGAAGTATTTCCTTGTGAGGACATTTTCTTCTTAAGTGCTAACAACTCATTTGCTAGCTTTTGTATCATGGGATCAATAGAACTAGTTGAAGAGAAAGATGTATCGACAGCTTGATTACTCCTAACTTTTTTAGGGTCTCTCCTTATCTTACCTGCAAGGATAAGATCATCTTCAACCGATATAGCCATTTGTTGAGCAACAGCCAAATCAGTAAGATTATTCCTTCGCAAAATAAAACTCACTTCTGGCAATTGAGCATTGATAAAAAAGCATTTCAAGTTTCCAGCAGTGGGTCTCGAAGCAACTGGGATACGATTATGTAACTTGTCAAATTTTTCTACAAACTCATGCATGGGTTCCTGAGGCTCTTTCTTCAACTGAGTTAATTGCACCAAAAAAGAATGATCATCTTTGGCAGACTTGAATCTCACCTCAAAAAATGTTCTGAGAGTTGCCCAATTTGTGATACAAGCATTAGTAAGATGATAGAACCAATCAGCAGTAGCTCCATGCAAAGTCTCAATGAATAATCTCACTGAAACATGTTCGTGATCAACACCTGAGACTCCACATGCGATGTAGAAGGCAGCAATGTGTTTGTCTAGGTGCTGAGAACCATCCCCAAAAAATTTGGGTAAATTTTTTTGCGTACCTTTGGGAAGTTCATGCAAAGGTGCGATCAAGTTCAGAGGACCAAAAGCAGTGCCCCAAGGGCCAGTAGCGGCCATCCTTAATGGATTATAGGGTGGTATTACAAAATGATTTGCAAGTGGAACAACTGAAACTTGCAAACGTGATGCCTCACTTGGTACGAGAGATCATTGTGCAGATGGAGAAAAACTTCGTGTCCGATGCAAAGGAGAAAGCATTCGTGGAGGTGTCACAAAGGGAAAATTGAATTGCTACAATAACTCAAATGTAGGATCAACAATTCCTGCTAATCGCTTCCCATGAGTGCAACTTCGATCAGCTAGATTAGAATATAAAGCAAAGCAACAATATGGAAATTACAATGAAAGAGCACTGCAACCCAAAAAGACAAATCGGTTGCACCTCGCTCCCCAGCAGAGTCGCCAAAAAACTATTGGGTGAGTATTTTGTCACCAGTGTACTAATGACAAAATATATAATTCACACAAACGCTATGCTGAGAAATTAATCTCTCCTCTCATCAAGGGGAGGTTCCCTATGAAATTTCTCCTCTAATTAATAAGAAATTAAATTTGTGGGTTGGTGTTGGGCATATAACTCTCTTTTTTCAGAGTTTATGCATTCTCCCTTCACCTAGTTACAATTTCTCTACCTCTTCAGATACTTAAAGAAAAGAACTATTAATCTAATAAACTACACCAAGAGTTACTATTAAGCAGCACAAAGTCTCCTTTAAGATAACACTAATTCACACTGATTGTTACAAATTAAACAATTAGAAACTTAGCTTAAAGCTCAAAGTCTTCAAGTATAGATTTCTAATCCATTAAACTACAAATAACTGCAGCAATACAAAGCTTAACACAAGTTACTTAATTTATCAGCAGATTTCTCAAGTATGCTAAGAGCACAAAGTCTACTTTGCAAGATTTGAGATCTCTCTAACCATGTAGCAATATCTTAAAGATCAAAGAAGTAAAGATAATATATGTTCAATGGACATAGGAACATTAAATTATATAAACGATTTTGTTGATACAACACAAAGTTTGTGATCAGCAAAACTATTTTCTTTATTCGTTTGATAGGATTTTCACCACAAAAAGCCCAAAGTCTTAGTTGGGATAAAAAATCTATAGAGTTTTACTAAGCATGAAAAAGATAAAAATATTTACAAAAGAGGTCCTCCTTATATAGGAAAAGAAGTTGAGAAAAGGTGGGCACAGTTGACTTATTCAACTGCACAGTCCCATTTTACTACAACTACTACATAAAGAAAACATGCTACTGCACAAAAATTGATAACATCTATCGATGCAACTGCATGAAGAAAAGGTGCCAAAAGGGGGTACTTCATTCTTGATTCTCTTCTTCATTGGATTTCTAGAAATCTTCAAATTTAGCAAGGATGGCTTTCATTTCTACTTCATTTTCCATCGAGGGAGAACTTGTGATGACTTGGACGCAGGAAATTGCATCTTGAATCTTCACCTGTTTCTTTTCAACATCCTTCAACATGGATGTGAGGACTTCAAAACTAGCCTAGATTTCTAATAGTTTATCAAATGTATCAAGTGATAAATCTTGTCCTACACATTGATCTATCAAGGAAAGGAATTCCTGGGTGACAACTTCAGCAGTGACGAGATTTTGATCGCCATCATATAAATAGCAAGGGAGATCACCAACTTTGGCAAAAATGAGGTCAACCTCATCATCACCTTATTTTTTCTCCTGGTCTAGCTCCGCAATCATTAACTTCATTGTCTCTTTCTTATGAGATAATAAAGATAAGATCTGGATGTACTTCTCCCTTGTGGGAATTACCTTATTCTCAACCAGGACATCTATCCTAAAGTCCTCCATTTTGCTCCACAAGGTATTACTTTTCACAACTTCCTCAATCTCCTATGATAAAGAGGTTTTGAGTCCTTGCATCTGACTCTAGATCACTTCATAATCTGACAATAGTCCCACTGTTGAGCTCAGAAGATGAGAGCCTTCTGACCTTAGTCGTGAGATCCACTCATCCATCACTTGGCCTTTAGCTCCCACCTATTCAATCTTCTTGAGGGCTTCGGTATCTATTGAGGATCCTATGGGTTCAACCTCTTAAGAAGATTGTGTTACCTTTAGAAGAATGTTGGTCAGCTGTTCACACTTCTGCTTCAAGATATTTTTCTCATCCCTCTCCTAATCCAATCTTCTCAACAAGGAATTAAAGGCTGTCTGTGAATCCAATTTCACACTCTCATGTGTTTCCACCTCGAGCTCTACGACCTGCATGGTATAATCTTCAGATCTTATGTTGCCTTTGTCCTTGTCTGACGATGGCACCATAACTTCAGCATATTTTCTCTTAGAAGACGGGTCTACTACCACCCGAGATACCGTGTTTGGATTTTTTGTTCCCTTAGGCTTTGGAGCAAACCAAAAGTTCAAAGTCAAACTCATCTGGAGAGATCACCTATTTTTTACTTTTAGGGGCCACTACTTCCTTCCAATGGGGTAGTTCTAGATTGGCTGATGGAGTAGTAGCTCCTTGTTGATTTTGAGTTGAAGCTTCAGGAGCAGGTTGACTGGAGCTTGGAGTAGTTGTGAGTGTTATTGATGGTGCTGATATTGAGGTATCTAGTGGGGCATTTTTTTCTGCTACCTCTCTAGTTATAGATGGGAGATTTGAGGGTGCCATGAATGTAACTTCAGTACTTGCTAATGGAGGAATTGTTGTGGTGGTGGTGGTAGTGACGGGTAAGTCTACTGAAACCTGTTCTACAAGTGCATCTTCTAAGGTTTCATTAAAATCCATCATTGTGGATTCAAAAGTAGATGAAGGGATATCATCTAAATTAGAGAAGTTGGTTATTGTGAAAAACTGACCAACGGTCTTTGATTGCATCATGCCCATACTCGGATCTCCATCTTCTTGAAAATCCTCATCCTCTTCATTAGAGTCCGAGTCAGATTCAATAGAGTGGCTGATTACTTGTGAGGTAAACGGGGCATCAACTTCAGCTGGATGTGATACTTCTTTTACCTGTATTTCCTCTTGTTGAGGAATTTCACCTTCTTCAATCTCTTTTCCTTTTCCAACTTCACTGGCAGGTGGTTGTTCTGGCTCTTTCGCTACTACTTCCTATGATGCAGATGATGATTAACCCTTCTTCGACCCTTTAACTATAAATTTGATTTTGGGTCCTTTACCTTTTGATTGTACCACAAGAGCTGAGGATAGTGCTTGTGGGTCTGTCCTACTCTTTGTTCTTATTTCAGCTATAACTGTCTTGCCTAATGGGCCATCACTATTGTCATCATCTCCTGAACTAGTAGGAAGTTGTTTCATCCTAAGATTCTTTTTCAGCAACCAAGCATTGGTGTTTGCTAAGATAGGAGAGATCCTCTAAGTAATAGATTTGCTTTCTTTCTTCGACCATTGCACAAGTGGAAGTGGAGAGTTAGCAATCTTCTTCTCATAATAAATAGGGTCCACTATGTCATCTGTGTCTTCCATGGTCATTGGGATCTTAGCTAAATCCAAATTTTCAATTTGTTCCAGAGTAAGGTGGCTGAAATCCATCCTTCTTATATCCTCCTCATTCTGACAATCTGCCCAAACATCCTCAAACCTATAAACATGAGTATAAGTCCTTTTGAGTTTTTTCTTTATACCACGAACGTCAAAATTGGTTCGGGCCTTGAATCTTCTCATGGTATTCCATTGCATTTCTTCCTCCATATTTTTGACCTTGGGATTGGTTAGTGTAGGATTTTGCCAAGATCAAGGGCACAATGAAAAGCATAAAAAAAGATACAATAGAATGATAAGAACAAACTATATTCTCATCAATATGCAAATGATCAACTGGATTAACCAATACAATGAATATAGGCCTGCTTATATAGGCAAGGCCATATGGATGTACGAGCACACAATTATGACATGTGGCTCAATGAGAAACAAGGGTAGGTAGGAGAAATAATATAATATTCTACAAGAGGTGGATGACCCACCGAATGTGGAGTATAATAGCAAAATAAGACCACAAAAGGTGGAATTTATCCTACAAGCTCTATCCCTATGTGGGCACTTCCCTAAGTGTCTCAAATCCAAACTACAAAGAGATGCATTATCCTAAGTTAACTTGAGTAAAGTGTAATAATATCCAAAATGATTATTTATTTACACCAACACCCCCCCTTAAGTGCAACTTAGGGGAATGAGGACTCAAGTAAATAATGCAAGATGGGTCCCGGCTACTAGGCCATGATAGGTACCCATGTACAATATGCAAATGCAAGCAAAACTATGCAAAGCAATCTCTCACAAATGGAGAAAGGGAGAAATCCCAGTGGGAAAAAACTCATCCCCAAAAGAGAGATGAAAGTACAAAAGACTCTCAAAGAAGAAGGACAAAACCTCAAAGAGGAAAAAGTCCCCCCCATAAGAGAGGAAGGAGAAGTCAGCTGACTCCCCCTAATGACACATCCTGCACCCCCAAGAGAGCTCGCGACTACTGGAACTTGCTCTCGGTGAAAGGTTTGGTGAATATGTCAGCAACCTGCTCCGTAGGACAATACTGCAAATCAATGACCTTCTCTTGAATGAGATCTCGGATATAGTGCATATGAATCTTGATGTGTTTGGTCTGCTGGTGTTGGACCGGGTTCTTTGAGATTGCAATAGAACTCTGATTGTTGCAATGTAGAACTATCGGCCATGGAGTGGTGAAGCCAAACTCTGTGAGAATTTGCTGGAGCCAAATGGTCTCAATCACTGCGTTAACAACACCTCGATACTCAGCCTCAGTTGAAGAGAGAGCAATAGCATGTTGCTTCTTGCTCTGCCAACAAATGGGGCCTCAACCAAGGTGAAAACTATAACTGGAAGTAGACTTATGATCATCAAGATCGCCAGCCCAATCGGAGGCTGTGTAACCAGCCAAGCGAAGTCCTGTGCCTGCTGCATAGTGAATCCCATAGTGATGTGTACCCTGGATGTAATGAAGGATGCATTTGGTGGCTTTCCAATGAAGCTCATGTGGTTCTTGTGTGAAGCGGGAAACCATGCCAACTGCAAATGAAATATCAGGGCGTGTATGGGTCAAGTAGACAAGACTACCCACAAGCTGATGATACAAAGTGGCATCAACTGGTGGAGAAGAACACTGAGCCTCAAGCTTGACTCCTGAAAGAAAGGGAGTCAGTGCAAGCTTACAATCAGTCATATGAAAGTGTGTAAGTAGATCAAGAGCATACTTGGGCTGCGATAGTGTAATCCCGGAAGGTGACTATGAAATCTCTATCCTAAGAAAGTAGTGCAAAAGACTCAAGTCAGTCATAGCAAATCTATCATGCAAAGCAGATTTGACCCTACTAATGATGGATGCGGTACTCCCTGTAATGATCAAGTCATCAACATAGAGCACAAGTATCAAGTGAGAATCATCCTATCACAAAATGTAAACATTCGGATCAGAATGACACCTGGTGAACCCTGCAGAGAGAAGAAAGGAATCCGTCTTGGCGTACCAAGCCCTGGGGGCCTGCTTAAGGCCATAGAGAGATTTCCTTAGTCTGCAAACCAAGGAAGTATCTTGGATAAAACCTTGTGGCTGCTCCATATAAATCTCCTCATCAAGATCACCATGAAGAAAAGCACTCTTCACATCCATCTGATGTACAGCCCAACCATGAGCTGTAGCAATAGCAAGTGTCAAATGAATGGAGTTCATCTTGGCTACGGGTGCAAAGGTCTCAGTATAGTCAGCACCTACAACCTGAGAGAAACCTTTCACAACAAGCCGAGCCTTATACTTATCCAAACTACCATTTGCTACAAACTTGGTCTAATAGATCCACTTACATCGAACCATCTTTCTCCCCTTAGGGAGATGGACTAAATCCCATGTGTTGTTCCTCATCAAGCAACTATACTCTTCCTCCATAGCTTGGTCCCACTCAGGAACCCCTGATGCTTCCCTAAATGTTTGTGGATCAAAAACAGTAGCAATGAATGCATGTGGTAGATCCTGATGCTGTGATCGAGTTCTTCGTGTATCTGAAGGATCCCCAACAAGAGAACCCATGGACTCAAGTGTCTGTTGAGCCCAACGAGGTCTAGGTGGAGGTGGAGAACGACGCTCCTCAATTGCAAGTGGACCCTACGGAGGTGTAACCCTGCGAGTCGAAGTTGAAGGAGTCTCATCATCTGAATCACTAACATCACTATCCACAATGGAGGAAGGTGGAGGAGGTAGAGAGGCTAAGCTAGGAGAGCTTTCCTCAAAGTGAACACTCCTCTCAATGAACACCTCATATGTCTCAGGATCCATCAATCTATATGCCTTAACACCCTCAGGATATCCAACAAATATGCAAGGTTGACTCTGAGGTTCCAATGCCTTGCATTTTTGTGGAGGTATGCAAGCCCATGCTGGACACCCAAAGACTCTGAAATGTCTCATAATCAGTTTCCTACCAGCCCAAGCCTCAAAAGGAGTAATACCTTGCAAAGCTTTGTGAGGAACCCGATTCTAGATGTGTGTGGCACAACTGATAGCCTCTGCCCAAAAGGTGGGATCAAGAGAACGTGCATGTATCATACAGCTAGCCATTTTTTTGAGAGTTCTATTCTTGCATTCTGCAACTCTGTTCTGTTGTGGAGTGTATGCAATAGAATGATGAAGATCATTTCCCTCAAATGTACAAAAATCCTCAAGTCTTTTGTTCACATATTCCCTTCCATTATCTATACGAAGAATCTTGACCACTTTCCCGGATTTCTTCTCCACATGAGTCTTGAAGTCCTGAAATCTATCAAATACTTCACTCTTATGAATAAGAAAGTAGACCCAAGTGAAGCGGGAGTAGTCATCAATGAAGGTGAGGACATAGCGAGCCTTACTAAATGAAGGTGCTGGAAATGGACCTGCTACATCGCTGTGAACAAGTTGAAGAACTTCCAAAGCTCTCCAAGATTTCCCCTTATCAAACTTCTCCTCAGGATGCTTGCCCATGGAGCAACCTGAACATATACCCTCTGAAAAAATGATTCGAGCTAGACCTGTGACCATGTCTTTAGTGCTGAGCTGCTAAAGATAGTGGTAGTTGAGGTGACCAAACCGCTCATGCCATAGCTTACTTTCTAAATTTGAATGAGTAAGCAAGGCCCTAGAAGGTGAACTTGGCACAAAGTGGGAGAATGAATAAAGCCTTGAGTTATCATTGACTTGTCCCACTGCTACCAAGGCATCATCATCAAGTTCCTTTACCACAACTGAATCTGGTGTAAACTCAACCTTTTTCCCATTTCCATAGTGAGTGATTTGGTAGATAGAGAGAAGGTTGGTAGACAAGTTAGGAACATAGAGAGCATTCTCAAATGTTCCATCATCCATGTCATCTGAACCTTTCCCTTCAACCTCTACTTGTGTATCATCACCTATGTAAATGTGAGGTACCTTAGATGGCTCCAATGAAGAAAACTACTCCTTTGTAGAACCCATGTGATATGAGGCACCCGAGTCAAGTATCCATTGTTGTGAAGAACCTGTTGTAGCCACAAATGCTTACTCTTTTCCCTTAGAATGTGAGGAAGAGGAGGGAGATGAATCGATCTTTGTGTAGGCGGATGGCAAGGTGATGTTGTTTTTCTTAAGAAGATTATTTAACTCATCAACTTGTTTTGTGTGGCATCGATGCTCATCATGACCATACTTCTTGCAATATGCACAAGTTGGTTTATCCTTCTTAGGTGGTGTCCCCTTCTTGGAAGAGGATGAAAAATCACCTTGTGATGGAGAGGATGATTATCCTTTTTCCTGTTGTGGCTTAGACTTGGATTGCTTCTTCTTCTTGTTGGAATCTTTGCCTTGACTTCCTTGATTCCCTTGATTAGCCACCAAAGCCTTGGACTTTGAAGACTTGAGAAGTCCCATGTTCAACAACTTAGATTGTTCCAATATCAACATTTATGTGAAAGCATCAAATGAAGGCATAACATAGGAACTCCCCACTGTCAAACGATGAGTTTGGAAGCTAGACACAAATGCTGCATATTCTGGTGCAAGCTTGTCCAACAAGTTGAATATCAACTGAGCATCCTTTTTGTCAATTCCACAATCCTTAAGCTTTGCTCTTAGCTCATTTGCTTTGGTGACATTATCTTGGATTGTATCAAAACTCTTGGGATCCAAGTTGGTGAGCTCATTGTCAATCTTATAACCTCTGATTTCATCAACTTCACCATACAATTTCTGAAACATATCCCAAGAATCTTTGATTGTAGTACACTTTTCCATATGAAAGATGAGATCATCTGATACATACTTGCGCAAAGTTCCAAGAGCCATGCAATTCTTAGTGAGCCATTCTAATTGAGCATTAGGATCAGCCTTAGGATCAGGTGGTGCTGCTATTGTTCCATCTATATAATGCATGAGACCCTTTTCCATTAATTTACTCCATACTTTAATTTTTCATGATGCATAATTATGTGGAGTTAAAGGTGGAAATTTATGAGGACTCATTGCAACAAAAATGAAAGAGCACAAAGAGAGGCACAATCACACAAGACACCCCCCCAAATTCACTCAATCAAAGAACCCCCCCAAAAGTGATGATTTGACACTTTATACTTAGTGTGTATACAATGGGCCACTTACAAAATATGGAAAAGTGGGCTTCTGATTTCAATTTTACATTTGCCTCAATAAGGCCAAAAGAGACTCAAACTAATAATGCAAGAGATCTAAACTAAGATCCAAGCACTTTACAAGTACCTAATAGGCCAAATAAGACCAATATATGAAAGTACAATTTCCACTCAAAATCCCTAAAATCTGATCATAGATTATGAAAGTAAACAAAACAAAATGCACTTAAAAAAAAATGGCACCTGAAAAGGAGGTCATATGAGCTCAAACGAGGCCTTTGAAGTTGCAGAATTGAGGATTAGACAGGTCCAACTGAGAGAATCCAAAAATTTTGAAAACCCTATGCACCAAAATCAAAAAAATAACTACACCACTACGAAGATCATGAAATTTTAGCCCATTTCAAAAAAAATTGCACCAAAAAAGGAGCAAAAATGAGCAAGATATGGCCTTTCAAAGTTGAACTGCAAAACTGAAAAGCTCAATGAAGAGGGGGTCAAAACATTTCAAAAGTCTGCTGATGTGGCACTGATGTCAGAAAATGATGGGCTTAAATTTGACACCCATCTGGCTATCATAAAAACTTCATCCCCCCCTGCGTGGCATCCGTACCGTACGGACAGGCTGATGTGGCACTATGTTGACTATGCATACGGATGTTGACCGCGGGCTAGTGGCCGCCTGCCATGTGGCAGACGCGGGTCCGCTGGTTTAAAAGACTGCTGGTGAGGAGGAGGAGCTGGCGGCAGGGAGCCGAAGGTCCCAGTGGCGCAATAGAGATGGGCAATGCAGGAGCTGCGTGACCGCTGGAGTTGGGCTGCCGGTGGTTGGGCAGCGCGGCAAGTGGTGTCCTGCGGACGGTGGAGCTGGGCAGCGTGGTGAGTGGCGGCCTACAGACTGTGGAGTTGGGCGGCACAGTGAGTGGCGTCCTGCGGACGGTGGAGCTAGAGCGGCACGGGCACTGCAGGTGGCTGTGCACGGGAGCTGTGCGGAGGAGACGACAAGGCTGCCGGAGGCAACAGCGGCGTCAGTCTGGAGGGTCGCTGGGTGTCGCTGGAAAGGGAGCAGTGGCCGGTAGAGGTACGGGCCAACAGGAAGATCACGGATGGTGGCGGTCGGCGTAACCTGCAGAGCCTGCAACACACGCAGGTATGAAGAGTACCGTGGGGGGGGGATCTGCGTACCCCCCCAAAATTTTATTTTTTTTTGAAAATTTTCCAAATTTTTTTGTTTTCGGAAAATAAATTTTTTTTTGTAAATTGTTTTTTTGGAATCCGTACAATAATAGCCAAAATGGGGAAAAAAAATTTCTCACTAAAATAGGTCGACTTTATAGTCGAAATTCATGGAAATGGCCTCCCGGATTCAACCGTAATGTCCAAATTGCTGTATGATGCCCCCAAAAATTGAAGATCCCCAAATCCGAAAATTGAAGCCTCCAAAATGTCTCCAAAAAGACTAATCAATGAAGCCCTATTAGATCTGATACCATGTAGGATTTTGCCAAGATCAAGGGCACAATGAAAAGCATAAAAAATAGACAATAGAATGATAAGAACAAACTGTATTCTCATCAATATACAAATGATCAACTGGACTAACCAATACAATGAATATAGGTCTTCTTATATAGGCAAGGCCATATGGATGTACGAGCACACAATTATGACATGTGGCTCAATGAGAAACAAGGGTAGGTAAGAAATACTAGGGGTAGGTAGGAGAAATAATATAATATTCCACAAGAGGTGGATGACCCACCGAATGTGGAGTGTAATAGCAAAATAAAACCATAAAAGGTGGAATTTCTCCTACAAGCTCTATCCCTATGCGCACACTTCCCTAAGTGTCTCAAATCCAAACTATGAAGAGATGCATTATCCTAAGTTAACTTAAGTAAAGTGTAATAATATCCAAAATGAATATTTATTTACACCAACAGTTAGCACTGAGTACTTGTCGATTGATTTTGGTAATTTCAGCCCAGTCTTATGTGCCTGTGATTGTCTCTCATGCACACTAATTAGTTATTTTCACAACTCCATAAGGACAATTTTGTCTGAAGGGAACCTTGGAAGAATGAAGGGCTCACCTAAGAAACATCTAATTCGGATGTAGGTGAATGTGGGAAACTGCAGAAATACACTCCCAAAATGAGATACCCTGTTGTAAGCGGCCTCTGATATTCTCTTCTTCTGCAGGCCTTTATCAAAAATGCACTTCCATATAGCGAAGAAGGTGTCATTAACCCTTCTATAGTGGTTACCTTGATTCTTGATGGTAAGTTGATCATAATACTCCCAGACGGGCACCAATCTTCTGTCACCCTTGGTAGACAAGCCTAGATATTGCCTCATTGAAGAAGATGCGTAGACCAGGTACGAGGTCATGTAAAACTTCACTATCACCTTGACCTCTTTCAATTGAGCACAAAGCGCATCCCTGATCTACTCTCCCCAATCAATTCTCGCGGCCCCCTTTCTGATTATATTTATGTAATAAGACATCCAGTTTTGAAAATAATGAGTCTTTTAACCCCCTCACTCTAGATAACATGGTGACCATGTCGTTATATTCCTCATTAAAATCACTCCTATGGAAAGACTTAGGCCATCGTGAGGTGAGGGAACTCCTTGCAGCAGAGAGATAAACAGTATTGATCACCTTTTTGCATTTATCCTCATGTTTCTCATAGTACTCTTGAGCACTCTCTTGAGAAATATCAACTACTTCTTCAACTGATGAACCTTTGAAGACACTATTGAAGAATATACTGTCTAGGGTCATGATGACATTCTGATCTTCATCTTTTACTTGGCTTGTGTTTGGATCAAAGTGATCAGCTATTGCCAGTACAAATTCAGGATCATGAGCTGCAATAGGGAAAGATGCATACTTATGCAGCCCAGATTTGATTAAACTGGTTAGACGAGTAGGTGCCTTCTGAACCCAGTCAACAAATTCTTGCATATCTACATGACCAATTTCAGTGTCTCTGATTTCCTTGATATTTGAGTCTACTGAACTCTCTGGATACAGATTCAAGTACTTGTCATACTTGTATTTCATCTTTCTTGATGATGCTTTACTTGTAGAAGATTCCAACTGACCTGAAGAAGACTTGGGCTTTTTGTGAGGAAGCTTTGACAGTCGTGATGACTGCATTCAACACCGATGATTAGCTATTCATCCTTATCAAAATCAATTTTCTCAAACGGATCAAAAAACGGGACTCAAAACAGGCTTGGGAGTAAAACTGCTAAAAACAACAGGTCAAGGAAAAAAGTCCGACATGCTCTTTTAAAAACAAAAATTGCACATCGGACTTTAAAGTCCGAAGTGCAATTAAAATTACCTTGATCAACAAATCAGACTTTAAATTCTGATGTGCAAATCCGAGATGGGTCATCAACACATCAGACTTTAAAGTTCGATGTGTCAATCCGGAGAAGTCAATAACACATCAAACTTTAAAGTCTGATGTGTTATTGACTTCCCCGGATTGACACATCGGACTTTAAAGTCCGATGTGTTGGGGGTGAAAACAAGCACATCAGACTTTAAAGTACGATGTGCAACTTGGGAAAGATTAAAGGCACATCAGACTTTAAAGTCTGATGTGCTTACAAAGGGAAAAACAATTGGTTAAAACCCGACATGTCAACCTATCCTTCTCCGCATATTGGATTTTAAAGTCCGATATGCGAAGGTTATGATCTTGAATATCAAACTTTAAAATCCAATATGCAGAGATCCTTCAATCTAGCTGCACACCGGATTTTAAAGTCTGGTATATGGCTGGAGAAGGGGGACTGCAGAGGGCAATCGGGTTTTGAAGTCCAATTGTCCTTTGAAACAAGGAAGACAAAGTCCAATTGCCTCTTAAAATAAGACCCAAAAAGAAAAAGAAGATCAAAAGGAAGGACAACAAAAATGCAAACCTAAAAGAGAAACCCGGAAAGACAAAAGAAACACAAACCCTACCTCTTCCGCTTCACTGATGATGGAAAAAAATCCGACAATGGAGCAAGGAAAATCTGAATCATGACAAGAAAAAGAAGAGGAGGGTGCACGGAGAAGAAGACAAACCACAATGAAGAACAAAAACCACAAAAATAACTTAAAAAGCAATTTAAAAAAACCCTAATTAATCAATTAATGCAGCATTAATTACACCTCGCAGTTGCATGTCGGACTTTAAAGTCTGACATGTATTGCCCAAACAAGCAGTCTGCAGGTCAGACTTTAAAGTCCGAACTACAGGTAAAGACCACCTGCAGGTCAAACTTTAAAGTCTGAACTACAGATTTAGACCAAGATAAACACATATCGGACTTTAAAGTCTGATGTGTAGTTAATAAAGAAAAGACCTTGCAATTTGGACTTTAAAGTCTGAACTGCAAACTTAACGGTACTAGAAAAACGTTAAAAATAGAAAACAAGAAATGAAAAACACTAACCGAAAAAGTTGATTAAGCTCTCCCGGAGACCATAAGGTACGAAATGGACCAGTTTTGTAGGGTTGCCTCATGATTTTGGCCATGCTGAAATCAAGGACAACAATCTTGTGCATACTGATTTGTGTGGTCCTATGAAAACTAGGAGTGTTTAGGGAGATAGGTACTTTATGATTCTTACTGATGATTTCTCATGAATGATGTGGGTCACAATCTTGAAAGACAAGTCTGAAGCTTTTGGAAAGTTTAAAGCCTTCAAAGCACTTGTTGAAAAAGAAAGTGGTAAGAGAATCAAATGCCTTAGAACTGACCAAGGAGGTGAGTTCACTTCTAGTGAGTTCAATATGTACTATGAAGAAAATGGCATCAAGAGGCAACTGTCTGCTCCTTAGACTCCACAACAGAATAGCCTAGCAGAAAGAAACAACCAAATTGTAGTTGAAGCAGCCAGAACAATGTTGATTCAAGGGAAGGTTACACACACCTTTTGGAGAGAAGTGGTGAGCACTGCAGTCTACACTATGGACTAGGTACTCATCAAGAAAGGTAAGGATAAAACTCCTTATGAGTATTGGACCGGTAAGACTCCTATAGTGAGCTACTTTAGAGTGTTTGGTAGTAGATGTTATATCAAGAGGAGTGAACACTAGAGCAAGTTTGATGCAAAATGTGATGAGGGAATGTTCCTTGGATATTCCACCAAGAGCAAAGCTCTCAAGTGTTTTAACAGTAGGACTCAGAGAATTGTCGAAAGTATCAATGTTAGAGTTGATGAAACCTCTAAGAAACTTGAGGAAACCGACAGTAAGCAAGTGGTAGATGAATTGGTTGTAACCTTCTGGGAACCAGTTGCAAAATAGCCTAGTACCAGTAACAGTGCTCCTAAACCGATAGATGTTGATGCTAATGAAGATGAGGATGAAGAGGAAAAGCAAGAGGAAACAATTAGGATCATTCCTAGGTATGTAAAGATGAATCATGATCCAAAGTAGATCATAGGAGATAAGGATGCAGGAATTCTTACAAAAAGAAAGGTCAGAGAAAATTCTTGCATGATCTTTGAATTTGAGCCTAAAACATTTAAAGAGGCACATAAAGATGAAGACTGGATCAAGGCTATGGAAGAGGAACTTGACCAGATAGAAAAGAATGGTACATGGTCTTTGGTACCCATACTTGAGCACAAAAATGTTATTGGCACCAAATGGGTTTTTAGAAACAAGTTGAATGAAGATGGCACAGTGGTAAGAAACAAAGCCAGATTGGTATGTAAGGGATATGCTCAAGAAGAAGGAGAAGACTATGGAGAAACTTTTGCTCCAATAGCTAGATTGGAAGTAGTTTGAATACTACTTGCATATGCAGCCTTCAAGGGATTAAAAGTGTATCAGATGGATGTAAAATATGCATTCTTGAATGGAATACTTGAAGAGGAAGTGTATATAGAGAAACCATATGGGTTTTCCCTATCCGAAGATAGTGATATGGTGTGTAGGCTGCATAAAGCCTGATATGGATTGAAGCAGGCACCTAGAGCATGGTATGAATGTTTACACTGCCATCTTGTGAAGATTGGATTTGAAAGAACAAGTGAAGATAGCAGTATCTATCTGAAGTCAAAAGGAGATCAAAGTCTGATCTGTGAAGTGTTTGTTGATGACATAATTTTTGGTGGAGATGACAAGATGAGTCATGATTTTGTAGATGAGATGAAGAAGGAACTTGAGATGTCACTAATCGGAGAGATTAAGTTCTTCATTGAACTATAGATTCAACAAATGAAAGAAGGTATCTTTATCACTCAGTCCAAGTATATTAAAGAGGTGTTGAAGACCTTTGGCATAGAAGATAGCAAATCGGTTGTTACACTGATGGTGACCAGTCATAAATTGTCAAAAGAAGATGACTCAACATTGGTGAATGAGAAGGAATATCGATCAATGATTGGTAAGTTGCACTATGTAGTACACAGTAGACTGGACATTGCACATGCAGTGGGCATTGCTGCACATTTCCAGAAAAAGTCCAAGAGAATCCCACTTGGTAGCAGTCAAGCAGATTCTTAGATATCTGAAGGGAACTATAGATTATGGATTGTGGTATCCTTATAGTAATGATTTCAACCTCAAAGTGTTTACAGATGTCAATTGGGCTGGTAATGTGGACGACCGGAAGAGTACAACCGGTGGTGCATTCTTTCTCGGTGGTAGACTAGTCTCATGGATGAGTAAGAAGTAGAGTTGTATCTCTCAATCTACAACAAAAGTAGAGTATGTAGCAACATTTATGAACTGAACTCAAACAATTTGGATGAAGCATGTACTAAGTGGTTTCAAAGTCCCTGTATCTGAATCAGTGAGTATATTTTGTGATAACACAAGTGCAATTAATATTTCCAAGAATCCGGTATTGCATGCTAGAACCAAGAACTTTGAGCTCAAGTATCATTTCTTGAGGGAGAAAGTTCATAACAAAGAGGTTGTATTGGAAGATGTTTCCAGTAAGGAGCAGTTAGTAGACATATTCACCAAGCCTCTACTGAAGGATACATTTACCTATTTAAGAGGTGAATTAGGGGTGTTGCCCCTTCAAGAGGTGAAATAGAGGTATGTGCTCCACATCAGTCAGATATTGCATTGTCAAATCTTTTCAGGATTGGTGTGTTGAAAGATGCTACTCCTCAGGGGGAGCAACATAGTGGACCATGGATAGTGGAACTTTGGCTTTATTGTCAAAGGGGGAGAAGATGTGAAGTGGAGAATATATCTGCAGTATTAGGGCAAAGATGTGAAGCGGAGAGATATCTTTGTATATTGCCATTAATGCCAAAGGGGGAGATTATTGGTATATATGCAGAATGTGATGACATGATGATATTGTATGCTGTCATTGATGTCAATATGCTAAAGTATGAACTGGTATATTGAAGTAAGCAAACTAGAAAGAGAACCGGTATGATGATGTGAACTAGTATATGTGAAAAAGTGAAGTGGTATGTTGGAATGTGAACCCGTATGTGGAAAGTTTTGTATTGAGGTTTCATTTGGTATGACTACTGGTTGGTAGTCTCATCTTCAGGGTTTTTGGTTGATGCATTCCAACTCTATTTGATTCAACCGATGACATTCTATGATGAGTTAGCATTGCAATTAAGGTCAGATCGTGTTGCCACGTTAGACTTGTGCGTGTGAAGGATTTCCTTGAGGATCTTGCATGAAGAAGATTGATTCTATCTACCTCGGGAATGTGCAAAGTCTCAGTAAATGTTGGAGAATGCGTGATGAGTTATCACCTTCCAGAAGTGGCAAAGAATGAAGAATGGAGAACATCTTGATATTTTTTCAAGATCGTTTTACTCTATGCAATGTGATTAAATGGTCAGGATTGAACCGACTATATTGATAACCTAAATGTTTAGGGTTTAGGGTTTATGCCATCGACCTATCTGTTGTCTATAAGGTCGATGATGATTTGCATTGTGAAGATGTTGGAAAATGTTATGTGCATATCCAAGTGAAGAGATAATTGATTCTTGCTAGATTGAAGAAGTGTGTTGATACCTAGAGAGTGTAATTGCAAAAGTAAAGGAATTGAAATGGATGTCTTGGCATTGAGTGCTGTTATCAAATCAAAGTTTTACCTGTTGACTTCTAACCATTTCAGCAGTTGGAAAATCCCTTAACTGGGTAGCTTTAATAGGATTTCTATAAATCCTTTAACATGGTGACTCAAATTCATTGAGTTCTTCAAATCCTCTTGCGAGGTAACCTTTAACAGGGTTCTAACCTTTAACCGATTATTTAGCCATCCCTTAACTGGGTGATCCCTAGTAGAACCTATTGTAAAGTCCTTAAACGGACAAGGCTCCTAATAGAGTAGACTTCAGAAGAGTTCAAAGAACAACTTGTGGGTATTCATCTCCACCATGGTTTTTCCCAGTTGGGTTTCCACGTGAAAAATAAGTGTGTCATGTGTGATGCTTTTTCATGTGATGATTAGTGTTTTCTGTTTAGTGGTAAAAGCATGTTGATCCAAGGGTCTTTATATTTTTTATGTATTACTTGCTTATGCATATGGGTGAAGTGGAAATGAGTTATTAGGTTTTGTGAAGATCTAAGTGTTACTGGTTTATGTGTTTTACAGTCTCACTGTGTTTTACTAGTAGTGCCCTATTTTAGATCGGTGATACTGTTTACTAGTTAGTGTAGTCTTTATAGTCAAAGTGGTTTGCAGGATGTTTTTGTCTATACTGATTCACCCCCCCCTCTCAGTATCTATTGAGCATTTACTGATCATCATTATTCATTAGTTATAGTTATAATTATAGCTTTTGATTATGGTATATGATTGTAATGATGAACATTGAGTTGTATTGTAATGTATTTATATTAAATGAAATGGATGCATGAGATGTGAATAAGTATTATGGCTTGGAATTAAATGATGCATTTTGTATTCATGATGAGCCATGTTAAAACAAAATGGTGTGACTGTTATGATAATGATATTAGTCTTCAAATGATGTCTTTAACTATGCTTTAAGTAGAAGAAATGTTATGCCTCGATAGGATGTATGAGTATGAGTAATATTGGAAAATATCTTAGGACATGTTTATGTGTTGTGATTAAAGAATTTGAAATTGTAGTATCATACTTCATAGACAGTGATCTAATGGTAGGATTGAATCTCATAATGCTCAGGATGTAGTTGAATGTTCCTTATGAAATATTGTATGGATGTCCTTAATTAATGAATTACTAATGTTATTGATGGAAATTACTAAAAAGAGTATGAATAGATGGTAAAATGAATGTTTGTCTTTTAGGAAAGGATTAGAATATACCATGTGTTATGGTTAAGATTATATCTCCATTTGGTGGATGCTATTAGTTGTTATGGAATTAGGATGCTATATCTTAGTTTGTGTTGAGATGAATTCATGTAGTTTCTTAACTTGTAGTAGGATGATTGTTGGTTAATTGATATTTATTATTGAATTCTTTATGGATGATATCATTTTTGGAGGAGAAGAAGGTCTATGCATGAAATTTTCTAATGATATGAAGAATGAATTTGAAATGTCTATGATTGTTGAGATGAAATTTTTCTTAGGTTTGCAAATTACTCAGACCAATAAAGGTATTTTCATTTGTCAAACTAAGTATGTCAAGGAGTTACTTAAAAAATTTGGACATGAGAATTCTAAACCTATCGGTACTCCTATGATAACCAGTTGTAAATTGTCAAATAATGATGAATCACCTAAGGTGAACCCGAGCAGATTCAAATTAATGATTGGTGGTTTGTTGTACCTAACTAAGACAAGACCTAATATAATGAATGTTTTTTGTATTGCTTCTAGATTTCAGTAAGATCCTAGAGAAACTCATGATATTGTTGTCAAGAGGATATTTAGATATTTGGTAGGTACAATAGACTTTGGGCTATGGTATCCAAAGAATGATGACTTCACATTATGTGCATATACATATTCTGATTGGGTAAGAGATGTGGATGACTGAAAGAGCACTATTGGCGATGCATTATTTATTGGGAAGAAGTTGGTTTCATGGCTTAGTAAGAAACAATCATGCACTTCATTGTCTACAGCTGAAGCAGAATATGTTGCAGTTGCTACCAACTACACTCAGATCTTATGTATGAAACAGATGTTAAAGGATATAAGGGTAAGCTATGACAAGCCTATTGTTACTCACTGTGATAATACTACTGCTATTGATATGTCAAAGAATCTAGTAATTCATTCCAAATTAAAATACATTTCTATAAGGTATAATTTCTTGAAAGAAAAGGTTGAAGCAAAGGAAGTCAAATTGGTTTATGTGGCTACTAAGAAATAGATTTCAAATATTCTAATGAAACCATTACCTAAAGAGACTTTTCAATATCTCAGAGATCAGTTGGGGGTTACCAACCCGGAAGAGACATAGAGATGCTAAGATACATCAATACGGTGAGATTACTAGACATACTTTTCTAATCTAGGTTGATGAAGGTGGTGCTACTACTCAGGGGGAGTAGTTAGTTGTTTAGTTCTGTACTCTTGGTTTAGTATCCATCCTTTGTCATTGATGTCAAAGGGGGAGAAGGTATTAACGTGAAAACTACTAGATCTTTTTATGGTTTTGGAGTTTGTTGGCATTCCTTGGCACTTGGATGTTTTTCACATTCAGTGTTGCCATCAATGCCAAAGGGGGAGATCAATGGCAATATGATGGATTTGGTTAAGTGTTTTCATTGATGTCAATAGTGCATCCTAGCTAGAGACTATCCTTGTTGGATCTATCCTAGTTACTCTTGGTGATTATTTTGGTTATGGATGTGATTATGATCTGGTATGATGAGACATCTGGAATTAGTTTTGGGTGCTTATTCTGATGGTTATATGCTTTCTATATTCTGGTGGTTTTATGACTTGGTTATCACTTTTAGTATTTCTAGTTACTAGCTTGTTCTTAGCTTTACCAGCTAAGCTTTTGGCTTCACTGACTTCTGGCATTCCCAGTTAGCTTTACCAGTATGTTGTTTTTGTTAGTTGGTCAGTAGATTTTGGGTTCGGCTTATGGAATCAATTTATTTTATGTTGTTGGTGCTTATTGATATTATCCCGAGCATTTGGTGACTTTGAATTACATGGTGTGCTATTATGGTGGTCCTATTTGGATCCAGTTAAACTTTCATTGAGGGTTTCTATCATCAAGTGAAGTGTGTTGAATTTTGGTCTTAGCTGAATCCCCAATGGATATAATTATTTGGTTACTTGATTTAGGTCCATGCTATGTAATGTAAATCATAATATTGGTCCAGTGGTATCATATGATATAATATTTGTAATTATGGGTTTATCAGTTTATAGGTTTAGGGTTTAGCCAACCTTGTCAATAAGGTTGATGATATGTATTTATAAGTGACTTATTCATGTAATTTGGTATGCAATGGTTATGGTTGGTTAAGTCTACATTATCAGAGAAGGACTAAGTGTGAATAAAGTCATATCATTCAAGTGAAGGTTGGAAAGGTTTTGTATTGCAAAGCAGATATCAGTGCTTAACTGGAACTGCATCAGGTATTAGTAGATGCTACTTTCACAATTCATTGATTTTTGGATTGTAGTCTGATGATTTTGTAAGTCAGTGAGAGTTCCCCTTGTGATGAGCAGTGCACTCTAGGATATTGGTTTCTTTGCATGTATAGACCCCATTGTAAATATTCATAATACTACTACAGAGTATTCATCTGATTGTGGGTAGGGTTTCCCACCATGGTTTTTCCCTTTCTAGGTTTTCCACCTCAAAATATTAGTGTTATGTTTGTTTTGCTTTGATGTTGTAATCTTCATTGGGTTGTGCTCTGGTGTAGGGTTTATAATTGAATTAATTGTTGTTATTGTTAGTAAACTAATTCCCCCCCCTCTCAGTTTACTGTCGGTATCAGTGCATTCCAACAAGAGAACAATCCCAAAAACCCTAGGGTGAGTCTAACCAACAAGAGAAAATTTGATGCAGGAGCATCCTCGATCGATGAGCAATTTTGCATCAACAAAATAAAAACATTTCCTTTCTTGTTTAGTTCTTTGTGTAGTTTCAGTATTCTTATCAGTAGTTGCTTGTTCTTCATGGTAGATCTTGTTGGCAATTTCCTGGTGGTTTCATGTGGTTGATTCTAGATTTATAGTTCATTTGGGTTCTTCTCTAGTCAGTTATCACTTTCGGTTGGCTGTTTCTAGGTTCTCGGATAGTTCTTGTGCTTAGCAGTTGGTTTTCCTTCATTACCGGTTTGATTCTTGGCATGCGGATCCATCTTGGGTCTTTTCCAATGTTCTTTGGCATGTGGTCAACCTTCCTGCTGATCCACATCACTTGGTTGTTATTTTCCGAAAATATTTCTTAAATCTTAGGGCTGACCTTACTACACGTTTCATTTTCCTGCATTGATGAATGTAATCTTGTGAGGCTATCCCATAAATGTTCCAGTGGGTATAAATATGATGTTATAAAATCATTTGTAAGGGAAGATGAAGTAGAACTCAAAATAAGGATTGAGATTTACATGTTGTGATCTGGGTGATCTTTAGAGTCCCGGTTGGGATACTTTTGGCTTGAAGCTTGCATGTAACCGATTAACTACCAGATGTTCTTTAATAATAATCTGATGATTACAAGATGATTGCCAGAAGTTCTATGACTTGAATATGATTTATTTATATGAATTTATTATGTTTTCTTGTTGCTTTCATTGTGTCACTCTTGATGCATAAGCCGATTGACTCTTTTTAGGATTTTTACTGATTATGGCTACATCAATTGGTATTAGAGCTAGCTATGGTCTGACTGGTGGAAGAATCATCTGAGGCATTCCTTGAGGTGGATAGATTGGCAATTGGAGGCAGGCTGCTAGGGTGTTCAATAGGTCACTGAGGGGAGGCAATTGAAATCGGTAGTCATATCACCAAATCAAGGCAGTTCACCACAGTGGAAGGAGAAATGTCACCGAGGAGAACAAACTCCTAGAGGATAGAACAGATGATGGAAGACTTCAAGAATGAAGTGAGGAATGAAATCTGGAATGCTTTGGCTAGTTTGTGAAGAAACCTTGACTCTGAGGATGAGTATGAGGAAGTTGAAGGACTAGAAGATGAGAGAGGAAATATTCCTAAGAGCAGTGGTACAAGCAAGTAAAGTGCATAAATTTGAGGTTTCTAACTTTTCCAAAATGCTGAACTCAGAGGATATGATCAATTGGATCAGAGAGTTGGAGGAATAATTTGAGTTTGAGGATGTCAAGGACATATAGAGAGTCTGGTTGGCATAGACCAAGTTGAAAGGGTATGTTGCCTTGTGGTGGGAAGAGTTGCAAAAAGACAAAGTGGAGAATGGTGAATTGAAGATCACCTAGTCGAGATAGATGGTTGCAAGGTTGAAGGCCAAGTTCATAATAGGAGACTATGAACTAGAGTTGTTCAAGAAGTTGTAGAACCTAAAACAGAGAAACATGACTATGAAGGAATACACTAGGGAATTCTACAAGGTGGTAATCAGATTTGGACATAGAGAGATGGATAGAGAAAAGGTGGTGAGGTACATCAATGGGATTGCTTTTAACATTGAAGATGAGATGAGTATGTTGAAGGTCTCAACAGTTGAAGAATCTTACCAGTATTCTTTGAAGGCTTAGGAGAAGGTGAAAAGAAGACAACCGAATAAGGGAAAGGAGAAATTCAAAATGAATGATAGTATGAAGAAACCAATTGAAGAAGATGATTCAAAACCTAATTGTAGTAAAGAACTAAAATAGAAGACACCAAGGAAGGGTAGTAGCAATATCGATAGAGAATTTCTTGGCAAGTGTTTCAAGTATGGAGAAATCAAACATAGATCCTATGAATGTAAGAAAGGAATGGCAATAAGTTGTGTGGCAAGTGAAGAACCAAATGGTACTAGATCTGACTGTACACCAAAGTAAGGAGAATCCCTTATGTTTAGAAGAAAGGATACTGGATCTACTCAGAGGAGGAGTCTTTTCTGAACTATATGAAAATCCGGTGGTAAGTGTTGCAAGGTCATTGTAGATAGTGGAAGTACTGATAATTTAGTATCTGAGGAGATGGTTGAGAAGCTTGGGTTGAAGAGGCTTGAGAATCCTTGTCCTTATGAGGTAAGTTGGTTACAAGATGATCATAAGGTAGAGATAAAGGAGTAGTGTTGGGTGAGTTTCAATATTGGGCCTTTCAGAGATGAAGTTTTATGTGATATTGTGCCAATGAAATTTTTTCATGGCTTGTTGGGAAAACCTTGGTAGTATGATAGAGGAGCTATTTATGACTGTAGAAGAAACCTAGTTACTATTGAAAAGGATGGGAAGAAGTTCACATTGATTCTTTGAAGGAGAAAGAGAAGGAGGTGAAGAATCTGAGTCTTGAGAAAATTTGCAGCGAACCAGTAGTAGAGATTATACCAGATGGTTTCACACAACCGGTTGCCAAGGTTATACCATAGGATTTGAAGAAATATATGATAAAACCAGTTGCAAAAATTATATCGGAAGGTGACATGAGTTGGCAAAAGGATCTAATAGATGGAACCAGATGATAGAGAGCTCATGGCGAGAAACTAGATGAAGTCTTGTGGCAAAAGAAATCCTGAGTTGCAGAAGAAAGGAGGCAGTACACATGGAGAATGTGAAAATATGAAGAAAATAAGGAGAAACAAAGAGAGTCATAGGTTGGAGAATCCAGTTGAAGCACCGAGAGAGATAGAGAAGAGATTGGTGGATAAAGAAGATATTTGGATCAGAAATGAGCATGGGATCTTCATCCCAAATCCTTTTAGATGTTCATGTGTTGCCTCTCATGGAACATATTTTTCTACCTGGGTTGTCTGATGCAAGAGCATCCTCGGTCGATGAGAAATCTTGCATCAACCCAAAAAAAAAACATTTTCTTTCTTGTTTAGTTCTTTGTGCAGTTTCAGTATTCTTACCGATATGTACTGGTACTTGCTTGTTCCTCATGGAAGATCTTGTTGGAAATTTCCTGGCGGTTTCATGTGGTTGAATCTAGATTTCTAGTTTATTTGGGTTCTTCTCTAGTCAGTTATCGCTTTCGGTTGGCTATTTTTGGGTTCCCAAGACAGTTCTTGTGCTTGCTAGTTGGTTTTCCTTCATTACCGGCATGATTGTTGGCATGTGGATCCATCTTGGGTCTTTTCTAATTTTCTTTGGCATGTGACCGACCTTCCTACTGATCTGCATCAATCGGTTGTTATTTTCCAGAAAGATTTCTTAAATCTTAGGACTGACCTTTTCATTTTCCTACATTTGTGAATGTAATCTTGTCAGGCTGACCTAGAAATGTTCTAGTGGGTATAAATATGATGTTATATAATCATTTGTAAAGGCAGAGGAAGTAGAACTTAGAATAAGGATTGACATTTGCATGTTGTGATCTTGTTGACCTTTAGAGTCCCGGTTGGGATGCTTCTGGCTTGAAGCCTGCATGTAATTGGTTAACTATCAAATGTTCTTTGATGATAATCTGATGATTACCAGATGATTGCTAGAAGTTATATGAATTTAATATGATCTCTTTATATGAATTTGTTATGTCTTTAATATGACTCTTGTTGCATAATCCAATTGACTCTTTTTAGGGTTCTTATCGGTTATGGTTGCATCAAAAGTTGAGACT
This sequence comes from Cryptomeria japonica, assembly GCF_030272615.1. Classification (NCBI taxonomy): domain Eukaryota; kingdom Viridiplantae; phylum Streptophyta; class Pinopsida; order Cupressales; family Cupressaceae; genus Cryptomeria; species Cryptomeria japonica. Next base: position 87,227,845 of record NC_081410.1, read on the forward strand.
CGGGTTCCAGAGGCGGCTTTAGAGAGAGAAGACCAAATGGAAGGGGTAAGTTTGGTGGACCAAAGAGAGGTCCTAGTGTCTTCATGGGAAGATTATTTAACTATAACCAAGTAGGACACACAATGAGAAAGTGTCCATAGAAGGCCTCAAGCTCTCATGAAGGAGAGAGAAGGAACTAATTGATCCAAGAGGAAGATTGCCAAAGTGTCAACAACCCTATCAAAGATGATGATCCAATACATGGTGAAAATATAATGATGAGAAGAACCTTTCTGAAGGTGCCACAAGAAAAAGAACCCCCCTGAAAGGAAGACCTTGTTTAGGACCACATGTTTGACAAATGGTAAAGTATGCAAGGTAATTGTTGATTCTGGTTCAACTGAAAATTTGGTTTCTATTGAAATGGTAGATAAGTTGAAGCTCAAGAAGATACCACATGCTAAACCTTACAAAGTGTCTTGGTTGAGTAAGGGGCAACAAGTGTTGGTTGATGAGAAAGAATGGGTAGATTTCCAAATAGGGGAGTACAAGGATAAAATTTTGTGTGATGTAATACCCATGGATGCATGTCATTTTCTGTTTGAACGTCCATGACATTATGATGTGAATACACAACATGATGGGAAGAATAATTCCATCCTTATAACCAAAAATGGGGTAAGGTATAGGATGAACCCTCTATCAAATAAAGGTCCTGATAAGAAAGTAGCATCTAGTGTCATCTTAGTCAGTGGGAAAGAGTTTGTGCAAACCTTGAAGGAGTATGATAACCAGGGATTTTCTTTGATTTTGATGCCTAAGGATAGTGAGGAAAAAAGGGAAAACAAAGTGAAGGAAGTTCCCAAGGAGGTTAGTCACTTATTGCATAGGTATAAAGATATAGTGGTGAAGGAGATACCCAATACCTTGCCTCCTATTAGAGACATAAGTCATTAAATCAACTTCATTCCTAGTTCTACTTTGCCAAATAAAGAAGCTTATAAGATGACACCATCACAAAATGAAGAGATTGCTAGACAAGTGCAAGAATTATTGGACAAGGGGTTGATTAGGAAGAGTTTAAGACCTTGTGCAGTGCCTACTATTTTGGCACCCAAGAAAGGAGGAGAGTGGAGAATGTGTACTAAATCAAGATAAATTTATAAGATCACCATAAGTTACCAGTTTCCCATGCCTAGAATTGAAGACCTGCTTGATTGCCTAGGAGGAGCATGTTGGTTTTCCAAGATTTACTTGAAAAGTGGATACCATCAAATAAGGATCATGTAAGAAGATCAGTGGAAAAAAACCTTTAAAACAAATGAGGGCTTATATGAGTGGTTGGTGATGCCTTTTGGGCTATCTAATGCACCTAGTAAATTCATGTGTTTGATGAATGAAGTTTTGAAGGATTTCATTGACAAATTTATTGTTGTATATCTTGATGACATTTTTGTTTATAGCAGGTACAAGGAAGAACATTTGAAGCATTTGAACATGGTCTTGATAAGGTTACATGAGGAGAAATTGATGCTTAACTTGGAAAAGTGTGACTTCATGAAAGAAGAATTGGTGTACCTTGGGTTTGTTGGCCATTTGGTGGAATTTATTGTGTTGCATTGATATTTTTTCATTGATGCCAAAACTAGTTTTTTGGATGCTTTACCGACACCCTTCTGGTCTTGGTAGGTTGAGTGGTTTCTGGTTCTGGCAAGGGTTTCACCGACAAAGATTTTGATGAAGATCTTTGATGAATTGCATAAGTGGTGTTGGTGAAGATTCTGGTGGAGTTTTAGGATGTTGTTGGTGATCATGTTCGAGACTTGGTGGATGGAGATCATTGTTGTAGCGTGTGAACCTATACTAGATCCTAGTTGATCTAGGTTATGGACCGACTTTAATTTAATGTGTGGATTGGACCTCTCGATGTATTTTTGGGATGTCTTATATGTTGGATATTATTTGTTTTTTCTAATGCTGACATGGTTTGTAAATATGTAATTGGTTTATTATCTGGTGGGGGACCTATTTGTTTATGGTCGAGGGTTTGTATATATAGATGTAAGATCTCATTGTAGATCATCATGGTTATGTTAGAGGTCATGGTCAAGGAATTTAATGTGGGGATAATGTAATATCATTTAGGCTGAGGATTCGGTCAATCATTAGAGATCGAATGTGGTGTATGTAGGAGGATTTAGTCCTCCGATATTGAGCTTAACTAGAACTATACTTAGGCATAGGAGATGCTATCTTTCGCAGTTCAACACTTCTGTGACTTGTAGTCTTAATTTCTATGTAGTCAGTGAGGCTCCTTTTGTGATGAGAAGTGCGCTCTAGGCTGTTGGCCTTCCTACAAGTGCAGGCCCCTCAATTGTAATTCACATACTTATTGGAAAAGTATTATATGACTGTGGGTAGGCTTCCCACTGTGGTTTTTCCTTTTACCAAGTTTTCCACATATAAATTTTGGTGTCATGTGGATGGTTTTAATTCTATGATTATTGTTTATGCTTAACTGGTTTGACTGCTATTCTATTATTAATGTTTTGGCTTCCGATATTAATGTGTTTTAAATTGCTAATAGTTCTGGTAATCTGTGACAACTGATTCACCCCCCTCTAAGTTGTCTTCCAATTATTTGAACCATCTAACAATTGGTATCAGAGCTTTGGTCCTCTCTGCAGAAAGCTTAACCACTTGAGGAAGATCCTATGGCGACTAACAGTTCAAGTTCCTCCAGTTCTTCCAGAGCTATCTTTCGGAGGGATATTTCATGGCTTGATGGAACAAATTACATAGTATGGAAGATTTGGATGGAGACTCCTCTGAGATGTCTTGCAAAGGAGATTTGGGAGATCACATAGAATGGTGTCACACCTTATAATCCTCCTCTGGCAAACCTGGACAAGGAGCTTGAGAATGATTATAGAGAAAGAGAAGCCCTCTTATGTGCACATTCTAATTAGAAAATAATGGGATTAACTGACAAATCATCTAGAAAGGCTATATGGGATAAGTTGGAGACTCTTAATGAAGGTGACCCTATAGTGAATATTTTTAAATTTGATGGTTACTGGGTGAGATATGAGAACCTAAAGATGGAATAAGATGAAAGGATTACTGCATTCATGGAAAGGGTAAACGAGATTATTATGGGAATTCATAAAATTGTTTCTAAACTCCTGAGAGCCCTACCACCGACTTATAAAATGAAGGCTACTGCTATTAATGAGTTGAGAACAATGGCCAATACATCTATCAACAGAGATACTTTCGTTGGTAAACTATCTGCTTTTGAGCTTGAAGAATTTGGACCTTCTGGAGCTGTGAAGATTGAACCTTCTTTTCATGTATCTACATCTACAACCGGTAAGCAAAACTTGAAAGCTTTATATACAAAGGAATTAGAAGATATGAAGAGAGAAGACGATGAGTTTGAGCAACTTGAAGCACTATTTGCTAGAAGAGTACCTAAAGGACCGGTAGGAAGTAAGTATGAAGGAAAAACACCTTTTAAATGTTTTACATGTAAAAAGATTGGTCATTTTGCATATAGATGTCCTAAAAGGAATTAAAGATTTGAAGAAAGAGTTAGAAGATCATTTAAACCTAACCCTGGATATCAAAACAACTACAAGTACAAGAAAAAATAGAGATAAATCATGCTACATAGCGGATGAGGAAGGTAGTATTGATTTTGATGATGAACTGATAGAAGATTCTGATAGTGATTTCATTAATGGGAAGGAATGGGTGTTCCTAGCTATCAAAGAAGATGATCTAGTACTAGAAGTGAATGTACCTAAAGAGAAGGCACTTGTTGCAAAAATTGAAGACAAGGATGAATGGGTAATTGACAGTGGTTGTTCACATCATATGGCTGGATATAAAGGGAAATTTCTATCTTTGCAAGAATTTGATGGTGGTCTAGTTAGATTTGGAGATGACCAAGCATGTATGATCAAAGGAAAAGGAATTATATCATTGGATGGTATGAACAATACTAGAAATGTTTATTATGTTGAAGGTTTAAGGCATAACCTTTTGAGTGTAGGACAATTGGTAGATACGAGATTTCAATTGCAGTTCAAGGATGGAAAATGCAAAATCATTAACAGATCTATTTTGTAGATTGCAATTGGTACATAGACAAATGGTAATATATTTCATTTGAACTCCAATGAGAAGACATGCTTGATTATACAAATCGATGAGAGTTGGCTATAGCATATAAGGTTGTGTCATGTAAATTTTGATTTCATTATGAAGATCAGTTCAACTAAGGCAGTTAGAGATATACCTAAGATTATGAATCTCTATATTTTGGTATGTAAAGAATGTCAAATGGATAAACAAGTTAGAACCTATTTTAGGAGTATACAAGATAAATCAAATGATATTCTTGATCTTATTCATAATGATTTGTGTGGCCCTACTAGAGTTAAGATTTTTCAAGGTGATAGATATTTCATGCTAATCATTGATGATTATTCTAGAATGATGTGGGTTAATTTTCTAAAAGAGAAATCTGAAGCATTTGAAAAATCTATAAGGCTAAAGTGGAAATTGAGACAGGATTGAAGATTAAATGTTTGAGATCAGAGCACGGTGGAGAATTCACATCCAGTGAGTTTAATAACTTTTGTGAGAAGCATGGTATAAGAAGACAATTTTCTGCTCCCCGGACACCTCAGCAAAATGGAGTTGTTGAAGGAAGAACAAAAGTATCTTGGATGCTGCTAGAACAATGATGATGGAAGCTAGTCTACCTCATATGCACTAGAGAGAAGCAATGAGCACAACGGTTTATACATTCAACATTGTACATATCAAAGGAGAAACCTGTAAGACACCTTATGAATTATGGTTTGGAAATACACCTACAGTTAAGTATTTGAAAATTTTTGGTAGTAAATGTTATATTAGGAGAGATGATATGATTGGTAAATTTGATCCTAGATGTGATGGAGGCATATTTCTTGGTTATTCTAATGAAAGAAAAGCATATAGATGTTATAACAAGAGATTGCAGAGAATTGTGGAGAGTGATAATGTCAAAATAGATGAGCCGAAGAGAAGTCAAATCAGAGTTTATGAGAAGGAACCGACAGTGGAAATGATTATATCTAAACCGATAGAACCTTTACCAAAATATAGTGTTCAACCAGTTACTCCGGTAGTATCAGAGAATTCAATAGTAACTAAAGAACATGGAAGAGGAACAGAAATTTAGAAGACACCTAGCTATGTGAGATTGAATCATTCAGAAGATCAGATCATTGGGGATAAAAGAAATGGAGTGATAACAAGAAGAAGACTGGCAACTAATAAGGTATGTTTGATTTCACAAGATTAACCAGTATCAATAATTGAGGCATGTAAAGACGAATATTGGTTGAAAGCTATGGAAGAAAAAATAGATCAGATTGAGAAAAATAACACATAGACCTTGGTTACCCGACCTAAATATAAAAATGTTATTGGAAATAAATGGGTTTTTAGGAATAAATTGAATGAGGATGGTCAAGTTATAAGAAATAAGGCTAGATTGGTTTGCAAAGGATATTCTCAGAATGAAGGAAATGATTATGGAGACACTTTTGCACCTGTAGCTAGGATTGAAGCTGTAATATTATTTATTGCCTATGATGCTTATAAAAACTACAAGGTTATCAGATGGATGTTAAATGTGCATTTTTGAATGGGGATCTTGATGAGGAAGATTATATTGAGCAACCTAGTGTCTTTTCACTATCAAATGATACAAATATGGTTTGCAAGGTAAGGAAAGCTCTGTATGGATTGAAACAAGCACCTAGAGCTTGGTATGCAAGATTGGATAAATATCTTTTGAAGCTTGGTTTTACTAAGGGCAGTGCTAATAGTAATTTATGTTATAAGATCACTTATGATGATATACTGATTGTTGAAGTATATATTGATGGCATTATTTTTGGAGGTGAAGATAATTTATATATAGAATTTTCTAAGAATATGGAGAAATAATTTGAGATGTCTATGATAGGTGAGATGAAATTTTTCTTAGGTTTGTAGATTACTCAGATTGAGAAAGGTATTTTCATTTGTCAAACTAAATATGCTAAGGAATTGTTGAAGAAATTTGGTATGGGAGATTCTAAACTACTAAGTACTCCTATGGTTACGAGTGAGAAATTGACAAGAAAAAATGTTTCTGCACCGTTAAATCCTACAAGATACAAATCTATGATTGGAGGCATGCTTTATTTAACTCAGACTAGGCCTGACATTATAAATGTTATTTGTATTGTTTCAAGATTTCAGAGTGATCCTAGAGAAAATCATGAGATTGCGGTGAAAAGGAATTTTAGATACTTGTAAGGTACATCGGAATATTGCTTGTGGTACCCTAAGGATGATAACTTTACTTTATGTGCATATACAGATGTTGATTGGGCTAGAGATATTGGTGACCAGAAAAGCACTTTCGGTGGAGCTATCTTTCTTGGAAAGAAGTTGGTTTCATGGATCAACAAGAAACAATCATGTACTTATTTATCTACTACTGAAGATGAGTATGTTGCTACTGCTACTAACTGTACACAATTTTTATGGATGAAGCAAATGTTGAAGGATATAAAGGTGGATTGTGATGCACTGGTAGTTATTCACTGTGATAACTCTGCTGCTATTGATATATCAAAGAATCTGGTATTCATTCTAAAACAAAGCACATATCTATCAAGTATAACTATTTGAAGGAAAAGGTGGAAGAACATGAAGTTATATTGGTTTATGTGAACACTAAAGAGAAGATTGCAGATATTTTCACTAAAACTTTACCCAAGGAATTATTTGAGTACCTAAGCAATAGATTGGGATTTTCTTCCCCTTTGATAGAGACTTGATTGATGCGGTTTGGAATCAGTCTGACATGCATTATAAGAGATACTGTTCATTTTGGCATTGATGTGGGATGCTACTACTCAGGGGGAGTAGTCAGCTTTGTGATTTAGTGGTTTATGTTTTTGGCATCAATCTGACATGCATTATCAGAGATACTGTTCATTTTGGCACTGATGTGGGATGCTACTGCTCAGGGGGAGTAGTCAACTTTGTGATTTAGTGGTTTATGTTTTTGCTTTGATATTTTTGTCAAATTTTTGGCATTGATGTCAAAGGGGGAGAGATATTGATGTGAAAAAGACATAAAGACAAAGAAAAAGGAAAAGGGGGAGAGATATGAATAAGAAAACAAAAGGGAAGAGATATTGATATTCAGATCTGTATGTGGGAGATTATTCGTTGTCTTCCATTGGGGGAGACTTGTTTGGCATTTATTGGTACTTAGATGTTTTTCACATCTAGTGTTGCCATCAATGCGAAAGGGGGATATTGTTGGCCATTTGGTGGAATTGATTATGTCTTGCATTGATATTTTTTCATTGATGCCAACACTAGCTATTTGGATGCTTTACTGGTACCCCTTCTAGTCCTGGTAGGTTGAGTGCTTTTTGCTTCCGGTGAGGGTTTCATCGATAGAGCTTTTGATTTAGATCTTTGATGAATTTCATAAGTGGTGTTGGTGCAGCTTCTGGTGGAGTTTTAGGATGTTGTTGGTGATCATATTCGAGACTTGGAGGATGGAGATCATTGTTGTAGCATGTGGACCTATAGTAGTTCTCGCTTGATCTAGGTTATGGACCAAATTTAATGTAACATGTGGATGGGACCTCTCGATTAATTTTTGGGATGTCTTATGTGTTGGATATTATTTGTTTGGTCTAAGCCCAACATGGCTTGTAAATACATAATTGTTTTATTATCTGGTGGCCAACCTAATTGTTTATGGTCGAGGGTTTGTATATATAAATGTAAGATCTCATTGTAGATCATCATGGTTATGTTAGAGGTCTTGGTCAAGGAATGCAATGTGCGAATAATGTAATATCATTTAGGTAGAGGATTTGGTCAATCATTGGAGATCAAATTGGGTGTATGTAAAAGGATTTAGTCCTTAGATATTGAGCTTAATTGAAACTGTACTCAGGCATAGGAGATGTTATCTTTCATAGTTCAACACTTGTCTAGATTTGTTTTCATTCTACACTCTAGTGAGAAATGATGGTGTTGTCATTGATGGCAACCTACCGGCAACCTATCTGCAACCTACTGACAACCTTCAAGCAGCCACCCAAAATTCATCTGGTAAACCACTGGCAGGAACCGACACCAATAGACACTTCACCAACAACGACAACAATGTATACCGACACCCTAGCCAACAAGAATAAACTTTTGTTTATTGTATTTAATTGTAAATATCTTTTGTAAACCGACATGACATATTGTAATAGACTCATATATGTATGAGATCTTGTAAATCATTTTGTAAGGATGGAGATATGATGGATATGGTAGAAGTGATGAGCGAACATTAAGGCAGATTTTGTATAAGGTTTATGGATATAGTATGAGCTTAAACTGGTACTGAACCTGGCAAAGCAGATGCTAAATTGTAGTAGTACATTATATTGGATTCTCATAATCCATTTTATATGTCAGTGAGACTTCCATTTTGTAGATTGAGCAGTGAGCTCTAGGTAGTTCGCCTTCCTATATGTGTATGCCCCTTATTGTAAGTAATATCCATTCATTGGCCAGTGAGTGAATATTGTGGGTCACAAATCCCACCAAGGTTTTTCCCACACCGGGTTTCCTCGTTAAACATCTTGTGTTATGGTGTGTTTTATATGATGTATTTACTATTCTTGTTTACTGCATTAATTATTGTTTACCGGTACACTGTTTTAGAATGCAAAATACTTAATAAGGTTTAAATATTTTGTTAACCGGTTAGATACAGATTCACCCCCCTCTCTTAATATCTTTGGGACTATCATTAATCCTAACAATTGGTATCAGATCTTGGTCCTCTTTTTTCAAAATTCTAATAGCTAGAGGAAGATTCTGACACCGGTACAGATGGAGAACTTAAGAAAGCAACTAGAAGGAGCTCTTGTGGACTATGATGCAGAGAAGTTGAAGAATATCAAACTTGAAGACGATCTAAGGACTGCACAGGAATTCATTCAAGGACTTCAGGAAAATCTTACTATTGCTAGAAATAAAAGAAAATAACTTCATGAGAAGATGCAAAGTGATGATGATGAAAATAAAACTCTCAATGAGCTTGTAAACAAGATAAGGCAAGAAAACATGACTATGAGGAATGGAATGAAAGACATGACTATGATATTTTGTAAATACATTGAAGATAGAAAGAAGAATGAAGATGACTTGACTAGGAGACTCAATGATGCTGGAAATGAAAATCTAAGACTCAGTCATGAAAATGATATGTTGAAGACATATTTGATTCACATGCAACATGATAAAACTGAACTTATGAGACAAATGGGAATTTTATAAAATGCTTTGGCTACTGCAAATCAACATAAAGAGAAATTCAAGAAAAGTTCAGAAGAACTTGATGATATGTTGAAAAGTCAGAAACCTAATGGAGATACTAATGGACTTGGATTTGAAGTTGGAGAAAGTTCTGGTACTGCAAACAATCATGATCATAGTAAACCAGTAAGACAACCTAATGCTTACAAATTTAATGGGAAATGCTTTAACTGTAACAAGTATGGTCATAGAGAAAATCAGTGTAGATCTAGAAATAATCAGAACATTAATGTACCCACTGGTCAATGTTCCAAATGCAACAAAATTGGTCATAATTCAGAAAACTATAGAATAAATGTAAGATGTTATGTTTGTGGAAGATTTGGGCACTTATCTAATCAATGCAGAACACAAACTAGCATAGGATATGGAAAGGCTATTCAGAACAATAATGTGACTTCTTATGCTTGTAACAAGATTGGACATATTGAAAAATTTTGTAGAAGCAAGACTTCACTGGCAAACAATAAAGGACCCAGTTTGAAAGGCAAAGAAAATGTTGATGAGTTAAAGGAAGAATTTTCATGACAATGGATTAGAAAGATAGATCAGAATGTTGATGAGACTATTCCTTCCCTGGTAGAACAGAGTATTACTCCACCAGTAGGAGATTCTTCATCCAACTAAAAACTAACCCTTGGGGGTATTGCAACAAGTTGAATATCATGCAATTTACCCTCAGTAGATGGTGAGAAGATATATTTCTTCTCTACTAGCAGATGTGTTAGGTTTCACTTAACCGACGAGCATTTAATGCGGTTTTTGGAAGAAAAGACATTATAAATCATTGGTTTTCCCTCTTTTTCAATTTATCGAGCATTCAAACTTTCATAGAGCGCAAAATCTGAGCGAAGGCATCCAAGGCGAAGAAGTGAAGCGATTTCTCTCAAGCACTCAACCATTATCAGGCAGCTTAAGGTATTTTTCAATGGCTTCCTCCTCTACTCTAGAATTTATTGCAAACCCTACTGTTGTGGAAGTTGGGAAATGCCCTAGGCCTGTTTTTAAGATTATTCCCGAAATAGCTAAGCAAGATGATTCTATAGGCGCATTTTCAAAAATTCCTAAAGGTGTTGCTTATGCTGAAGACCCTAGAATTTATATTCACTGCAATGTTGAGGAATTAGGTTTTGAGGAAGTGTTGAATATGTTTAAAACTATTATCTGTGATGAAAATGGAAATGTCAAACCCAAACACAAGGTAATTGAAACTTTAGGCTTTGTTGAAATCTTGGACATCCCTGAATTTCCTAAGGAGGTAGTGAGAATTGTCCTTAGAAGGGTTCATGGAGAATTTCTTTGGCTAGATTTAATTTTCAAAATCACTAAGGAAGTGATTAGGGCTGTGATAGGTTTACCCTCCACCGGTAGCAGGCCAGATAAGACAAAGAAGGTACCAAATAACATAGTCATGACCTTAACATGAGCAACATATGATAGTAGATCCCTGAGAGTAAATGACATCAAGGATGTTAATGTTAGATTCATAAGCATGATCTTAGGCTGCAAGACCACACATGCAAACCGACTCAATTCAGTTTCTAGTCTTTGCATTAAAAGTGCTTATGATATGGTGAATAATGATGCAAAAATAGATGTATGTGAGTGGCTAAAGGATGAATTAATAGACAACCTAAAAAAGATAAAAGGAGATAAGAAAGGAACATTTTGTTTTGGCAATCTTTTGGTATGTCTTATGTTATATTTCACAAAAGAAGTTCCCGGTATTGGAAAGAAAGATTTTGGATATGATATATCGGTACGCAAACAATTGCTAGAAATCTTCACTAGCATGGGCATTGATAAAGAAAACAAAATAACTGACTATTTTAAAACCTTCCAAGCAAAAATGAAAACTAGGGAGAGACTACCATAGAGTGTTGTAGACAAGTACAACAAAGAAATATGTTTTGTGATTAAAAAGGATGAAATATGGATGGAAGAAGTTCTTCCTAGAACTGTATGTGTAACTGGAATGGGGTATGAGGCAGATGTAAACATTATTGAAACTTATGCTAAAGCCCTATTAGAAACACCTAGGGAACCCACAGAAAGGGTTTTTGGTAATGAAAAAACAATTGAAAGTGGTGTACAGACATTGAAACAAAGAAAGAAAAGAGAAAAGTACATAAGGAGTGCATCAAATCAAGTAAAGGAAATAAAAGAAAACATCATGAACATAACTGGAATAAAGGAAAGTGACCTAGAAGGATTACAACCGGAGGCACACATCTCACCGGTTGGTACATCATTTGACAATGAAATACCTTTTGAGTTTAAAAGAGTTGATAGGAAGAGAAAAACTTCACCAGTACCCTCTCCTCCACCAAAGAAAACAAGAACAACAAGGTAGAAGCAACAGGCAGTAAGACCACCAGCAAAGAAGTTGACACCAAAGAAGAAACAACAACATGTTATACCACCTCTGGATAACTTATTGAGTGAAATCACTGATGAAGGAAACTTGGAAAATGTGAGCAAACTGTATAATACATTCACTGATGCAGAAAAGGAAAGTATTGAGAACAACATTATTCTATATCTTGACATTTACAAGAAAGTGTTAATAGAAGTTGTAGATGATTTTCCTAATGAATTGTACAAAAGGTTAGATGCTAAGAGGATTGCAATTATGGAGCTAGATAAGAAACTCAAGATTGCAAAACATCTAGCAGTACATCTGGTTCTCTATAGAGGAGATTGATGAACTAATTAGTTAAGCTAACAGATCAGTTTTTGCAAGTGGTCACCGACATGTGAGCCTAATGGCTAGTACAGTCAATGAAATTGCAGAGGAAACAATAGACAAGTGGGATATCTTTTTTATAGAGAAGGAAAAATACGAAGAGTTGAACAGACCTAAGAAAACTTTCAATGTTTATCAACAGGACAGAGACAAAGGAAAAGGTAAATTTGGTGGATTACCAACCTACCACCACCTTTGGTTACTCCACCGATACAGACTGAGGACTTACCGACTACTGAAAATGTTGACACAACATATGAGGATACTAAACCTGTGTCAGAAATTTTATTCACCATGAACATTGATACTTAGGAAGTGAACATAGTAGTGGATAAGGATAGCACTGAGGTGAAAAATAATATTGCTAACACTGAAAACATTGCAGAACAACTAGCAAAAAATATTGAGGTTGGAATACAAGTAGAGAAAATAGATAAAATAGTGCATACAAAGAAACCTTTGGACAGTGGAATATATACTGGTAGTGTAGATGTTGGCACGGATAAATCGATAGAGACGGAGATACCGACAGTGGATAACATAAAGAAACCAACAGAGAAACTGACAGAGGCATAGGTACACATTCAGATAGTACAAACGGTAATCACTGAGAAGCCCAAACCATTGCTAGTTGAAATACAAACTCAGATTGATCCACTGGAGGTTGATTGAAGCAAATTGGTTGCTAGTATTGCAAGCACTAAGATAGTAAAAGTAGTTGGTTAGACATTTGGTACGTCACTCAGTGAATTCAGACCTATAAATGTGACTGAAGTACTTCTGGACTCAATAAAGAAGATAATGGATTGTAATGCATTGGCCTATAAGGCAATTGATGACACTATTCCTATTATTAAGATGATTGCACCAAAATGCAATTTAGATCAAGTAAAGGATTCTTTAGGATAGTTAGACACATTGTCTAAATTCATTGCTGGAAATATTTTAACAGTTGACCAAATAAATGAGGAAACATTCAAAGAGAAAATGGAAAAGGAAAAAGAATTGCATGGAACACATTAACACACTTTTACTGGCACTGAATAAAACAACTTTGGAGTACAAGGAACTATACAGGGACACATGCAAGCCACATCTATTAACACAAGATATTGAAAAGAAAATAAGCACAATACAAAAGGAGATAGATGATATAGCTGATAATATCATTGGTTCATCTGAACCTATATCAATTATTGAGCAAGAGATAGCAGGATTTGAGGAAAAGATGGAGAAATTAGAGAAAGAGAAAGAAAGGATCAAGGCAAATGCCAGAGAGATTCAGCACAAACTCAGTCCTAAATTAGACAACCTTATCTCTCTGAGGAAAGAGATCTCTGAGACATTAATTCAAGGGAAAAAGTCATCGGAGGAGCATATGCATCATCTCATCGGTACGATCCAAAGAACTGAGGCAACCATGAAGGACAACAATAGATTCATATAGAGTTTAAACTTGGTTTTGGCCGACATATTTCAGATTGTAACCAACCGGTTACAAACTTCAAGGTGAAATTCTACACTCATTTGACAATTTTTGACAACCTGTGTCATTGATGTCAAAGGGGGAGTAGTGGAAAGAGAAAAATGGCTAATCAGAGGAGATCATTTGCTCAAGGGGAGCACATATTTTTTGGTAACTTTTTGGACTTCATTTTTGGAAACAAATTTTTGGATTTTTCTCATGAGTGTTGCCATCAATGCCAAAGGGGGAGATTGTTGGTATTCTACACTCTAGTGAGAAATGATGGTGTTGTCATTGATGGAAACCTACAGGAAACCTACCAACAACCTTCAGGAAGCCACCCAACATTCATTTGGTAAACCACCGGCAGGCACCGACACTAGTAGACACTTCATCGATAGTGACAACAATGTATATCGACACCCCAACCGACAGGAGTAAACTTTTGTTTATTGTATTTAATTGTAAATATCTTTTGTAAAGATGACATGGCATATTGTAATAGACTCATATATGTATGAGATCTTGTAAATCATTTTGTAAAGATGGACATATGATGGATATGGTAGAAGTGATGAGCGAATATTAAGGCAGATTTTGTATAAGGTTTATGGTTATAGTATGTGCTTAAACCAGTACTGAACCTGGCATAGCAAATCTTGAATTTTAGTAGTACATTATATTGGATTGTCATAATCCATTTTGTAAGTTAGTGAGACTTACATTTTTTACATTGACCAGTGAGCTCTAGGTAGTTGGCCTTCTTGCATGTGCAGGCCCCTCATTGTAAGTAATATCCATGCTTTGGCCAGTGAGTGAATATTGTGGGTCATAAATCCCACCGAGGTTTTTACCACACCGGGTTTCCTCGTTAAACATCTTGTGCTACGGTGTGTTTTCTATGTTGTCTTTACTGTTCCTATTTAATGCATTAATTATTTTTTACCAGTACACTATTTTGGAATGAAAAATACTTAATAAGGTTAAATGTTTTGTTAACCGGTTAGATACTGATTCAACCCCCCCTCTCAGTATCTTTGGGACTATCATTAATCCTAACAAGGTTGTATTCTGGATTTCTATGTAGTCAGTCAGGCTCCTTTTGTGATGAGTAGTGTGCTCTAGGTTGTTGGCCTTATTGCAAGTGTAGGCCCCTCAATTGTAATTCACATACTTAGTGCAGAAGTATTATCTGACTGTGGGTAGGCTTCCCACCATGGTTTTTCCCTTTACCGGGTTTTCCACATATAAATCTTGGTGTCATGTGGATGGTTATTATTTGTTGATTATTGTTCACGCTTAATTGGTTTAACTTCCATTTTGGTATTAATGTTCTAAATTTCTAATAGTTCCAGTAATCTGTGACAACTGATTCACCCCCCCCTGTCAGTTGTCTTCTAGTTATTTGAACTATCTAATAGGTTTTGTGATCTCCAAAGGCAGTTTGAAGATGGATCCTTCCAAGGTTGAGGCTATCTCGAATCATCTTACTCCATGGACAGTAGGTGAGGTGAGATTTTGTCATGGTCTTATAAGTTTTTATAGGAAGTTCATTAAGAATTTGAGTCAAATTTGTGCTCCTATGATTGACAATATTAAGGGTGGTGTGAAGTGTAAGTTTGTATGGACTAATGAAGCAGATAAAGGGTTTGAGTACTTGAAGAAAAGGGTGGCTCAACAACCCAATCTTGTCATTCTCGATTTTAACAAGATTTTCACAATAGAATGTGATGCAAGTGGCCAAGCAATAGGGGTAGGCCGGTAGCTTTCTTCTCAGAGAAGCTTAATGATGCTAAAAACAAGTACTCATCTTATTATTTAGAATTTTATGCTATGGTGAAGTCTCTCAAGAAATAGAGGCATTATTTATTGCCTAAATAATTTGTTATTTGGACTGACAATCATGCTTTGAGTTTCTTGAATGGGCAGGATAAACTTAATCATAGGCATATGAAGTGGGTTAAGTACCTACAAGCCTACACCTTTACAATCCAACAAGGTGGCTGATGCTCTTAGTAGGAGGGATCTTATAGTCCAAGAAGTTCAGTTACAAAGCATGGGGATTGATTCTTTCAAACATCTCTACAAGGAGGATCTTGATTCCAAGGAGGTATATGAAGTTTTTCAAAAAAATTCAAATGCTTATCATATTGATTTTTCTGATTATTTGTTGTAGAATGGTTTTTTGTTTAAGGACAGTCAATTTTATGTGCCTAAATGTTCCATGAGGGAGAATATTGTGAAGGAGAAGCATAGTGGAAATTTGGGAGGCCATTTTCTGTTAGATAAAATATTGGAACAGGTGAAGTGGTTCTAATTTTGGCCTAAACTTCAAGCAGATGTTAGAAGGTTTTTTTAAGGTTGTGGAATATGTCAAAGAGCCAAAGGAACTTCCACTAATGCAGGTCTCTATCAGCCTCTTCCAATTCCTTACAAGCCTTGGGAAAGCGTAAGCATTGATTTTGTATTGGGTCTTCCTAGAACCCCAAGAGATTTTGATAGCATTTTTATGGTGGTAGATAGGTGGTGAAAGAGCACCCTTCCAAACTCTTTTTTGTTTCTTTTTTTTGTTGGTTTTATGCTTCTTTAGAAGCCATTGTACATGAATAAGAGCCATGAGCTCATGTGTGCTAGACTAGGTGCTAGTTTTAGGTCCTTAGTGTTTCTGTTGTGATTTGTTGTGCAGGAGAGGTTGAGTGTGCCTGGAATGTGTGTTAGGCCTTATTGGCATGTTGATGTCCTTAGGATAGCCCAAAATAGGCTTAGGAGTCATGAAAAGCAGCAATGGCAAAGTTGCTCAAAAGATGCAAAAGTTGCATGACAACTTTTAAAAGTTGTCAAGCAACTTTTTCCACCCAAAATGGTCCTAGACCCTTGTTGTGTGTGGAGAGCCCTAATTTTGGCACACCAACTGAGGTATGGGTAGTATAAGTATTTACAAACCCTAAATTAATGGGTTGGATGTAAAAGATTGTATGGTCCAAGCAAGAAGAGCTTGACTGTGACTGTTTGTTGGTTACTAGTCAGATTGAATGAAGTTACCGGGCAAGAAAATGGATTGAAATGTGTGCAAAACTATGTGAAATGTCTTCTATGGTGTAAATAATTTCATTGTGAGTGATTAGTTTAGGTTTTTGTTTACTGGTTGAGTGTGTTTGTAAATAGTTTGTAAGTTGCAGTCTCACTGTCCAGTTTTGGACAGGTTGTGCAAATGAAGTCATAACTCCATTTCCCATTGTGGAATCACCATGAAACCATGGGGAATGAGAGTGAAGACCCTATACTATATTCTCATGCAAGAAGGGACCTTGAAGATGTAGGGAGGCCATACAAAGACTCACTCCTAGGCGAGACTCAATAGTACCCGGCTAGGAGAGGTCAAGTTGCAGAGGTCTTGGAGAGAAAGGTTGGTCAGAGGAGAGTGCACCCTTTGGAGGAGGTACAAAGGAGTGTGTGAAGCATCACTGGTGTGAAGGAGGAGCCTCCACCAATCCAAACAAGGTGGCTAAAACACAAAACCTTCACTATGACCCAGGCAGACCAAATAAACCCTCACAAAACCCTTAAAAACCCCAAAAATTTGCCCAAGGCATTGTACGGACACTTGGAGGCCTAAAACCTAGAAAATCCTTGAGCCCTTTCCAAATGAATGGTAGTCTACTTGGGGAGATAGGGTTGTTTGTGCATCATTTGTGAGAGGGAGCCCTAATATATCAGGTAGGAGGCCTAATTGGTCCTAATCCTTGTAGCCCTATTTGAAGGAAAAAACACAAAATGGTGAAATTGGTAAGGGGTTGAAGGATTGAAATCTCTTGGGGGCACATGAATGGGTGGGAAGACCATGAAATAGACTTTTTATAACCTTGCTAAGACCTTGGAAGGTGTGGAACAAGCCTAGCCCTTATTAGCCATAGTAAGGGGTTTTGAGTCTCATGAGTAGGTGAGAGCTTAGGAGCACCATAGCAACTCATTGGTGGGTGGATTGGGGAAGGTCAGGGGATTCCTCAAACAAAGGAAGTCCTAGAAACCCTAGGGTGTGAGGAGAACACCAAGTGATCCAAGGAACGGATCCAAGAGCATAGACTAGGCTAGTCTATCCCAAGCACCAACCCATTAGATTGGTATTAGAGCAGGTAAAAGGCTTGTTGGACTGTGTATGTCTCTATATACTGGTGAATTAGTAGGGGAGAGTAGAATGGTCACTAATGCAGAGTTGGCTAGAGAGGTGGAAGAGCAGAAGGAGAAGAATAGACTCCTTGAAGAAGCTATGAGTGAGATAAGGGATAAACTGCAGGAAGTGGTGGATCAGAGGACCCATGAATCTTGGGATGAAGACACCAAGGGTAAAGGCAAGAAGACTATAGACATAGATGACATTATCCCTAAACTAGATCCCTTGTTCAATGAAGAACCTTTTGTGAAGGCTATTAAGGCCTTGAACACCAAAGCTTTTGAAGGATTGCCACATTTCAGTGGAAGGATGGACATTGATACTGTCATGGAATGGATTGAGGGCATGGAAAATGACTTTGAGTGTGAGGGAGTGATAGAGGCTCAAAAGGTTAAAGTTGCCAAATCAAGATTAAGGGGAGCAACTTAGACATGGTGGAAGTACCTGCAAGAAGAAAGAGTTAGTATGGGAAAGCTACCTATTGCAAATTGGAAAGCTATGGTGAGTAAGATTAAGGAGAACTACTTACCAGAGGATTATGAAGTCCAACTTCATAATAAGAGACAAGGATTGAAGCAGAAGGATCTTGATGTGACCTCCTACACTAAATAATTTCAAAAACTTTGTCTTAGATCCAAAGTCCAAGAAGATGAATCTATCAAGGTGGCCAGGTATCTAAGCGGCCTAAAGTGGAACATTCAAGAGGAGATAAGCCTATGGACTCCTACTACTGTTCAAAAATGTCATCAGCTTGCTACCAAGGTAGAAGAGAGGAACAAAAGGAAAGGAGACTCCAATAACATGGGTAGAGGCAGAGGTAGAGACCAAGTGAATCACCGAGGTGGTTATCAAAGCAAGACAAATGAGCAAAGGAACCAAGGAGAAACCAAGTTGACTGAGCATGGCAGTGAAGCCAATCTCAGAGGTGGACATTCTAGAGGAAGAGGTGCACAAGGTGGTCCAAATAGGGGTAGAGGTACCGGCAGAGGTAAATCCTATTTTGCAACAATGAAGTGTTACAATTGTGGACAATTGGGACACCCGGCATATAGATTCCCTGACATGCCTACATCATCAAACAATGGGAAGAGGGTTGCATATGCACATGAAGACTCTTCAAGTAGAAAGACACTTGAGGCGGACCATATTGAATCAGAGATTGGAGAAAAGTTGATGTTCAATAGGGTCTTGATAAGACAGCCAGAGAAGAATGAACCTAAGCATAGGAGAGCATTGTTTAGGGTGAGGTGCAAGATTCTTGGTAAATTTTGCAAGGTGATAGTTGATTTAGGCTCAATTGACAATATCATAGCAGAAGAGGCAGTCAAGAAGTTGAAACTCACAAGGATACCCCACACTAACCCATACAAGGTGACATGGTTGAATCATGAGCAGACTTGGGTAGAGTTTTCTATCGGAGGATACAAGGATAAGATCCTTTGTGATGTGTTACCTATGGATGCATGTCACCTATTGCAAGGAAGACCCTAGTAATTTGATAGGAAGGTGATCTATGATGGAGAGGAGAATTCCATTTCCTTTAAGAAGGACAACAAGTCCTTCAAGATTCAGTCTTTGACGAAGAATGAAGAGGGAACTTCAAGAACACCTAGTGTTTTATTGGCTACCGGTAAAGAGTTTTTAAACTTGCTACATGAGGAGGAGATAGTGAAATGTGCCATCTTTGTGAAGCCAAAGGAGGAAGAAGACAAGTTGCAGGCAGAGATATCCAAGGAGGTGAAGCACATGTTGCAAGAGTATAAGGACATAGTGAGTGATGGAGCACCTGCAACACTCCCACAAAGAAGGTCTATAAGTCATCAGATAGACTTTGTTACTAGTGCATCCTTACCTAACAAGGCTGCATATAAGCTTACACCTGATCAGAATAAGGAGGTAGCAAGGCAAGTGTAGGAGTTATTGGAACAAGGACTAATTAAGAAGAGCATCAACCCATGTGCATTCTTGGTAGTGCTAGCATCCAAAAAAAGGAGGTAAGTGGAGACTATGCACCGACTCAAGGGCAATCAATAGGATTACCATAAGGTATAGGTTTCCTATTCCTAGAATAGAGGATCTAATGGACTATTTAGGGGGTGCTATGTACTTCAACAAATTGGACCTTAAGAGTGGTTATCATCAGATTAGGATTAAGGAAGGAGATGAGTGGAAACCCGCTTTTAAGACCACAGAGGGGTTGTATGAGTGGCTTGTGATGCCATTTGGACTCACCAATGCTCCAAGCACCTTCATGAGGTTGATGAATGAGGTGTTAAAATACTTCACAGGTAGATTTGTGGTGGTGTACCTAGATGACATTCTCATCTATAGTAGAACCAAAGAGGAGCACCTTGAGCATTTGAGGTTAGTCTTAGAGAGGTTGCATGAGGAGAAGCTATCCATCAACCTAGAGAAGTGTGACTTCTTGAAGCAAGAGCTGGTCTACTTAGGATTTGTGGTGTCTAAAGGAACCTTGAAGATGGATCCAAGCAAAGTGGAGGAAATCTTGAATTGGCCTGCACCTAAAATAGGGACAGAGGTTAGAAGTTTCCATGGATTAGCTCAATTCTATAGGAAGTTTGTGAGGAACTTCAGTGGCATAT
The DNA here is from genome assembly GCF_030272615.1 of Cryptomeria japonica. Lineage (NCBI taxonomy): Eukaryota > Viridiplantae > Streptophyta > Pinopsida > Cupressales > Cupressaceae > Cryptomeria > Cryptomeria japonica. Next base: position 87,248,262 of record NC_081410.1, read on the forward strand.
GTGCACCAGTCCTTGACACCATCAATGGAGGCCTTAAAACTAATTTTAAATGGACTGAGCAGGCTGACAAAGAATTTCAATTGTTGAAATAAGAAGTAGCCACAAAACCTATCCTTCTCCTACCTATGTTTGATAAGCTATTCACTTTGGAGTGTGATGCAAGTGGAATTGTAGTAGGTGGTGTGTTGAGTCAAGAGGGAAGACCTGTGCATTTTTTAGTGAGAAGCTTAATGAAGCAAAGAAGAAGTACTCAGCGTATGACCTTGAGCTATATGCATTGGTTCAGTCTCTAAAAAAATGGAGGCATTACCTCCTCCCAAAGGAATTTGTAGTGTTCACAGACAACCAGGCATTGAGTTACATTAACACTCAAGAGAAGCTCAGAAATAGACATCTGAAATGGATGGAATACCTCCAATCCTTCACCTTCACCATCAAGCATAAGAAGGGGCAACTTAATAAGGTGGCAGATGCATTAAGCAGGAAGTTGTTGACAGTTCAAGAACTATAGTTGCAGAGCATAGGAATAGAAGGTTTCAAAGACCTCTATGAAGGAGATGAAGTCTTCTCATTAGCTTACAAGGTTTGCAAAGAGTTTGAGAACCATTTCCATGGTCAGTATGCAAATTACACTCTCCAAAATGGTCTCTTGTTCAAGGGTAACCTGTTGTGTGTACCTAGAGGATCCATGAGGGAGAACCTCATCCAAGAAATACATAATGGCAGTTTAAGTGGACACTTTGGAGTCAACAAAACCTTGGATTTAGTACAGAGGTACTACTATTGGCCAAAGTTGCCAAGAGATGTAAAGAGGTATGCAGAGAAAAAGGAGGATCAAGTAATTCTAGTCTTTATCAACCATTATCGGTCCCTAACAGACCTTGGGAATGTATAAGAATGGATTTTGTAGTAGGACTTCCCAAGACTAAAATAGGTATGGAAAGCATCTATTTGGTAGTAGATAGATTTTCCAAAATGAGTCATTTCATACCATGTAAGACTACACATGATGCTAGTTATGTTGCACATCTCTTCTTCAAAGAGATTGTTAGGATTCGTGGACTCCCTTTAAGCATTGTTTCAGATAGGGACAACAAGTTCATGGGCCATTTTTGGCAAACATTATGGAGGAGACTAGGAACTAACTTGTCATTTAGCTCAGCTTACCATCCACAAACAGATGGTCAAACTGAAGTCATCAATAGGGTGTTAGGCAATTTGTTGAGGTGTCTAACTAAGGAATATGGTTAGACATGGGACCTAATCATTCCTCAAGTAGAGTATGCATATAATGACAGTGTGAATAGGACTACCGGTAGAAGCCCTTTTGAGGTTGTGTATGGAAGACATCCAAGGGGAGTATGTGAGTTGAGAGACCTTAGTACTTTGGAGATGAAGAGTGGACAAGAAGAGGAATTCACTCAAACCATCAAGGAAGTTAAAGATAAAGTTAAGAAGGCCATCCTTGAATCCACTCAAAAACTGACAGCCAAAGTAGATGAGAAAAGGAGAGAAGTTCAGTTCAAGGTGGGTGACTATGTGATGGTCCATTTGAGAAAAGCCAAGATGCAAAGTGGTAAGCCTACCAAATTGTAGATGAAGAGAGTAGGACCTTGTCAAATTCTGGAAAAATATGGTGAGAATGCCTCTAAGGTTGATTTACCTTCAGACTTAGCCATTTCACCAGTCTTTAATGTTGCTGATCTGGTAATGTACAAGGGAGAGATAGTAGGGCAGACTGATAACCAAGCTAAGGTATTACAAGACTTGGATGTAAACACCTTACCTCAAGTGAAGAAGCCTAAAGTAGAGGAGATCTTGGAATCAAGGGTGAATAATTCTACAAGACACTAGGTCTACATGGAGCACTTAGTGAAATGGGAAAATCAACCAGTATCTAAAGCTACATGGGTGGAGGAGAGCAGGTTCAAGACACTTGGAAAAGACTCGACTCTCATCTCTTCTTCTATTTATTAGTTGTGTGTATAGGTGGAGTATGGTGCAAGAGAACCCTTCTAAACTCTTTCTTTTTCTTTTTTTTGTTTGTGTTATGCTTCTTTAGAAGCCATTGTACATGAATAAAAGCCATGAGCTCATGTGTGCTAGACTAGGTCCTAGTTTTAGGTCCTTAGTGTTTTTGTTGTGATTTCTTGTGCAGGAGAGGTTGACTGTGCTTGGAATGTGTGTTAGGCCTTATTGGAATGTTGATGTCCTTAGGATAGCCCAAAATAGGCTTAGGAGTCATGAAAAGCAACAATGGCAAAGTTGCTCAAAAGATGCAAAAGTTGCATGACAACTTTTAAAAGTTGTCAAGCAACTTTTTCCACCCAAAATAGTCCTAGACCCTTGTTGTGCATGGAGAGCCCTAATTTTGGCACACTAACCAAGGTATGGGTAGTATAAGTATTTTAAAACCCTAAATTAATGGGTTGGATGTAAAAGATTGTACGGCCCAAGCAAGAAGAGCTTAACTGTGACTGTTTGTTGGTTACCAGTCAGATTCAATGAAGTTACCGGGCAAGAAAATGGATTGAACTATGTGCAAAGCTATGTGAAATTTCTTCTATGGTGTAAATACTTTCATTTCAAGTGATTAGTTTACGTTTTTGTTTACCGGTTGAGTGTGTTTGTATATAGTTTGTAATTTGCAGTCTCACTGTCCAGTTTTGGACAGGTTGTGCAAATGAAGTCATAACTCCATTCCCCATTGTGGAATCACCATGAAACCATGGGGAATGAGAGTGAAGACCTTATACTATAGTCCCATGCAAGTAGGGCCCTTGAATATGCAGGGAGGCCATACAAAGACCCACTCCTAGGCGAGACTGAACAGTACCCGGCTAGGAGAGGTCAAGTTGCAGAGGTCTTGGAGAGAAAGGTTGGTCAGAGGAGAGTGCACCCTTTGGAGGAGGTACAAAGGAGTGTGTGAAGAATCATTGGTGTGAAGGAGGAGCCTTCACCAATCCAAACAAGGTGGCTAAAACACAAAACCTTCACTGTGGCCCAGGCAGACCCTATAAACCCTCACAAAACCCTTAAAAACCCCAAAAATTCATCCAAGGCACTATACGGACACTTGGAGGCCTAAAAACAAGAAAATCCTTGAGCCCTTGCCAAATGAATGGCAGTCTACTTACAGAGCTAGAGTTTTTTGTGCATCATTTGTGAGAGGGAGCCCTAAAATACCGGGTAGGAGGCCTAATTGGTCCTAATCCTTGTAGCCCTATTTCAAGGCAAAAACACAAAATGGTGAAATCGGTAAGGGGTTGAAGGCTTGAAATCTCTTCGGGGCACATGAATGGGTGGGGAGACAATGAACTAGACCTATTATAACCTTGTTAAGACCTTGGAAGGTGTGGAACAAGCCTAGCCCTTATTAGCCATAGTAAGGGGTTCTGGGTCTCATGAGTAGGTGAGACCTTAGGAGTAGCATAGCAACTCATTGGTGGGTGGATTGGGCAAGGTCAGGGGATTTCTCAAGAAAAGGAATTCCTTGAGATCCTAGTGTGTGAGGAGAACACCAAGTGATCCAAGGAAAGGATCCAAGAGCATAGACTAGGCTAGTCTATCCGAAGCACCAACCCATCAATAGGATCCGTAAGATGACACATTTCTTGCCATGTAAATATAACAATGATGACTCACATGTTGCAGGTTTATTTTTTAAAGAAGTTGAAATGATTCATGACTTACAATGAACATTGTTACTGATAGAGATTCTATGTTTGTAGGTCATTTTTGGAGGACCTTGTGGAAGAAGCTTGTAACCAATTTGTCTTTCATTTCATCATACCATCCTTAGGTGGATGGCCAAACTGAGGAGGTCAATAGATCATTGGGAAATTTTCTAAGGTGTCTTGCCAAGCAACATGGAAAAGCATGGGGCATGGTGATAGGTCAAGCAGAGTTTTCTTATAATGACTCCATCAATAGTAGTATAGGTAAAAGTCTTTTTGAAGTAGTCTATGAATTTCATGCAAGGGGAATTTTAGAGCTTAGAGATCTGAGTGGTATGGACAAGAAGCCTACATTAGGGGAAGAATTTTCTACAAGCATGAAAAAGAGGTTCATGACAAGGTGAGAGATACTCTTCAACAAAGGGCAACAAAATATAAGGAGAAGGCTAATGTAAAAAGGAGAGATGTTCAGTTCAAGGTTGGAGATTTGGTCATGGCACATCTGAAGGAGAGACTTCCAAAGGGGCACCCTACCAAGATTTTTATGAAAAATATGGGTCCTTGCAGGGTTGTGCACAAGTTTGGACAAAATGCCTATGAAATTGAGTTGCCTCTAGGGTTGGCAGTATATCCTATGTTTAAAGTTTCTAATTTGTTTCCTTTTAAAGGTTTTGTTGATGCAAGTTCAAGTGTAGTTCCAGGTGTTGATGGAGATGATGAGTGGGTTCAAGATTTGCCATGAAGCCAACCTTTGAAGCTTGAGTGCGTTTCAGAGACTAGAGATGTGAAGAAGACTAGGAGGAAGAAATACAAAGAGTTCCTTCTGAAATGGAGTGGTCTACCTGATAAGGATGCCACTTGGATGACTAAGGAAGACATTTTGTGGCATGGCACTATTGTTTCTCAATTAGTTTCTCAAGGGACTTGAGTTATTTTCCACCTCAGGTGTATGGTGCAGGAACACCTAGGGGTTTTCATGGATTCATAAGATTTGTATCAAGCATGTGTGTTTTGACATGTTTTGTCATGTTGTTTCTATTATGATCCAAGAACATTAAGAGGGGGTGGTGAATCAGTGTTCTGTCAGAATGATTAATTTTAAACTTATTAACACAACAAATTAGCAACTGATATACATAAAAGAAGATAACAATAAGTAATATTGCAACCACATAGATGAACACCATAACACCACATATTTATACATGGTAAACCTCACAGCCACGGTTGGATTGGAGACACACAATACCTATCCACTGATCAGATAAATGAATATTACATATAAGGGGAATGCACATGCAGGAAGGCCAACATCCTAGAGCGCACTGCTCATCACAAAAGGAGTCTCACTTACTATAGAAAACTTTGGACTACAATTGGGAAAGAAGATTGAACTGCAAGTATAGCATCTCCTATGTCTGAGTATAGTTTTGGTTAATCTCAATACAGGAGGTCTTAAACCTCTTACACAAACCCAATTTGATAACCGATGATCAACCAAATCCTCTACATATGATTACAACCTTATTTGCAAATAGATAATTGCATAACCATTTGTGACCATGATCTACAAAGAGATTTTACATCATATTTATACCAACCTAGGACCTAAACAATTAGGTTAGCCACCTAGAACATAATACAATAAATTCATTACATAGACCCACAAACCAATAATAACATAAGTTAGCCTAAGACTAAAACAACATTAACCAAACAATAAATCCAACCGGTAATGCATTGGGAGCATCCACCAACATGTTACATAGATCGATCCATAACCTAAGATAATAGCATAGAATAGGTCTAGTGCTAAATGCAACACCATTGATCAACTGGAACATGAACAAGATAACCATCAGCATCCTGAAAATCTTCTAGAATCTGCACCAAAACCACTTATTGAATCCATCAGAAGATCTTCAATGAAGCTCTGCAGGTAAAACCATTACCGGTAACCTAAACTATTACTAGATCATATGATAGCTTGCAGATCACCAAATCCCAAACTAGCTGAATGTGACATGCATTTGAATGACATAAATGAATGAGTTAAACCAATTCCACCAATTAGAGCATACCAGAGACAAATCTCTTGATCATCATTAAAGGCCAACAAGTCTACGGGAACCTAGTACACAACTAAACAAGCTAGTGTTGACATCAATGACAAAAATCAATGCAACACATAATCAGTTCCTCCAAATTTCCAACAACCTCCCCCTTTGGCATTGATGGCAACATTACATGTGAAAAACATCCAAGTGCCAAGAAATACCAAAGAAGTCTCCCCCAATGGAAGACATCCAACAAATGAAATATCAATGATGTTCAAAACCAAATAACCATCCATAGACCAAACTCCCCCTGTGACTGATATCTCCGTTAAGATATGTTTTTCACATGTATATCTCTCCCCGTTTGACATCAATGCCAAAAATCAGACATAAAAATCAAAGAAAAACCATAGATCCTCTAAATCACACACCTGACTTGTCCCCCTAAGTAGTAGCACCAACTCATCAATCCAAAATGACTGATAGTTCTGATAATTCATACCGGATAGATGCCAATCATCGTCACTTCAGTCTCAACTAGAGGGGCAGAGACCACCAATTTGTCTCTAAAATACTCAAATGATTACTTGGGCAAAGGTTTAGTGAAGATATCTGTAATGTGCTCTTTAGTATATACATAAACCAATTTGACTTCAGTTGCTTCTACTTTTTCCTTCAAAACATTATACTTGATTGATATGTGCTTTGTCTTAGAGTGAAATACCAAATTCTTTGATATGTCAATAGGAGCAGAGTTATCATAGTGAATAACTAGCAGTTCATTACAGTCTACCCTTATATCCTTCAACATTTCCTTCATCCATAGAACTTGTGTACAACTAGTAGAAGCAATAACATACTAAGCTTCAACAGTAGATAAAAAAGTACATGACTATTTCTTGTTGATCCATGAAACAAGTTTCTTTCCAAGAAAGAAAACTTCACCGGATGTGCCTTTCTGGTTACCTATATCTCCTATCCAAATCACATCTAAATATGAACATAGTGTATATTCATCATAAACCATAAACCATATCTAAAAAATCCTAGCTACTGGAGCAAGGATTCATCACAATCAATTCCTTCCTTTCGAGAATATCCTTTGCAAACCAGTCTAGCCTTGTTCCTCACAACTTGTCCATCTTCATTCAATTTATTCCTAAAAACCCATTTAGCTCCAATAATATTCATATTTTTAAGCTAGGGAATTAAAGTCTATGTGTTGTTCTATTTGATCCAATTCCTCTTCCATAGCCTTCATCCAACATTCTTCCTTACATGCTTCATCGAATGATTTTGGTTCAATTTGATAAATTTAGAATACCTCATCAACTATCAACTTTCTCATATTCCAATTATCTGATCTTCTAAATGATTCAACCTTATATATCTAGGAGTCTTCTGACTTTCTGTTTCTCTACTCTAATCTTCAATTACTGTTGAATTTTCTGCTACTATTGGGGTAACTAGTTCAAAATTTTGTTCTGGTACAGGTGTTACTAGTTCAATTATGATTATTTCCGCTTCCGGTTCTCTCTCATAAGTTCTGATTTGACCTCTTTACTGCTCATCCACCTTGACATTAGTGCTCTCCAAAATTCTTTGCAATCTTTTGTTATAACATCTATATGCTTTGCTTTCATTTGAATAACCAACAAATGTTCTATCTAGGATCAAACTTTCAAAGATTTTGAAGAGCTTAACTGTAGATGTATGACCATACAATAACTCATAAAGTCACTTATTGGTAAACCAAACTAGATCCAAGATCCAACAAATCTTCATCGGTTAACCTTCAAACTAACTTCTCCAATGTCTAAAATAGGCTTTCAGACCACTACTAGGGGCAATGCAAGATCTATCATCAATTTCCCTCCCCCTAAGGCATCTTAGTTATCAGATGAGTTTCCTAAAAGTGCAAGAACATTTTGTTCTGTCGGTTGAGTAACCGGGGTGTATGCTTCAGCTGATTGATGTTCAGACTTTCTAATCCACTTCTTCTCATGCTCCTTCCAGATATCATCAACCTTTTATTTTCCCTTCTCATTGGATTTGTCATTTCTTGTCGGTAGGTTCTTGCTTCTGCAAAATTTAGCAATGTGTCCTACCTTGTTGTACGCATAATAGGTGACATTGTTTTTCTAAATTTCCTTGTTGTAACATTGATCATTTTTCGACCTACATTGATTAGGCATATGCCCAAACTTTCACATGCATGACATTTCATATTCATTGTACAATTTGTTGACCTATGACCATACTTTTTGAAACTGAAACACTGAGCGATACTTGAATTATTATTTTGATTGACTCTATTTCTGCATTGACTTACCATATGACCAAACTTATTGCAAACAAAGCATCTACCATTAAATTTATGTGCACTAGGTTTCCTTACCGATGACCTCTGATTCCAATTATCTGGTGGATTCTCATTATTATTCTTCTGATCATATGTATCATCCTAATTTGTAGTACCAGAGATTTCTCCATGCTCAAATCCAAGACCTCTAGTGTCTCCACTATCACTTTGATTCTTTCCAACTCTTGCTCATTGTTCTGGGATTGCACCAATTCAGTTCTCAATATATCATTCTCATGTGCCAACCTAATGCATTCTTCAGACATATCTTTCAAATATTAAGCAATATTTTCTTCATTCTTCTTCCGATCTTCAATCTCCTTGGACATCCTCATGGTTAGGGCTTGCATTTCATTCTTCATGACACCATTTTGTTGTTGGCAATTGACACTCATCTAGTTTAATTGTGTTGTCATCGATGGCAACATACATCATCTTGGGTTGGGCACTTAACCGATACTCACTTGTATTAATGATTCATCATTCGACATTCAGGGAAATAGGCAAACTAGGAACCAATATATGAGGGCCACATAGGAGATTGATCTGATGGGTTTACACGGTAGCAATCAGTGACATCAGTCATGAAGTTTAATGCATTTATTTTTGTCTAGTCTAACATGTAAATGTAGATAGGAAATCGGAAATCATCACAAGCAATTCAATATTAGTCATAGCTCAATCACAAAAGCTCAAATGCAATGATCAATCCTAATTACATCCAATAGAGATATGAAAGCAAAACATTCAAGATCAAAAACTAAGCAAACCAAATGCAGATCTGAATATCTCCTTCATGTGGCTCCATTGTCCTTCTTTCTCCTTCAAATAGCTTTGTTGTGGATCTCACCTACTAGTGCATGATCATGATATGAAAGCATGTAGATAAGATGATTGCTCAAGAATACTCGAAGCGTGATTGATTCGACAAAGTGGTTATTAGATCAGGATTGAAGAAATTCATCCAATTTATAGATAAATTGGAGAAAAGATCAAATTAGCATGAAGAGATTCAAATGGAAATTGCAAATCAATATGACAAATTATGACAAATTTGCACTTTCTATGCAAAATTGATTGATTGATAATTCATGACAAAATTATGACAACTTTCTATGTCAAAATTGATTGATTGTCAATTATGACAAATTATGACAAATTGAAATGTCATTCCCATGAAAATAGGAGGAAAATAGGAGGAAAATAGGAGGAAATTGATTTAGAAATTAGGAAAATTAGAAAATTGGAAAAATAGGAATTTAAGAAATTAGAAAAATGAGGAAATAAGGAATTAGGAAATTAGTGAATGAATTAATAATTTGTCATTTATTAATTAATTCACAAAAAGAGGAATAATTAGTTAGCCAATTAAATTAAACATTTAATTGTGACACAAAGACCTAGGATAAATAAATGAGTTATTTAACCTAGAGGGAGAAATGACAAACAGGGTTAACTGAATAAAATCATGAAACGCTAAAAGATGAATTAGAAATGCAAGGATGACAATTTGGTCTTGACAAAGGATAATTGATATCGATTCGATTTAATCATGATTCTGATTTGATAAAAGACCAACCCTGACAAACGAATTGATTGATAAATGCGCCAATTGATGAGGAACAATGACTAATTGATCCAAATTGACAAAGATAATGATTGATGACAAATCGATCCCAAAATGACAAAATTGACAAGAGGACAAGGATCGATGACAAAAATAGATTGCAAAATGACAAGATTGAAAATCACCACGATCGATGACAAATCGATCGCAAGATGACAAGATTAAAAATGAGAATGATCGATGACAAATCGATCGCATGATGACAAGATTGATAAGAGGACAAAACCCTAATTAGGATTGATGATGTCCAAAATGATGACAAATTAGCATGCATATTGATGCGACAAGATAAGATTGACCAAAATCATGACTGAAGATTATTGTCGACAAGACCAAATTCGAGAGCGAGATAAATGAAGAATGCTGAAGAAGGACTCGATGCTCGCAAATAATAAAGACCAAATGTGTGACATAGGAGAAATGTTAATGCGATGCAAAAACTCTAAAATAAGGTAATGTGCCAATGTTAAAGTATGACTCTGCAAGCGTTGACCATTTTTAGGTGTCTACATTTTGCCCCTCTTTGAGACAGTGCAATTTTAAGCGTTGTTTCAGAGAACAATAATGAAAATGCCCTAGACGCTGACAATGACATATGAAAATGCCCCAGACAATAACAATGACATATGCATGCCCCCTCGAGGAATTGGCCGGAAACATGCAGAAAAGAGGCCAATTGATCGATAATAATGATAGAATATGATAGGATCAAACGGACTGACAATCGGAGATTGGATACATGAAGGACAAGCAATTAAAGACACAAAAGACTGCGACCAATATAAGATGGAGAGGGTGCATGTCCATCTATGCATTGACAAAGATCTATAAATGAGACAAAGAGAGTGAAAATTGCTCATTTGCACTAGCCCAAGAGGAGAATTTGTTGCTCTGGAAAAGGACACTTGCAGAGAGATCGCAAACATTCCAATGGTAGATCACCTCAGAGAACATGTACGCATGTACAGATGACCAGATGAGATGGGAGTAGCAGTATGTATCTCAAAAACCCATGTTTTCAATTTTATGAATTTGACTTTCTTGCGGGACATTGCGGGGCCCACAGGGGATGCAGAAAGTGACTTCTGCGCTTGTGTAGGGCTAATCCTGTGCTTGTGTGGGGTCTTCTGTACTTGTGTAGGGGTACACAGGCGCAAGAGACACAACATAGGTGCAGTTGTGCCCTGGGAACTCAATTTAGGTCAAAAACAACATGCAAATGATCTGGAAAGGGGGGATAAGGGTAGGATAGGTCAGAATAGATTAGAAACACCCTGATTTGTGGATGAAATGAGGAAATGCAACCTGTAGGAGAAAACCCTAAAACTGACAAAATGTGCCCCAATTGTGATGTAGAGTCGACAGCATCCATTGATCACGCGAGAGAACCGACCAGACTACTTCATGTTATGACATAGACTCAAGAGCACGGATAGAGATACACTAGTAGGACTTGGGATATACTATATCACATTCATGCCTGAGATTAGGGCAAACACAGGACTGCTTACCACATTGGCAGAGCGATGGCATTCGGAGACCTCCTCTTTCCATCTGGCGACTGGAGAGGTGACTGTGACACTAGAGGATGTATGGCGTATCCTCCGCATTCGGATTCATGGGGAGATGGTAGAGTATGACCCAATGACAGGGAGAGACACTTTGTGCAGATTGTTTGAGTGCGACGCAGATGATTTGGATATCATAGAGAGGGGGATCGGCTGGGAGACCATGGCATCAGAATATGATCGACGATATGTGGTGATAGCAGTGGTGATAGCATGTCTACTAGTAGGAGACAAATGAGGACATGGATTCCCTATTAGATGGGGAATAGTGCTAGAGCAGATGGTGATAGAGGGGATGGTGTACACGTGGGGACCATGTGTACTAGCTATGCTATATTTTCAGCTGCATCAGATAGCATATCAGGGAGTGTAGACTTTGAGTTGTGGAGTCACATTGCTACAGGTATGGGAATTTGAGCACATAGCCATATGTTGACCGATTGTAGAGAGACAGTTAGTACCACATCATCCATATGTGTATTGCTATGGAGGAGCACTGAGACAGGGTCCTTTTGGATACATATTGTATTGGCGACACGAGCTAGACAGACTGAGAGAGTTCACATGGAGGCCATATCGTGATTGCCCTGGATGGTCAGATGATAGTGATGAGCTACCGTATTGTAGATAGGAGAGGTACCTGATCGGGCATCCAGTGAATCAGCAGAGAGTGATTGAGATGTACCTACCGGAGAGAGTCAGACGACAGTTTGGAGAGAGGCAGGATGTACCTAGAAGGACTGCACACTTTGCCCGATCTCATAGAGAGACAAGTCAGTGGGGGAGTATGATTCAACCACACATAGCATATGTTGTCTTCTCACAGCTATATCAGAGACAGTGTGATTGGAGATCAGATGTGGAGGACGCCGGGATGACAGAGGAGTATGAGAGATGGTTTGCACGATGATAGCCGGTGCCATTGATAGATCTGGACATTCCAGTACCGAGGAGACAGGAGGACTTCCCACTCACTGGAGAGCAGGAGGGAGATGATGAGGATGAGGAGGATGAGGGTAGGGATGAGGATGACAAGGATGATGAGGATGGAGATGAGGATGGGGATGATGAGGATGAGCTAGATTCAGGCAAGCAGGAGGCATTGCAGGATATACCCATAGAGCCGGAGACAGCTAGCATAGAGGAGATGGAGATGTGCAGGGCTACCATAGCGAGTCATCATGATCATATTGTGACATTAGAGAGACAGAATGCCATCTTGAGGACAGAGCAAGATCAGCTCAGAGCGGAGATAGCCAGACTTACAGTGGCTCGAGATACAGCAGTAGCTCAGGCACAACGAGAAGAACAAAGAGTCACTAAGTATATTGGGTGGATTAGGGATGCCAGTGCTTGGGAGATGGCATAGATGTTGGTAGAGACCAAAGAGGAGATATGCCATTGGAGGACACTATATGAGAGTGCAGTCCCACCAGAGCAGAGAGTAGCATCATATCGGGCATGATCGAGGACAGAGAGCAGAGCACGCTCTCGGAGGTCGTTGAGCAGCATGGGGGTGAGTGGACCTATGAGACCACCACAGCCAGGACCAGGAGGGACATCATCCATGAGACATGGTAGGGATGAGGAGGATAGAGGGAGCACCCAGTGATAGAGGCACATGCTCCATATGACGGACAATGGACATATGTAGTTTGACATTTTGTAGTCAGCCTGCGGGCCATACTTAGGACAAACAGTCCAATTTTGTACTCCAATATTATTGTGACATATGATATGATATGCATCGATATGATGGGATGCAATGTGTTATGACTAATGTTTATTTTCTATGTATGGATGACTTATGCACTGTATATGTACCATTGTGGAGCATGTATGGATATATTTTTTTATGTGTTTTTGATGCATTAATAATATGAAATGGACAAAATGCTTGATGTGATGCTTGATGTGATGTTTGATATAATACAAATGTACTAACCAAATGGATGCAGGATGCAGCATATGTGTTTTGGAGATCGGAGCACTAGACCGAACTGACTATCCGAATGGATGGAAGAAATGTTAGTAAGAAGAAAATGAGACAGAGGACAGTTAGAGACAAAGAAAAACTTGCTTTCAATAATGCACTTTTGTAGGTGAGAACCTTTATTTTAATATAGCAAAATGGATGCATAGCATCATGGCATTGAAGGCCAGAGCTGAAATGCAACCCTTTTTTTTTTTTGCAAAAGATAGACACATCGTAGACAAACAACAATTACAACAAAAAAGAAAAGGACCATGAACCATCCCGGTCACTCTAAATCACTCAGTGACATCATCGAGCAACATAGGAACATGATCAAAGCCAAAAATAAATCAGTAAAAAAGATAAGATGCACAAATTCCAACAAGTCAAACAAACATCTTGATCTTCATTGTCAAAAGTTGAAAGTACTGATAGGATGATCATGCTGTCTGGTTTCAGGACATGCGGTACCCCGTCTAAGACAGGACACAGTCTGGTTTCGAGTATACCACACCCTGTATAAGACCCATGATACTGGAGATAAGGACAAGTGATTTTGAGGTTGAGTGAGTGACAATTTTGATCAGTTTGAATGTCTGGTTTGATTGCAAAAGTTCATATGTTTATGCATGATTTCATTAAAGCGCAGCATGTGATTGCATGTCATTGGATGTATACTCAGTGATCTGTCTTACGCATAGAGGGGTTATTTATTGCAAAATGCTTTTCGAGGTTTTACAATTTTTATGTGTTCATTTTTTTCAGAACTTTATGGGACTTTTTAGGGATTTTTTCAGGACATTTTCAATTTTTTTGGATTATTTCAGGACATTTTTCAATTTTTTTGAATTATTTCAAAACATTTTTCAATTTTTTTGAATTATTTTAGGACATTTTGCAAATTTTTTTTTTTGATTATTTCAGGACATTTTTCAATTTTTTAGGATTATTTCAGGACATTTTTCAATTTTTTTTGGATTATTTCAGGACATTTTTCAATTTTTTTTGGATTATTTCAGGACATTTTTCAATTTTTATGATTTTGCCCCCAGTGTCTAGCAAGGCAAGGAATATGACAGGTGAATCAGTAGGCTTTCTGAAATGTTGGTGGATAGAGGGAAGACAAATGCCTTTTATTATGGAGACAACACAGATGCAATTTTCAAGGGCTATTATGTGATGGGACAAGAGACTGGATATGACAATGTAAAGCAAGAACATGGCATGAGGGACATGTCAAGAGATGTTTGAAACCATGTTTAAATTTTGCGTCCTTATGTCAGATCAAGATCAAGGAATAAAAAAATGTGTATGGATAGTGATAAGATATGGATAGGATAAGCAAGACCAAGAATGGATAAGGGACATGGACTGAAGGTCGGGATAGGATACGGGATAGGCTAAGGAATAGTGGCAGAAAGTTGCAATAAGCTAGGGAATATGGATGAAAGGTTATAATAAGCAAATGGATAAAGACCAAAAGCTATGATAGACTAAAAGCTGCAAACAAGATGCATGATGCTCATGATGATCCTCAGCCTTGTCAAGATCAAAGGTGGAAAGAGGAAATGGACATAAGGGACAATAGGATATGAAGGGTAATGACAAGGGTTCGATAGGATAATGGAACAATGAAGGACAAAAGGATATGATAGGATAAAAACTGCCCCCAAGTGTGGTGTGCAATAAGTTCATAGATTACACATGATGCCTGTTTGCCAGGTTTTCATCATGGTACTTGCCCAAGGCACCTATTTGCTAGGTTTTCACCAGTGGACGAATTATTTTTCTTTATTTTTTTCTTGTCTTTTTTTTTTCTTTTCTCACTTCTTTTTTTTTTGTATTTTTTCAATAGAAGATGGACACATGATAGGGGATGGAAGAAGGACTCAAACATCTTTTTTTTTTGGATAGTAGCCTTGAAAAAAAGTGGACCATGACCTTTAAAAGTATGCTCAAAGACGTTGGTAGGATAAGGACATGGAAAAAGAGATGAAATTAAGGCAAGGATTTATGCAAAGGATGGGATCAAAGGGATCGAAGGATGGAAAATATGCATTGGATAATAGATAGGGTATTGGAAGAATTGGGCTTTAGTGGATGGAAATGAAGGCACGATCGACATTGGCACACACCTTGAGGGGTGATGGATTGATGGAGGAAAGACGTATTTTGGATATTGAGATTTTGACGAAGGAACGACTATGGATTTTGGGACATAAGGGCCTAAAATGGATGAAGAAGGTGGTGGAGAAATAGACTTGGAAGGTTTGGATGGAGGAACAACAATTTTACATGCCAATCTGGGTTGTTCTTTTTGTGCTTCAAGGAGCTTCTTGGGGTTCCACATGGTTTTTGATTTTTCATGCTTTTGTGGTTCCTTGGAGTGCATTGCTTGCACAAGGGATTTAGGAACCCATATATATTTTGACTTTGCTTTATTTTTCTCAGTGGGTCTTTGTGGCCTTTTGGATATATTTTTTTCTTTATAGATCATATTGTTCTTTGTTTTGACATGTCGATTATATTGGACATGTTGATCCTTGAATACATGTGGATTTTTAGACTTATGACTTTTATACTTGGCATCCAAATTGCTTGGAGGAGGAAAGGAATGCATGGATGGATATGAATGAAATGGACTTCTTTTGGATTGAAGAAATTTACTCAAGGATGTGTGCCTTTGCTGACCTTGCATACAGGATGTAGGGATATAAGGACCTAAGATGGATGGAAGGGATGATGGGGAAGGGATATGTTTGGATTTTGAAGGGATGTTGGATTTATTAGGGGTACCCACATCTTGAGGAATTTCCCTGAGGCCGTGACCCTTAATATTTTCTTTAACATGAAGGGATTCTTTCTTATGGAGATCTACTCCTTTGCCTTTATGAATATCTTGACTTGTAGGATACTCTTTTCTTTGGGAAGAAGACATGAGTCCATTATGAGGTGGATATGATATTAGAGAAATAATGAGATCTTGAAGTGGATCAAATTGCACCAAAGTGGAAGAACCCATTATGCATGTCGAGGGTTCATGAACATCTTGCACTAACACGTTAGAATCATGAGGGGGATTAGGATCATGATGGGGACTAGGATTGTGTAGTGGACATGGTTCAATGATAGGCTCTTCAAGAGATGGAATGGGAAAAATAATGGCATCATCAAAAGAAATGCGATCTTGGAGTGTATATGGAGCATTAGGACAAGGAGATGGAGGAAGAAAAGGAATAATTTGATCTTGACAAGGAGGAAGATCATAGGAATCCTCTTTAAAGTTGCTTTGCTCTTGACTTTTAATGGGATCATCGGAAAGGATGGAAGGGATATCTGGAATGTCAATGGGATTTGAAAGGATATTGTCTTCTTGGAATGGAAGGGGATCATTTGGGATTGGATGGATTGGGATATCTTGATCTTGCTCGGGGAATGGAGTGTCAATAGGACTTTAGATAGGATGGACAAGAATAGGGGAATCATCATGAGTTTCCAGGAAGATGAGATCCTGGTCAACAATTGGATGGGATGATAAGGTTTCAGGATCTTGATCTTGATCTGTTTTAACATGCGTTTCTTTATTCTCTAAATTATCCTCTTGACATGAGGTTGGACTTTGGATATACATGGGGGATTTTGGCAAGGGATCAATGGTTTGGCATGAAGGAAATGTACTCTGAACATTTGTGATGGATTCTGGCAAGGAATCAATGCTTGAACATGAGGAAGAGGGACTTCGAATGGGGTCCTCTAAAACAGGTAATGGCAATAAAGTGCATGGTGGCATTGGGTCTTGTATTTCTGAAACATGACAAGGATGTGAATCATGAATTGGATTATCGTGGCAATCAATTATGGATAGCCCTTAGGTAATTTCATCCTTGGGTGTATTGTTTGATGAGGACAATATGGAAGGTTCTTGTGAAACTTCTAGAGGTGTAGGGATACATGCCACTAGAGAGTCAATTTGCTTGCGAGGGGATGAGGCATTGCTAGACATAAGTGTATTATCTTGATCCTCCTCAAAGAACTCACTTGGTAATTTCCTTAAGATCATTGCAATAAAGCCACCTTTCTTTCGAGGTTTTGACATAGTTGTATCTGGAATTTGAACTTGTTTGGCAAGGAGTTGGTTCTGATCTAATGTCATGTTTTTATATTGGACTTGGTTCAATTGTTCTGAAACTTGGCTTGGTGTGGGCTGCAACCTTTGTTTTTGAATGTTTTGTTGTGGTTGTTGACATTGATATGTTGATATTCCACCATTGGTTGAACTATTTGTGGACATTGTTTAGTTGGTTGGACATATTGTTGAAATTGGACCATTGGTTGTATTGGTTGAAAATCTGATTGATAGTAAACACCTTCTTGTTCTTGTTGTGGAGGCACATAATGTTGAAATTGATGTTGTCTCTTTTCTTGAAATTGTTTCATCATCTCTATTTGGGAGAGGAGAGCTGGTATGTCTGATCGTTCAAGAAGAGATCTTACATCAATTGGCTCAATCTTTAGATTTTGACGTGGAAATTTTTGAAACATTTTGGACATTTGTGATCTATTCTTCTCAATGTTTTTCACTCTTTGTTCCAAAATCTCATTTTCTTGAGCTAGTTTCTCCTCTAGTTTTTGTATTTGGAGACTTGTTTCATCATAAAGAGTTTGATCCATATTGCCTTGTTGTTGGGTTGGATATAATTGTGATTGCCTTGGATTAAAATTCGATTGCATTGTCAGTTGATACGTCAAACTTTGTTGCATCATTGGTGCTTGGAACCTTGTTTCAATAGACATGTCACTATGCAATGTTTTTGGGATTTTTCAAAGATAATGTATGATATGCAACTAAATGCAAACTAAATAGATGAAAATGCAATCTATGGCAAGAATGCAATCTATGTTTTTGTTGTTTTTCAAGATTTTGACAAACTTTTCAGAATGCAAATCTAAAAGAGACCCTTAGGAAATTGAAATGATGTCTAGACCTCAAAGGACAAAAGGACCAAGTGACAAAAGGACAAAATGACAATGTCTCCCCTATATGCTTGGATACTAAGCTAGGTTTGACAAAATGACATTGGTGACAAAAGACAAAAGTTTGATAAGGTCTAGACTTCTTAACAATGACTTAGGGTTTATCAAAGATTTGGATTACTCAAGTATGACAAAACCTAGTTTTGACACTATATGCTAAGGGACAATTACTATGCAAGTAACCCTAATATGATATGATAATGACCTAAACTTAATGAAGAGACCTAGGGTATGCAAATATGAATGTATGACAATGGTGTTACTCTAATGCAAGAGGACACGTGCAAAATGGATGACTTTTATTGATATGCAAAAGGAGTATGACCTAGGTGAAACTTAACCTTGGTAGTTGACAATGACTTTGCAAAATGCAAACCTAAGATGCACCTAAATCTAAGTGACATGAATGTTGAGACAAGATTTTGAAAAATGTTTGACAACCATGTTTGAAAGTGTTTTGAACTTTGTTGGATGAAAAGTTCTTGTGTTTAACCTTGTTTTGAATCAATTTGCCTTGTTTTTGAAATGAGATGCAATTCAACTTTTGACAAACAAAGAAGACAAGATATTTCAACTTAGACTCAAGACAATCATGCTCATTAACACATTTCTTATGGTAGGCAAGGACATTAGGTACTTGAGAGGTAGACTCATTATGGGATTCAAGGAGAATACATAGATGCTTGACCCCACGGGCTCCCCTCCACGACACTCACTTCTTAGGGCAGCCAAGCATCAGTCCACATGGAAATCTCCCCATGGCAAACTTAGTATCTCTTCCAAGTATCCGAACTTGTCCTTCTCAAGCAACTAGAAGGATTTTTGGCCTCTAAATACAAGGTGTTTAGTCAGGATTTCTATAAAGCGTTACTCCTTGGCGTCACGCAAGTGTGATTGAGACATTAAGCCCACCAAGATACCAAACAAATGTAGTCGCGCAAGCACAATTTAGACCGTGAGGTCCTACTTAGATGTTGATATGAGAAAGAGTTCAAGGGTCATCACTTCCTGAGTAACTGCAATTCACACGTAACCCTTCCTTCAAAGCTTTCGCCCATCAGGTATTTGTTTATAGTGAGTTAGAATGCCAAGGTATTCTAGCCGTACTCACTTTAGGTCGTTACCTTCTCATGATTGTCACTTGCTTGCAAAAGCAAATGGTCGGGAAGGCAGGCCCTCTAAAGGTGACACACAATCAAAAACATGAGCATGGTATCGAAGATCTAGATTTCTGATCACCCTAAGAAGGATGAGAACATACTCTCCTACTCCAAAGTCAAACTCAACAATCAAAGCAAATATACGTTCATTCCATCCTATTTAGAAATCATACTAGGTGCCTAAATATTAATTACAAACACAAAGTTTAGTTGTAGTCCAAGGCAACCTGCAAAACCCAAGTCAGAAGTTTGATATGTTTAGTCTTTGACTATCGAACCTGCATACAATGTGTTAGTAGTTTCATTTGTTGCCTTTGTCATGCGTATTGCCAAGGTGCTGCACAGAGCATCAGTACCAAAGAAAAGCAGAAAGCAAGAAACAAAATGAAATGAATTTTTTTTTTTTTTTACACAAGCACAGAATGCATTGACACAGGTGCAAAATGCTTGACACAGGCACAAATTGTCTCACACAGGCGCAGAAGTTCTCAGAAAACCCTGCATTACCCTGTTTCTTGGGTTATTCACCTACAAATCAACTCAAAAGCACTCAAAAGCATGATTAGGGGGTTAGTTCACGTCGGGTTCACCAATTAATGTAGATAGGAAATCGGAAATCATCACAAGCAATTCAATATTAGTCATAGCTCAATCACAAAAGCTCAAATGCAATGATCAATCCTAATTACATCCAATAGAGATATGAAAGAAAAACATTCAAGATCAAAAACTAAGCAAACCAAATGCAAATCTGAATATCTCCTTCATGTGGCTCCATTGTCCTTCTTTCTCCTTCAAATAGCTTTGTTGTGGATCTCACCTACTAGTGCATGATCATGATATGAAAGCATGTAGACAAGATGATTGCTCAAGAATACTCGAAGCGTGATTGATTCGACAAAGTGGTTATTAGATTAGGATTGAAGAATTTCATCCAATTTATAGATAAATTGGAGAAAATATCAAATTAGCATGAAGAGATTCAAATGGAAATTGCAAATCAATATGAAAAATTTGCACTTTCTATGCAAAATTGATTGATTGATAATTCATGACAAAATTATGACAACTTTCTATGTCAAAATTGATTGATTGTCAATTATGACAAATTATGACAAATTGAAATGTCATTCCCATGAAATTAGGAGGAAAATAGGAGGAAATTGAATTAGAAATTAGGAAAATTAGAAAATTGGAAAAATAGGAATTTAAGAAATTAGAAAAATGAGGAAATAAGGAATTAGGAAATTAGTGAATGAATTAATAATTTGTCATTTATTAATTAATTCACAAAAAGAGGAATAATTAGTTAGCCAATAAAATTAAACATTTAATTGTGACATGAAGACCTAGGATAAATAAACGAATTATTTAACCTAGAGGGAGAAATGACAAACAGGGTTAACTGAATAAAATCATGAAACCCTAAAAGATGAATTAGAAATGCAAGGATGACAATTAGGTCTTGACAAAGGATAATTGATATCGATTCGATTTAATCATGATTCTGATTTGTTAAAAGACCAACGCTGACAAACAATTTGATTGATAAATGCACCAATTGACGAGGAACAATGAATAATTGATCCAAATTGACAAAGACGACGATCGATGACAAATCAATCGCAAAATGACAAAATTGACAAGAGGACAAGGATCGATGACAAAAATAGATTGCAAAACGAAAAGATTGAAAATGACCATGATCGATGACAAATCGATCGCAAGATGACAAGATTAAAAGTGAGAACGATTGATGACAAATCGATCACATGATGACAAGATTGATAAGGGGACAAAACCCTAATTAGGATTGACGATGTCCAAAATGATGACAAATTAGCACGCATATTGATGTCACAAGATAAGATTGACCAAAATCATGACTGAAGATTATTGTCGACAAGACCAAATTCGAGAGCGAGATAAATGAAGAATGCAGAAGGACTCGATGCTTGCAAATGATAAAGACCAAATGCATGACATAGGAGAAATGTTAATGTGATGCAAAAACTCTAAAATGAGGTAACGTGCCAATGTTAAAGTATGACTCCGCAAGCGTTGACCATTTTTAGGTGTTTACATTTTGCCCCTCTTTGAGACAATGCAATTTTAAGCATTGTTTCAAAGGACAATAATGAAAATGCCCCAGATGCTGACAATGACATATGAAAATGCCCCAGACAATAACAATGACATATGCATGCCCCCTCGAGGAATTGGCAGGAAACATGCAGAAAAGAGGCCAATTGATCGATAATAATGATAGAATATGATAGGATCGAATGGACTGCCAATCGGAGATCGGATACATGAAGGACAAGCAATTAAAGATGCAAAAGACTGTGACTAACATAAGATGGAGAGGGTGCATGTCCATCTATGCATTGACAAAGATCTATAAATGAGACAAAGAGAGTGAAAATTGCTCATTTGCACTAGCCCAAGAGGAGAATTTGTTGCTTTGGAAAAGGACACTTGCAAAGAGATGGTGAACATTCCAATGGTAGATCACCTAAGAGAATTTGTACACACGTATAGATGACCAGAAGATGCGGGAGCAGTGGTATGTATCTCAAAAACCCATGTTTTCAATTTTATGAATTTGACTTGCTTGCGAGACATTGCGGGGCCCACAGGGGATGCAGAAAGTGACTTTTGCGCTTGTGTAGGGCGAATCCTATGCTTTTGTGGGGTCTTTTGTGCTTGTGTAGGGGTACATAGGCATAGGTTATATGGCATAGGTGTAGGAGACACAACACAGGTGCAGTTGTGCCCTGGGAACTTAATTTAGGTGAAAAACAGCATGCAAATGGTCCGGAAAGGGGGGATAAGGGTAGGATAGGTTAGAATAGCTTAGAAACACCTTGATTTGTGGATGAAATGAGGAAATGCAACGCGTAGGAGAAAACCCTAAAACTGACAAAATGTGCCCCAATTGTGATGCAGAGTCGATAGTATCCATTGATCACGCGAGAGAATCGACCAGACTGCTTCATGTTACGACATAGGCTCAGGAGCACAGATAGAGATACACTAGAAAGACTTGAGATATACTATATCAAATTCATACTCGAGATTAGGGCAAACATAGGACTACTTACCGCATTGGCAGAGTGATGGCATTCGGAGACCTCCTCTTTCCATCTGGTGACTGGAGAGGTGACTGTGACACTAGAGGATGTATGGCGTATCCTCCACATTTTGATTCATGGGGAGATGGTAGAGTATGACCCAATGACAGGGAGAGACACTTTGTGCAGATTGTTTGAGTGCGACGTAGATGATTTGGATATCGTAGAGAGGGGGATCGGCTGGGAGACCATGGCATCAGAATATGATCGACGATATGTGGTGATAGCAGTGGTGATAGCATGTCTACTAGTAGGAGACAAATGAGGACATGGATTCCCTATTAGATGGGGAATAGTGCTAGAGCAGATGGTGATAGAGGGGATGGTGTATGCGTGGGGACCATGTGTACTAGCTATGCTATATTTTCAGCTGCATTAGATAGCATATCAGGGAGTGTAGACTTTGAGCTGTGGAATCACATTGCTACAGGTATGGGCATTTGAGCACATAGCCATATGTCGACCGATTGTAGAGAGACAAGTAGTACCACATCATCCATATGTGTGTTGCTATGGAGGAGCATTGAGACAGGGTCCTTTTGGATACATATTGTATTGGCGACACGAGCTAGACAGACTAAGAGAGTTCACATGGAGGCCATATCATGATTGCCCTGGATGGTCAGATGATAGTGATGAGCTACTATATTGTAGATAGGAGAGGTACCTGATCAGGCAACCAGTGAATCACCAGAGAGTGATTGAGATGTACCTACCAGAGAGATTCAGACGACAGTTTGGAGAGAGGCAGGATGTAGCTAGAAGGACTGCACACTTTGCTCGATCTCACAGAGAGATGAGTCAGTGGGGGTGTATGATTCAGCCACACTTTGTTAATAAGGTTAAAACTTATCCTACCAGTATAACATTAATTCATCTCCCCCCCCCCTCTCAATGTTATTGGATTCTAACAATTGGTATCAGAGCATGGTGCCTTGGAGTAAGTCTAACAACTTAAGGAGGATCCTAAATCTGGAATCCATGGAGATGAGTATGGAAAAACAACTTGAAGTAGCACTTGAAGACAATGATGCTGAGAGGATTAAAAAATTGAAGTTACAAGATGAGTTGAACTTTGGAAAGGAATTCATTCTTATATTACAGGAGAGGTTATCATCTCCTCAAGCTAGAAAGAAGGAACTTTTACAAAATCAAGATTATGAAGAGAAGAATGCCCTTAAAGAACAATGTCAGAAGTTGAGCTAGGAGAATAGTGTCATGAATAATAAAATGCAAGCCCTAACTATGAAGATGTCTAAGGAGATTGAAGACCGGAAGAAGAATGAAGAAAATCTTGGCAAATCTCTAAAAGACAGATTTGAGGAATGCATTAGGCTGGCACATGAGAATGATATGTTGAGAACTAAATTGGTACAATCCTAGAATAATGAGCAGGAGTTGGAAATATTGATAGCAGTCCTAAGAGGAGATCTGGATACTACAAATGAAGACAAAGACAAGTTTAAGGCTAGTTATGCAAAGCTTGATGAGTTATTGAAGCATCAAAGGCACAAGGGAGACATTAGAGGTCTTGGGTTTGCGCATAGAGAAAGCTCCAGTACTGCAAATGTAGTTGAAGCAACTAGGTAGAAGGAGAATCCACCTATCAACCAGAACCAGAAATCACCAGTAAGGAAACCTAATGCACATAAATTTAATGGTAGATGTTTTGTTTGCAATAAATTTGGTCATATGGAAAGACATTGCAGAAATAGAGAAAATCAGGATAATAATGTAGTTCCCAGTTAGTGTTCAAACTGTAAGAAGTATGGTCATAGGATAGAAGATTGTAGAGTGAATGTGAGATGTCATGCATGTGGAAAGTTTGGACATATGGCTAATCAATGCAAGTCAAGGATTGATCAAGGATATAGTAAGGCCATTCAGAAAAATAATGTCGCTTGCTATACATGCAACAAAATAGGACATATTGTTAAATTCTATAGAAGCAAGAATAATCTGGTAGGAAATGATGAGAAAGGAAAACAAAAGGTTTATGATATCCGGAAGGAGTATGAGAAGAAATGGGCTAGGAAATCTGAATATCAACCGACAGAGACAAACAACCGAGTTACTCAACCAACAGAGAAGAATGTTCCTGCACTAACAAGAAACTCATTTGGTAACTAAGGTATTAGCCTTAGAGCGAGGCAAATTAATCATAGATCTTGCATTACCCCTGGTAGCAGTCTGAAAGCTTGGTTTATATCTTGAAGAAATCAGATATAGATATAGCTCTCGAATCTGGTAAGAGTATTCAAGTCATTCCTCCTCTCTCAGTTGCTGAATTGATTAATCAAATAACTAAAGATGGAATTTTGAGCAATATCCTACATTACCATGTACGTATGGATGATAAGGAACAAATGGAGATTGAGGAAGCAGTTTTGTTATACTTATATATATAATAAAACATTACTTGAGATTGAAAAACAAATACTGGGAGATTTGTACAATAAACTAGATGCTAGGAGATTGTTTGTAGTTGAAGAGGATAAATATATAAAGATGTAGGAGTTGTTGATTGTTTGTGGTGCTATAACCGATGAGGAGATGCAGTAGTGTCTGGAATATGCAAATATAACAATTTTCTAGATCAGATATTGGCATGTGAGTCTCATGGTGGGTAGAGTAAATTAAATAGTTAAGGAGACCCATGAGGCATGGGTAAAATTCTTTGTAGATAAATATAATTTATTTACTCCATCGGTATTCCCTCCTAAATATGGTATTCAAGACATCTCAACTGGTGGCAAGGTGAAAGGTATATAGGGTATGGATCCATCGATTTGGGAACAAAAACTAACAGAGGATATTCCTCCAGCATAATCACCTGTACACAATATAGAGAAATAGGTAGATAGCATTGAAGTTGTACATGGTAAGCAGGATACACTAGAACAGAACATTTCGGATGTAGAGGTTATTGATGTGAATATAGATGATAAAAAGGTTGATGATATTGAACCTATGACATCAAATATACATATAGAAGAGGCTAAGGTTGAGTAGGTTATTGCACCAAGTGGCGAGGCCACTGGTGCCAGTCAGCAGGTTGGAGAGTCTAGTCATTCATTATTGGCACTCGACTCATCTAGTCTAGTTGAATTTGGATAGAGTAATATTGAGCAATTGAATATTTTTGAATTCATGTTTGTTGCATCTTAGAAGTTAAGGAAGGAAGGATCAAAAGACAAGCAAGTCATTGAGCAAGTCATTCTGATTCTGCTCCAGCTAATTCCAAGATACACTAGTCCGGTAGCTAGCCCATTTGGTAAGCTTAAGAGTTTGACATAACACATTGCAAAATATCAAACCGATAGTTAATAGTGAGGTACAATTCAGCTAGGAATGTCACCTATGACAATATGATCACATTAGACAAGGCCAAGGTGATAGAGCAACTAACAAAGATTGATGAGGCTCTTAATCAATGAAATTGTATATATAGGTCTTGTACTAACACCGACAAACTTACAACTGACCTGGAGGTAAAAATAAAATCAGTAAAGGCCTAGTTGGAACATCTAGCTAACAATTTTGATGGTACTCAGACATTGACCAATGCTATTGATGGTCAGATTTTGGTTACACAATCAGAGATATCAGCCCTAGAGAAAGATATGGACATATTAATCTGACGAGCTAGAGAGTTGAGAGGATTGGTTTGTCCCTGGTTGAACACTTTGTTACTTCGTAAGTGGGAAAGTATATAATTGATGAATACACCTAGATCAACAAACCTAACAAAAGAAGAACTATATGCATACATTCTTGATGGGTTTGGATCTATTTTGGGAATATTAAAAACTGGTTGGGATACTTATGTAGGATTTTTGGAGGGTGCTTACTTGGATATATTCAAGTACATCTGGATCCACTAAACACATTTTGATTTCATTGTTTCATTTATTTTCCTTGGCCATTGTCATTGATGTCAAAGGGGGAGAGGTTGTTGTGAAATTTTTTAAGGGACATAAGAAATAATGTATAGCTCAGGGGGAGCAGGGTCAGTTTTGGTCATCAATTTTGGGAGGAACCGGGAAAACTCTTCAACGATCCATTTTTGACATGAGTGTTGCCATCAATGCCAAAGGGGGAGATCATTGGCAATTGACACTCATTCGATTTAGTCATGCTGACATTGATGGCAACATGCATCATCTTCTATTGGATGATGGACTTGAAAAGCACTGAGAGGGGGGAGTGAATTAGTGACACCAAAAATATAACTACTTCAAACACTAACTGGTAGATGAACTTAACAAAACTTTTAAACACAATGTATGTAATCCAGAATGTTATAACAATGTCCACAATAAGTAAAACATCCACCATAACACAAGTTTTTGTATGTGGAAAACCCAAATAGGTAAAAACCACGGTGAGATGGAACTCACAAGTTAACTATCTACAGTTTTAGATAACTAACTGGTTAGGGTCTACAAAGTGCTCTGCTAGGAGGGAATCTTGTTAGAGATCCCAAAGCTTGATTAGAATCTTATACCTTGTTAAAGGTAGTACCCTGTTAGAAGTAACCTCAGTGGAGGATTTCTAAATCCAAACTAATGG
Organism: Cryptomeria japonica; assembly: GCF_030272615.1. Lineage (NCBI taxonomy): Eukaryota > Viridiplantae > Streptophyta > Pinopsida > Cupressales > Cupressaceae > Cryptomeria > Cryptomeria japonica. Next base: position 87,275,428 of record NC_081410.1, read on the forward strand.
ATCACCCTGTTAGAGGATTTATACAAAGAAGCTTGCTCGAGCTTACCTAGTTAGGGGATTTGAATTCTTCTGTGATTGTTAGAAAACAACAAGATTGGTTTGATCTATCTAAGTAGCACAATACTTGCTTGATCAGATCCTTCTAAACATATTCAACACTGCTCTTCGGCATACTCTACAACTTAACTCTTTTGACTTTCACACACAACATATCACTTTCACTCATATGAAATAATTAATTGTGATGTCAATATATACACATTAAGATTTCATGTCGGCCCAAAGAAATCATAACACAATTTTCCTGGGTGTAGTGTATCTGGTCAAGTGATCATAATTCATCACAAAAATATCACCAAAATTTGTCGGTGTGATAACTCTACATGATTTGTGGCAACTCATCACAAAATCAACAAATACTGATTGGAACAATCAATACCGGTTAGAGTTAAATATATTAACCATTATACTTGAATCTCCTGATATAATCTACGTTTGATATTCAATTTTGATGCCGATTAATGTGTATCTACTGCTTGTCTTCTATGCATATACCACTTTGTCACAAAGTACCGGTTAGGGATAAACCTCTTAGTATAACCTCTAGCATATTGGTTGTAGAATAAACAACTTGAAGTTACACTGGTAGACAATATAAACATATGTGTGTGTATGTGTTTCATCAATGACAACATATGATGAGTATATTACAATCATCATCAAGCCAACAATATCCCCCTTTGGCATTAATGGCAACACTTAGAAAATTTTACAGTAATACCACTAAGTGTGCATACAAAACAAAATTTACACATATATACATGCTCCCCCTTAATGCATACATTATACAAAATTTTCATAAACACACATACATATTTGTACTCCCCCTTTGACAACAATGCCAAATTGAAAAAGTAAAATATATATATATATACAGAAAATTTGTATTAAGGTATTCAGAATATACAATAAAAAGTTTATGCATTAGCTAGTCTCATAAAAATATCATTAAAGTTGTACTTCAACTATGATATGGCATTTGTCCATGTCGCTAGCATGTTCTTAGTGTACTCTTTTGTAGACATGTTGTTTATGGAATTCTTCCATCGAATCTGATTTACAGGTTTCTGGAGTTGCTAAGATAGCTTCTAAATTTGAGTAGGCTCTCTATAGTATGTCCACATGTGATGTGAGTAGACTCTTGAGTTCCTTGAGAGACAGAAGTCTCTTTGCCTTCTCATGATCATAAGTCTCCAACCTATTATGCAAATTATCTACAGATTTGCTAAAAGCAAATGTAGAGTCTTGAAGTGGGATATATGCATTGCATATCCTTTCTAGATATTGCTCTGTTTATGTTTGTCTTTTTGTGATATCAGAATAACAAAATGAAACATTAGAGGTAGAAGCAAGATACTTTCCTCCTATTTCAATAGCTTTTCTCAACAAATCTTTATTATGTGGTAGAGCCATTTTGCCATTATCAATGTCCTTTGGAAGTTTCTCTCCATAATTCTTCTTGTGACTTTTCTCAACATAGGTTAGTGCTACTTCTTGAAGTGACTTGAATTGATCAGATGTGATAGTAACCAACTAACCAAGTTTTGTAATAGGGGATGTCAGATGTGTTGTAGAAGTTTCTGGTAGTAGACCAGATAAAATATCTATTGCATTCTGAATAATTTCTTCCTCAATCCTTTGCTCTTTAAGTCTCTTCTTATGCGCTCTAGATTGCATAACACTTGTAATATTCATCATTATAGATGTGCTCATGTTGTCAACAATGATATGCCCTAAAATTCCTAATAAGTCATCATCCTCATCAGTCTGCGGAGTGACTAATGGCTTTGCCGGTTCAGAGGATGTAACCTTAATGATTGTTTTCTCTAGATTTTTCTCTGCTTCCCGTTCAGAAGTCTATGCGATAAATTTGTCCATAGACTCCTTCTTAGTATCTTGTAAGACTGGTGGGGATTGGGGTTTCTCTGGTTATTCTATTTCCGGTGGATTGTCCACTTTTGGTTGAGTTGCCGGTTCCTCAACTAAAGTAATTTGTGTATCAGTGATTTAAGGAGGTTCCATATCGAGTGCAGTGTTGTACTCTCTAGATAGATCAACTGTATCCTAAATATCATCATCAACATGAATAGTGGTGTCATCCTTCTTCTTGATAGGATAGACCTCATCAGCTTGTACAATCTCTTCTTCATCCATTTCCGGTCGATTAACAACATCTTCCTCATTCTTAGAGGAATGGATGAGTTCTTCCATCCATTTGGTTTCATAGGATATTTGATGGTTCTCAGTTTCAATAATTGCCCTCTTTCCATTGAGTAGTTTCAATCTCCTTGCTTTGAACATAAACTGAGCTTTGTACCGATTGACTAAAGCACTAATTTTATCTTTAGAAAATTCAAGAAAATATTGTACAATTACTTCATCAATGATTTCTTTTTCCAATTTTATAGCTTCCTCTCATTTATCTAACAAAATAGTGTACACAAAATTTGAGATATCCTTTTCAAGATCATGTGGATTTCTATTGTAATGACACAAACAAGTGATTACATGTTGAATGATTTGCTTCTTCTCATCTTCAGTGAAGGAATCAAAATGCTCTTTGACATTGTCAAACTTGTTCCTCCCTAATGTCTTCATTGTTCTTTCAAAATGGGTATTAGGCTTGTAAGTTTCTATATCAATAGGCATAGTTGCCTTTGACACTTCCTTTACTGTCTTTGCTACTCTACCAGTAGCTTTCTTCTTCTTAGGTTCTTCTTCAGTATCAGTACCCTTAGATTCTGCTTGGAGAATTAACTTCTGACCTCTTTTCTTTGTCACATTCTCCTTCTTTGTATAGACTTTAGGTGTCAGTTCCTTTTTGGTTTGGATACTCCAAGTCACCCTTGTATTCTTTATCACCGAAGGTGCTTCATCATTTTTCTTTTTCTTTCCTTTCCCACTTATGGCAAGAACAATACTATTTTTGGCTTGTGCATCCTGGAATACCACAATATCTAGTTTTGCCTTCTTTTTATCTTTAGGAGATGCTAATAGGTTATTATCATAACTTGTTAGGTCCTGGAGACAACTGAGAGGGGGGAGTGAATTAGTTGTCCAATAAATTCAACCAAAATTAACTTAATGAAAACTTAATGCTTAATACCGGTAAACCAAACTTTATGCCGATGGCCAGTTTTATCAGTTAGTTGTAGTACCGGTAAAGATTAATGCATGAAACAAAAAGACAACAACATCCACAACACATAACACAAATATTTGTATGTGGAAATCCTGTAAGGGGAAAAAACATGGTGGGAAGCCTTACCCACAATCAAATGATACTACTGCAGATAGTATGTGTGTACAATATAGATTTTGCACATGCAAAAAGGCCAGCTGCCTAGAGCTCGCTGCTCAATCACAAAATGAGAGTCACACTGACTATAATTGGATGGGTAAATCCAGTGATAATGTACTGCATAAAATATTATCTTCATATGCTAGATTTAGTACCGGTTTAGTTCAGATTGCCTTCACAAAACCTTCCTTCAACCTTCAAATGATGTTTGCGTGTATAGATTTATTTATTTTTGCATATACCTTATTAGAATTATTTTCCGCAATCACATTTCAATCTCACAAATGAGATCTTACATTTATACCATAACCTAAGACCAATTGAATAGGTCGGCTCACTAAAAGATATTACAATAAAATCAATTATAAATAAATCAATATCCGATGCATGATGTCAGCTCAATGCATTTACAATAAAAATAAATCATCTCCATAATGTGTCGTGTTGATCTAGAATAAATATGCCTTTGTATTTGCCGGTAACAACAAATATGCAAACCCGAATAAACAAATAACCAAATCACCAAGATAAAGTGATTGAATAATGTCTTTAACATAACCAACTAGTCTCCAAGTCATTCCAAGTGCCGGTGAACAATATAATCTGCTAGTGAACCAAATACCGATGATTGTGCATAAGTCTCTAACTTGCCAGTGAACATAACCAAAGATCTCCAAGTGCTGATAAGTGTTGACAACTGATGATAGGTGTTGACATCAATGACAAAACCATATCAACATATCCAAAATTCCAACAATCTCCCCCTTTGGCATTGATGGCAACACAAGATGGAAATACCATCAAAGTGCCAAAAACCAAAAACCAACAATCTCCCAAAAATGCAAATGCAAATACGGAGAGTAATCAATCTCTCCAACAATCTCTCCCCCTTTAACATCAAATGCCAAAGCATTACAAAAACTAGTTTCAAATACAAAATACCAACTTATTATACCAACTACTCCCCCTAAGAAGTATCTCTCCTCATCAAAGCCAGAAAAATATTTATCTGTTAATTCTATCGGTTGATGACAAACATCAACTGTCTAAGTCTCTACCAGTGGGGGTAGGACTCCAAGTTTCTCTCTGAGATATTCAAAAGTCTCCTTAGGCAAAAGTCTTGTAAAAATATCTGCAATCTGCTCTTTAGTATTCACATAAACCAATTTCATTTCTTTTTCTTCAACATTCTCTTTTAGAAAATTGAATTTGATAGAAACATATTTAGTCTTAGAATGGAATACTGGGTTCTTTGATATATCAATTGCTGCCATATTATCATAGTAAACAGTTATAGGTTCCTTGCATTTTACCTTTATGTCCTTGAACATTTGTTTGATCTATAATACCTGTGTACAGTTAGTTGCTGTTGCAACATATTCTGATTTTGTTGTTGATAGACTTGTACAACTTTGTTTCTTGCTCAACCATGAAATTAGTCGACTACCAAGAAAAAATGCTCCATCAGTGGTGCTTTTTCTGTCATCCACATCTCCTACCGAATTAGCATCTGTGTATGCACATAGGTAAAAATTTTCATCTCTAGGATACCATAAACCAAGATTTGTAGTGTTTTGTAGGTACCGAAAAATCCTTTTTACTGTTGATTCATGATTTTCTTTAGGATTACTCTAAAATCTTGAAACAATACATACTGCATTCATAATATTAGGTCTTGTTTGTGTCAAATATAGTAAACCTCCTATCATAGACTTGTATCTAGTCAGATTAACACGTGTTGATTCATCCTTCAAAGATAATTAATCAGTTGTAGTCATAGGTGTGCTTACCGGTTTACAATTTTCTATGCCAGATGTCTTTAGTAATTCCTTCAAGTACTTAGATTGACATAGGAATATACCTTTATCAGTCTATGAAATCTGCAATCCTAAAAATAATTTTATCTCTCCAATCATAGACATTTCAAATTCTTGTTGCATTTTGTTAGAAAAGTCTTTACACAAACCTTCTTCTCCTCCAAAGATTATATCATCAACAAAAACTTCAATAACCAAGATGTCATCATTAGTCACTTTAAAGTATAGATCGTTGTCAGCATTACCTTTAGTGTAACCAAGCTTCAAAAGATATTTGTCCAATCTAGCCTACCAAGCTCTAGGAGCTCGTTTCAATACATATAAAGCTTTCCTTAACACGCAAACCATGTCTTTGTTATCTATCAAAGAAAATCCATCAGGTTGTTCAATATAAACTTCTTCTTCAAGATCTCCATTAAGAAATGCACATTTAACATCCATTTGATATACTTTGTAGTTCTTGTGTGCTAAAAAAGCCAATAAAAGTCTGTTTGCCTCAATTCTAGCTACCGATGCAAAGGTTTCATTGTAATCAATTCCTTCTTTCTGTGAATATCCCTTACACACTAATCTTGCTTTGTTTCTAATTACTTTACCAGCTTCATTAAGTTTATTTCTGAAAACCCATTTAGTTCCAATTACATTTTTGTCTTTAGGTTGGGGAACTAATGAACAAGTGTTATTCCTTTCAATTTGTTCCAATTCATCTTCCATAGCTCTAATCCAATATTTATCTTCACATGCCTCATTAATTGATGTAGGTTCAATTTGAGAAATAATACATACCTCTTCATTTTCCAATCTTCCTCTAGTCATAACTCCTTGAATTTTGTTTCCAATTATCTGATCTTTAGAATGATTCAATATTACATACCGGGGTGTTTTTACTTGTTGTTGTTCTTTAGTGACTGTTGAATCTCCAGATGATGTCAGTGTAACTGGATCACCATTTTGTACCGGTGTATTCACAATAGGTTCATTTGTGATTATCTCTATTGCCGGTTCAGAGTCTGTGTACCTTGAATTTCCTCTAAACTGTTCATCAATCTTCACATTTGCACTCTCAACAATTTTCTGCAATCTTTTGTTAAAACATTTATATACCTTTCTCTTAGATGAATAACCAAGAAATCTTCCTTCATCACTTCTAGGATTAAATTATCCAATATACTCATCTCTTCTAATATAGAATTTACTTCCAAATATTCTGAAATATTTAAGAGTAGGAGTATTACCAAACCATAGTTCATGTGGGGTCTTACTGGTTTCACCTCTGATGTGAACTTTGTTGAATGTATAAACTGTTGTATTGACTGCTTCTCTCTAGTATATATGAGGTAGATTTTCTTTTGATATCATACTTCTGGCTGCATCTAAGATAATTTTGTTTTTTCTTTCCACAACTCCGTTCAGTTGGGGTGTCTAGGGTGCTGATAATTGTCTTCTGATCCCATTCACTTCATAGAATGTATTAAATTCCTTAGATGTGAATTCACCTCCTTGATCTGATCTCAAACATTTTATTTTCTTGCTGGTTTCATTTTCTACCATCACCTTGAATAGTTTGAATTTCCCAAATGCTTCAGATTTCTCCCTAAGAAAAGTAACCCAACACATTCTAGAATAGTCATCAATGATTAGCATAAAATACCTATCTCCTTGTATACTTCTAGTTCTTGCTAGACCACATAAATCAATATGAATTAAATCAAGAACATTATTAGACTTTTCTTGAATACTCTTGAAAGTTTCTCTAACTTGCTTTCCAAATTGACATTCCTTACATATCGGATTGTGAGGTTTAACAATCTTAGGTAAATCTCTTACCGCCTTAGTAGTACCAATTTTCACAATACAATCAAAATTTACATGGCAAAGTCTCTTACGCCATAACCAACTTTCATCAATATGTGCAATCAAACATGATTTCTCATTGTTGTTCAAATGAAACATATTACCTTTAGTCTGATTACCAGTTGCAATTTCCAAACCAGTTCTATTTAAGATTTTTCATTTACCATTCTTGAATTGTAACTGAAATCCTTTCTCAACTAATTGACCAACACTCAAAATATTATGCTTCAAACCTTCAACATAGTAAACATTATCTGTATTGTGCTTAACATCAAAAGATATAGTGCCTTTTCCTTTGATCAAACAAGCTTTATCATCTCCAAATCCTACTAGACCTCCATTGTATTCCTGAAAGGTTAAGAATTTACTCTTATCACTAGTCATGTGATGTGAACATCTTGAATCAATAATTCATTCATCCTTATCTTCAACGTTAGCTTCCAGGGCATGCTCTACCGGTTGAATAGTAGGTGCTGGTTGATCTTCTATTATACCAACAAAAGCCCATCCATTATCTACCAGATCTTCATCAGAATCATCAGTAACTCCTTCATCAAAATAATAAAAATATTTGTCTCTATTCTTCTTAAACTTGTATTTTTGATAGTCAGGGTTAGGCTTATATGTTCTTTTAGCTTCTTCTCTTAATCTTGCATGTCTATCATGACATCTAGAAGCCATATGACCAATCTTATTACAGTTAAAACATTTAAAGGGTGCTTTACCTTCATACTTACTTCCAATTGGACCTTTCAGCATTTTCCTTGCAAATAGTGCTTCAAGTTCTTCAAGTTCTTCAAGTTCTCTCCTACTTTCTTCAAATTCTCTTGCATAGAAGGCTTTCCAATTAGATTTATCAGATAATGATGATGATGTTGCAGATGATGATGATGATGATGCCTTGAAAGCTAGATCTATCATTATAGTAGTAACAGGACCAAATTCCTCAAGTTTAAAGGCTAAAAGTTTTCCAACCAAGGTGTCTCTAAATACTAATGCATTAAGCATTGTTCTCAATTCATTTATAGCAGTAAATTTCATTTTATATGCTAGTGACAAAGCTCTTAAGACCTTAGAAACAATCTCATCTTCACTTAAGGTTCCTCCACAACATTGTATACTCAAAACAATTTCATTTACTCTTTCCATAAAAGCATAAATTCTTTCTTGTTCTTCCATTTTCAGACTTTCATACCTGACCTAGAAGCATTCAAGTTTTGGAATTTTGAACATGGAATCTCCTTCATTCAATTTTTCCAGTTTTTCCCAAATAGCTTTAGTAGTAGATTTGTCTAACAATCCCATGACTTGTTGATTAGACAATGCGCTCAAAAGTGTTTCTCTTGCTTTGAAATCATTTTCATCTTTAGCCAACGTAGGTGGATTAGGTTTACCTTGAGTAGGAGTACTATAACCATTCTTTGTAACATCCCATATGCCCTTTCCAATGCAATTCAAATGTGTCTTCATCTTGATCTTCCATATGCCATAGTTAGTTCCATCAAGTTTCGGGTTGTCCTTCCTGAAATAGTTAGAAGACATTGGATCTCTTCAAGTTGTTAAAGCTCAGCAAAAAGAGGACTAGGCTATGATACCAATTGATAGGTCCCAGAGACAACTCAGGGGGGGGGGGGGGGAGTGAATCAGGTGTCCAATAAATTCAACCAAAATTAACTTAACCAAAACTTAATGCTTAATACCGGTAAACCAAACTTTATGTCAGTAGACAGTTTTATTAGTTAATTGCAGTACTGGTAAAGATTAATGCATGAAACAAAAAGACAACAACATCCACAACACATAACACAAATATTTGTATGTGGAAACCCTGTAAGGGGAAAAACCATGGTGGGAAGCCTTACCCACAATCAAATGATACTACTATAGATAATATGTTTGTACAATATGGATTCTACACATGCAGAAAGGCCAATTGCCTAGAGCTCACTGCTCAATCACAAAATGAGAGTCACACTGACTACAATTGGATGGTTAAATCCAATGATAATGTACTACATAAAATATCATCTTCATATGTTGGATTCAGTACTGGTTTAGTTCTGATTGCCTTAACAAAACCTTCCTTCAACCTTCAAATGATGTCTGTGTGTATAGCTCTACTTATTTTTGCATATACCTTATTACAATTATTTTCCACAATCATATTTCAATCTCACAAATGAGGTCTTACATTTATACCATAACCTAAGACCAATTGAATAGGTTGACTCACTAAACGATATTACAATAAAATCAATTACAAAAAAATCAATATCCGATGCATGATGTTGGCTCAATGCATTTACAATAATAATAAATCATCTCCATAATGTGTCGTGCTGATCTAGAATAAATATGCCTACCAATGTTTATCCTGGACCTATTTTCTGGTAATAGAAAATATGCAAACCCAAATAAACAAATAACCAAATCGCTAAAACCAAGTGATCAAATAATATCATCAACATAGCCAAGTAGTCTCGAAGTCATTCCAAGTCCTGGTGAATAATATAATCTATCGGTGAACCAAATACTGGTGACTGTACATAAGTCTCTGACTTGTCAGTGAACATAACCAAAGATCTCAAAGTACTAATAAGTGTTGACAAGTGATGATAGGTGTTGACATCAATGACAAAACCATATCAACATATCCAAAATGCCAACATAACCAACTAGTAAGTCATGGTTCACCTCATAACTCATATCTTCCATTTCTTCTTTCCTTGGCTCAATTGCTTGCATCAAATAAAAATTTGTGGTAATTGTGAAAACAATGTCTTTTGCAAAATGACTTACCACATCTTCAGGCAACCTCATTCTCATGCTCATATTCTTCTGAAACTCATTGAAATACTTATTTATAGCAAGAGGGAAAGTATTCTTTACAACCTTGATGTTGTTCTTCATTTGCACAAATACTGGTAGGTCCTTTAACCATTCAATATCGCCTATTCCCAGTAGAAAATTTTGAAAATAAAAGAATAACCCAACCAATAGTTGTCCATACTTGAACTTTAGACTGTTGTCCTTTTTAATAGATTGCAAATTTAGAAAAAGTTGTCTCCTAATAGCCTCGCAAAGATCATAATCTGCGTTTTCAACTATCATCTTGTAAGCTATATGAATTGTTGCAGATGGAACACTATTTAGTCTACTGGAGTAAAATACCTGGTATCTTATCACCATTTCTACCAATTTCATCGTTGGGCCTCTGATATTGTTAACAGAAAAGGCACGCTTATCAGATGTTGAACCGATTAGTGAGAATACCGTCTCTTTTGAAATTCATCTCAGCTCAGGTACTTCACCAGTTGATAAATAACCAGTTGCAGCCTAAATGGCTTCCTTGGTAATTGTGTGAGTTTTCTCTAAGTACATGTTCTCACCATGAGCCTGACTCAAAATGATTCTAATATGCTCTTCATTAAAATCTTCTAGAAAATAAGTGGCATTGTGAAAACCTTTCTTGAAAACCCTAGCATACTATGTTTTAATCTTTTCATTCTCATCACAAAGGGATTTTAGCTAAGTGTAAATGTATAGTGATCCTAGATCCTCTATCTTACAATCAATATAACTTGACAAATCTCCTTTTACTAAAACTCCACTAGGAACTTGTGATAATGCATTATACGACACAATTTGTTCCGCCTTACAACTTCCATTGGCTCAGATGTAATCATTAACCTTTCTACCATCTTTGAAGATGATGCCATTTTAGATGAACAAGATTTGAAGCAGGATTTTCAAAGAAATACCTTTACTTATGCATGTTGCCTCGTTTATCGGTTGAATGCCCAAGTGCACACCAATTTGATCTTCTGTAACCTTCAAATCAGCTTGATTGCAAATCACAATGTAACTTTGACAATTATCAGCCAACAAACTCTTTTAGCTCAGCAAGTGCTCTAAATTTATTTCTTGAATGCATTAGGGTAAAAATGACAAAGTAAAAACTCACTTTTATCCTTTTTACCTACTACATTAAATGCTCACCTATTAGGGTTACAAACCCCAATTTCACCACTCAAGGAGAAAATTGGTTGATAACATATTGACAAAAGGTTATCAAAATTTCATGCTTCAAAATTATCTTACTGCTCATTCATCTCAAGGGGTCTGGAGGTGGATTTACCGTTGAGCTCCTGTTAGCCATATTTAAAAGGCTTAATTCATTGGTGCAGTGTTCTCTTCAGTGGGTGAAGGAACAATTTCTTCTCCAGGTGAATCATCAGTTTTCTTATTCCATATTTGATTCATTTCCTCTCTAGTTTCTTCAACATCAACTTTCTACTTTCCTTTTCGATCCTTAGAATAATTGATCAGTTTGATATTTCTGGATCTACATAATTTTACTAAGAGCCCCAATTTGTTACAGCAATAGCAGGCCATACCAAATGATGTCCAAGGTCCTACATTTCCTCTCCTAGTTCTTCTTCTGCAGTTCATAGCCACATGACCAAAGTTATTAAATTTGGTGCAAATGACATTTGTTACCTTTTCCATCTCAAATGGACTAAACCGGTTGCCATAGGGTCTTTGCCAGTTCAGGTTGACCCGGTTGTCAAAATTCCTCATCTAGTTGCCATTCAGTCTTGGATGCATATGTGGTACAGGACTGCACTCAATAAATCTATGTCCATACATTCTACATGTGAAGCAATGACCTTCAAATTTATTTTACACATACCTAGCATTAGTATTGTAGCTTGTAATTCTATTAGGTTTGTCTTTACAAACTTTTGTAGTGTGACCAAGTTTATGGAAAACAAAACAAACAGGTTTAAAGACCTTCTTACTGGTAGGCTTCTTGATCTTAGGACCAGACTTGTTCTTAAGAGTGTTTCTCTTAATATCGGAGGATTCACCTTTCTCAGATGTGTGAAAACCAAGTCCAGAGGTATCACCTTTCATCCTCTATGATTGAATTTGTTCTTCAAGCAAGGTAGAACTCTTGTAGAAATTTTCTAGTTTCCCATTAGCTTCGGTAAGTTGTTTGGTGAGATCTTGATTATGTTTTGACAGGTTCTCTCTCAAAGATGATGCTAACTCAAGATCTAGCTGTAAGTTCTCCTTCTCTTCTCTTTTAGCATTCAAATGCTCATGCAACGTAGCATTTTCTGGCTTGATCTTGGCAATCTCTTGATCTCTTTCCTTGATAAGATCTTCAGCAGCTCTTCTAGCTTCTAGTTCCCGACTCATGCAAATAGTAAGACCTTCTAGGTCTCTCCTCAAATTTAGTTTTTCACCATTTAAATTTTTGACTTCCTCGGCTAAAGAATCAATATTGGCTTCATCTGAAGAACTATTGTCAGATATCTCTAACAGTTGTTCAACTAGCTCTCTCCTTTTAACTTGTGAAGCTTTTAGTTTGACCCTAAGGGTTTCAAGTTCATTTCTGCTAGCTTCTATCTCTCTAGCCATTTCAAAGTATCTCATGTCCCCCATGGTAGTTTCATGGCTCCCTTCTAAGTGATTAGGATTTAAAGAAGTTAAGCTCTAATACCAATTGATGGACTTGAAACGAACTGAGAGGGGGGGGTGAATCAGTGACACCAAAAATAAAAATACTTCAAACACTAATTGGTAGATGAAATTAACAAAAAATTTAAACACAATGCATGTAATCCAAAATGATATAACAAAATCCGCAATAAGTAAAACACCCACCATAACACAAGTGTTTGTACGTGGAAAACCCAAATAGGTAAAAACCATGGTGAGATGGAACTCACAAGTTAACTATTTGCAGTAATAGATAACTGACTGGTAAGGGTCTATAAAAGTGCTCTGCTAGGAGCGAATCTTGTTAGAGATCCCAAACCTTGATTAGAATCTTATACCTTGTTAAAGGTAGTACCTTGTTCGGAGTAACCTTGGTGGAGGATTTCTGAATCCAAACTAATGGATCACCCTGTTAGAGGATTTGTAGAAAGAAGCTTGTTAGAGATTACCCGGTTAGGGGATTTGAATTCTGTTGTGATTGTTAGAAAACAATAGGATTGGTTTTATCTATCTAAGTAGCACAATACTTGCTTGATCAGATCCTTCTAAACATATTCAACACTTCTCTTCTGCATACTTTGCAACTTAACTCTTTTGACTTTCGCACACAACATATCACTTTCACTCATATGAAATAATTCATTGTGATGTCAATATATACACATTAAGATTTCATGTCGGCCCAAAGAAATCATAACACAATTTCCTTAGTGTAGTGTATCTAGTCAAGTGATCATAACTCATCACAAAAATACCACCAAAATTTGTCGGTGGTATAACTCATCACAATTTGTTGTAACTAATCACAAAATCAACAAATACCGGTTGGAACAATCAATATTGGTTAGAGTTAAATATATGAACTATTATCCTTGAATCTTCTGATATAATCTCTTCTTGATCTTCAATGTTGATGTTGATCAATGTGTATCTACTAGTTGTCTTCTATACATATACAAGTTTGTCACAAAGTACCGGTTAGGGATAAACCTCTTAGTATAACCTCTAGCATACCGGTTGTAGAATAAACAACTTGAAGTTACACCGGTAGACAATATAAACATATGTGTGTGTATGTGCTTCATCAATGACAACATATGATGAATACATTACAATCATCATCATGCCAACATTGTGTTGGACACTTAACTAGTACTCACCAGTATTCATGATTCATCATCTAGCATTCAAGGAAACTAACAAACTAGGAACCAGTATATGAGGTTGACATAGAAGATTGATTTGGCAGGTTTACATGGTAGCAATCAAAAGCACCAGTCACGAAGTTTAATGGATTTTTTTTTGTCTAGGTCGACATGTAAATAACTTGTAATATCATTGTAAGTCGACATAAGGCATTTATGTTTATGATTGGGAATGGTATTTAAGTCTATCTGGTTAGGCTATTTTGTAGATATACACATATAGATGTAATGTATAGTGATGTGATATTGTGAGAGCAATGTTGATCGATTGAATTTGAATATAATATTCTATAGTTGGTCTTTTTTATTGGTTTAGAGGTGTGGGATGCGAAGTAAGTTACCGGTAAGAGAGGACACAGTGAGAACTGGTATAGACAGTGCTTGAACCAAAAATCATTTGGCATAGTAGATGCAATCTCTGAGTTCAGAATTATGTTTGTAACTCCATATTTGGTGTTTGTAGTCAGTGAGGCTCCTCCTATGATGAGAAGTGCACTCTAGGCTATTGTCCTTCCTACATGTGTAGGCCCCTATTGTAATATTTATTCATTTGGATAGAAGATATTGGTCACCAATACCACTGTGGTTTTTCCTCTTTGAGGTTTCCACGTATAAATCTCTGTGTTATGGTGTATGTTCTTGTGGTTGCATCATTTCTACTTCTTGTTATATTCTTTTATGGTTACCAATTATTGAAATGCTTTTTTAATAAGGTTAAAATTGATCTTTCCGATAGAACACTAATTCACCCCCCCCCCTCTTAGTGTTCTTGGATTCCAACATTTCCTAACTCAACTTCTGACATAGATCCTTAAGATAATTCTTCTCTCCATCATCCTGATTTTGCAATCGATCACAAAGTTCTTTCCTTTTGGCTTGTGTAGATGACAACCTCTCTTGCAAAGTAAAGATGAATTCCTTCATAGATATTAGCTCATCTTGTAGCTTTGTAGTGTTGGGAGTATTTAAAATTGAGTCAAAGTTTGTAGGCCTATTTCAAAATTTTGCTCAATATGATAGAAAGGCACCTAAACGAGTCAGTCCGCATGGCCTAGTTAGCAAGGGGGTAAAATGGAGCCAGTTTATTTTCAGAGGGTAAGGCTCGGGATTCATGCCCCACACCTTTCATTTGGCCTATTCAGTGATGTTACAACTTTCAGAATTCAATTTGGATAAGTTTACGAGGTACCCATTTTGAGGGGTGAGCTGGAAGTGCATTTTAGGCACAAATGCAGATTTTATGAAGTAGCCTACTTTGAGCGATTACATCTTTTGCCCTGTTGATCGTCATGAAGAAATTCAAAGTGTATTCAATTATATGCATAAATGTGAGTGAGCTTGCAAATTTTCAAGTCTTAACGAATCCATTTGCTCAGTTTTTGAAGCCGATTCCGTTTGCAGTTTGTGTGTTTTGGCAAGTCCCTGTTTCGACAGCTAGTCGGAGCCCTGTTTCGACTAAGTGTAAAAGTTGCCTCAGTAAGTGCCATGCCATAATGTTTGTTCTGGGCTGATGTTGGTATAAATGATGAGCTACGTTTCAAATTTCAAGGCTCTACCAATCCGTTTGATCGGTTTTCAAAAGAGCTCATTTTGCCATCATTTTCAGTTATCTGCACTTCAGTGTTATATTAGTTAATCTTGCCATTTTTGTGTGCATGCCGTTTGCATCCTGTCAATTTGGTGATCTAACTAAGAATTAAAAGATTTAATATGTACTTAAAGGTACCTATGTTCTGAATTTGAGGACCCACGGAGGTCGTTTGATATTTTTGAGAAAGGCGTCATGTGTTGCCAGGACATTGATTTCATCAGGCCCGCAGTGTTGACAAAGCCAGTTGGGCATTTTCGGAAATTAATACCTCTTCGCTCGGGAATCGTCCTAAAAAACCGTTTGGTACAATTCATCCTTGTATATCAGAGTACACGCCTGTCAGATGGCGAGCTCCAGAAAGGTGTTTTGACAGGTTTGAAAATTACGTCATCGCGATTAAATGCAAAAATTGTGGCGTAATTGCCTGAAGGATGTAAAATGCAATTTTATGATCCGAAAATGGTGCCGATCGATTCCAGAGGTGTGTTTGAGGTCCGTGAAGCTTTCCAAGGGTCATTTGCATGAAAACGAATTTTTTTTTAAGTCGGACCCACTTTGGGGCCCGACCCAGCTCGACTACAATTCGCCGGTTGGACAGTGAGAGAGCCAAGAAAGTTCAAAACCAAGTGCAAATTGATATGTATGTCAGGAAATGTAGTTGAGAGGATAACCTTGGGAAGGGCTTGGCTAATGATCAGTGTTAATAATGACACAGATTTTCACTTCCGCAAAGCTCAATTTGATCCAGGAGATTGTCCAATTGATTGTTCAAGACCATGTGAAAGAGTTTGCCCTGCTGGTGCAAGTAAATTTGAAAGCTCAATTCATTACAATGATATGCCTCTTAATGCTAGCTCTATTTCCAAGTTTCCAGTTTTTCCCAAGGCAAGAGTAATTAGTGAACGTTGCTATGGTTGTGGTCATTGTTTCCCACTTTGTCCATATGGCAAAATCAGAGAAAATACATATGTTAGAACAAATGGTTTGGTTGATTGATTTCAAAGGCTGGACTATAGCTAGTATATTTGTGAAGGTAACACATGAAACAACTAAATTTTTACAGAATCATTATCCAAAAAGGCTAGGCGTGGCCATTCTATACAATCCACCAAAGACTTCTCTACAGTGTGGCTGATAGAATGTACTAAAATTCTGGTTAATGGCCCTGTGTAAAAGCCTCTGGAGCAGCGTATGAGATTGGGGAGGGATGTGGAAAACAACAATGGCATTGAAATTCCAACGTTCTCCCTCCCTATCGTAGCGTGGTGTGTGGGTTCTCCAGCGGTGGCCCCAGTTCATACTCCCCCCTTGCACTTCATAGCTCTTCCCTTGCGTGGAGTATGGTGGGAGAAGACAGTGCAAACCGCATCCAAAACGTTGCGTGCAATATGGTGTGGTGAGCTGCGTGGAGTTTAGGAGGCCATAAAAACATTCAAGCAAATGCGATTGGCTGTTGAAAGTCATAAATCCCCTCTACATGAATTGGAAGGATGGTATCCTCCAACAAGGCTGCGTGGTCTCCTGGAAAGTATGCCGATGATGTCAATGTAGAGGGTGGAAGTTTTCGGGGGATAGTAATTTAAAAGGAAAGTTTTGGGGCCGTTCAATCCAGCTTGATCCTGTTGGAGTTCTTTCACTCAAATTCGATGATGGAGAGTGTTTTCAGTGGAGTAAGGTAACAACATCCATTTATAATATTATTTTGGGGAAGCTGTATTGTGATCACTATGGAACAATGCGCATACAGGGAAGTGGTGAATACTCTTGTAAGCTAAAATTCAAGGAGCAATCTATTATTGATCGAAATCCACACTAGGTGCAAGGGTTTGTTCAAGATAGGATTGGGAATAAGGTAACTACATTAATAGGAAAATGGGACGACAGTATGTATTTTGTTCTTGGTGATGTGACATCAAAGCCAAAAGGATATGATCCAATGTCTGAAGCCTGCTTGTTGTGGAAACGAAACAAGCCTTCTAGTAATAACAGCAGATACAGCTTAACGCCCTTTGCAACAGCACTTAATGAGTTAACACCAGATCTAAAGCAAAAACTTCCACCAACTGACTCAAGGTTAAGGCCAGATCAATGACATCTTGAAAATGGTGAATATGATTTGGCAAATGTAGAAAAGTTGAGACTGGAACAGTCACAACGACAGTCGAGGAAACTCCAAGAAAGAGGCTGGTAGCCACGGTGGTTCCGTAAAGAGAAAGGAAAGGACACATATGAGTATATTGGTGGGTACTGGGAGGTCAGAGATCAAAGTAAATGGGAAGGATTTCCTGATGTATTTGGTCAGACAGTTTCTGAGACTCCAATTGATTGAAATGAGTTTTGTTGCGTTGGAGGTTCAACGCTACCCATGTTCATTACAGGTTCTTTGCAATCAGATTTTCCCTCCACATGAGCCTTTCAAGAGAATGCAAAGCAAATAAGATGCTAAAGACTCCTCCTTTGCTTAAAAATAGAGGCATTCAAGTTACAAATGAAAGGCAGCCATTAAAAACGCAGGAAAAGCTTCAAAAGGGCATTCCCAGGCTTAATCGCTTTGTCCCACATGCGCTGGGAGAAGGACGTTTTTAGTGTTTATATGCAAAAACGCACAGCAATATAATGTCTAAGCCTTAAAGGCTTTTGATACAAGGTGCCCATGGGTGCCCAAGGTGGGCCCATGCGTGAGCACGCTTCCCGAGGTGAAGGAAGAATTGACTGGATGAAGACAAAATGGACCCCATGCAGGCACGCTTCTTGAGGCAGACAGGCGAAATTTTGCAGACGAAGGCCGGGTTAACGAGCGAGCATGTTCGAGAGAGATCAACGGCTCGCGCTATTTCGCAAAGGAAGATGCACGAAGTTTAAACCCCGCGAAATAGCGAGAGTGAACGAGAGTCCTCCACGTGGCACGTAGGTGGCGGGTACAGTCAGCGGTCTAGTAGGCGGGTCCCGGTGAGGTGGCACGCAGGTGGCAGTCTAGTGGCGATGACGTGGCGGCCAAGAGGCAGTGACGTGGCCGACAAGTGGCAAAGGATGAGGTGTCATCCCAGGTGGCACCCAGTAGACCCCATCAGCCAATCAGACCCCGCCATGTGGCAAGGCATCAGAGCACATATGGAGGCAAAAAATTAAATTTTAAATGAATAAATGATATAGTTCTGACTATATTAAATTTCGAAATATTTAAATGACTGAGCACAAATGAGAATTAATTCGCCCAGGGTCTAAATTTTGGCCAAAATATAAAGTATTATATATCGCCGAAAAGCTCTCGGAGTGAGGAATCTGATTATGAGGTTAATTTTGATAAATGTGGGATATTTTGGATGCAATTTTCATGGGAAAAAAATTCAGTTAGAGAAGGGACACTTGGCAATTCAGTTACAGATTTGATTTGGTTCCCTCTCTCTTTTAATTCCGAATTCTTCTCAGTTGTAAGGGTTCCAGAACTCTGTGAGGAAGTGCTCCAGTTTTCATGGCTTCCATTTTCTGAAATTCTTGACCCAAACTTGTAAAGTTCTATGGATCTATTCAAGGTATAGAGGCTACATTGCAGGATGACAGATTGTTTTCTAGTTGCAGGTCTTACTTGTGTCAGGCATGAGTAAATTTCCCATGATATTGTCTCTGTGATATGTTTTTTCATTATTATGAATTCAATCCTCAAGGAGGATGAAATTTGTCATCTCAAGGAGATTGTGTGACTGTTGTAGGTATCCTTCAAGGAAGGTTTTAAATTCTATAGTCAGTCATGAATGATGAAATATATTTTCAGATCTGATAAAATTGTGAATGAATCAAATAGTGCATTAATATAAGGTATTGATGCATGAATATCTTGTTTAAGGAAAATAAGCTTGCATCTATGATTCATATTTGTAGTTATGTCTGTGACTCTGTTGCCCAATGAATAAGGCACTGGTCTTGCAAGTTTGGGGATGTTTTCAGATATACATTTTAAAAGATAAATCTATTTTCCCTTCATGTTTAGGGGTGTTTGTGTTCCATTCTTTCCAAGCTCTGTTTCATCCTATTGTTTATACAGATCTAGCCAATTTGTAATGTTTCCTAACCTGTTGAGCTTGTGAAATGATCTATCGGCTTAATGTTGATGCAGTTACGTGTCTATAATTGTTGTATTAAGTGCATCAAGAGGGTGTCCCCCCCTAGGTCTAGCAGAATCTGAAGTGCAGGAGGATCAATTAGGATCCTATGTTATGTTGTCCAAGCCCTGATGTGTTTTGTAGGCTGAAATTGGCCATTTCATAGAAAGATTTGCAGGTGTTCTTGGGTTATCACTTTTGGTGAACAACAAAAATGGCGACTCTGCTGGGGAGTAAATGAACTGTCAAGAGCCTCTGGTTAAGAAAGATTTAATTCATATAAGGTTGAGATTATCCCATCCGAGTCACCACAACAAAAATGGCGACTCTGCTGGGGAAGCTGGAAAGAAATTGCCTAATTTCATCCAGTTAGTCAATCCATTGTGTATGCACAGAGTGAGAAATTGAATTTACGAGTTAGAAAATGCTCTTTGTTTTGAATCTGCAAAATGATATGTGTTTCATATCATACTTTATGAAGGAGTAACAGTGAATGCATGGTTGAAAGTTGTGAGGAGTTCTTTCAGCTGTGTGTGAAATTTTTTCCCAATTCCTTATTGGGTGGCGACTCTATGGTTCATACCAATGTTAAATAGCCTGGAAGAGTGTTTATTGCAGCGAGATTGAAAGAGAAACAAAGAATTTGAATATGTGTTGAATGGTGCTCTGCTGTTCAAAATATCCTCTGTGCAAGAGGTGGCGACTCTGTGATAAAAGACCGTGCCAAAGTTGAAGTAAATCTTCCGATCTACAAGTTTTATAGCTGCAAATATCCAGGTATTTTCAGAGGATTTAAATGCAAGACATCTCTTCTGAAAGTTTGAATGTATAATGTAGTTTTCCCATTTAGTGAACAGCACTAGTTTAGAGGGAAAGAGAGAATTTCAAAATCCATTTGCATAATTATGCTGCTAAAATATTCAGTGTATATTATCCTCCGTAGTGTGCAAATGTGGAAGAACTTTATGTCAAGCAATATTAAGGAATAGATCAGTATAAGGATACTTGCTTGATGTTTTTTATTCCAGAGTGTATAATCATTTGTGGAAGTAAGAAAAATGAATAGTGAAGTTTTTCAGTTTTGTGTATTTCCACATAAAGCCATGCCTAGTAAACCAGAACAACCATATAATAGGAGAAGTTTCATCATGAACCATTATGCTGCTCTAAATTTCAGAGATATTCCGGGTTACCCAAATCCCATACCCACAGAAATTAGAAAGTATTTGCCAATTTTCAGTGGGAAGAAATCAGAATCAGCATGTCAACATGTTAAAAGATTTTCAGATTTGATAGAAGAGTTTGAAATTTGCCAGGAAGATGTATGCATGAAATTGTTTATTCAGTCGTTGAAAGAGGATGCAAGAGATTGGTTCTCTTTTTTACCAGTGAATTCTATTACCTCATGGAAAGAATTGATTTCAGATTTCATGGAGCAATTCGATGAGAAGGTGAGTGATTCCGACTCATTGAAAGAATTCACTTATATACAAATCAGGAAAGATGAATTGGTACCAACATTCAACATCAGATTTTCACAAGCATTGGCTAAAATTTCCAGAAAGTATAAGTTTGATGATATGGTATGTCTGGATATTTATATGAGTGCTTTTGGTAAGAAGATGGGTTTCCTATTGAGGAACAAAGAACCCAAGACTTTGTATGAAGCTTTTAACACAGCTAGGGACATTGAAAATAATTTAAAATTCGGGATAGCCAAGAGATCTGTGTCTGCTGTAGTCTCTTATCAAAATGCCTTCAATGGCGAAATACCATGTGAAGCTCAACAAATAATTCCTTATTCAGGTACATCCAGCTCCGCAGTTCCGAATGGTCTTGTTGATGCATGTGCTTCAAATTTGAATGAGAGCCAAGATCCTTCACTGTTAATGTCGGTCTCTTCTCATAGTGATGATGGGATGATTAGTGTGCAATGTTGTGATAATGCTGATGCGAAGATTGATATATGCAAAGGATATGTACCATTTGATTTGTATGCCGGTTATGCTGACTATGTGACTGCAAATTATCAAGTTAATCATGCATCTCCTAAGGTTAACAATAATGAAAATTATGGTAATGATGACCATCTATCTTTAAATGTTGCTGATGTATTTGATGTTCAAATACCAAATACTGAAGGATTACCAAATGTTGTTGATTACGTAAGTGAAGTTGTGAAATATGATGAAAATCAGATTTTTGTTAAGTCTGATAAATCTGAAAATGAAATTGTGAATAATGTTGATAATGTGTTCAGTACAAGTATACCCAGTGATGAATGTGTTTCAGAGTGGGGTGGTGTTGCTGATTATGAGGATAATGAGTTTTATTCCCAGCACCCTGAAGGTATGCAAGTGAACAGTGAAGATCAATTTCAGGATGAGAATGATCTTGGCACAAGTGTTTCACTTTCTTTTGATCAGCAAATGAATGTCAGTTATTCAGCTGAAAGTGGTTATAAGAATTCTTATTATTCATCTTGTGAAGATGATGTAAGAGAAAACCAAATTATGTACCTTAGTTATGAATCTAAAAATGAAAGTGTTTTTGAAGATAAGAATGTATGTGACAGTGCTGGTAATGTCCTTTTTTCAGATTTAAATGAACCCACACTTGAATGCTTTCAGAATTTCAAGTACCAGGATGAGGATGTGAATGTTGATAATACGCTTGAAACGGATTTGGAGTTCTTTGCTTTTGATACAAATATCCATGGTGCTGATTTCATTGATGAGAATGATGAAGTTTCCCCTTGTGCAGAACAAATTTGTAATGCTGATGTAGTTCCGAACAGCAGTAGCATGGGTTGTAAGAATTTACTTCATGATGAAGACAAGAGGCATGGGTTATGTTATGACTTTTTCAGACCACAAATGGAAGTGTTTCAGGTAGACATAAGTCTAGATAAGGAAGATTTAGCTGAGGATTTGCTTCAGCCAGAGGTATGCATTCTGTTTCATGAATGGGATGTTGAGAATGCAGAGGTTTTCAATTGGATAAGCAAGGATAGTGTGAGGTGTGATCGGCATAGTGAAGTATCACATCCGGATTGTAATATTCGTGTTCCTTGTTTGCATCAGTTGGTTAGTAGTGTCCCTCATTCTATTGATTTAAATGATAATAAGGTATGTGCTGATGAGTTTTACAATGTTGAAAATGGGTGTTTTATTTTTCAAGTTCAGCCTGATGATGTCCTTGCAAATGATAGAATTGAGTGGGACAGTGAAAGGTATATCTGCTTGTGGGAATGCCTCTATGGTGATTTGTTTCATGATTTTACTTGTGCTGAAATAGTGTGTGATCACAAAGTCCAAAATCAGACCAAAGGTATGCACACTAGTTGTTTCAGTAATGAGACAAAAGAGGTTGATTAGAATGATCATGCTCAGTTGTTACTAGAAGGTGCCTTTGTTTTGATCAATATGTCAAGTGATGAAAATCAGATTTTTGACAGAGGTAAATGCTAAGATTGATTGAGCAGCTTGTATGTAGTTGTTAGCATGTTTGTATCTCTTGTACAGTCGCTTTGCTTCAGTTGCCTGGTTTTCAATAAAGTGTCATGCTGTTTGGGTAGAATAAGGAAGCCCTATTTTTGAAATGAGAAGAGAAGAATGATTCATTTTTGGGTGGTCCGCTTAACCAAAGATATCTGGATTCTTGTGTTGATCTCGCAATCAACCATCCCCAGTCAGAGCCACTGTTGGGAGTATTTAAAATTGAGTCAAAGTTTGTAGGCCTATTTCAAAATTTTGCTCAGTATGATAGAAAGGCACCTAAACGAGTCAGTCTGCATGGCCTAGTTAGCAAGGGGGTAAAATGGAGCCAGTTTATTTTCAAAGGGTAAGGCTCGGGATTCATGCCCCACACCTTTCATTTGGCCTATTCAGTGATGTTACAACTTTCAGAATTCAATTTGGATAAGTTTACGAGGTACCCATTTTGAGGGGTGAGCTGGAAGTGCATTTTAGGCACAAATGCAGATTTTATGAAGTAGCCTACTTTGAGCGATTACATCTTTTTCCCTGTTGATCGTCATGAATAAATTCAAAGTGGATTCAATTCTATGCATAAATGTGAGTGAGCTCACAAATTTTCAAGTCTTAACGAATCCATTTGCTCAGTTTTTGAAGCCGATTCCGTTTGCAGTTTGTGTGTTTTGGCAAGTCCCTGTTTCGACAGCTAGTCGGAGCCCTGTTTCGACTAAGTGTAAAAGTTGCCTCAGTAAGTGCCATGCCATAATGTTTTTTCTGGGCTGATGTTGGTATAAATGATGAGCTATGTTTCAAATTTCAAGGCTCTACCAATCCGTTTGATCGGTTTTCAAAAGAGCTCATTTTGCCATCATTTTTAGTTATCCGCACTTCAGTGTTATATTAGTTAATGTTGCCATTTTTGTGTGCATGCCGTTTGCATCCTGTCAATTTGGTGATCGAACTAAGAAATCAAAGATTTAATATGTACTTAAAGGTACCTATGTTCCGAATTTGAGGACCCACGGAGGTCGTTTGATATTTTTGAGAAAGGCGTCATGTGTTGCCAGGACATTGATTTCATCAGGTCCGCAATGTTGACAAAGCCAGTTGGGCATTTTCGGAAATTAATACCTCTTCGCTCGGGAATCGTCCTGAAAAACCGTTTGTTACAATTCATCCTTGTATATTAGAGTACACGCCTATCAGATGGCGAGCTCCAGAAAGGTGTTTTGATAGGTTTGAAAATTACGTCATCGAGATTAAATGCAAAAATTGTGGCGTAATTGCCTGAAGGATGTAAAATGCAATTTTATGATCCGAAAATGGTGCCGATCGATTCCAGAGGTGTGTTTGAGGTCCATGAAGCTTTCCAAGGGTCAGTTGCATGAAAACAAATTTTTTTTTAAAGTCGGACCCACTTTGGGGCCCGACCCGGCTCGACTACAATTCGCCGGTTGGACAGTGAGAGAGCCAAGAAAGTTCAAAACCAAGTGCAAATTGATATGTATGTCAGGAAATGTAGTTGAGAGGATACCCTTGGGAAGGCCTTGGCTAATGATCAGTGTTAATAATGACACAGATTTTCACTTCCGCAAAGCTCAATTTGATCCAGGAGATTGTCCAATTGATTGTTCAAGACCATGTGAAAGAGTTTGCCCTGCTGGTGCAAGTAAATTTGAAAGCTCAATTCATTACAATGATATGCCTCTTAATGCTAGCTCTATTTCCAAGTTTCCATTTTTTCCCAAGGCAAGAGTAATTAGTGAACGTTGCTATGGTTGTGGTCATTGTTTCCCACTTTGTCCATATGGCAAAATCAGAGAAAATACATATGTTAGAACAAATGGTTTGGTTGATTGATTTCAAAGGCTGGACTGCAGCTAGTATATTTGTGAAGGTAACACATGAAACAACTAAATTTTTACAGAATCATTATCCAAAAAGGCTAGGCGTGGCCATTCTATACAATCCACCAAAGACTTCTCTGCAGCGTGGCTGATAGAATGTACTAAAATTCTGGTTAATGGCCCTGTGTAAAAGCCTCTGGAGCAGCGTATGAGATTGGGGAGGGACATGGAAAACAAGAATGGCATTGAAATTCCAACGTTCTCCCTCCCTATCGTAGCGTGGTGTGTGGGTTCTCTAGCGGTGGCCCCAGTTCATACTCCCCCCTCGCACTTCATAGCTCTTCCCTTGCGTGGAGTATGGTGGGAGAAGACAGTGCAAACCGCATCCAAAACATTGCGTGCAATATGGTGTGGTGAGCTGCGTGGAGTTTAGGAGGCCATAAAAACATTCAAGCAAATGCGATTGGCTGTTGAAAGTCATAAATCCCCTCTGCATGAATTGGAAGGATGGTATCCTCCAACAAGGCTGCGTGGTCTCCTGGAAAGTATGCCGATGATGTCAACGTAGAGGGTGGAAGTTTTGGGGGGATAGTAATTTAAAAGGAAAGTTTTGGGGCCGTTCAATCCAGCTTGATCCTGTTGGAGTTCTTTCACTCAAATTCGATGATGGAGAGTGTTTTCAGTGGAGTAAGGTAACAACATCCATTTATAATATTATTTTGGGGAAGCTGTATTGTGATCACTATGGAACAATGCGCATACAGGGAAGTGGTGAATACTCCTGTAAGCTAAAATTCAAGGAGCAATCTATTATTGATCGAAATCCACACCAGGTGCAAGGGTTTGTTCAAGATAGGATTGGGAATAAGGTAACTACATTAATAGGAAAATGGGACGACAGTATGTATTTTGTTCTTGGTGATGTGACATCAAAGCCAAAAGGATATGATCCGATGTCTGAAGCCTGCTTGTTGTGGAAACGAAACAAGCCTTCTAGTAATAACAGCAGATACAGCTTAACGCCCTTTGCAACAGCACTTAATGAGTTAACACTAGATCTAAAGCAAAAACTTCCACCAACTGACTCAAGGTTAAGGCCAGATCAATGACATCTTGAAAATGGTGAATATGATTTGGCAAATGTAGAAAAGTTGAGACTGGAACAGTCACAACGACAGTCGAGGAAACTCCAAGAAAGAGGATGGTAGCCACGGTGGTTCCATAAAGAGAAAGGAAAGGACACATATGAGTATATTGGTGGGTACTGGGAGGTCAGAGATCAAAGTAAATGGGAAGGATTTCCTGATGTATTTGGTCAGATAGTTTCTGAGACTCCAATTGATTGAAATGAGTTTTGTTGCGTTGGAGGTTCAACGCTACCCATGTTCATTACAGGTTCTTTGCAATCAGATTTTCCCTCCACATGAGCCTTTCAAGAGAATGCAAAGCAAATAAGATGCTAAAGACTCCTCCTTTGCTTAAAAATAGAGGCATTCAAGTTACAAATGAAAGGCAGCCATTAAAAACGCAGGAAAAGCTTCAAAAGGGCATTCCCAGGCTTAATCGCTTTGTCCCACATGCGCTGGGAGAAGGACGTTTTTAGTGTTTATATGCAAAAACGCACAACAATATAATGTCTAAGCCTTAAAGGCTTTTGACACAAGGTACCCATGGGCGCCCAAGGTGGGCCCATGCGTGAGCACGCTTCCTGAGGTGAAGGAAGAATTGACTGGATGAAGACAAAATGGACCCCATGCAGGCATGCTTCTCGAGGCAGACAGGCGAAATTTTGCAGACGAAGGCCGGGTTAACGAGCGAGCATGTTCGAGAGAGATCAACGGCTCGCGCTATTTCGTAAAGGAAGATGCACGAAGTTTAAACCCCGCGAAATAGCGAGAGTGAATGAGAGCCATCCACGTGGCACGTAGGTGGTGGGTACAGTCAGCGGTCCAGTAGGCGGGTCCCGGTGAGGTGGCACGTAGGTGGCGGTCCACTGGCGATGACGTGGCAGCCAAGAGGCAGTGACGTGGCCGACAAGTGGCAAAGGATGAGGTGTCATCCCAGGTGGCGCCCAGTAGACCCCATCAGCCAATCAGACCCCGGCACGTGGCAAGGCATCAGAGCACATATGGAGGCAAAAAAGTAAATTTTAAATGAATAAATGATATAGTTCTGACTATATTAAATTTCGAAATATTTAGATGACTGAGCACAAATGAGAATTAATTCGCCCAGGGTCTAAATTTTGGCCAAAATATAAAGTATTATATATCGCCGAAAAGCTCTCGGAGTGAGGAATCTGATTATGAGGTTAATTTTGATAAATGTGGGATATTTTGGATGCAGTTTTCATGGGAACAAAATTCAGTTAGAGAAGGGACACTTGGCAATTCAGTTACAGATTTGATTTGGTTCCCTCTCTCTTTTAATTCCGAATTCTTCTTAGTTGTAAGGGTTCCAGAACTCTGTGAGGAAGTGCTCCAGTTTTCATGGCTTCCATTTTCTGAAATTCTTGACCCAAACTTGTAAAGTTCTATGGATCTATTCAAGGTATAGAGGCTACATTGCAGGATGACAGATTGTTTTCTAGTTGCAGGTCTTACTTGTGTCAGGCATGAGTAAATTTCCCATGATATTGTCTCTGTGATATGTTTTTTCATTATTATGAATTCAATCCTCAAGGAGGATGAAATTTGTCATCTCAAGGAGATTGTGTGACTGTTGTAGGTATCCTTCAAGGAAGGTTTTAAATTCTATAGTCAGTCATGAATGATGAAATATATTTCCAGATCTGATAAAATTGTGAATGAATCAAATAGTGCATTAATATAAGGTATTGATGCATGAATATCTTGTTTAAGGAAAATAAGCTTGCATCTATGATTCATATTTGTAGTTATGTCTGTGACTCTGTTGCCCAATGAACAAGGCACTGGTCTTGCAAGTTTGGGGATGTTTTCAGATATTCATTTTAAAAGATAAATCTATTTTCCCTTCATGTTTAGGGGTGTTTGTGTTCCATTCTTTCCAAGCTCTGTTTCATCCTATTGTTTATACAGATCTAGCCAATCTATAATGTTTCCTAACCTGTTGAGCTTGTGAAATGATCTATCTGCTTAATGTTGATGCAGTTACGTGTCTATAATTGTTGTATTAAGTGCATCAAGAGGGTGTCCCCCCCTAGGTCTAGCAGAATCTGAAGTGCAGGAGGATCAATTAGGATCCTATGTTATGTTGTCCAAGCCCTGATGTGTTTTGTAGACTGAAATTGGCCATTTCATAGAAAGATTTGTAGGTGTTCTTGGGTTATCACTTTTGGTGAACAACATGTAGTACCCCTGCCCTCATCAGATTTGTAAAACCGGTTTGACCTTGGTTGATTTACCATGATGTAATGTTATAGTAAGATTTTATGAATATTGTGCATACCTATAAATCTGTTTTCACATCAATTCTTATGTAACTTTATTTGTTCTTTTGATTCATATTATTAATCTTGGGCTAACACTTTCATTAAATATATATGTATGCATGTGTGGTTCATGGTTGTGGGAGATTGTTGGTATAGTACCGCATAGGTATGAGGTTTGTCTCCTCCAGGATTCGCAGCTTTGAGTGTGTTAGTTCTCGGAGACAACTAAGAGGGGGGGTGAATCAGTTGTTAAATAAATTCAATCCAAAAACAACTTAACCAACTTAATGCTTAATACCGGTAAACCAGTCTTTTATACCAATAGATAGTTTTATCTGCTAATTGCAATACCGGTAAAGATTAATGCATGAAACATAAAGACAAAGTCATCCACAACACATAACACCAATATTTGTATGGGGAAACCCTGTAAGGGGAAAAACCATGGTAGGAAACCTTGCCCACTATCAGATGATACTGCTGAAGATAGTATGTGTATACAAATGGGGTCTACACATGTAGAAAAGCCAAGCGCCTAGAGCTCACTGCTCAAACACAAAATAGGAGTCACATTGACTACAATTGGATGGTTAAATCCAATAAAAATGTACTGCTCAAATTAGCATCTTTCTATGCTAGATTCAATACCAGTGTAGTTCTGATTGTCTTCACAAAAACCCTCCTTTAACCTTTGAATGATGTTTGCATGTATAGCTCTGCTTATTCTCGCATATACCTTCACACAATCCTTTTTCGCATTCCACATCCAATCTTACAAATAAGATCTTACGTTTATATCATAACCTAGGACCAATTTTAGTAGGTCGACTCTAAAGGATATTACAATAAAATCAATTTACAAATAAATTAATACCCAATACAATAACTGATTCAACATGTCGGCTTAATGCATTTACAACAATAATAAATCATCTCCATAGCATGCCATGCTGATCTGGAATAGATAAGCCTATCGGTGTATAACCTGGACCTATTTGCCAGTAACAACAAATATGCAAATATGAATATGCCAATAAACAAATCTTCAAGACAAAGTGTCCAAATGATGTCTTCGACATAACCAAGTGTTTTCCATGTCATTCCAAGTGCCGGTGATCATTATATCCTACCGGTGTACCAGATACTGGTGATTGTGTATGAGTCATTTGCTTGCCGATGAATGTTGCTATTTCTTTAAAGTGCCAGAATTGATAAGGTTTAGTAGGTGTTGACATCAATGACAAAACCATAGCAAAATATCAACAATCTCCCCGTTTGGCATTGATGGCAACACAAGATGGAAAAACCATCAAAGTGCCAAAAAAGAAATGCCAAATACCAAAAGCCAATAGTTTCCCAAAAAGAGATCATAACCAGAAATCAAAATTCAGATATAAATAATCTCTCCCCAAAGTAACAATCTCTCCCCCTGAGAGTGATATGTGTCTTTCTGGTATTTTTCCATATTCCAATCTCTCCCCCTTTGACATCAAATGCCAAAGTAGTATTAAAAACCATTTTTTAGATACAAAATACCAACCAATTCAGTATACCAACTACTCCCCCTGAGAGGTAGCTTCCTCATCAAAGTCGGAGTAAAATATTTCTCCATTAATTCTACCGGTTGATGACAACCATCAACTTTCTAAGTTTCTACTGGTGGGGGTATGACCCCAAGCTGATCTCTAAGATATTCAAAAGTCTCCTTAGGCAGAGGTTTAGTGCAAATATATGCAATCTGCTCTTTAATATTCACATAAATCAGTTTTATTTCTTTTTCTTCAACATTTTCCCTTAGAAAATTTAGTTTGATAGAAACATGTTTGGTCTTAGAATGTAATACCGGACTCTTAGATATATCAATTGCTGTAGTATTATCACAATAGATAGTTATAGGTTCCTTGCATTTTACCTTTATGTCTTTCAACATTTTCTTAAGCCATAGTACCTATGTATAGCTAGTTGCTGTTGCAACATATTCTGATTCTGTTGTTGATAAAGATGTACAACTTTGTTTCTTACTTCACCAAGAAATTAATCTGCTTCCAAGAAAAAATGCTCCATCAGTGGTGCTTTCTCTATCATCCACATCTTCTGCCCAATTTTGCATCTGTATATGCACATAATTCAAAGTTTTCATATCTAGGATACCATAATCCAAGATTTGTAGTGCCTTGTAAGTATCGAAAAATCTTTTTTACAACCGATTCATGATTTTCTCTAGGATTACTCTAAAATATTGAAACAATACATACTGCATTTATGATATCAGGTCTTGTTTGTGTCAAATACAGTAAACCTCCTATCATAGATTTGTATCTAGTCAGATTAATAGGTGTAGATTCATCCCTTAGTGATAATTTGTCATTTGTAGTCATAGGTGTGCTTACCGGTTTAGAGTTCTCCATCCCAAATTTCTTTAATAACTCCGTCAGGTACTTGGATTGACTCAAGAATATACCTTTATCAGTCTATGCAATCTACAATCTTAAAAAGAATTTTATTTTCTCCAATCATAGACATTTCAAATTATTGTTGCATTTCAATAGAAAATTCTTTACATAATCCATCTTCTCCTCCAAAGATTATATCATCAACAAAAACTTCTATAACCAAGATGTCATCATTAGTCACTTTATAATATAAGTTGTTGTCAGCATTACCTTTAGAAAAGCCAATCTTCAAAAGATACTTATCCAATCTTGCATACCAAGCTCTTAAAGCTTG
This sequence comes from Cryptomeria japonica, assembly GCF_030272615.1. Classification (NCBI taxonomy): domain Eukaryota; kingdom Viridiplantae; phylum Streptophyta; class Pinopsida; order Cupressales; family Cupressaceae; genus Cryptomeria; species Cryptomeria japonica. The sequence goes on from NC_081410.1 coordinate 87,306,326, forward strand.
TTTCAATCCATACAAAGCTTTCCTTAACCTGCAAACCATATCTTTGTTATCTGTTAAAGATAATCCATCAGGTTGTTCAATGTAAAATTCTTCTTCAAGATCTCCATTCAGAAATGCACATTTAATATCCATTTGATATACTCTGTAGTTCTTGTGTGTTGTAAAAGCTAAGAATAATCTAACTGCCTCAATTCTAGCTACCAGTGTAAAGGTCTCATTATAATCAATTCCTTATTTTTGAGAATATCCCGTACACACCAATCTTTCTTTATTCCTGATTACCTTACCATCTTCATTAAGTTTGTTTTTGAATACCCACTTTGTTCCAATCACATTTTTGTCTTTAGGTCGGGGAACTAGTGTCCATGTGTTATTTTTCTCAATTTGTTCTAGTTCCTCTTCCATAGCTTTAATCTAGTGTTTATCTTCACATGCCTCATTAATTGATGATGGTTCAATTTGAGAAATAAGACATACCTCTTCATTTTCCAGTCTTCCTCTTGTCATAACTCCTTTATTTTTGTTCCCAATTGTCTGATCTTCAGAGTGATTCAGTCTTACATACTGGGGTGTCTTCATTTGCTGTTGTTCCTCAGTTACTGTGGAATTTTCAGATGATACCGGTGTAACTGGATCTTCATTCTGTACTAGTGGGTTCATTTGTTAGAATCTTTGCTGCCGGTTCAGAGTTTATGTACCTTGAAGTTTCTCTGAATTGTTCATCAATCTTCACATTTGTACTCTCAACAATTTTCTACAATCTTTTGTTAAAACATCTATATGCCTTTCTCTTAGATGAATAATCAAGAAATATTCCTTCATCACTTCTAGGATCAAATTTGCCAATATACTCATCCCTTCTAATATAGCATTTACTTCCAAATATTCTTAAATATTTAAGAGTAGGAGTAATACCAAACCATAGTTCATGAGGGGTCTTACCGGTTTCACCTTTGATGTGAACTTTGTTGAATGTATAGACTGTTGTACTTACTTCTTCTCTCCAATATACATGTGGTAGGTTTTCTTCTGATAACATACTTTTGGCTGCATCTAAGATAGTTCTATTTTTCCTTTCTACAACTCCATTCTACTATGGTGTCTAAGGTGCTGATAGTTGTCTTCTGATTCCATTCACTTCACAGAATGCATTAATTTCCTTAGATGTAAATTCTTCTCCTTGATCTAATCTTAGACATTTGATTTTCTTATTGGTTTCATTCTCTATCATTGCTTTGAACAATTTGAACTTTCCAAGTGCTTCAGATTTTTCTCTGAGAAAAGTAACCCAACACATTCTAGAGTAGTCATCAATGATTAGCATGAAATATCTATCACCTTGCAAACTTTTGGTTCTAGCTGGACCACTTAAATCAATATGAGTTAAGTCAAGAGCATTATTTGATTTTTCTAAAATACTTTTAAAAGTAGCTCTAACTTGTCTTCCAAATTGACATTCCTTCCATACTGTATTGTGAAGTTTGACAATTTTAGGTAAATCTCTAACTGCCTTAGTAGTACTGATTTTTACCATGCAATCAAAATTTACATAATAGAGTCTCTTATGCCATAGCCAACTTTCATCAATATGTGCAATCAAGCATGTGTTTTCACTATTATTCAAGTGAAAGATATTACCTCTAGTTTGATTTCCGGTTGCAATTTCCAAACCAGTTCTATTCATGATTTTGCATTTTCCATTTTTGAATTGTAACTGAAATCCTCTCTCAACTAATTGACCAACACTCAAAAGATTATGCTTTAAACCTTCAACATAGTAAACACTGTCAGTATTATGATTAACATCAAGAGATATTGTACCTTTACCTTTAATCAAACAAGCTTTATCATCACCAAATCTCACTAAGTCTCCATTATATTCCTGAAAGTTCAAGAATTTACTTTTATCTCCAGTCATATGATGTGAGCATCCTGAATCAATGATCCATTCATCCTTTACTTCAACTTTAGCTTCCAAGGCTTGCTCTACCAATTGAATAGTAGGTGTCAGTTGATCTTCTGTTATAGCAACAAAAACCCATCCATTGTCTATCGGATCTTCATCAGTTACTCCTTCATCATCAAGATAACAAGATTTATCTTTATTCTTCTTAAATTCGTATCCTTGATATTCAAGGTTAGGCTTGTATGTTCTCCTAGCTTCTTCTCTTAGTCTAGCATGTCTATCAGGTTATCTAGAAGCCATATGACCAATCTTATTATAGTTAAAGCATTTAAAGGGTGCTTTTCCTTCATACTTACTTCCTATTGGACCTTTAGGCATTTTCCTTGCAAATAGTGCTTCAAGTTCTTCATTTCCTCTCCTGCTTTCCTCAAGTTCTGTTGCATAAAAGAATTTCCAATCAGACTTGTCAAATGATGGTGCAGATGATGTTGATGCCTTAAAAGCTAAATATATCTTTATAGTAGCAACATGACCAAATTCCTCAATTTCAAAAGCTAAAAGTTTTCCAATCAATGTATCCTTAGTTACTGATGTATTAGGCATTGTTCTTAACTCATTTATAGCAGTAACCTTCATTTTATATGCTAGTGGCAATCCTCTTAAAACTTTTGAAACAATTTCATCTTCACTTAAAGTTCCTCCACAACATTTAATACCCAAAACAATTTCATTTACTCTTTCCATAAATGCAGAAATCCTTTCATCTTCTTCCATTTTCAAATTTTCATACCTGACCCAGAAGCTTTCAATTTTTGCAATTTTGACTATGGAGTTTCCTTCATTTAGTGTTTCCAAATGATCCCAAATAGTTTTAGTTTTAGACCTATCTGATAATCCCATGATTTGCTGATGTGATAATACACTCAAAAGTGCTTCTCTTGCTTTGCAATCATTTTCCTCATCTTTAGTCAAGTTAGGTGGATTAAGTTGATTATGAGTAGGAGCAGTATAGCCACTCTTTGTAACATCCCAAATGTCCTTTCCAATGCAATTTAGATGTGTCTCCATTTTGATCTTCCATATGCCATAGTTGGTTCCATCAAGTTTAGGACTGTCCTTCCTGAAATAGTTAGTAGACATTGGATCTCCTAAAGTTGTTAAACTTCTGCAAAAAGAGGACTAGGCTCTGATAACAATTGTTAGGTCCCTGAGACAACTGAGAGGGGGGGGGGGGTGAATCAGTTGTCAAATAAATTCAAACAAAAAACAACCTAACCAGCTTAATGCTTAATATTGGTAAACCAGTCTTGTATACTAGTAGACAGTTTTATCTATTAATTGCAATACTAGTAAAGATTAATGCATGAAACAAAAAGACAAAGTCATCCACAACACATAACACCAATATTTGTACATGGAAACCCTATAAGAGGAAAAACCACAGTGGGATACCTTACCCATAATCAGATGATACTACTATAGATAGTATGTGTATACAAATGGGGTCTGCACATGTAGAAAGGCCAAGCTCCTAGAGCTCACTGCTCAAACACAAAATAGGAGTCACACTGAGTACAATTGGATGGTTAAATCCAATAAGGATGTACTTCTCAAATTAGCAGCTTTCTATGCTTGATTCAGTACCGGTGTAGTTCTGATTGTCTTCACAAAAACCCTCCTTTAACCTTCGAATGATGTCTGTGTGTATAGCTCTGCTTATTCTCGCATATATCTTCACACAATCCTTTTTCACATTCCACATCCAATCTTACAAATAATATCTTACATTTATATCATAACCTAGGACCAATTTTAGTAGGTCGGCTCTAAAGGATATTACAATAAAATCAATTTACAAATAAATTAATGCCCGATGCAATAACCGATTCAACATGTCAGATTAATGCATTTACAACAATAATAAATCATCTCCATAGTGTGCCATGCTGATCTGGAAAAGATAAGCCTGTCGGTGTATAACCTGGACCTATTTGTTGGTAACAACAAATATGTAAATATGAATATGCCAATAAACAAATCTTCAAGACAAAGTGTCCAAATGATGTCTTCGACATAACCAAGTGTTTTCCATGCCATTCCAAGTGTCGGTGATCATTATATCCTACCGGTGTACCAGATACTAGTGACTGTGCATGAGTCATTTGCTTGCAGATGAATGTTGTTGATTCTTTAAAGTGACAGAGTTAATAAGATTTAGTAGGTGTTGACATCAATGACAAAACCATACCAAAATACCAACAGAGTGTACCTTATCGGTCCTTAGGAATTGGATTAGGTAGTCGTAAAACCCACGTGCTCAAGTGAGCATCCTCAGTTGTTTGTCAGTTTCCCCTTTTGTTGGGCATGTGGGTCGTGTATCTATTTGGCGTTCTTGGGTTACATGTTGTGCATGTGGTAAAATTGATTATTTAATCCTAAGTATTGAATTTGATTAAATGTGTTCTTTTACACATTAGTAAATTAAGGGACTAAATTTAAATAGGACCCTTTTGTGTGATTAATCATTAATTAGAATTGTTCAATTCATGTTTGTAGCAAGTTCGATTAAATGGTTATTTTTAAATGATGAATTAATTAAGTTTATGCATTTTGAAAAGAAAGGTTAAATAGTATTGGAAAATTAATATTTACCCTCTTTGGCATTATGAAATAGAAATGTAAGTTATCATTAATTGAGAAAATCAATTTTAGAAGAAAAAGCAAGTTTTGCATTTTTATTTATTTTTAAATAAAAGTGGAAAATCCACTAAACTAATATATTAATAATAAAATGGTTACATCGGGTTAAAAAAAGGCATACCGGTAGGAAAGAACCCGCAAGAAAACCTCCAGTTGTAGCCTTCAAAAAAATAAAACTAGGCACTACCCTTACATCATTTGTTTATGTCAAGTCAGATCCCCCAACCCTCTACCTCTAATATTTTTACAAGGGTCCCATAGGACAATTCCAAAAAACCAGACTGCCACCAAATGAAGGGCTGATAAAAAATGCCATGAAGGACCACTAGGGAGATAAGAGAGGTAATAGTTCCTGCCAAAGTCGTAGATAATCATCCTAGCATAATAGAAGCCAAAGAACCTCCAAATCAGCAACAACAAAAAGAAAACAGTCAGATATCCAAAAACCAAGAGCTAGTACTCTCCTTTGGAGGTTCATGAGCTAAGGCTGGAGGAAGAATAACCCTTAGAGGAAAAGCCAAAAAAGTAGGAGCAGAGCACAAAGAGCCCAGAGTGATCAACAAATGTAATTCCTGAAAGACAACCCAAGCTTTATCCACATACTGATCAGGATCCAAATACAACAGAAAATCCATGGAGGCCCGAGTGTCTTCCATGGAATCACATATCAAACCCATTTGTAATTCATGCAATAATTGGCCAGACCAACCATTAGCCATAAGCTCATGACGAGGAAGAAAGCCACCGTAGTAAAAAGACCCCATATCAAAACAATAAACAACCAATGCAGGAGAAACCAATGCCCAATTACATACTGATGGAAAAATAAACATGGAAACCAAGAGGTAGACCAAATCCTCATCAAGTAAAACATCATAGAAAATAGTAACAAGTGAGACAAAAGCTCAACATAAGAAACCTGAGGACAAACTTGCAACTACCGACACCCCAAAAGCCTACGGAATTCAAAATCCACCGCAGGAGTAAACAAGTTAAAAACCTTACCAAGATTGACAGAATTGTCCTCATTTTCTTCTTCCAATATTCGGGCTTCTAAAACCACTTTGTATGCACCAAGGGACAGAGAAGAAGACATTTGTAGGAGGAAGAAAATATTTAAAATCCAAAGAATGAATTTTGGTCAAAATTTTCCCTTTTAACCTAGGTTTTGAAAATATTTTTGGAGAGTTATTTTTGGAATGGAAATTTTGGGCATTTGGAGGAAGGGGGATTTTCTTGAGCTTGCAGGTTGGGCTCTTCATCAAATCATTTTCTAGAGATGTTGAATAAGGTAGGATTCCTATTTATCTCCTTGATTTCTTTGTTTAATTAGAGATTATTTTGGATTTTAAAGAAATCTGGTTGTGCTTGTTGAAAATCTCATATATTTTGGGGAAAATGGAAGAGTTGGAGTTAAATCTCCAATTCAAACCCTCATTACTTTCTTTCCAAACCTCTAGATTTAATTTTGGTTGCTTAGATTGATTTTAAAAAATCAAAGGCTGGGGTTGGCTGTTCATAATCAAATTTTGTTAAAACTCCAACGAATGTTCTCAGATTTAAGTTTTAATTTGGGAAATTAGTTTGTTTTTGGGCAAGATTGGTTGGATTAGTTGGGTAAATGTGTGAGAATTAATTCTATTTGCTCAAATATGGTATTTGGATGGAGAGATTTTCCCAATTCTAGCCATTCTAGTTCTGGTTATTCTAAATTTTTATATATGTGAAAACCATGAATTCTATAAGTTTAATTTTTTTGTTTTGGGTCTCTATCTAAGACTCTGCAAATCGGGGGTTTTTCTGTTTTAAAGAAATTAATTTTAAAAAATATAAAATATTAAACTATCCCCCACGTGGCAAGAAAACCCCACCATGTGGGATGGCAGCAGGGCTACCAAAGGTAGCGATCTGCTACCATTTGGTAGTAGTGCTACCAATGGTAGCGTCTATTGCCATGTTATCCCTTGGGAAAATGGAGGGGGGGGGGGGGCACGTGGGTCTACCCCATGATTTTTTCTATTTGGTTTTTAAACCAAAAAAAATATAATAATATATATTTGAAAATAAAGTTTTTAAGTATTATTTAATTCAAAGTTTTTAAATATTTTTTTATTCAAAATTTATTAAATAATATTTGGTTATTAGTTAATTATTAATTAATGTATATAGATAAATATATGTTAATTAATATTTAAGTTTTATTTATTGATATGCAAGGAAAAATTATTTCATTGGAGAAATGAATATCTTTTTAGTTTCCTTTTTAAATGTATATTTCCATTTTTATAAAAGTATACATATTTGCTTTGCGAAGATGAGAATAGTTTAGCTATTTCAAAAAAAGAATGGGAATGATATGTTATTTTGAAAAATAAATCATATTTTAGTTGATTAATGAATATTTGTTGTATCTTTGTATGTTCTGCATATAATTATAATTATACTAATGTGATTTTGGTTTGAAAACTCATAACGAAGTGATTATATTATTTTTATGATGCAAAATGAATTTTAGTGAGTTAGTAAACCATGAGCGACATGTAGCTAGACAAGGTAGACAAATTGCAATCCAGTTAGATCTTTTAGAAAACTAGATCGATTGTAATGTTTAAACGATATGGAAGAAGATTGTCTTTTCCGATTTATGTCTATGCATGTTTAATTTTCTATATTTCATTTGTATTAAGAAATTGAAAGTCCTTGATTGTGATTGGTGGATATTGTCCTATGTTTATTTTAGAATCTGCTTATGTTCTTGATCTTGAGTTTTGGACTATTCTCTTGTGATTGTTTGTGTCTCGTCATGTTCGTCTATGCGAGTGTTGGGTGTTGTTTTGTGGTCGACTGTAGCTGGTCATGTCCCTAGTCAGGGAACTGTCAGTCAGTGCACCTCATATGAGGACTTGTTTGGCCAAGTGGGTATTCCTACCGTATTGAACTCCGTATGCTTGACCTGGTGTATTCCTTGGTTTAGGAGTTCGTTGGATTATGGTCTAGTGTCATTTGGGAGAGTGGCTTTCCAGTGGGGGCCATGCCCAAAGTGGTTGTAGGGTAACCCATTGAAAGTGTGTCTAAATAAGTGATAACCTAATAGCATATTAGAGAGTTTAGTTAATGAAAATACTAAGTAAGATAATTGTGCCTCACACATGGGATGAGTGCTAGTATAGACTCGACATGTAGTGAGAAGGCTTGAAATGGTAAACCAACAACCTTTTCTTCATGAAAGGAGGTGTTGGGTCCACATGAGACTTGGATGGGCCAGAGGTTTGGGAAAGGTTTCTAGGGTAACCCAGTAGATGGGGTCAGAACCTATGGAGGTCATTAAGGGTAGTCATACCAAGTTATGTGATGACACTTGTCCCTTATGTTCACTAGTGTTCAGTTTGTGTGGTCTTTGTTAGGAACACTGTTATGGAGTCATATCTGGTTGTTTATGCCCTTATGAGAACCTATTATTTATGCTATACCATGGGTTGCTTATGATGGGTTGTAAGGACTTAGTTTCTCGGGTGCTCCAGTTGTTCTTTTGAGACTGCTTCTTATCATGTTCATATGGATCATTTTCATTTTTTGGGATCATTCGTGTATCTATTGGACTGATGTGGTCATATGTGTTATTGGTTTATGTATGCCTTGATAGTAGGATGTAAATGATGTGAGCCTTATGTATTCTTCACCCTATTATTTATCATCGGGGTCTTGCCATTGAGCAGACCCGGAGATGTAGCCCACTAGTTGGTGAACTCAGATATCATTTCAGTGTTATGTGGTATTTATGTTCTTCTGTTTCCTTTTTAATTTAGCATGTATGGATGACATTATGGTTAAAATGTATAATGTGGATTAGATGATGTTGATATTAAATTCTTGTATGTAGTCATCTTATTAAATGCAATAATTTGGATCATGAAACATGTAGGTTGGTATCATGGAAAGTATTCATTAGTTTTTAATGCAATTAAAGTATGTAAGGAAATTAGATGCATGACATATATTTTAAATGTAAGATTGGATGAATTGTATGGTTACATTGTAATGGATGAACTTCTCATTTTATCTATATTTTTATCTTATCGAACAAATTTTACCCTTGTTGAAACTATTATCATGTTATTAAGTTAATCAACTTAATTGGATTAATTAGTGTGAGTTGAGTTAAGTGTTGAATCAAGTAATCACATTGGGAAACTCTTTAGGTGTTATTTAAGTCATCCATTGTGTAATCTGAACTTAATGTTATCTCATTGTATCTTTGATCTTGTTTTAACTTTAAAAAAAAAAATATTTGCACTCTAATCTTGTGTTTTAGCTTAATCTGTTCAGGGTTTCCTGGCGGGGCATTACATTTGGTATCATAGTCAATGTTGCAAACACTGGGATCTCTGGTGTCGCTTGTGCCCTTAGTTGGTATGAGGTGTATATACCTTGTGTTGTATGCTTGTCCTCCTATTGTATGTGTGTGATTGAGGCGTAGGATCTTGAAGATCTTAAGGACTCATGCTTTGTTCTTTTGCATATTCTTTCGAGCAAACCTTAATTGTGTGTAACATGTGTGTTCACACCTTTCTTTCACCTTCTTGATGTTGGTGCTTTTGAGTGATTATATGTGCTTTGTTTCTTATTAGATATCTTGGTCTATGATTACTCTTATTTTGAGAGAGAGTCGTATGTACCTCCCTTTTTGATTGTTGTACTCTTTAGACTAATCCATAGGGTTGGTCAATGCGTGTTTTGAATATGAAAGTACGAAATGTGCTTGTATTAAGATTATGATCTAGCTTAGTGTTGTTAATTTGAAGGACTTGTATGGTAGATGTTGAGTGCTTATATGTAGCGAACTAAATGTTTATCATCCTTCCTTCTCTTTTCCTCTAGAAATTAAAATGTTTGTTATATGTGTATTTATCACTTATGTGAGTTTTCTTATTGTGAGAGAAAGGTTGTGACTTCTTGATCCCTTGTGTGAGCCTAATGATTCATCTGTACATTTAGATAATAAGAGGGCTATGGGTTTTAAATATCACAATGGTTATTGGGAGGAAATTGTATGTTTTTCATAAAAGAATTCACCATGTGTGTTGTAAGAAGTAACATAATGCAAATTCTATCTTAATTAATGTGCATTAGTGTGTAAATAGCGGATATGTGAAACTACCTTGTTTGTAACAAGATGTATGAAAGGTATCATGTTATAGTGGCTAAGAGTGTGTTAATGTGTTCCAAGATATATTGTTTTATGTGTTTCATTATACCGATTCAATTGAGGACCTATTTTAACAATGCTATATTGAACTTGCTTTTGGATATATATAATTGACTTAGTAGGAATAGAAAGTGCAAATGAAAACCTTGTTTGATGTGCATGCATAAATATATATTATTTAGTTGACAACTCCTCATTTACCTTCATATCATACTTCAGATTTTGATGAAAAGTTGCAGATTATGATATGTTTCGTATTAATTAAGAGTAGTGAGTGTTCACAAGAGGTCTTGCATGAACGAAAAGATTGTCTGTCTTGAACATTCAGTTGCAACCATAATATTCAGAAATGTCATGTTAGGCCTATTGGAATTCTTCTAAATGGTAGTGAAATCAAAACCATTCAATTAAGATGATAGGCATATATAGAGAAAAATTAAGCATGTTGTGTGATCTTGTTGATTTTGTGCATATGTATGAAATGGGTTGACTATCAAACTCTCTTCCCATTCTCTTTCTTTGGATTATTAGATTTTTAGAAATGATACTAAAGAATGCATTGATTTAAATAGAATGTATATAAATCATATGAAATTATATTTTTGCATTTTGGCTTCATATTGAAAGATTTCGTCTCACGCTTTGGAAAGAAAATTTGCATGGTTAGTAATATGAATATGAATGCCTAGTGGAATTAGTGAAAGATATAGGAATGGCATTACTTCCTTATGTAATTTTGAATTGTAAATAATTTCAGTACTTGTATCTAGAATAAATTTTATTCAGTTATTCATGTAGAAAGCATAATGATAACCTTCTTTGAGTAGATGATAGTGTTACTGAAAATTACTCCCCGTAAATGTGAATAAACCAGTACTGGTGCTTTGGTTGTCAATTGTAAGAAACCAATTCTTGCTATATGTTCCCATGGGATGGTGAAGTAATCAACTATGGAGGATATGTTTACTTATGAGTATCAGAAACCATACTGTTTATGTGATGTTGCTTATTTGTTACCCTATTGAGTACTAAACTGTGGGTTGTTGGTACTTCAGTATGTTAAGGGGTAGTATTAGAAGTCACCATTCCTTGAATAGTATGGATCGACATACGAGTAATGTTCGCGCGAAGTGACTTTAGCTTCTCTATTTTGAGGAAAAATATAGTTATATAATGAAATTGTATTAAGGTGTACTCAATACTTTCCCTTTTGATGAACCAATTTATAAGGTTTATGTGTGTCAACCTATTCCCCTCTTTTATTTGAGCATTTTTTATGGCAGTTCTTGAGCATAGTGATAGTGTATCTTGGAGGATCTTTTGCCTTGTCTTCATGAAAGGTATGTTATTTTCACATGAGCTACCAATTGGTAGGTATTGGTAGACATGTGGGTGGACCTTAGCCATGTATACCACTGGCTTACAACGAGTATCATGAGAGGTACATCACTATGTGGGTTGTGACCTGCACGTTCCTTTTTTTGTGAGGTACACTACCATGCGGAATACGTCCATTGCATGCCTTCTCCGCTTGGAGTATTGCCATGCCGTGCTGAGACACGATGCAAGATGTAGTATGCATTACCATGCAGCCTACTGACTTGTTTAGGGTAGAGCCAGGCCACGTGATGACGTGATGCGGGGTGATGTCGAGGTGCACACTGTCATACCATGTGGATGTGTGACTAGGTCGCACCACATGACAAGCTACTATGATAGCTAGACTATTGTTCTCTCCTTCCTTGTTGGTGGCTAGATGCTAGTCACATAGTGATGTTATGTACAATTATGATATTCTTTTTTATTTCTTTGTGGACCAGCAATTTATTCTATTTTGAATTTGAAGGCTTACCACGATCTTGTGATCTTTTTCTTACTTGATTTGGTGTTGCAATTCTGGAATTTTCTTGCCTTATTGTTGGAATTGATGATTTATTATCTTTATTCATCTATATTTTGGCAGCTAAACTAGTTTATCCTTATTGTTTTTGTATGTTGGTCTTGTGTCAAAATGTGAATTCCTCTCGAAGGATGTATGAGATGGTCTTGGTTGAGTGTATACAAGGAAGTAGACGTAGGGAACCTTGAGGTTGGGGGTATGTGAAGCTGTGAGGCAGCTAGGATCCACTACCTACCTATGTGTGGTGACTATCTCTTGGAGGATAACCACCTTACTCAACAAGGGATGCTCATGAGGGTCTTGTATGGAAGGTAGCACCACTATGGTGTTCCTTAGCACCATCAAGCCCTTGAGTGAGATGTTGGATATTTATGATCATGTTATTTGTTCTGATATCAGGCATAGAGATGTTGATCATGCATGTTATCTATGACCAAACATTAGACATGCTCACATGTGGCCTTTTGAGTTGTACATTCCAGTTATGTGGATGGTTATTATGTGTAATCATGGAGTAAAACGTGTTATCTTGTCACTATGTTATGGGAAATAGTCATTGGAAAGGTATTTATATGCCAGGCAAGTGTAAACAATTGTGTTCTATATGTTTCTCTTATTTCATGAAGTTAACTTGGTTGTAGAATTTGAAACTTAAAGATAGTTCTATGCGATAAAATTTTATGAAGAGGATGGCTTGGTAAAAGAAATTGATCATGATGGCATGTTTTCTTGTCGTATTTGGTAGATAAGTATGGTAATTGTAGTTTACCTCTATTAATGCATTAATTTGGTGTGATCTAAGGAAGAAAATTCTTGTTTCTCTGCTATGATTATAGATAGTTCTTAGAATGCTATAAGGAATGTATGGATTTAGGTGTATCTTTCCAATGGATAATGGAATTCAAAGAGGATTTATCAATAATGCTTCAATTTTTTTGTGAAAAGATTCATATGTGCAATTTGATATTTGTTAAATGAGTTTTAGGGCTAATGCATGTTGCATGTTTTCCATCTAGCCTTAGGACTTCCAGGAGTAAGTCAGAACCTAGGGGGGGAGGATGTAGTACCCCTGCTCTAATCAGATTTGTAAAACCAGTTTGACCTTGGTTGATTTACCATGATGTAATATTATAGTCAGATTTTATGATTATTGTTCATACATGTAAATGTGTTTTCACATCAATTCTTATGTAAGTTTATTTGTTCTTCTGATTCATTTTACTAATCTTGGGCTAACACTTTCATTAAATATATATGTATGCATGTGTGGTGCATGGTTGCAGGAGAATGTAGCTATGGTACCGCATAGGTACTAGGTTCGTCTCCACCTGGATTCACAGGTTTGAGTGTACCTTATCGGCCCTCAGGAATTAGATTAGGTAGTCATAAGACCCTCATCTACCCTAGTTGTGCTCAAGTGAGCGTCGTCAGTCATCCATCAGTTTCCCTTTTGGTTGGGTATTGTGAGGCCCTACCCCAACTCATCCTGGCATTTCTATTATTTTCATGATGAGACTATTATGGATGCTTTATTTTTATGCATTATGGATTTAGAACTTATATAATTCCATGATTTGGATAACATTGATGTATATTGATGCTTCATTTTTATGCATTATGGATATGAAACTTTATATGATGCTAGAATAGAATTAATTTGAGATGATGTATGTCATTATTGGATTTGCAGGACTTCATTATGATGATAGAAATAAGATTCTTATAATATGAATGGATCAATTTTGAGGATTATGATAATTGCTTATGTGGATCAATTGGGATATATGAGATATTGATTTATTACTGTCAATTGTATGAGTGTTTGATGTGTATTCAAACTCATGTGTTTAATAATATATTTGTGGTTATTTGGAATTACTAATGTGTAAATTCAGATGCGTAGGAAAATTATCCATGTGACCATGGAAATAATATGGAGAACCAAACCTAGACCTATGTACGTTTGTAAAGCCAGGGGTTGTCTATTTGGAGAGACAACACCCCGTTTATATCATATTTTATTTGTGGAAGTAAATGATGCATGCATGTTAAATTTATTGTATTAATTTGTGTAATCCAACAAGAGACAAACTCCATGTGTGATTTTTATAATTTATTCTATTGTGTCACTTGACACATGTGCTGATTAGTGTCATTGATTTTGACTTGTCTCTTGGAGAGAGTTTGTTTCTACCAAAGCCATTTCAAACATTTGAGTGTGGTCCCAAATTTCCCTTGGGTAAGGAGTCTTGGGAGTGGTCAACTCAGGTTTGACCCATAGGTTAACTTCAGTTGGGTTTCTAAGGGGTCAAATGGACTCCTAGGGTTAGTTTTAGGGCTTTTCCAAAGGTCCAAAGGGTATACCTATGGGTTAGGGGTATTTTTAAACATGTGACTGTTTAGTCACCTCAAAAAGTGGTTTTTCCAAGGTGAGTGAAAATTCAACTTAGAAGGTTCCTCCCAGGATAGACAACCTTCCCTTTTGGTGTCAGACTCTCTTCCCCATCCTCTCTTACCTTTTTTCTTTCCAGTTTTAGCAACATGTAAGAGGTTGGGAAGACCAACCAATGGGAACTCTCACTCTATCCAAGGGGTTGGGAAGAGTGAGAGAGGCCTTCTTAGGAAAGGATTAGGGACTTAGTGAGTTAATCACCCACTCTCCATTGTTGGAGATCATGCAAATTTTGAAGAATAGTTGTAGGATAGAATTTTTAGCCAAGTGTTGGTGAAGAGATTGTGTGGATTTGGGCTGCTCATCCCCAACTAGATCTATCAAAATCTTTGGGCAGATTAAGGTTGGTTCTTACTCTCTTTTTGTTTATGTTGTATATGTATGTTTGAAGAAATGCTTGTATGAAAAAGCTGTTTATATGTATTTTACTTTGTGGAAGAAAATGTAATTTTTCCCTTTTTTTCTTTTTATACTTTTCTTGTATTGGGAGTGTCCAAGGCCTTCTACTCTTGGGAGGGTAGGATGGTCTTGGGGTGGAAGAAGTATGATAGCGTTGGGTGAGAGGCTCTCCTTTATGGAGAGTGATCTCAAGGGTGTTCTTTGTGACCCTTGCTGCATAGCCTTTTGTATGCATTTGGGGGTCATAAGGAGAGATGATATGGCTTATATGCCTTTGGGGGGCATAAGGATGTGAGGATGTATTTGTGTTGTATTTGGTTGCCATGAGGTGGCTTGAGATGTTCCATGCTTGTAGTCTCCCCAATGGTATTTGGTCCACTTCCACCCATGGAATATCATCACAAGTTGTGGTGAAGTGTAGCCTTGGTTGGGAAAATTGTTTGTTGTGTGTTTACCCCTTTGCTTCTTGTGGTTGTTTGTGTGTAACCCGTCTAGTGCTTGGTTCTCCAAGCTCGGGGGTGGCTTCTAGTAAGCCTAGGCTGGGAGGTGAGCACTCCATGGTCAAGCCTTATGTTCTATTTGCAGGTTGCTTGGGATGGGAAGGAAAATGAAAGATATAAGTTGCTGGTTTTTACTTGAGTTGTAGAAAAGATTAGGAAATGAGAATATGTAATTAAGTTGCAGCTATGTAAAAGAAAAGCCAAATGTTGTATTTATTTTTCAAAAGCAAAGAAATGTATATATTTTATTCTAAGTTCTTATTCAATGGAAAGGAGAGACTAGTTGGGTTTTCAAACCCATTTGTAATGTTATCTACATTGTATTCTAAATATGCTTAAAGAAATGCATTATTCTACTTAGATATTTTTGCAAAAATGAAATGTATGAGTTTTATTGAGTCCTATAGTTACCAAAAAATAAAGTTGTTGCATTCATGTTATTTTTGAAATTTAAAGTTCATTTATTCCCTCATGCAAATAAAATTATGGGGATGGGAAAACCATGCATATAGACCTTTTGAGCTAAGTACAAATACAAATTGTGTTAAATAGGTTTAATATATCTATCTTTAAGTTGATTTTAAATGTTTCTAGGCTATTGTAGTTGCTGTTAAAATTTACTACATTTTATCTATTACAGAATATAAAATCTAGTTTATTTCATTCTATCACTTATTTATTGCAGAAAATGTATTTAAAATTAAGTAGTCATCTATTTCCAAAGTTAGCATTGGATAAAAGAAAAAAAAAGAGAGAAATGCATTATTCTAAATCTACTAGCTTGTTGTTTGTGTTTTAAATAAAATAAAATAGTTACAAATTGTCTTAATAATGAAAGTAAAGTATATTCCCTCTAAGCTAGGGTTAATGTGCAGAAAAGAAATATATATTTACAGCAAGCTAAAGTGTGTTTATATTTACATCTACATATATATATATATATATATATATATATATATATATATATATATATATATATATATATATATGCGGTGCTGTTTTAAATTTAAAAAAAATAAAATTTCTTGAATCTCTCCCCGGGCAGGAGGCTTGGGCGGTGCGGGACCCCTATGGGCCGCGACCCATAGAGGGCCGAGGCACATAGAGGCACCCGTGGCACTGCTGTGGGCTGTGGACCGCAGGGGCGGCCTTGGCTGCCACTACGAGCTGTGTCCCGCAGAGACGTCGCGACGCCACTGCGGTGGACCGCAACCCCCGTGGTTCCCCCTACGCATCCACCACCCTCATGCCTTGGTAAACTCCGCCCTCCGTGAACTGCATGTCCGCCACTCTCAATCTTGCACAACAAAAAATATGGGACACACACACAAGCCCTAACCCAATTTTCGAGTTAGGGCAAAACACCCATAAATAATATTATAAAAAAAAGGGGTGTGGGATGTGTAGAAGAAATAAAGGAATTAGGGTTCTATTACTTTATTAAAAAAAAATGGGGTGGGGAAACCCTATTTGAATTTGAATAGGGTATTCCTCCCATAAACTTTGAACAAGGTTAATTCTTTATTTGTCAACTCTTAATAATCTTCTATGGGTTTAGATATTCCTAGGTATAAATGTATATATATAAATATATAGACGTATATATATTTATATATATAATGTTATATCTTCCTAAAGTAATAGTACCTAGTTATATATGTAGTCATATATATATATATATATATATATATATATATATATATATATATATATATATATATATATATATATATATATATATATATATATGACAAATAAATTAAGGTGTTAATTGGATTAATTAATCAAATAGTGAAATTTACTTTTGCTATTAAGTAGAGTTTGTCTTAGTGCTTAAATTAAAAGCTAGATTTAGAACCCTTTTTGGGTTGATCCTTTGGGGGATATAAAAATAAATATTTTGGAATTAGTTAGCCTTAGAGGATAAATTTTATTGGCCAAGTTTAATAGAGTTTATAGCACAATTTCACTATGGGATTAATCGACCCTAGAGTCATACTTTAGACAAATTATAATTATTGTTAAATTAAATGATAGGTTTATATCACTAAGAGCTAGGGTTAATTAATTTAGTCCCTAGGCAATTGATAGGCTAATTGTGATTAATAAAACCTCTTGCAAAATTAATTTAGAGATTTTTGTTCTATGAGTTTAATCACTTATTATTGGGGAGATAATAATAATCCCTTTGGGGAATTAGTATTCCACACTTAATTTAGATTATCTCCAAACTTAGTTAAGACAAGACTTGTTAATGCATTATTTAGCAAACTTAGTTTTATTAGATTATGTTTAAAATAAATAAATTTATTCCGTTTGTGCCCGAAAGTTTGGGCATGACAGGTATGTGGGTTGTGTATCTGTTTGTTGTTCTTGGGTTGCATGTTGTGCGTGTGGTAAAATTGATTATTTAATCCTAAGTATTTAATTTAATTAAATGTGTTCTTTTACACATTAGTAAATTAAGGGACTAAATTTAAATAGGACCCTTTTTGTGAGATTAATCATTAATTAGAATTGCTCAATTCATGTTTGTAGCAAGTTCGATTAAATGGTTATTTTTAAGTGATGAATTAATTAAGTTTATGCATTTTGAAAAGAAAGGTTAAATAGTATTGGAAAATTAATATTTACCCTCTTTTGCATTATGAATTAGAAATGTTAGTTTTAATTAATTGAGAAAATCAATTTTAGAAGAAAAAGCAAGGTTTGCATCTTTAATTGTTTGAAAAATGATTTTTATTTTGGAAGAAAATATTTGAAATCCAAAAAAATGAATTTTGGTCAAACTTTTCCCTTTTAACCTAGGTTAACCTAGGTTTTGAAAATATTTTTGGAGAGTTATTTTTGGAATGGAAATTTTGGGCATTTGGAGGAAGGAGGATTTTCTTGAGCTTGCAGGTTGGGCTCTTCATCAAATCATTTTCCAAAAATGTTGAATAAGGTAGGATTCTTGTTTATCTCCTTGGTTTCTTTGTTTAAATAGAGATTGTTTTGGATTTTGAGGAAATCTAGTTGTGCTTGTTGAAAATCTCAAATATTTTGGGGAAAATGGAAGAGTTGTAGTTAAATCTCCAATTCAAACCTTCCTTGCTTTCTTTCCAAACCTCTAGATTTAATTTTGGTTGTTCAGATTGATTTAAAAAATCAAAGGTTGGGGTTGGTTGTTCTGAGTCAAATTTTGTTAAAAACTCCAATGAATGTTCTCAGATTTAAGTTTTAATTTGGGAAATTAGTTTGGTTTTTGGCAAGATTGGTTGGATTAGTTGGGTAAATGTGTGAGAATTAATTCTATTTTCCCAAATATGGTATTTGGATGGAGAGATTTGCCCAATTCTAGCTATTCTAGTTCTAGTTATTCTAAATTTTAATATATGTTGAAACCATGAATTCTGGAAATTTTATTTTTTTGTTTTTGGTCTTTGTCTGAGACTCTGCAAATTGGGTGTTTTTCTATTTTAAAGAAATTAATTTTAAAAAAAACAAAATATTAAACTACCCCCATGTGGCAGGAGAACCCCACCACATGGGATGACAACAGAGCTACCAAAGGTAGCGATCTGTACCAATGGTAGCGTTTGTTGCCATGTTATCCCTTGGGGAAAGGAGGGGAGGCGGGCACGTGGGTGTCCACCTGGGTCTACCCCATGAGTTTTTCTATTTGGTTTTTAAACCAAAAAAAAAATATAACAATATATATTTTAAAATAAAGTTTTTAAATATTATTTAATTCAATGTTTTTAAATATTATTTAATTCAAAATTTATTAAATAATATATGGTTATTAGTTATTTATTAATTAATGTATATAGATAAATATATGTTAATTAGTATTTAAGTTTGTTTTATTGATATGCAAGGAAATTTTATTTCATTGGAGAAATCAATATATTTTTAGTTTCCTTTTTAAATGTATATTTTCATTTTTGGAAAGTATATATACTTGCTTTGCAAAGATGAGAATAGTTAAGTTATTTCAAAAAAGGAATGGGAATGATATGTTATTTTGTAAAATAAATATCATATTTTAGTTGATTAATGAAGATTTGTTTTATCTGTGTATGTTTTGCATCTAATTATAATTATACTAATGTGATTTTGGTTTGAAAACTCACGGCGAAGTGATTATATTATTTTTATGATGCAAAATAAATTTTAGTGAGTTAGTAAACCATGAACGACATGTACCTAGACAAGGTAGACAAATTGAAATCTAATTAGATCTCTTAGAAAACTAGATCGATTGTAATGTTTAAATGATATGGAAGAAGATTGTCTTTTTCAATTTATGTCTATCCATGTTTCATTTTCTGTATTCACATTTGAGTAAGAAATGGCAAGTCCTTGATTATGATTGGTGGATATTATCCTATGTTTATTTTAGAATCTACTTATGTTCTTGATCTCGAGTTTTGGATTGTTCTCTTGTGATTGTTTGTATATAGGCATGTCTGTCTATGCAAATGTTGGGTGTTGTTTTGTGGTTGACTGTAGCTGGTCATGTCCCTAGTCAGGGAACAATCAGTTAGTGCACCTCATATGAGGACTTGTTTGTCCAAGTGGGTATTCTTACCATATTGAAATTTGTATGCTTGACCTGGTCTATTCCTTGGTTTAGGAGTTCTTTGGATTATGGTCTAGTGTCATTTGGGAAAGTGGCTTTTGAGTGGGGTCCGCACCCAAAGTGGTTGTAGAGTAAACCATCAAAAATGTGTCTAAATAAGTGATAACCTAATAGCATATTAGAGAGTTTAGTTAATGAAAACACTAAGTAAGATAATTGTGCCTCACACATGGGATGAGTGCTAGTACAAACTCAGCATGCAAGGAGAAGGCCTGAAATGGCAAACCAATAACCTTGTCTTCATGAAAGGATGTGTTTGGTCCACATGAGACTTGGATGGGTTGGAGGTTTGGGAAAGATTGTCAGGGTAACCTAGTTGATGGGGTCAGAACCTCTGGAGGTCTGCCAGGGTAGCCATACCAAGTTATGTGATGACACTTGTCCCTTATTTTCACTAGTGTGCATTTTCTGTGGTCTTTGTTAGGAACACTGTTGTGGAGTCATATCTGGTTGTTTATGCCCTTGTGAGAACCTATTATTCATGCTAGACCATGGGTTGCCTATTATGTGTTGCGAGGACTTAGTTTCACAGGTGCTCTAGTTGTTTTGTTGAGACTTCTTCTGATCATGTTTTAGCTTAATCCCTTCAGGGTTTCCTGGTGGGGCATTACAAGCTTCATGTTCCTCAACCTTTCAACATCGTAGTCCTCAAGTGCTACTTGAAGTTCCTTCCTCAAACTCATCTCCATAGATTCCAGATACAAGATCTTCCTCAAGTTGTTAGACTTATTCCTAGGCACCAGGTGTTGATACTAATTGTTGGGATCCAAGAACACTGAGAGGGGGGGCATGAATCAATGTTTTTGTAGAATGATTAATTTTAAAAATTATTAACACAACAACTTAGCAACTAGTATCCATAGAAGAAGATAACAACAAGTAATAATGAAACCACACAGATGAACACTATAACACCACATATTTATATGTGGAAAACCTTAATGAGGAAAAACCACGGTGGGATTGGAGACCCACAATATCTATCCACCTATCAGATGAATAAATATTACATATATGGGGCTTGCACATGCAGGAAGGCCAACAACCTAGAGCGTAGTGCTCATCACAAAAGGAGTCTCACTGACTATAAAAACTTTGGACTACAATCAGGAAAGAAGATTGAACTGCAAGTATAGCATCTCCTATGCCTAAGTACAAGTCTATTAAGCTCAATACCAGAGGTGTTAAACCTCTTACACAAACCCAATTTGATCACCTATGATCGATAAAATCCTCTGCATATAATTACAACCTTATTTGCACACAAATAATCACATAACTATCTATGACCATGATCTACAAAAAGATCTTACATCATATTTATACCAACCTGGGACCTAAACAATTAGGTTGGCCACCTAAAAGATAATACAATAAATCCATTACATAAACCCGCAAACCAATGATACCACAAGTCGACTTAAGACTGAAACAACATTAATCAAACAATAAATCTAATTGATAACGCATCAGGAGAATCCACCAACACGTTATATAAACTAGTCCATAACCTAACAAAATAGCATAGAATAGGTCTGGTGCTAAATGCGACACCATCGATCAACTAGAGCACAAACAAGATAACCATCAGCATCCCAAAAAACTTCTAGAAGCCACACCAAAACCACTTATCAAATCCATCAAAAGATGTTCAATGAAGCTCTACCAATAAAACCCTTACCGGTAACCAAAAGGCTTACTAGAACATATGATAGCTTCCAGATCACCAAATCTTGAACCAACTAAATGCGACATGCATCTAAACAACATGAATGACTAAACCAAACTAATTCCACCAATCAGAGCATACTGAAGACAAATCTCCTGATCATTATCAAAGTCCAACCACTCGACGGGAACCTAGTAGACAACCAAACAAGGTAGTGTTGACATAAATGACAAACATCAATGCAACACACAATCAATTCCTCCAAATTTTCAACAATCTCACCCTTTGGCATTGATGGCAATACTAGATGTGAAAAACATCCAAGTGCCAAGAAATACCAAACCAGTCTCCCCCAATGGAAGACATCCAACAATTAATATATCAATGTAGTTCTGAACCAAATAACCATCCATAGACCAAACTCCCCCTGTTATTGATATCTCTATTAATCTCTTTTTTTCACATGTATATCTCTCCCCCTTTGACATCAATGCCAAAAATCTGACATAAACATCAAATAAAAACCATAGATCCTCTTAATCACATAGCTGACTACTCCCCTTGAGTAGTAGCACCATTTCATCAATCTAGAATGAATGATAGTTCTGATAATGCATACCAGACTGATGCCAATCACCATCACTTAAGTCTCAACCAAAGGGGCAGAGATCCCCAATCTATCTCTAAAGTACTCAAATGATTCCCTGGGGAAAGGTTTAGTGAAGATATCTCCAATCCATTCTTTAGTATTCACATAAATGAATCTGAATTCATTTGCTTCTACCTTTACCTTCAAA
Source organism: Cryptomeria japonica (assembly GCF_030272615.1). Lineage (NCBI taxonomy): Eukaryota > Viridiplantae > Streptophyta > Pinopsida > Cupressales > Cupressaceae > Cryptomeria > Cryptomeria japonica. The sequence goes on from NC_081410.1 coordinate 87,328,479, forward strand.
AAGTTATACTTGATTGACATGTGCTTTGTCTTAGAATAAAATACCAGATTCTTCACAGTGATAAACTACCAATTCATTACAATCTACCCTTATATCCTTCGACATTTGCTTCATCCATAAAACTTGTGTATATCTAGTAGCAACAACTATTAGACAGTTCAAATAATCAGAAGACAACTGAGAGGGGGGGAGTGAATTAGTTCTCATAGATTACCGGAACCACTAACAATTAAAACTTTAATACCGAAACCCAAAACATTAATATCGGAATGCTTAAACCAAATACCAAAATAGCAGTTAAACCAATTAAGAATAAACAATAATCATAGAATAAATACCATCCACTTGACACCAAGATTTATATGTGGAAAACCCGATAAAGGGAAAATCCATGGTGAGAACCCTACCCACAATCAGATAATACTTCCGTTGTAAGTATGTGAATTATAATTTAGGTGCCTGCACTTGCAGGAAGGCCAACAACCTAAATCACACTACTCATCACAAAAGGAGTCTCACTGACTACATAGAAATACAAACTACAATCTGAAGAAGTGTTGAACTACAAAAGATAACATCTCCTATGCCTGATCATAGTTCTGGTTAAGATCAATACCGAAAGACAAAATCCTCTTACATAAACTCAATTCAATCTCTAATGATCAACCAAATCCTCTACCTAGATGATATTACATTATTCGCACATTACATATCCATATCCCATACCTAAATATCTACCATGTTGATCTACAATGAGATCTTACATCCATATATACAAACCCTCGACCATAAACAATCAAGTTGTCCACCAAACAATACACCAATTACATAATTACAAATCATGTTGGCCTTAGACCAAACAAATAATATCCAACACATAAGACATCCTAGAAACACATTGAGAGGTCCAATCCACACGTTACATTAAGTCGGTCCATAACCTAGATAAATCAGGACCCAATATAGGTCCATACACTAAAGCGGTGATCTTCATCCTCCAAGTCTCGAACATGATCACCAACACCATGTATGCAATTCATCAAACATATTCATCAAAATCTCTACTGGTGAACCCCTCACCAGAAGCAGAAGCCAAGCTTCTAAGCAAACAAAATAACATCCGATCACTAGACCAAAACCAACTGATTGATTATGAACATGAGTATCATGAATAAGACAATTCCATAAACAAACCATACCAGAGCCTACCGGATCATGCTGGATCCAAACCAACTAGAAACCACTCAACCTAATGGGACTAGAAGGGTTTTGATAAAGCATCCAAATAGCTAGTGTTTTGATTAAGTAAAAATAGGTATTTGAAAGGTACCCGAACCTTTTACAAGCTAGGAGAACAGAAAAGCATAAAAAAGTGCCTGATCACTTCAAAAAGTCAAAATGAACCCATCAGAAGGGCCCGACTTAAAACATCATTACATAAAACTCAAAACAGACAGTAAAAAGAAAGCAAAAGATAGCAAAGAGATAGAACCAAGGACATCAACTGGAACTAAATACTATTCAAGATCTCCTCAGTGTGAACAACCATTTGTTTCATGTTGTTCGCTGAGGTCTTCATATCCTCTAGCTCATGACCTTCGATGTCGACCTTATTCTTTGTGTTGGCTCTGGTCCTCCTTTCATGACCCTTCTTGTTGACATCAATGACAAAACAACAATGCAACACATAATAAATTCCACCAAATGGCCAACAATCTCCCCCTTTGGCATTGATGGAAACACTAGATATGAAAAACATCTAAGTACCAAGAAATACCAAAGAAGTCTCCCCCAATGGAAGACAACCAACAATCTCCCACATACTATTTTGAAATAAATACCAAACTCCCCTTGTGAATGATATCTCTATAAATCTCTGAAATATACATATATATCCCCCCTAATGTATACAAATCCTTAAGTTTTTGTTTTTCACATCAATATCTCTCCCTCTTGGACATCAATGCCAAAAATTTGACAAAAATATCAAAGAAAAAACATAAACCACTAAATCACAAATCTGACTACTCCCACTTAGCAATAGCATCCCCACATCCGTGTTGGAATGAATAGTATCTTTGATAGTGCATATCGGACTGATTCCAAACCACAACAATCAAGTCTCTACCGGAGGGGCAGAAATCCCTAATCTGTCTCTCAAATACTCAAATGATTCCTTAGGCAAAGGTTTAGTGAAAATATCTGCAATCTTCTCTTTAGTGTTCACATAAACCAATCTAACTTCATTTGCTTCCACCTTTTCCTTCAAAAATTTGTATTTGATAGATATGTCCCTTGTCTTAGAATGAAATACTAGATTCTTTGATATATCAATAATAGCAGAGTTATCATAGTAAATAACTACCGATGCATAAAAATCCACCTTTATATCCTTCAACATTTGCTTCATCCATAAAACTTGTGTATAGTTAGTAGCAGCAACAACATACTCAGCTTCAGCAGTAGATAAAGAAGTACATGAGTTTTTCTTGCTGATCCATAAAACCAACTTCTTTCCAAGAAATAAAGCTCCACCGGAAGTACTTTTATGGTCATCAACATCTCCAGCCAATCAACATCTATATATGCACATAAAGTAAAGCCATCATCCTTAGGGTACCACAAACCATATTCTGATGTACCTTGCAAGTATCTAAAAATCATTTTTACTACACTCTCATGATTCTCTCTAGGATCACTTTGAAATCTTGATACAATACAAACAACATTCATTATGTCAGGCCTAGTCTGAGTCAAATAAAGTAGACCTCCAATCATATATTTGTATCTTGTAGGATTTACCAGTGCAGAAATATCTTTTCTTGTCAATTTCTCACTTGTAACCATAGGGGTACTTACTGGTTTAAAGTATCCCATACCATATTTCTTCAACAATTACTTAGCATACTTAGTTTGACAGATGAAAATACCTTTGTTAGTCTGAGTAATCTACAAACCTAAGAAAAATTTCATCTCACCAATCATAGACATCTTAAATTGATTCTCCATATTGTTAGCAAATTCCTTACACAACTTATCTTCACCTCCAAAAATAATGTCATCAACAAATACTTCAATAATCAGTATATCATCATCGATGATCTTATAATATAAAGTATTGTTAGCATTACCCTTAGTAAAACCAAGCTTCAAAAGATATTTATCCAACCTTGCATACCAAGCTCTAGGTGCTTGTTTCAATCCATATAGATCTTTCTTTTAACCTGCAAACCATGTTTGTATCATTTGATAGTGAAAAACCATCAAGTTTCTCAATATAGACTTCCTCATTAAGATCCCCATTCAAAAAATGCATACTTAACATCCATCTGATAAACCTTGTATTTTTTATAAGGAGCATTTGCAAGAAATAATCTTATAGCTTCAATCCTAGCTACAGGTGCAAAAGTATCACCATAATTAATTCCTTCCTTCTAAGAATATCCTTTACAAACCAATATATCGTTATTCCTTATAACTTGACCATCCTCATTCAATTTATTCCTAAAAACCCATTTAGTTCCAATAACATTCTTATTTTTAGGTCGGGGAACCAAAGTCCCTGTGTCATTTATCTCAATCTGATCTAATTCTTCTTTCATATCTTTTAACCAATATTCATCTTTACATGCCTCAATTACTGATACTGGTTCAACTTGTGAAATTAAACATACCTCATTAGTTTTTAGTGTTCTTCTTGTCAGTACTCCATTGTTCTTATCCCCAATGATCTGATCATCTAAATGATTCAATCTCACATACGTAGGAGTCTTCTAACTCTCTGTTCCTCTTCCCTGATCTTCAGTTACTGTTGAATTTTCTAATACAGGTGGAGTAACTGGTTCAACACTGTTCTGGTAAAGGTGCTACCGGTTTAGATATAATCATTTCCACTGCCATTTCCTTCTCATAAACTCTAATTTGACTTTTGTTTAGCTCATCTACTTTGACATTAGCACTCTCCACAATTCTCTACAATCTCTTGTTATAACATCTATATGCCTTGCTTTCATCAGAATAACCAAGAAATATGCATTCATCACATCTAGGATCAATTTTTCCAATGATATCATCTCTCCTGATATTAAATTTACTACCAAAGATTCTGAAATACTTAACTGTAGGTGTATTGCCAAACCATCATTCATAAGGTGTCTTACTTGTTTCTCCTTTGATACATACTTTGTTGAATGTATAAACTGATGCGCTCACTACTTCTCTCTAGTAGCTATGAGGTAGAATAGCTTCTATTATCATTGTTCTAGCATCATCCAAGATAGTTTTGTTCTTCCTTTCCACAACTCCATTCTACTGAGGTGTTTGGGGAGCAAAAAATTGTCTTCTTATACCATGCTTCTCATAGAAATTATTAAACTCTCTGGATGTGAATTCTCCACCATGATCTGACCTCAAACATTTAATATTCAATCCTATCTCAGTTTCCACTTTAGCCTTAAATATTTTAAACTTTTCAAATGCTTCGGATTGTTCCTTTAGAAAAGTAACCCACATCATTCTAGAATAATCATCAATGATTAGCATGAAATATCTATCACCTTGAAAAATTTTAACTCTAATAGGGCCACACAAATAAGTATGAATAAGATCAAGAACATCATTAGATTTATCTTGTATACTCCTATAAGAGGTTCTGACCTGTTTCCCCATTTGACATTCTTTGCATACCATATTATAGGGCTTCACAATCTTAGGTATATCTCTAACTGCCTTAGTTGAACTGATCTTCACAATGCAATCAAATTTCATATGACACGACCTTTTATGCCATTGCCAACTCCCATCAATCTATATAATCAAGCATTTCTTCTCACTAGAGTTCAAATGAAATATGCTACCTTTTTTCTGTGTATCGGCTGCAATCTCCAAGCCAGATCTATTAATGATTTTGCATTTTCCATCCTTGAACTATAATTGAAATCCCTTACCCACCAATTGTCCTACACTCAAAATATTATGCCTTAAACATTCAACATAATAAAAATTATATGTATTGTTCTTACCATCCAATGATATAGTTCCTTTTCCTTTGATCATACATGTTTTGTCATCTCCAAATCTAACCAGACTGCCATCAAATCCTTGCAAAGATAGAAAATTCCCTTTATCTCCAGTCATATGATGTGAACAACCATTGTCAATTACCCATCCATCCTTGTCTTCAATTTTAGTAGTGAGTGCCTTATCTTTAGGTACATTCTCTTCTAGTGTCGGAACATCTTCCTTGATAGCCAGGAACACCCATTCCTTCACGTTGCTGGAACCACTAGTAGAGACTTCTGCCGGTTCAAAATTAGAATCAGTAATGCCTTCCTCATCCACTATGTAGCATGATTTATCTCCATTTTTCTTGTACTTATACTTGTTCTGATATCCAGGGTTAGGCTGAAAAGATCTTGTAACTCTTTCTTCAAATCTTGAATTCCTTTCAGGACATCTAGATGCAAAATGACCAATCTTATTACATGCAAAACATTTAAAAGGTTCTTTTCCTTCATACTTACTTCCTATTGGTCCTTTAGGTACTATTCTAGCAAATAGTGCTTCAATTTGCTCAAATGCATCATCTTCTCTCCTCATATCTTCCAATTCCTTTGCATAAAAAGCTTTCCAATCTTGCTTATCAGTTGCTGATGTAGGTGCATGAAAAGCAGGTTTAGTCTTCACTACTCCAGAAGTTCCAAATTCTTTAATCTCAAAAGCAGATAGTTTCCCAACCAAAGTATCTTCATTGACAGATGTATTACCCATTATTGTCAACTCATTAATAGTAGTAGGCTTCATTTTGTAAGCTGGTGGTAGTGCTCTCAAAACTTTAGAAACAATTTCATCTTCGCCCAGAGTTCCATCACAACATTGAATTCACATAACAATGTCATCTACCCTTTCCATGAATGCAGTAATCCTTTCATCTTATTCCATCTTCAGGTTTTCATATCTCACTTGGTAATCATCAAGTTTAACAATATTCACTATTGGGTCACCTTCATTAAGAGTCTCTAGCTTATCCCATATAGCCTTTCCAGATGATTTGTTAGTTAATCCCATTATTTCCTAATCAGAAAGTGCACACAAGAGGGCTTCTCTTTCTCTACAATCATTCTCAAGCTCCTTATCTAATTTTTCTGGAGGAGGATTTCCAGATGCCAGATTATAAGGTGTGACACCATTTTGTGTGATCTCCCAAATCTCCTTGCCAAGACATCTCAGATGAGTCTCCATCCGAATCTTCCATACTGTGTAATTTGTTCCATCAAGCCTAGGAATATCTCTCCGAAAGATAGCTCCAGATGAACTGGATGAATTTGAACTATTACTCACCATAGGATCTTCATCAAGTGGTTAAGCTTTCTGCAAAGAGGACCAAGGCTCTGATAGAAATTGTTAGACGGTTCCAATAACTAGAAGACAACTTGGGAGGGGGGTGAATTAGTTGTCATAGATTACCAGAACCATTAGCAATTAAAAATTTAATACTGAAACCCAAAACATTCATACCAGAATTCTTAAACCAAGTACCAGAATAGAAGTTAAACCAATTAAGAATAAACAATAATTATAGAATAAATACCATCCACATGAAACCAAGATTTATATGTGGAAAACCTGGTAAAGGGAAAAACCACGGTGGGAATCCTACCCATAGTCACATAATAATTCTATAGTAAGTATGTGACTTACAATTGAGGGGCTTGCACTTGCAGGAAGGCCAATAGCCTAGAGTGCACTCCTCATCACAAAAGGAGTCTCATAGACTAGATAAAAATCCAAACTACATTCTGGAGAAATGTTGAACTACAAAACATAGCATCTCCTATGCCTGATTAAAGTTCCAGTTAAACTGAATATTGGAGGACTAAATCATCTTACATAAAACCAATTTGGTCTCTAATAATCGACAAAATCCTCTACCTGAACGATATTACATTATTAACACATTACATATCCATATCCTAGACCTATATCTCTACCATGATGATCTACAATGAGATATTACATCTATATATACAAAATGTTGGCCATTTGGTGGAATTGATTATGTGTTGTATTGATGTTTTGTCATTGATGCCAACACTAGTTGTTTGGATGCTTTACCGACACCCTTTTGGTCCTAGTAGGATGAGTGGTTTCTAGTTAACATGGATCTAGCATGATTTGGTAGGCTCCAGTATAGTCTAGCGATGGAATCATCTTGTTCATGATACTTATACTCATATTTGGTTAGTTGGTTTTGGTCTGGAGATCGGATGCTATCCTTCTTGCTTAGAAGATTGGTTTCTGGTCCTGGTGAGGGTTTCACTAGTAGAGGTTTTGATGGAGATCTTTGATGAATTGCATAAGTGGTGTTGGTGCAGCTTCTGATGGATTTTCAGGATTCTGTTGGTGATCATGTTAGAGACTTGGAGGATGGAGAATCATTGCTATGGCGTATGGATGTATACTTGGTCCCGGTTGATCTAGGTTATGGACCAAATTTAATGTAACATGTGGATAGGACCTATTGATATATTTCTGGGATGCCTTATGGGTTGATATTATTTGTTTGATCTAAGGTCGACATGGTTTATAATTATGTAATTGGTTTATGGTCTAGTGACCGACCTGATTGTTTATGGTCAAGGGTTTGTATATATAGATGTAAGATCTCATTGTAGATTATTATTGTTATTGTAAGAGGTCATTGTCAAGGAATGTAATGTGTGAATAATGTAATATCATTCAGGTAGAGGAGTTGGTCGATCATTGGGGATCAAATTGGGTTTATGTAAGAGGATTTAGTCCTCTGGTATTGAGCTTAACCAAACTATACTCAGGCATACAAGATGCTATCTTTTCCAATTCAACACTTCTCCGTATTGTAGTTTGGATTTCTATGTAGTCAGTGAGGCTCCTTTTGTGATGAGCAGTGCACTCTAGGCTGTTTTCCTTCCTGCATGTGCAGGCCCCTCAATCGTAATTCACATACTTACTGCAGAAGTATTATCTGACTATGGGTAGGCTTCTCACTGTGATTTTTCCCTTTACCATGTTTTCTACGTACAAATATTTGTCTTATGTGGATGGATTTTATTCTATGATTATTGTTTATGCTTAATTGGTTTATCTACTATTCTGGTATTAATATTTTGGGTTCCAGTATTAAAGTATAAATTGCTAATGGTTCCTGTAATCTGTGACAACTGATTCACAACCCCCTCTCAATTGTCTTACGGCTATTTGAACTATCTAACAATTGGTATCAAAGCTTTGGTACTCTCTACAGAAATCTTAACTGCTTGAGGAAGATCCTATAGCGACTAACAATTCAAGTTCATCAAGTTCTTCTAACGCTATCTTTCAAAGGGATACTTTGAGGCCTTATGGAATAAATTACACAATATGGAAGATTCAGATGGAGACTCATTTGAGATGTCTTGGCAAGGAGATTTGGAAAATCACACAGAATGGTGTCACACCTTATAATTTGGGATCTGGCAATCCTCCTCCGATAAACCTAGACAAGGAGCTTGAGAATGATTGTAGAGAAAGAGAAGCCCTCTTGTGTGCACTTTCTGATCAACAAATAATGGGATTAACCGACAAATCATCTGGAAAGGCTATATGAGATAAGATGGAGACTCTTAATGATGTAGACCCTATAGTGAAGATTGCTAAACTTGATGGTTACCAGGTGAGATATGAAAACATGAAGATGGAAGAAGATGAAAGGATTATTGCATTCATGGAAAGGGTAAATGAGATTGTTATGGGAATTCAATGTTGTGGTGTAATTCTGAGCGAAGATGAAATTATTTCTAAAGTCTTGAGAGCCCTACCACTGACTTAAAAAATGAAGGCAACTACTATTAATGAGTTGAGAACAATGGCTAATACATTTGTCAATAGAGATACTGTTGGTATTTTGGTATGGTTTTGTCATTGATGTCACTTTGGAGATCCATCAAAATTCATTGGCAAGCAACTATTGCAACATTTACTGGTATATGGTTCACCGATAGGATATAATGTTCATCGGTAGTTGGAATGATATGGAAGACACTTGGTAATGTCGAAGAAATCGTGTGGACACCTTGCTTTGAAGAATTAATCATTGGTATATTCATATTTACATATTTGCCTTCATTGACAAATAGGTCCAGGTTATCTAGGGTTTCACTGGCAAGTTTATCTTTTCCAAATCAACATGGTACACTATGAAGATGATTTATTATTGATGTAAATGCATTAAGCCAACATGTTTAATCGGTTATTGCATCGGATATTATATTATATGTAAAATGTTTTTATTGTAATATCTTGTAGAGCCAGCCTACTAAAATTGGTCTTAGGTTATGGTATAAATGTAAGATCTTATTTGTAAGATCAAATGTGGAATGCGAAAAAGGATTGTAAGAAGGTATATGCAAGATTAAGCAAAGAAATACATGTAGACATCATTTGAAGGTGAAGCTAGGTTTTTGTATAAGCATATCAGCATTACATCGGTACTGAATCCAGCATATGAAGATGCTATTTTGTGCAGTACATTGTTATTGGATTTAACCATCCAACTGTAGTCAGTGTGACTCCCATTTTGTGATTGAGCAGTGAGCTCCAGGCTGTTGGCCTTTCTGCATGTGCAGACTCCATTTATGTCACTTACTATCTGCAGTAGTATTATCTGATTGTGGGTAAGGTTTCCCACTGTGGTTTTTCCCCTTACAGGGTTTCCACGTACAAATATTGGTGTTATGTGTTGTGGATGACTTTATGTTTATGTTTCATGCATTAATCCTTACCGGTATAACAATTTACTATTAACACTGTGTACCCACACACTTAACTGGTTTATCGATATTAAGCATTAATTTGGTTAATTAGTTTTTGGTTTTAATTTATTAGACAACTCATTCACCCCCCCCCTCTCAGTTGTCTCTGGGACCTAACAATTGGTATCAGAGCTTAGTCCTCTTTTGCATAAGTTTAACAACTTGAGGAGATCCAATGTCTACTAATTACTGCAGGAAGGACAGTCGTAAACTTGATGGAACCAACTATGGGATATGGAAGATCAGGATGGAGACACATCTAAATTGCATTGGTAAAGACATCTGGGAAGTTACAACAAATGGTTATACTGTTGTTGTAGCTGGTCAGACTGCTCCAACTACCTTAGCTAAAGATGAAGAGAATGATTGCAAAGCAAGAGAAGCACTTTTGAGTGCATTATCAGATCAACAAATCATGGGATTATTAGATAGGTCTACTGCTAAAGCTATTTGGGATCAATTGGAAACACTGAATGAAGGAGATTCCATAGTCAAGATTGCAAAACTTGAAAGCTTCTGAGTTAGGTATTGTAATGCCCCGCCAGGAAACCCCTAAGGGTTTAAGTTAAAAACACTCGAATAGAGTGTGAATTTTTTTTTTTTATAATGATTAAGAGCGTTAATGAAAAGTTACAACATTAAGATAATTTTGGAGTTATCTAAAACTTAGATACCATAGCGGAAGGCTAAACGAACCTAAGGAGTTTCCCAACGCGATTACATAACCTTACACCTAACTCAACTTGCATCAATTGATCCAATAAACTGGATGACTTAATTACGAGATAATGCTTAAGACTTGATTATACATATGTTCAATGATTTGACATCTTATAATAGATAGGAAGCATTCATTTAATTTGGGTGGTTAGGAGGCCATCATGAGGTTATTTACTCAATGCAAATTAACACCTAATTAATTTAAGAGGCCTCCCTTAAGGTTTAATGCGATTTAAATAACGAAGTTCATTCATTCGGTTTTAAGATAATCACCCACATTGATATCTTTCTTGAATATTAAAAGTATGGTTAATAAGAAGGATTCGTTCATTAAGGATTAAACTCCCATTAATAGAGTGTGGTTCCCTCATTAAGGTTTGAGCATAACCAAACTAAAGATTCATAGTTTCTTTATGGAGGATAGAATGCAAGTAGCCATAGAGTTCATTCATTGAAGTTTTAATAAATGCAAATAGAAGGAGCTCAACTTATTAAGGTGGAAATGTATTAGGACACATGAGTTCATCCTTTAAATTAAAATATAGTTAGCAAGATGAAATTCATCATTACAGGATTAAAATATAAGTTCACAGTGACGTTCTTCCCTTAGGATTAAAATACAATTATCTTATTGCATGTCACTATTTTTAGTAAATGAAGTTAATATGAAAGGATACATTTACCAAGATTAAGATATAAACAACTATACAAATACTTCCCTTTTCAGTTCAATTTTAGCAACATAAAGAGAATTCTTTTATAAGGGTTATAATTATGGATAACTAGTTGAGTTCACCCATTTATAAAATTAATCTGATAAAGATTATTTGTTAAGATTATAACATAAATAACTAAATAGATCCATCCAATATAGTGACATATAACTATCATGACGATGCTCATTAACTAAGATAAAAAGTAAATACCTATATGAGGTTCATCCTTTAAATTTCAATTTAGGATTTATAACATTAATTCTAACTTTGTCTACCATTCACATTCGTTCATTTTACATGCTTAATAACCAGTTAATCCAATAATGTAACCCAGCAAGATTTCTTTCACTAAAACTACTTTTAAATCACATTTTCAAAATACTTTTCCATAATCTCATTTACAATCTTTCATGAACCTGATTACTACATTTGTCAAGATGAATAATTTTATGCACTTTGATTTAAATTCATTAAATTCACACCATACACTTATACAAGATATCCACCATACATGATAACTTAAAGCATGAAACAAAGGAAGCTAAAACATCGCATAACACAGATATGATCTCGGAGTTCACCCCTAAAGGGCTACATCTCCGGGTCTGCTCAACTGCAAGACCCCTCTGGCATTTAATATAGTTAGGATTACATAAGTTTTCAAGTCTATTACATCACTGCCGTTTAGGTGAACACAACTACTCTACAATGACCTCTTCGGTAAAAAATAAATCCAAAATGATTCCTACATAGAGACGGAACCACCTGTACAAATTAAAAGAAAGTTTCAAATGTCCATGCCCAACGACACACTAGCTCAGGACTTGACCATCTAGACGACGGGGTCCTAACCAGCATCTCCTTTGAGTTTTCAGAACATCCCAAAAACGAACATTTCATCTTTATTTATTTATTTATTTATTTTTTTGGGTAAAGTACCTATATATTTGGTATTCTAATTGTAATGTTTTCGGTATGATCAAATCAAAGAACAAGGTGTACTTGTATATCGTAATATTTTTAAAAAAAATCACCAATTGTTAATACTATTCAACATTTATATATATATATATGCATATAAATTTCCTTCAAAAATATATATATATATATACATATTAATCATATTATTTAATAACGTTCAAATTTCAAATTTATTATTTATTAATACATATATTAACCTCCATATTAAATATATATTAATAAAAATCAATTATTATTTAAAAACTTTATTAAAAAAAAACTATTATTAAAACCAACTTATTTATTTTATTATACCGTATTTTAAAAATAAAAATAAAAATAAAATAAAATAAAAAAAACTAAAATAACAATGGGGGGGGTTCCACATGGACCCCACGTGGCCCCCTTGGTAGCTCACGCTACCATTGGTAGCGCTGCTACCAAATGGTAGCAAGCGGCTGTCATGGGCAGCGCTGCTACCATTTGGTAGCAGTCTGCTACCATGGTAGCAGTCTGCTACCATGGTAGCAGATGCTACACCCCGTGGTGGGGGTTTATCCCTGCCACGAGGGTTCTTGTTATTATATTTTTTTTTGTTTTACTTTTTTTTTAATAAAATTTATCTACTGTCAAAAAGTCACACAGCAAAAAAATACAGTCTCCCAAAGACTTTAAAATTTCATCTTCCAGCAACATGGTTTTCTCATATTTAATTTTTTTTTTCTTCTTTTTTTTAAAATCAAACACCATCATGGTAAGGGAGATTGATTTACACAAATCAATAACAAATCAAAACCCCCAAAAAAGTAAAACAGTAATAAATTATAACCCCCAAATTTCCTTTCATTCACAGTCACGATTATATTTTTTTTTTTTCAGAATGTTTAAAACAGCAGTATGAGAAATTTTATTGCAATAACATGATTTTCTAAATACCCAAAACATACTTCCAGATGGATTTATTCAAAACCCGTAAACCTTTTAAACATTCATGATCCAAAGACAACCAATATGGATTTATATTTTTAAAAACAAACAGAATTTCATGAGGAAGAAACAAACACATTTTTTTTTTGATTCACAATGAAATAAGGAATAAACCAGAAACCTACCTCCTTTAGCTTTCCTGGCAAGAAATTTGAAGAAGAGCCCACCTGTAGATCAATCCATGCTTCCAAAATCTTTCCATCTTCCTTCCCCAAAACCCCTTTTTTTTCCCAAAAAAAACATCCCCCAAAAAGAAAGAACCCCCAAAATCATTTCCAAACTAGGTTAAATGAGAAACCCTATTTTTGCCCTAATTTTCAATTTCGAATTTAGGCATTTTTTTTTGAAAATAAAAGAACATGAAAATGGAAACCATTATTTTCCACTGCTCAATAAATCTAACTTGTTTTATTCTAATTAGAATTAACATGCTTCTATTTCTTATTTAATTCTAATTTTAATCTCTCAATATCAATTTAGGCCTACATTTATATTTTGAACTGTTAGCTAGGGTGAGATATTTAAATTAATTTAAATCTCAAAAATCAATCCTTTATACTATATCAATTTGCAAGTAAAAAGAATAATTTCCTTTCTAAATAATAAAATTTACCCTTTTCTCTTCCAAAATGCGAATGTGAATTAATTTATTTCTATTTTCCACATGACTTTAAATCTTTCCTTTCTAAAACGCATAACTCATTAAATTCGTTGTTATTAAAATTAACTATTAAATTAACTCGCTACAACATAATAAAGCGACCTTTTAAATAAATGACTAGTCTAATGAAAGAAATCTATTTACTCTAAATTTCTCAACTAATAATGTGTAAATGAACACATTAATTCAAGTTAACTACTTTAAGCTTGCTACAATTATAATTAAAACAATCTCTTTAAATTAACGATTAATCATATAAAAGAAGCTACCTATTTAAATTTCTATATCACTAATGTGTATGTCTACTCATTAAATTGAATTTAATACTTAGGATAACAAACTCCACTTACCTTGCACAAGGCACGCAAATCGAGGAAGTCCACCAAATCACATGACACGCAACCCAATGCAAGGAAAGCCCCACCAATCCACACACGATGCTCACCTAACCATGGCTAAGGCAAGATGAAAGTTTAATGACCCCCAAATCCGAATTCTAAGGATGGAGGAGGTTTACTCAAACCTGCGAACCCCGAAGGAGATGAACCTCGCCTTAGGCGGTGTCGTTCCTGCAATCTCTTGCACCCATGAATCACGCAAGAATACATATACATATACATATTCAATGAAGGCGTTAGCTCAAGATTTATCACAAGGGTTAGGAAACAATTACATTTACATGAAAATCGATGCAAAAGCACAATAATAGGTATGCACGATTATTTATATTATCTAAACTACACATTGCACCACGGTTAACCTTCCATTCAAGAATGCCACTTAGGAAGTCAACCAAGGTCAAATGGGTATTACCAGTCTGACTAGGGTAGGGGCACTACATTCTCCGCCCCTAGGCTCCGACTTACTCCTGGAAGTCGCAAAGCTAAACGGAAGTCCTGCAACACTTATTAGTCCTTAAACTCAATTAACAATTATCAATTTGCACAACAACTATTTTGCCATCATCTTAGAACATTATTCATAATCCTCTACAAGTGTCATCATCTATTAACAAAAATGCATCTAACGTCATTCACATCTTAAAATATTCTAGAATTTACACACAACCATAGTAAAGAAACGAGACTTTTTCCCTTTTTATTACACCAAATTTAAACAATTTAAAATATATAGACACAATTATCATACTCATTTATCAAACATGACAAGAAAATATGCTCTCAAGGTCAATTTCTCTCACCGATTCATCTCTTTCACAAAACTTTATTGCATAGAACTAGCTTCAAATATCAATTTCTACAACCAAGTTAACTTTTCAACAAATAAGAGCAACGTAAGAACTCAATTGTTTACACTTTTCAGACATACAAGAACCTTTCCAATGACTATGCCCCATAATATAGCGACAAGTTAACACCATTTAATCCATGATTGCACATAATATCCATCCACAAGACTGGTTTGCACAACACAATCGGCCACATGTGAGCATGCCTAATGCTCGGTCAAAAGTAACATATATGATCCACATCTCTATGTCTGCTCTCAGAATAAATACATGATCAACAAATGTCCAACATCTCACTCGAGGGCTTGATGGTGCTAGGGTACGCCATAGCGGTGCTACCTTCCATACAAGTCCCTCGTGAATATCCCTTGTTGTGTAAGGTGTTTAGCCTCCAAGAGATAGTCACCACTCATAGGTAGGTAGTGGATCCTAGCTGTTTCATAGCCTCACATACCTCCATCCTCAAGGTTCCCTGCGTCTACTTCCTTGTATACACTCATCCAAGACCGTCTCCTACGTGCTTGGAGAGGAATTCACATTGCAACACAAGACCAGCATATGAAAACAACAAGGATAAACTGGTTTAGCCACCAAAGTACAAAAGGATAAAGATAATAATTGTCAATTCCAACAATAAGACAAGAAAATAATTTTCGGATTTGCAACATCAAATCAAGTAAAATCAAGATTGCAAGATCGTGGCTAAACTGTCAAGGTAAAAGTAAAATAAATTGCTGGCCCACAAGAAAATAAATAAATAATTAAAAGAAAGTCATAATTGCACATTACATCACTACGTGACTAGTAGCTAGCCACCAACGAGGAAGGAAGGCACAATCGTCTAGCTATCCTAGCAGCTCATCATGTGGTGTGGCCAAGTCACACATCCGCATGGCATGGCAGTGTGCACCTCGACATCACCCCGCATCACGTCATCACGTGGCATGGCTCTACCCTATACCTATCGGTAGGCCGCATGGAAATGTCTACTACATCCCGCATCGTGTCTCAGCACGGCATGGCAATACTCCAAGCGGACAAAGCATGCAATGGACGTATCCCGCATGGCAGTGTACCCCGCGGATAAGGCACGCGCCGGTCACACTCCGCATAGCGATGCTCCTCTCAGGATACTCACCGTAAGCCAGAGGTATACATGGCTAAGGTCTACCCACAAGTCTACCAACACTAGTTAGTTGGCAACTTATGTAAGAACAATAACACACCTCTCATGAAGACAAGGCAACAGATGCTCCAATAGAATCCATCAATATGCTCCAAAAACTGTCATCTATATGCTCAAAATAAAGGATAGGAATTAGGCTGGCACACATGAACCTCATAAATCGGTTCATCACAAGGGGAAGTATTGAGTACACCTATGTTACAGTTTCATTACAAAACTATATTTTTCCTCAAAATAGGGAAGCTAAAGTCGCTTCGCGTCAACATTACTCATACGCTATTCATACTATTCAAGGAATGGTGACTTCTACTACTACCCCTTCACATACTGACTTATCAACAACTCATGGGTTGGCACTCATTAAGGAAACAAATAAGCAACATCACATAGATAGGTATGGTTTCCCATCCCCATAAGCAAACATATTCCCCATGGTTGATTACTTCACCATCCCATGGGCACACATAGCAAGTACGGGTTTCTTACAACACACACAGAATAGCACCATTGCTAGTTAGTCACATTTACGGGGAGTACTTTACATTATGCTAACATATACTTAAGGGAAGTTTTAATTATGCTTTACACATGAATCACCAAACAAGGTTTACTCTAGATACACGTTCTGAAATTCTCAACAATTCAAATTTCCACAAAGAAATAACATCATTCTGATATCTTGCTCAATTTCCCCTAAGCATTTCCATTCACATTACTAACTATGCAATTTCTTTTTCCAAGGTGAAAAACTTTCCCCTTTCAATTAGAAGCCCAAAGCAACATACAATTTCATATGCGTTATAACAAAATTTCTTCTTAAATCGCTGCATTCCAAATAGTATTTCAAAAACAACAATTCCTATATTTTAGACAAGAGGAGGAAGAGAGTTGGAAAATCAACTATTTCCTACGAAAACACAAGAATTTTCAAGATCACACCATATGCTCGGATATAAGTCTATCATTTTAGTTGCATGGTGTTCATTTCGCTATCTTTTAGGAAGGTGTCAAAGCATCCTAACATCACATTTCTAATCATTATTGTTGCACTATAATGTCCTAGTTTTCCGAACAAGAATTCAAGACAACCAAATTTTCTTTTGTAATACAAGTCTTCTAGAGAACAATCACTATTCGTAATACAATACAATACAATAACACATCAAATCTAACATTGAAAATTCATAATACGACGAGGTAAATGAAGAGCTATCTACTAGATATTACACGTTTGATGCATACAAATTAACAAGTCTTTCATTTACTCTTTTTGGAAACATAATAAGACAATTATCTAAATCCAAAGCAAGTTAAATGGTGCGTCACTTAAGAGGTCCTAAATCACACTAGTTGAATAAGAACATAAAACAATCTTTCGAGGAGCACATTAATACACTCCTGAAGCTACTACAACATGTCCTCTTTTGGTATTCCTTTCACAACAAACAATTTTTTTTACAAAATCAACTATGTGCGTTTTATTGCACCTTACTTAAGATGGAATTTAATTATATTACTCCTACCAAGCACATGGAGAGTCCTTAATGCAAACATACAATTTTCTATCATTAACCAAAAATTAAGTCCCAAACCATTCCCTTTCACAATCTAAAACACAAAAACGTTATGAGGCTCACACAAGGGCTCAAGAAATACCATCCTTTCTCTTGCAATAAGAAAACTTAAATAAGAGATAACTACACATATCAATTCCTTTTAATTTACTAAAGAGAGAGAATAAAAAGAGTCATAATCACACAATGTACTACGTAATAAGCATTAACATTTGCCATACTAGTCTTTCAAGTGGACAATCATTAAAATCGATCAATACCATAAACAAGCACATACCGTACTTTTAGATTCAAGATATTAACAACCAACCCAAATGGATTAATAAAAAGAGTAAAATAAATCGAAAATGAAGGTACATTCAACTCCCTTTTAAAGTAAGAGAAATTGTAGACCAAGACCACAATAAGAAGACAAAAGACCCATAATTATTTCCAAAACACCCACATCAATAAGGTGAAAACAAGGTGTGAACACACATGTTTACACACAAGTAGGGTTTGTTAAATCACACCCTCACATCAAGGTGGACAAGCATACAACATAAGGTAGACACACACACACCAACTAAGGGCACAAGTGAAACCAGAGATCCCAGTGTTGCAACATGGGCTCTGATACCAAGTGTAATGCCCCGCCAGGAAACCCCTAAGGGTTTAAGTTAAAAACACTCGAATAGAGTGTGAATTTTTTATTTTTTATAATGATTAAGATCGTTAATGAAAAGTTACAACATTAAGATAATTTTGGAGTTATCTAAAACTTAGATACCACAGCGGAAGGCTAAATGAACCTAAGGAGTTTCCCAACGCGATTACATAACCTTACGCCTAACTCAACTTGCGTCAATTGATCCAATAAACTGGATGACTTAATTACGAGATAATTCTTAAGACTTGATTATACATATGTTCAATGATTTGACATCTTATAATAGATAGGAAGCGTTCATTTAATTTGGGTGGTTAGGAGGCCGTCGTGAGGTTATTTACTCAATGCACATTAACACCTAATTAATTTAAGAGGCCTCCCTTAAGGTTTAATGCGATTTAAATAACGAAGTTCATTCATTCAGTTTTAAGATAATCACCCACATTGATATCTTTCTTGAATATTAAAAGTATGGTTAATAAGAAGGATTTGTTCATTAAGGATTAAACTCCCATTAATAGAGTTTGGTTCCCTCATTAAGGTTTGAGCATAACCAAACTAAAGATTCATAGTTTCTTTATGGAGGATAGAATGCAAGTAGCCATAGAGTTCATTCATTGAAGTTTTAATAAATGCAAATAGAAGGAGCTCAACTTATTAAGGTGGAAATGTATTAGGACACATGAGTTCATCCTTTAAATTAAAATATAGTTAGCAAGATGAAATTCATCATTACAGGATTAAAATATAAGTTCATAGTGACGTTCTTCCCTTAGGATTAAAATACAATTATCTTATTGCATGTCACTATTTTTAGTAAATGAAGTTAATATGAAAGGATACATTTACCAAGATTAAGATATAAACAACTATACGAATACTTCCCTTTTCAGTTCAATTTTAGCAACATAAAGAGAATTCTTTTATAAGGGTTATAATTATGGATAACTAGTTGAGTTCACCCATTTATAAAATTAATCTGATAAAGATTATTTGTTAAGATTATAACATAAATAACTAAATAGATCCATCCAATATAGTGACATATAACTATCATGACGATGCTCATTAACTAAGATAGAAAGTAAATACCTATATGAGGTTCATCCTTTAAATTTCAATTTAGGATTTATAACATTAATTCTAACTTTGTCTACCATTCACATTCGTTCTTTTTACATGGTTAATAACAAGTTAATCCAATAATGTAACCCAGCAAGATTTCTTTCACTAAAACTACTTTAAAATCACATTTTCAAAATACTTTTCCGTAATCTCATTTACAATCTTTCATGAACCTGATTACTACATTTGTCAAGATGAATAATTTTATGCACTTTGATTTAAATTCATTAAATTCACACCATACACTTATACAAGATATCCACCATGCATGATAACTTAAAGCATGAAACAAAGGAAGCTAAAACATCGCATAACACAGATATGATCTCGAAGTTCACCCCTAAAGGGCTACATCTCTGGGTCTGCTCAACTGCAAGACCCCTCTGGCATTTAATATAGTTAGGATTACATAAGTTTTCAAGTCTATTACATCACTGCCGTTTAGGCGAACACAACTACTCTACAATGACCTCTTCGGTAAAAAAAAAATCCAAAATGATTCCTACTTAGAGACGGAACCAACTGTACAAATTAAAAGAAAGTTTCAAATGGCCATGCCCAATGGCACACTAGCTTGGGGCTTGACCATCTAGACGATGGGGTCCTAACCAGCATCTCCTTTGAGTTTTCAGAACATCCCAAAAACGAACATTTCATTTTTTTTTTATTTTTTTTTTATGTTTTTGGGTAAAGTACCTATATATTTGGTATTCTAATTGTAATGTTTTCGGTATGATCAAATCAAAGAACAAGGTGTACCTGCATATCGTAATATTTTTAAAAAAAATCACCAATTGTTAATACTATTCAACTTTTATATATATATATATATATATGCATATAAATTTCCTTCAAAAAAATATATATATATACATATTAATCATATTATTTAATAACGTTCAAATTTCAAATTTATTATTTATTAATACATATATTAACCTCCATATTAAATATATATTAATAAAAATCAATTATTATTTAAAAAATTTATTAAAAAAAAACTATTATTAAAACCAAATTATTTATTTTATTCTATCGTGTTTTTTTTTTTAAAATAAAAATAAAATAAAATAAAAAAAACTAAAATAACAATGGGGGGGGGTTCCACGTGGCCCCCTTGGTAGATCACGCTACCATTGGTAGCGCTGCTACCAAATGGTAGCAAGCGGTTGTCATGGGCAGCGCTGCTACCATTTGGTAGCAGTCTGCTACCATGGTAGCAGATGCTACACCCCGTGGTGGGGGTTTATCCCTGCCACGAGGGTTCTTGTTATTATATTTTTTTTTGTTTTATTTTTTTTTTGTTTTATTTTTTTTTTAATAAAATTTATCTACTGTCAAAAAGTCACACAGCAAAAAAATACAGTCTCCCAGAGACTTTAAAATTTCATCTTCCAGCAACATGGTTTTCTCATATTTAATTTTTTTTTTTCTTCTTTTTTTTAAAATCAAACACCATCATGGTCAGGGAGATTGATTTACACAAATCAATAACAAATCAAAACCCCCATAAAAGTAAAACAGTAATAAATTATAACCCCCAAATTTCCTTTCATTCACAGTCACGATTATATTTTTTTTTTTTCAGAATGTTTAAAACAGCAGTATGAGAAATTTTATTGCAAGAACATGATTTTCTAAATACCCAAAACATACTTCCAAATGGATTTATTCAAAACCCGTAAACCTTTTAAACATTCATGATCCAAAGACAACCAATATGGATTTATTTTTTTAAAAACAAACAGAATTTCATGAGGAAGAAACAAACACATTTTTTTTTTGATTCACAATGAAATAAGGAATAAACCAGAAACTTACCTCCTTTAGCTTTCCTAGCAAGAAATTTGAAGAAGAGCCCACCTGTAGATCAATCCATGCTTCCAAAATCTTTCCATCTTCCTTCCCCAAAACCCCTTTTTTTTTCCAAAAAAAACATCCCAAAAAAAGAAAGAACCCCCCAAAACATTTCCAAACTAGGTTAAATGAGAAACCCTATTTTTGCCCTAATTTTCAATTTCGAATTTAGGCAATTTTTTTTTAAAATAAAAGAACATGAAAATGGAAACCATTATTTTCCACTGCTCAATAAATCTAACTTGTTTTATTCTAATTAGAATTAACATGCTTCTATTTCTTTTTTAATTCTAATTTTAATCTCTCAATATCAATTTAGGCCTACATTTATATTTTGAACTGTTAGCTAGGGTGAGATATTTAAATTAATTTAAATCTCAAAAATCAATCCTTTATACAATATCAATTTGCAAGTAAAAAGAATAATTTCCTTTTTAAATAATAAAATTTACCCTTTTCTATTCCAAAATGCGAATGTGAATTAATTTATTTCTATTTCCCACATGACTTTAAATCTTTCCTTTCTAAAACGCATAACTCATTAAATTCGTTGTTATTAAAATTAACTATTAAATTAACTCGCTACAACATAATAAAGCGACCTTTTAAATAAATGACTAGTCTAATGAAAGAAATCTATTTACTCTAATTTTCTCAACTAATAATGTGTAAATGAACACATTAATTCAAGTTAACTACTTTAAGCTTGCTACAATTATAATTAAAACAATCTCTTTAAATTAACGATTAATCATATAAAAGAAGCTACCTATTTAAATTTCTATATCACTAATGTGTATGTCTACTCATTAAATTGAATTTAATACTTAGGATAACAAACTCCACTTACCTTGCACAAGGCACGCAAATCGAGGAAGTCCACCAAATCACATGACACGCAACCCAATGCAAGGAAAGCCCCACCAATCCACACACGATGCTTACCTAACCATGGCTAAGGCAAGATGAAAGTTTAATGACCCCCAAATCCGAATTCTAAGGATGGAGGAGGTTTACTCAAACTTGCGAATCCCAAAGGAGATGAACCTCGCCTTAGGCGGTGTCGTTCCTGCAATCTCCTGCACGCATGAATCACGCAAGAATACATATACATATACATATTCAATGAAGGCGTTAGCTCAAGATTTATCAGAAGGGTTAGGAAACAATTACATTTACATGAAAATCGATGCAAAAGCACAATAATAGGTATGCACGATTATTTATATTATCTAAACTACACATTGCACCACGGTTAACCTTCCATTCAAGAATGCCACTTAGGAAGTCAACCAAGGTCAAACGGGTATTACCAGTCCGACTAGGGTAGGGGCACTACAGGTATGAACATCTGAAAATGGAAGAAGATGAAAGGATTTCTGCTTTTATGGAAAGAGTAAATGAAATTTTTCTGGGTATTAAATGTTGTGGAGGAACTTTGAGTGAGGATGAAATTGTTTCAAAAATCTTAAGAGGTTTTCCACCAGCATATAAAATGAAGGTTACTGCTATAAATGAGTTGAGAACAATGCCTAATACATCAGTAACTATGGATACATTGATTGGAAAACTTTCAGCCTTTGAGATTGAGGAATTTGGTCTTGTTGCTACTATAAAAACTGATTTGGCCTTTAAAACATCAACAACATCTGCTCCATCATTTGACAAATCATACTGGAGAGCCTTTTATGCAAGAGAACTTGAAGAATCTAAAAAGGAGAATGAAGAGCTTGAAGAGCTTGAAGCATTATTTGCAAGCAAAATGTCAAAAGGTCCAATTGGAAGTAAGTATGAAGGTAAAGCACCCTTTAAATGTTTTAACTACAATAAGATTGGTCATATGGCTTCAAGATGCCCTGATAGAAATG
This sequence comes from Cryptomeria japonica, assembly GCF_030272615.1. Lineage (NCBI taxonomy): Eukaryota > Viridiplantae > Streptophyta > Pinopsida > Cupressales > Cupressaceae > Cryptomeria > Cryptomeria japonica. Next base: position 87,351,858 of record NC_081410.1, read on the forward strand.
CTAGACTAAGAGAAGAAGCTAGAAGAACATAGAAGCCTAATCCTGAATATCAGAGATACAGATTTAAAAAGAACAAAGACAAATCTTGTTACATTGTTGTTGAAGGTGTGACTGATGATTTTGATGAGGATCCAACAGACAATGGATGGGTTTTTGTTGCTATAACAAAAGATCAACTGGCACCTACTACTCAACCAGTAGAACAAGCCCTAGAAGCTAAAGTTGAAGCAAAGGATGAATGGATCATTGATTCCGGATGCTCACATCATATGACTAGAGACAAAGGTAAATTCTTAAACTTTCAAGAATACAATGGAGGTTTAGTAAGATTTGGAGATGACAAAGCCTGTTCAATCAAAGGTAAGGGTTCAATATCTCTTGATGGTAAGCATAACACTGACAATGTCTACTATGTTGAAGGATTAAAGAATAATCTTTTAAGTGTTGGTCAATTAGTTGAGAAGGGATTTCAGTTACAATTTAAAAATGGAAAATGCAAAATCATGAATAGAACTGGTTTGGAAATTGCAACCGGTAATCAGACTAGAGGCAATATCTTTCATTTGAATAATAGTGAAAAGGCATGCTTAATTGTACATATAGATGAAAGTTGGCTATGGCATAAGAGACCTTGTCATGTAAACTTTGATTGCATGGTAAAAATTAGTACTTCTAAGGCAGTTAGAGTTCTACCTAAAATTGTGAAACCTCAGAATACAATTTATAAGGAATGTCAATTTGGAAAACAAGTTAGAGCTAGCTTCAAAAGTATTCCAGAAAAATCAAATAATGCTCTTAATTTGATTCACACTGATTTATGTGGTCCAGCTAGAACTAGAAGCTTACAAGGTGATAGATATTTCATGCTAATTATTGATGATTATTCTAGAATGTGTTGGGTTACTTTTCTCAGAGAAAAATCAGAAGCACTTGGAAAGTTTAAACTATTCAAAGCAATGGTTGAAAATGAAACCGGTAAGAAAATCAAATGTTTAAGATTAGATCAAGGAGGAGAATTCACATCTAAGGACTTTAATACATTCTGTGAAGTGAATGGAATCAAAAGACAGTTATCAGCACCTCGGACACCACAGCAGAATGGAGTTGTTGAAAGGAAAAATAGAACTATCTTGAATGTAGCATGAAGTATGTTATCAGAAGCAAATCTACCACACGTGTATTGGAGAGAGGCAGTTAGCACTACTATCTATACATTCAACAAAGTTCACATCAAAGGTGAAACGGGTAAGACCCCTCATGAACTATGGTTTGGTAATACTCATACTCTTAAGTATTTCAGAATTTTTGGAAGCAAATGTTATATTAGAAGAGATGAGTATATTGGCAAATTTGATCCTAGAACTGATGAAGGCATATTTCTTGGTTATTCATCTAAGAGAAAGGCATATAGATGTTTTAATAAGAGATTGCAAAAAATTGTTGAGAGTACAAATGTAAAGATTGATGAGCAATTCAGAGGAACTTTAAGGTATATAGACTCTGAACCGACAATAGAAATTGTGACAAATGAACCTATACTTAATCCACCGGTATAGAATGAAGATCTGGTTACCCTGGTATCATTAGAAGATTCCACAATAATTGAAGAACAACAACAAACTAAGACACCCTGGTATGTAAGATTGAGTCTTCTGAAGATCAGATAATTGGAAACAAATTTAAAGGAGTTATGACAAGAGGAAGATTGGCAAATGAAGAGGTATGTCTTATTTCTCAAATTGAACCATCATCTATCAATGAGGCATGTGAAGATAAATTTTGGATTAAAGAAATGGAAGAAGAACTAGGACAAATTGAGAAAAATAATACTTGGACATTAGTTCCCCGACCTAAAGATAAAAATGTAATTGGAACAAAATGGGTATTTAGAAACAAACTTAATGAAGATGGTAAGGTTGTCAGAAATAAAGCAAGACTAGTATGTAAGGGATATTCTCAAAAAGAAGGAGTTGATTACAATGAAACCTTTGCACCGGTAGCCAGAATTGAGGCAGTTAGATTATTCTTGGCTTTTGCAGCTCACAAGGACTACAAAGTTTATCAAATGGATATTAAATGTGCATTTTTGAATGGAGATATTGAAGAGGAAGTATCTATTGAGCAATCTGATGGATTTTCTTTAACAGATGACAATGATATGGTTTTCAGGTTAAGAAAAGCTCTGTATGGATTGAAACAAGCCCCAAGAGCTTGGTATGCAAGGTTGGATAAGTATCTTTTGAAGATTGGTTTTACTAAAGGAAATGCAGATAGCAATTTATATTACAAAGTAACTAATGATGACATCTTGATTATTGAAGTATTTGTTGATGATATAATCTTTAGAGGAGAAGATGGATTATGTAAGGAATTTTCTATTAAAATGCAACAAGAATTTGAAATGTCTATGATTGGAGAAATAAAATTCTTTTTAGGTTTGCAGATTTCTCAGACTGATAAAGGTATATTTTTTAGTCAATCCAAGTACTTGAAAGAATTACTAAAGAAATTTGGGATGGAGAACTCTAAACTGGTAAGCACACCTATGACTACAAATGACAAATTATCTCAAAGGGATGAATCTACACCTGTTAATCCAACTAGATACAAATCTATGATAGGAGGTTTACTGTATTTGACACAAACCAGGCCTGATATTATGAATGCAGTATGTATTGTTTCTAGATTTCAGAGTAATCCTAGGGAAAATCATGAATCAGTAGTAAAAAGGATTTTCCGGTACTTACAAGGCACAACAAATCTTGGATTATGGTATCCTAAAGATGAAAATTTTGACCTATGTGCATACACAGATGCAAATTGGGCAGGAGATGTGGATGATAGAAAGAGCACCACTAGAGGAGCATTCTTTCTTGGAAAGAGATTAGTTTCTTGGTTGAGTAAGAAATAGAGTTGTACATCTTTATCAACAACAGAATCAGAATATATTGCAGTAGCAACTAACTGTACACAGGTACTATGGCTTAAGCAAATGTTGAAAGACATAAAGGTAAAATGCAAGGAACCCATTACTATATATTGTGATAACACTACAGAAATTGATATGTCTAAGAATCCGGTATTACATTTTAAAACTAAACATGTTTCTATCAAACTAAATTTTCTAAGGGAAAAAGTTGAAGAAAAGGAGATAAAACTGGTTTTTGTGAATACTAAAGAACAACTTGCAGATATTTTTACAAAACCTTTGCCTAAGGAAACCTTTGAATATCTAAGAGATCAGCTTGGTGTCATACCACCACTAGTAGAGACTTAGATAGTTGATGATTGTCATTAACTAACAGAATTGAAAGACAAATCTTTTACTATGGTCTTTGATGAGGAAGCTACTTCTCAGGGGGAGTAGTTGGTAAATTGAATTGATTGGTATTTTGTATGAACTTGATTTTTGTAACTTTGGCATTTGATGTCAAAGGAGGAGATATATCTATGGAAAAACACATTATCTTTTTAGGAGAGATTAGTATTGAAAATAAATCTTTGGATAAACACATGTTGTTCCCAGGGGGAGAAATGGAGATTGTTGGTTTTTGGTATTTGGCATTTCTGTTTTGGCACTTTGATGGTTTTTCCATCTTGTGTTGCCATCAATGCCAAATAGGGAGATTGTTGGTGTTTTGGTATGGTTTTGTCATTGATGTCAACACCTACTGAAAACTAGCACTTTGGAGATCCAACAACATTCACCAGCAAGCAAGTAACTATTGCAACAGTTACTGGTATATGGTTCACCGACAGGATATAATGTTCACCGGTATTTGGAATGATATGGAAGACACTTGGTAATGTTGAAGACATCGTGTGGACACCTTGTTTTGAAGAATTAATCATTGGTATATTCATATTTGCATATTTGCCTTTGCCAGCAAATAGATCCAGGTTATCTAGGGTTTCACTGGCAAGTTTATCTTTTCCATATCAACATGGCATGCTATGAAGATAATTTATTATTGATGTAAATGCATTAAGCCGACATGTTTAATCGGTTATTGCATTGGATATTATATTATATGTAAAATGTTTTTATTGTAATATCTTGTAGAGCCGACCTACTAAAATTGCTCTTAGGTTATGGTATAAATGTAAGATCTTATTTGTAAGATCAAATGTGGAATGTGAAAATGGATTGTAAGAAGGTATATGTGAGATTAAGCAGAGCAATACATGCAGACATCATTTGAAGGTGAAGCTAGGTTTTTGTATAAGCATATCAGCATTACACCGGTACTGAATCCAGCATATGAAGATGCTATTTTATGCAGTACATTGCTATTGGATTTAACCATCCAAATGTAGTTAGTGTGACTCCCATTTTGTGATTGAGCAGTGAGATCTAGGTTGTTGGCCTTTCTGCATGTGCAGACCCCATTTATGTACACTTACTATCTGCAGTAGTATCATCTGATTGTGGGTAAGGTTTCCCACCATGGTTTTTCCCCTTACAAGGTTTCCACGTACAAATATTGGTGTTATGTGTTGTGGATGACTTTATGTTTATGTTTCATGCATTAATCCTTACCGGTATAGCAATTTACTATTAACACCGTGTACCGACACACTTAACTGGTTTACTGGTATTAAGCATTAAGTTGGTTAATTAGTTTTTGGTTTGAATTTATTAGACAACCGATTCACCGCCCCCTCTTAGTTATCTCCGGGACCTAACAGATACTTTGGTTGGGAAACTATCTACTTTTGAGCTCGAAGAATTTGGACCTTCTGGAGCCGTGAAGACTGAACCTGCTTTTCATGCATCTACATCTACACCCGGTAAACAAGACTAGAAAGCTTTATTTGAAAAGGAGTTGGAAGATATGAAAAGAGAAGATGATGAGTTTGAGAAACTTGAAGCACTATTTTCTAGAAGAGTACCGAAAGGATCGATAGGAAGTAATTATGAAGGAAAAGCACCTTTTAAATGTTTTGCATGTAATAAGATTGGTCATTTTGTTTCTAGATGTCCTGAAAGGAATTCAAGATTTGAAGAAAGAGTTAGAATATCATTGAAGCCTAACCCTGGATATCAGAACAAGTATAAGTACAAGAAAAAAAGAGACAAATCATGCTACAAAGTGGATAAGGAAGGCATTATTGATTCTGATGAGGAACCAGCAAAAGACTCTGCTAGTGGACCCAACAATGGGAAGGAATGGGTATTCCTGGCTATCAAGGAAGATGATCCGACACTGGAAGAGAATGTAGCTGAAGAGAAGGCATTTGCTGGTAAATTTGAAGAAAAGAATGAATGGGTAATTGATAGTGGTTGTTCACATCATATGACTGGAGATAAAGGGAAGTTTTTGTCTTTGCAAGAATTTGATGGTGGTCTAGTTAGATTTGGAGATGACAAAGCATGTATGATCAAAGAAAAAGGAACTATATCATTGGATGGTAAGAAAAATACCGACAATGTTCATTATGTTAAAGGTTTGAGGCATATATTTTGAGTGTAGAACAATTGGTAGACAAGGGATTTCAAATATAGTTCAAGGATGGAAAATACAAAATCATTAACAAATCTGGCTTAGAGATTGCAACCAGTACACAAACAAAAGGTAATATATTTCATTTGAACTTCGGTGAGAAGACATGTTTGATTACACAAATTGATGACAGTTGGCTATGGCATAAAAGGGTGTGTCATGTGAATTTTGATTGTATTGTGAAGATCAGTTCAACTAAGGCAGTTAGGGATATACCTAAGATTATGAATCCCTATAATATGGTATGTAAAGAATGTCAAATGGGTAAATAGGTTAGAACATATTTTAAAAGTATACAAGATAAATTAAATGATGCTCTTGATCTTATTCATACTGATTTGTGTGGCCTTGCTAGAGTTAAAAGTTTTCAAGGTGATAGATATTTCATGCTAATCATTGATGATTATTCTAGAATGATGTGGGTTACTTTTCTGACAGAAAAATATGAAGCATTTGAAAAGTTTAAAATCTTTAAGGCTAAAGTGGAAATTGAGACAGGATTGAAGATTAAATGTTGTAGATCAGATCATTGTGGAGAATTAACATCCAATGAATTTAATAGCTTTTGTGACAAGCATGGTATAAAAAGACAATCTCCTGCTCCCTGAACACCTCAACAAAATGGAGTTGTGGAAAGGAAGAATAGAACTATCTTGGATGTTGCTAGAACAATGATGATGAGAGCTAGTCTACCTCATATCTACTCCAGAGAAGCAGTGAGCACAATAGTTTATACATTAAACATAGTACATATCAAAGGAGAAACTAGTAAGACACCGTATGAATTATGGTTTGGCAATACACCTACAGTTAAGTATTTTAAAAATTTTGGTAGTAAATGTTATATCAAGAGAGATGATATTATTGGTAAATTTGATCCTAGATGTGATGAAGGCATATTTTTTGGTTATTCTAATGAAAGCAAAGCATATGGATATTATAACAAGAGATTGTAGAGAATTGTGGAGAGTGTTAATAGAAGTCAAATCAGAGTATATGAGAAGGAACTAATAGTGGAAGTGATTATATATGAACCAGTAGCACCTTTACCAGAATAGAGAGTTGAACCAGTTACTCCGGCAACATCAAAGAATTCTACAGTAACTGAAGAACAAGGAAGAGGAACAAAAAGTCATAAGACTCCTAGGTATGTGACATTTAATCACTTAGAGGATCAAATCCTTGGGGATAAGAGCAATGGAGTGATGACAAGAAGAAGACCAACAACTAGTGAGATATGTTTCATTTCACAAGTTGAACCAGTATCAATAATTGATGCATGTAAAGATGAATATTGGTTGAAAGATATGGAAGAAGAATTAGATCAGATTGAGAAAAATAACACATGGACCTTGGTTCCCCGACCTAAAAATAAAAATGTTATTGGAACTAAATGGGTTTTAAGGAATAAATTAAATGAGGAAGGTGAAGTTATAAGGAATAAGGCTTGATTGGTTTGTAAAGGATATTCTTAGAAGGAAGAGATTGATTATGGAGAGACTTTTGGACCTATAGCTAGGATTGAAGATGTCAGATTATTTCTTGCGTATGTTGCTTATAAAAACTACAAGGTTTATCAGATGGATGTTAAATGTGAATTTTTGAATGGGGATCTTGATGAGGAAGTTAATATTGAGCAACCTGATGGTTTTTTACTATCAAATGATACAAATATGGTTTGCAGCATAAGGAAAGCTTTATATGGATTGAAACAAGCACCTAGAGCTTGGTATGCAAGGTTGGATAAATATCTTTTGAAGCTTGGTTTTACTAAGGGTGGTGCTGAAAGTAATTTATATTATAAAATCACTGATGATGATATACTGATTATTGAAGTATATGTTGATGACATTTTTTGGAGGTGAAGTTAAGTTATGCATAGAATTTTCTAAGAATATGGAGAAAGTATTTGAGATGTCTATGATTTGTGAGATGAAATTTTTCTTAGGTTTGTAGATTACTTAGACTGACAAAGGTATTTTCAGTTGTCAAACTAGATATGCTGAGGAATTATTGAATAAATTTGGTATGGGATATTCTAAACCGGTAGGTACTCGTATTGTCACAGGTGAGAAATTGACAAGAAAAGATGTTTCTACACCGGTAAATCCTACAAGATACAAATCTATGATTGGAGGTCTTCTTTATTTTACTCAAACTAGGCTTCAAGATTTCAGAGTGGTCCTAGTGAAAATAATGAGATGGCAGTGAAAAGGATTTTTAGATACTTGCAAGGTACATTAGAATATGGTTTGTGGTACCCTAAGGATGATAACTTTACTTTATGTGCATATATAGATGTTGATTGGGCTGGAGATGTTGATGACCAGAAAAGTTCTAGTGGAGCTTTCTTTCTAAGAAAGAAGTTGGTTTCATGGATCAGCAAGAAACAATCATGTACTTCTTTATCTATTGCTGAAGTTGAGTATGTTGTTGCTGCTACTAATTGTAAACAAGTTTTATGGATGAAGAAAATATTGAAGGATACAAAGATGGATTGTGATGTACTGGTAGCTATTCACTATGATAACTCTGTTGCTATTGATATATCAAAGAATATGATATTTCATTCTAAAACAAAGAACATATCTATCTGTAGACACCTAAAAATGGTCAACGCTTGCGGAGTCATACTTTAACATTTGCGCATTGCCTTATTTTAGGTTTTTGCGTCGCATTAACATTTCTTCTATGTTGCGTACTTGGTCTTTATCATTTGCGAGCATCGAGTCCTTCTTTTGCATTCTTTAGTTGTCTCACTCTCGAATTTGGTCTTGTCAACAATAATCTTCAGTCATGATTTTGGTCAATCTTATCTTGTCGCATCTATGTGCGTATTCATTTGTCATCATTTTGGACATCGTCAATCCTAATTAGGGTTTTGTCCTTTTATCAATCTTGTCATCATGCGATCGATTTGTCATCAATCGTGGTCATTTTCAATCTTGTCGTTTTGCAATCTATTTTGTCATCGATCCTTGTCTTCTTGTCAATTTTGTCATTTTGCGATCGATTTGTCATTGATCGTTGTCTTTCTCAATCATGTCAATTTGGACAATTTGTCATTGTTCCTTGTCAATTGGCGCATTTATCAATCACATCATTTGTCAGCATTGGTCTTTTATCAAGTCAGAAATCATGATCGAATCAACATCAAATCAATTTTATATCAAGACCTAATTGTCATCCTTGCATTTCTAATTTAGCTTCTAGGGTTTTATGATTTATTCATTTAACCTTGTTTGTCATTTTCTCTCCATTCTCCCTCTAGGTTAAATAATTTATTTATTTATCCTAAGTCTTCTTGTCACAATTAAATGTTTATTTAATTGGCTAACTAATTATTCCTCATTTTGTGAATTAATTAATAAATGAAAAATTATTAATCATATTTTTCTAATTTTCCTAATTTCTAATTTGTCAAAATTAATTTCCACCTGTATAAGACCCATGATAGTAGAGACAAGGACAAATGATTTTGAGATTGATTGATATGACAAGTGCGATTAGTTTGAATGTCTAGTTTTGATTGAAAAAGATCATCAGTTTAAGCGTGATTTCATTTAAAGCACTGTGTTGGATTGCATGTCACATCAATGTGCATGCTAATTTGTCATCATTTTGGACATCGTCAATCCTAATTAGGGTTTTGTCCTCTTGTCAATCTTGTCGTTTTGAGATCGATTTTTCATCGATCATTATCATTTTCAATCTTGTCGTTTTGCGTTATCATTTTCAATCTTGTCATTTTGCGATCAATTTGTCATCGATCGTCATCCTTCTCAATTGTGTCAATTTGGATCAATTTGTCATTATTCCTTGTAAATTGGCGCATTTATCAATCAAATCATTTATCAATTCAAAATCATGATCGAATCGACATCAATTATCTTTTGTCAAGACCTAATTATTGTACTTGCATTTCTAATTTAACCTTGTTTGTTATTTTCTCTCCATTCTCCCTCTAGGTTAAATAATTTATTTATTTAGCCTAAGTCTTCTTGTTACAATTAAATGTTTATTTAATTGGCTAATTAATTCCCTCTCTTTGTGTGAATTAATTAATGAATGAAAACTTGTTAATTAATTCACTTATTTTCTAATTTCATCATTCCTAATTTCCTAATTTCCACCTAATTAATTTCTCTCTAGTTCTCCCTATTTTTGTGCTTTGGTGGAAGCATGAATTTCTCATGCGTCATACTTTTGGGATAGCAAGATGTCATAAGCCTCTAGTCCTCTAACCTTTGCATTGGCAATATGTCATAATTCATGACATAGAAGGTGTCATAACCTTCTTCTTTCAACTCAATTTTGCCATTTTTTAAATCAATTGCCTCTAATATCAATTTCATGCTAATCTTGTCTTTTCTCCAATTTGTCTATAAATTGGATGAGTTTCTTCAATCAAAATCCCCAATTGATCGCATTTTGAATCCCGAATAATCACATTATCAATTGAATCACTTTTTCGAATCACATTATCGATCTAATAATCACTTTGTCGAATCAATCACGCTTTGAGCACTCTTGCGCTAATTGTCAATCTTGCTTTCACATTAGGTTTATGCACTTGAAGGTGAGATCCACAAACAAAAGCTATTTGAAGAATAAAGAAGGACAATGGAGCCACATGAAGGAGATATTCAGATCTGCATTTGGTTTTCTTAGTTTTTAATCTTGAATGTTTTGCTTTCATGTCTCTATTGGATGTAATTAGGATTGATCATTGCATTTTAGTTTTCATGATTGAACTAGTCCAATTTTATATTTTCTTTGATGATTTCTAGATTTCCTAGCCACACTATCAAGTATAACTTTTTGAAGGAAAAGGTGGAAGAAAATGAAGTTAGATTGGTTTATGTGAATACTAAAGAGAAGATTGCAGATATTTTCACTAAATCTTTGTCCAAGGAATCATTTGAGTACCTAAGAGACAAATTGGGAGTTTCTGCCCCTCTAATAGAGACTTGATTGATGTGGTTTGGCATTAATCTGACATGCAATATTAGAAATACTATTCATTCTAGCAGTGATGTGGGATGCTATTGCTCAAGGGGAGTAGTCAGCTTTGCGATTCAGAGGCTTATGTTTTTTCTTTGATATTTTTGTCATATTTTTGGGATTGGTATTAAAGGGGGAGAGATATTGATGTGAAAAAGAAAAAGAAAAAAGGGAAAAAGAAAAAGAAAGGGGGAGAGATATTGATAAAGGAAAAATTTGGAGCTATATGTGGGAGTTTGTTGGTTTTTTTCCATAGGGGGAGACTTGTTTGGCATTTCTTGGTACTTAGATGTTTTTCACATCTAGTGTTGCCATAAATGCCAAAGGGGGAGATTGTTGGCCATTTGGTGGAATTGATTATGTGGCGCATTGATGTTTTGTCATTGATGCCAAAACTAGTTGTTGGGATGCTTTACCGACACCCTTCTGGTCTTAGTAGGATGTGTGGTTTCTTCTTAACTTGGATCCGACATGATCCGGTAGGCTTCAGTATAGTCTGGTGATGGAATCAACATGTTCATGATACTTATACTCATATTTGGTCAGTTGGTTTTGGTCTGGAGATCAGACGCTATCTTGCTTGCTTAGAAGATTGGTTTCTGGTTCCGACGAGGGTTTCATTGATAGATCTTTTGATGGAGATCTTTGATGAATTGCATAAGTGGTGTTGGTGCAGCTTCTGATGGAGTTTTGTGATGCTATTTGTGATCATGTTTGAGACTTAGTTGATGGAGAATCATTCCAGTGGTGTATGGACCTATACTTGGTCCTGGTTGATCTAGGTTATGGACTGACATTAATGTAACGTGTGGATAGGACTTATTGATGTATTTTCGAGATGTCTTATGTGTTGATATTATTTGTTTAGTCTAAGGACAACATGGTTTGTAATTATGTAATTGGTTTATTGTCTAGTGGCCAACTTGATTGTTTATGGTCAAGGCTTTGTATATATAGATGTGAGATCTCATTGTAGATCATCATGGTTATTGTAAGAGGTCATGGTCAAGGAATGTAATGTGCGAATAATGTAATATCATTTAGGCAGAGCAGTTTGTCAATCATTGGAGATCGAATTGGGTTTATGTAAGAGGATTTAGTCCTCTGGTATTAAGCTTAACCAGAAGTGTACTTAGGCATAGGAGATGCTATATTTTGCAGTTGAACACTTCTTTGGATTGTAGTCTAGATTTCTATGTAGTCAGTGAGGCTTCTTTTTTGATGAGCAATGTGCTCTAGGCTATTGGCCTTCCTGCATGTACAAGCCCCTCAATTGTAATTCACATTCTTACTATAGAAGTATTATCTGACCGTGGGTAGGCTTCCCACCATGGTTTTTCCCTTTACCGGGTTTTCCATGTACAAATATTGGTGTTATGTGTATGGCTTTTATTCTGTGATTACTGTTTATACTTAATTGGTTTATCTGCTATTCCAGTATTAATGTTTTGGGTTCTGGTATTAAATTATAAATTGCTAATGGTTCATGTAATCTGTGACAACTTATTCACCCCCCCTCCCCCTCTCTCAATTGTCTTTATGTTATTTAAACTATCTAACACAAACCCTCGACCATAAACAATCAGGTCAGTCATCACACAATAAACCAATTACATAATTACAAAAAATGTCAGCCTTAGACCAAACAAATAATATCCAACACATAAGACATATCAAAAACACATCAGTAGGTCCAATCCACACGTTACATTAAGTCGGTCCATAACCTAGATCAACCGGGACCCAATATAGGTCCATACACTAAATCAATGATCTCCATTTGCCAAGTCTTGAACATGATCGCCAACAACATCCTAAAACTCCACCATAAGCTACACCAAAACCAGTTATACAATTCACTAAAGATCTTTGTCAAAAGCTCTACTGGTAAAACCCTCACCGGAACCAGAAGCCAAGCTTCTAAGAAAACTAGATAGCATTCAATCACTAGACCAAAACCAACTGATTGAATATGAACATGAGTATCATGAATAAACCAATTCTATAACCAAACCGTACCAGAGCCTACCAGATCATGACGAATCCAAACCAACCAGAAACCACTCAACCTATCGGGACCAGAAGGATGTCGGTAAAGCATCCAAATAGCTAGTGTTGACATAAATGATAAAATATCAATGCAACAAATAATCAATTCCACCAAATGGCCAACAACAACAACATACTCAGCTTCAACAATAGATAAAGAAGTACATGACCATTTCTTGCTGATCCATGAAACAAGTTTCTTTCCAAGAAAGAAAACTTCATCGGATGTGCCTTTTCAGTTACCTATATCTCCAGTCCAAACCGCATCTAAATATGCACATAGTGTAAAGTTATCATAAACCATAAACCATACCTAAAAATCCTAGCTACCAAAGAAAGGATTCATCATAATCAATTCCTTCCTTCTGAGAATATCCTTTGCAAATGAATCTAGCCTTGTTCCTCACAACTTGTCCATCTTCATTCAATTTATTCCTAAAAACCCATTTAGTTCCAATAACATTCTTATTATTGAAGTTGAGGAACTAAAGTCCATGTGTTGTTCTATCTAATCAGATTCCTCTTCCATAGCCATCATCCAACATTATTCCTTACATGCTTCATTTACTGATGCCAGTTCAATTTGAGAAAATAAGCATACCTCATCAGCTGCCAACCTTCTCCTTGTCCAATTATCGGATTTTCGAAATGATTCAACCTTACATACCTAGGAGTCTCCTGACTTTCTATTTCTCTTCTCTGATCTTCTGTTACTATTGAATTTTTTGATACTGTCAGGGTAAATGGTTCAACATTTTGTTTTGATACAGGTGTTACCGATTCAGTTATGATCATTTCCACTTTTGATTCTCTCTCATAAGTTCTGATTTGACCTTTGTACTGCTCATCCACCTTGACATTAGCGCTCTCCACAATTCTCTGCAATATTTTGTTATAACATCTATATTCTTTTCTTTCATTTGAATAACCAATAAATGTTCCATCTAGGATCAACATTTCAAAGATCCTGAAGAACTTTACTATAGATGAATGACCAAAACATAACTCATAAGTGACTTACCGGTAAACCAAACCAAATCCAAGATCCAATAAAATTCATCGGTTAAACTTCAAACTGACTTCTCCAATGTATGAAATAGGTTTTTAGACCACTAAGGGGGGCAATGCAAGATCTGTCATCAATATGCCTCCCCCTAAGGCATCTACCTTAGTTACCAGATGAGTTTCCTATAGGTGCAGGAACATTTTGTTCTGCTGGTTGAGTAACCAATGTGTATGCTTAAGATGATTGATCCTCAAAATTTATAATCCACTTCTTCTCACACTCCTTCCAGATATAATCAACCTTTTGTTTTCCCTTCTCATTGGATTTGTCATTTCCTATCGCTAGGTTCTTGCTTCTACAAAATTTAGCAATATGTTCTACTCTATTGCATGCATAATGGGTGACATTATTTTTTTTGAATTGCCTTGTTGTAATCTTGATCATTTCTTGACCTACATTGATTATCCATATTCCCAAACTTTCCACCTGCATGACATTTCACATTCATTCTATAATCTATTGTCCTACAACTATACTTTTTGCAATTGAAACATTGACCGATACCTGAATTATTATTCTGATTGACTCTATTTCTGCATTGACTTGCCATATGACCAAACTTATTTCAAACAAAGCATCTACCATTAAATTTATGTGCATTGGGTTGCCTTACCAATGACCACTGATTTCGGTTGTTAGGTGGATTCTCCTGATTGTTCTTCTAATTGGATGTATCATCTTGATTTGCAGTACCAGAGATTTCTCCATGCTCAAATCCAAGACCTCTAGTGTCTCCATTGTCCCTTTGATTCTTCATTAATTCATCAAGCTTTGCAAAACTAACCTTGAACTTGTCTTTGTACTCCTTTGAAGAATCCAGATCACCTCTTAGGACTGTCATCATTATTTCCAACTCTTGCTCATTGTTTTGGGAATGCACCAATTCAATTCTCAATATATCATTCTCATGTGCCAACCTAATACATTCTTCAGATCTTTCTTTACAAGATTTATCAAGATTTTCTTCATTCTTATTCTGATCTTCAATCTCCTTGTACATCCTCATTTTTAGGGCTTGCATTTCAGTCTTAATGACACCATTTTCCTAACTGAAATTCTGACATAGATTCTTAAGAGCATTCTTCTCTCCATCATCCTTATTTTGTAATTTATCACAAAGTTATTTCCTTTTGGCTTGTGCATATGACAACCTCTCTTGCAGAGTAAAGATGAATTCCTTCACAGATCTCAACTTATCTTGTAGCTTCATGTTCCTTAACCTTTCAGCATCATAATCCTCAAGTGCTACTTGAAGTTCCTTCCTCAAACTCATCTCCATAGATTCTGGATACAAGATCTTCCTTAAGCGGTTAGAATTATTCCAAGGCACCAGGCTCTAATACCAATTGTTGGGATCCAAGAACACTGAAAGGGGGGCGGTGAATCAATGTTCTGCTGGAATGATTAATTTTAACCTTATTAACACAATTTAGCAAATGGTATACATAAAAGAAGATAAAAATAAGTAATAATCCATCCACACAGATGAACAACATAACACCATAGATTTTTATGTGGAAAACCTCAATAAGGAAAAAACACAATGGGATTGGACACCCACAATATCTATCCAGTGATCAAATGAGTAAATATTACATATAAGGGGCATGCACATGCAGGATGACCAACAACCTAGAGCACACTACTCATCACAAAGTGAGTCTCATTGACTAAAGAAAACTTCAGACTACAATTCGTAAAGAAGATTGAACTGCAAGTATAGCATCTAGTATGCCTGAGTAAAGTTTCAGTTAAGCTCAATAACGGAGGTCTCAAACCTCTTATGGAAACCTAATTCGATCACCTATGATTTGTTAGGATTCCCATAGATACTGAGAGGGGGGGGTGAATCAGTATCTGACCGGTTAAATGATTTTCTTAACTTAAAACATGTAAAGCATATCAATACTGTGTACCGGTAAACAAAAAGGAATGCAATAAATAGAGATAACAGCAACCACATGAAATACACACCATAACACAGTAGTTTAATGAGGAAACCCGGTGTGGGAAAAATGTTAGTGGGATTTGTGACCCACAATATTCACTTACTGGCCAATAAGAGAATATTACAACTACAATAGGGACCTGCACATGCAGGAAGTCCAAGTTCCTAGAGCTCACTGCTCAATTACAAAATGGGAAGTCTCACTAACTTACAAAATGGATTATATAAATCCAATGTCTTTTACTGCTTCAAAATAGCATCTACTATGCTAGATCCAGTACTAGTTTATAGCTCTGCTTTATACATAAACCCTTAACCTATAATTCGCATAATAGGTCTACCTTATTTCGCCTAATTACATTCTTCCATCTTATTTCATAATTACTACAATGTTCTGCAATGAACTCTTATATATATGACTCATTTAACAACTTTCCAAGTTGGCTTACAATGATTTTACAATAATTAACAAAATATATTATAAACAAAATTCATGTCTACTTCGATGTCGGTATGCTTCCTTTCACTGCCGGTGACGGTGGTCTATGTGCCGGTGTAGAGGCTGACCTTGCTAGTGCCAGTAAATTGCCTTGCCAGTGTCATAGGATTGTAAGGTTGCCATCAATGACAAAACCTTCAATCACCTACAATATCTCATTGGAGTGTGCATTTTCCAACAATCTCCCCCTTTGGCATTGATGGCAACACTCATGAGAAAAATCCAAAAATTGTCATCCAAAAAGGAATCTGCCAGAATTGTTGTACCAAAAATTGAGTACCAAAAGAATGTATACTCCCCCTGAGTTGATGAGTCATTTACTAATTATTTTTCTCATCCCACTACTCCCCCTTTGGCATCAATGACAAAGGTTGTCAAAGTGTCAATTGAGTGTGGTTCCCAGTTTCAACCTTGTAACCGGTTGGCTACAATCTGAAAAAGATCTGCCAAAACCAGATTCAGGCTCTCAAGGAACTTTTTATTGTCTTTTATTGCGGCCTCTGTCCTCTAAACTATACCGGTGAGGTGTTGCATTTTCTCTGTTGGTGTTTTCTGTCCTTCAATAAAAGAATCAGATATTTCTTTTCTTAAGAGGCGAGGTAGTCCAATTTGGACTTAGTCTCCATTTTAAATCTTTAGCCTTACCTTTTATTCTTTCCTTTTCTCTTTCAAACTTTAGTATTTCTTCCTCAAAACTTGTTATTTTCTGCTCAAAAACTAATAATGAATTAGATGAATTAATGAAATTGTCATCTAGTTGATTTATTTCTTCCTGTATCTTGTTGATCTTCAGGTCTATATCAACTATCAAAAAGTTAGTTTTACATGTATCCATGTACAAATTTTTAAATTCCTTCAATGTGATACACAGTTCCGGTAGAAGTGTGTCAAATTGTCTTGTACACTTCTTTATTTCATCCTCAAAGAATTTGTGTTTTTCTTTCTCTAATCTCTCCTTGAAGGCTTCCTCTTTTATTTGTTCAACTGTCACAGTGTTGTCAGTAATATACTTAGACAAAGTGTCAAGTTGGCTCAAAGAATATTTATTATCTATATTACATTTAGGTGCCATCATTTTCAAAATTGGAATGGTATCATCTATTGCCTTGTATACTTGTGAGCTACAATTTGTTATCTTCTTGATGGAATCCAAAAGAACTTCTATTGATTTGACTTCTGCATTTGAAGAGCCAACACTCTGTATCCCGCCAGTGGGAGCAATTTCCTTGCTTGTGGTGACCTCTGGTAGGTCAGTTTGTGTTTCCATTTCTTTAAGCAAAGGTTTGGATTGCTCAGCTATTACCGGTGGCACTGTCTCTATGTGAACCTATTGCTATGATGGAGCCTGTTGTTTTGTGTTATCATCTATTGGTTTACCTTCTGTACTATCTATTACCGGTGGCTCACTAGCCATATCTATTTTCCCAGTTGAATCCTTATCTACCACAATATTGACTTTCTGAGTGTCAATGTCAACTGTATATAACACCTCAGAATTGGGATTTGTGTCCTCTTGTGGCATGTCCATACTCTCACTAGCCGATTGATTTTCAATGGTAATTACCAGTGGAGTATCCAGAGGTAGTGGGGATAGATTATCTATTATTTTTATGTTAGGTGGTCCACCAACCTTGCCTTTTCCCTTATCCTTATCTTTTTGGTATACTTTGATGGGTTTAGGATTTCTATATTCTTCCTGCTTTTCTTTCTCTACAAGGAATATGTCCCATGCATTAGCAATTTCCTCTGCAACCTCATTCACGCTCCAACCATAAGTGCTATATACCAATGTGCAGTTGAGAATACTGACCGGTTAGCCTCAGAGATAGATCATCTATTTCTTTTGGTGAGTTGACAGGATAAAAAATAAGTAGTTTTTCAAATTTTATTTTCTTATCAAGCTCTACAACAGCTTGCCTTCTAGCTTCAAGTCTTTTAAACAGTTCTGCTAGTAATTCATCCACAACTTGCATTAAAAATTTCTTTTAAATGTCCAAGTGTAGAATTACACTGTTTTCAACTTTCTCCTTGTCATCAACTAATAATGAATCATATAATTTATTGATGTTCTTCAGCTTTCCATCCTCTGTTATTTTATCTAGAAGTTTATCAATTGGAGCAATGTTTTGTTGAGTCTTCTTTTTGGGTGTTAACTTCTTCTTTGGAGTTACTTTTCTAGCCGGGGGCTTTATTGCCTGTTGTTTCCGTCTGGTTCTTCTAGGAGAAGGTGTAGATACCAGTGAAGGTTCACTTTTTCTCACAACTCTTTTAAATGCAGCTGGCATATCACTTTCCGAAGAAGTCGCAACCAGTGAAAGGTGAGTTTCTGGCTATAGTGCTTCTAACTCATCTTCAGTAATACTAGTTTGTTTAAGTACATCTTCTTTGATAGCTTTAGCTTGTCTAGATCCTCTTCTAACTATTGCTTCCACCTTCTTTACCCTTTTCTTTGATTGGATTTGATTTTCAATAGTCTCAACACTGCCAAATACCTCTTCTTTAGGTTCCTTGGGTGCTTCCAAGAGAGCTTTTGCATATGTTTCAATTGTGTGGTCATCAGTTTCATAACCCATTTTAGTAATCCAAATGGTTCTTGGGATAACTGCCTCCATCCAAATCTCATACTTCTTAATAACAAAGCATATTTCATCGTTATACTTATTTACAATTTCTTGTGATAATCTGACTTTGGTCTTCATCCGGGCCTTTAATTCCTGAAAGTACTCATTTATATTCTTTTCTCTATTTACTCCCATATTATTTAGTAAATCAGACAACTGTTTTCCTACCGGTATATCAAAACCAAGATTTTTATTACCGATACCGAACACTTGTTTTGTTATGTGCAACATTAAATAGACAAGTAGGTTTCCAAATCTAAATGTCCCCTTTTTGTCTTTCTTTATCTTTCCAAGATTGTCAATAAGTTCATCTTTCAACCATTCACACACATCTATTTTTGCATTATCTTTAATCATATCATAGGCACTCTTTATGCATAAGCTAGAGACTGAGTTTAACCTATTTGCATGTGTGGTTTTGTAGCCTAAGATCATGCTAATGAATCTGACATTGATGTCGGTTACATCATTTACTCTTAAAGATCTCTTATCAGATGTTGCACCTGTTAGGTTAGTCACTAGGTCATTTGAGACCTTCTTTGTTCTATCAGGTTTGTTACCGGTGGAGGGTAACCCTGTCACAGCCTTTACTGCCTCTTTAGTGATTTTGTGAACTGAATCCAACCAGAAGAATGCACCATGTACCCTGCTTAAAACTATCCTTATAACATCCTTAGGGAAATCCGGAATACTGAGAATTTCAGTGAAACCTAGGGTTTCTACTATCTTGTGTTTAGGTTTAACATTACCAGAATCATCACAAATTACTGATTTGTACATGCTCTTGATTTCCTCATCACCTAATTCTTCTATGTGACAATTAATGTACATCATAGGGTCTTCTACAAAAACTACTCCTTTGGGAATTTGAGAAAATGCACCTACATTATCATCTTTCTTGGCAATTTCAGGAACTAACTGAAATACGGGTCTAGGGTGCTTAATCACTTTGACTATAGTAGGGTTTTCTATGAATTCAAGAATAGATGAAGAAGCCATGATTATAAATACCTTTATCTACCTTAGGAATGATTGCTTTTTGAATTGCTTCACTTCTTTGCTCGAAATGCCTTTGCTTAGGAATTTTCACGCTCTTCTAATGTTTGAATGCTTGGTGAAATGAAATTGGAGCCAAAACACTGATTTATAATGTTAATTTTTCCAATCACCACATTTAATGCTTTCTGGTTAAGTAATCACTTAACTTATCTACCGTTATAGAAGTAATTTCAACTTCTTACCATCAACCGAGGGAATAATAGCATGTTTCATATTTGATTGCCAAACCCTCAAAGAATTTTCTTCAGTTAGATGAAGAGTCTCCTGCCAGTGGAGTGTTACTTTGTTCTACCGGTGGAGGAGTATTCCTATCAACATTTAGTTCTGATTTCCTGATCCATTGTTTTGAGAATTCCTTCTTTACTTCTTCAACTTTTTCTTTACCTTTCAAACTAGGACCTTTGTTATTTACCGGTGAGGACTTGCTTCTACAAAATTTTGCAATATGTCCAATCTTGTTACAGGCATAACAAGTCACATTATTTTTATGAATAGCTTTCCCATATCCTATGCCGGTTTGTGTTCTGCATTGATTAGATAGATGTCCAAATCTTCCATAAACATAACATCTTACATTCATTCTGCAATTTTCTGAACTATGACCAAATTTGTTGCATTTTGAACATTGACCAGTGGGTGTATTGGTATTCTGATAATTTCTAGATCTACATTGATTTTCTCTATGACCATACTTGTTGCAGTTAAAGCATTTGCCATTAAATTTATAACCAGTAGGTTGTCTTACCGATTTTCCATGATCCCGTGTGTTTGTAGTACCAGAGATTTCACCAACTTCAAAGCCAAGTCCACAAGTATCACCATTAGGTTTCTGATTCTTGAACAAGTCACCAAGTTCTTCTGAGCTTTTCTTGAATTTTTCTTTGTGCTGATTTGCAATATCCAGTTCTCTTTCTAAGATTTCTTTCTGTCTCATAAGTTCATTTGAGTCATTCTGTGTATGCATCAGATCTATCTTCAACAAATCATTTTCATAGCTAAGTCTTGTGTTCTCATTTGCAGCATCACTTAGTCTTCTAGTCAAATCTTCTTCATTCTTCTTTCTATCTTCAATTTCTTTACAAAATCTCATAGTCATATCTTGCATCTCATTCTTTGTTGTCATGTTTTCTTGTTTCAGCTTGTTTATCAAATCACTAGGAGTTTCCTTTTCATCATTCTCATTTTGCATCTTTTCACAAATTTCTCTTCTCTTGTTTCTTGCAATGGTAAGATTTTCTTGAAGTGCTTGAATAATATCCTGTGCAGCCTTTAGATCATCTTCAAGTGATATTTTTCAACTTTTCTGCATCATAGTCTGAGAGAGTTGCTTCTAATTGCTTCATCAAGTTTTCCATCTCTACCAATGTCAAGATCTTCCTCAAGCTGTTAGGCTTCTGAAAATAGAGGACCAAGCTCTAATACCAATTGTTAGGATTTCCACAGATACTAAGAGGGGGGGTGAATCAGTATCTGACCGGTTAAATGATTTTCTTAACTTAAAACTTGTAAAGCATATCAATATTGTGTACTGGTAAACAAAAAGTAATGCAATAAATAGAGATAACAACAACCACATGAAAAACACACCATAACACAGTAGTTTAATGAGGAAACCTGGTGTGGGAAAAACATTTTGTGGGATTTGTGACCCACAATATTCACTTACTGGCCAATAAGAGAATATTACTACTACAATAGGGGTCTACACATGTAGGAAGGCCAAGTGCCTAGAGCTCACTGCTCAATTACAAAATGGGAAGTCTCACTGACTTGCAAAATGGATTATATAAATCCAATGTCTTGTACTGCTTCAAAATAGCATCTATCTAGTACCGGTTTATAACTCTACTTTATACATAAACCCTTAACCTATAATTTGCATAATAGGTCTGCCTTATTTTGCCTAATTACATTCTTCCATCTGACTTCAGAATTACTACAATGTTATACAATGAACTCTTATATATATGAGTCATTTTACAACTTGCCAAGTCGGCTTACAATGCTTTTACAATAATTAACAAAATATATTATAAACAAAATTCTTGTCAGCTTCTATGCCGGTATGCTTCCTTTCACTGCCGGTGCCGATGGTCTATGTGCCGGTGTAGAGTCTGACCTTTCTAGTGCCAGTAAATTGCCTTGCTGGTGTCATAGGATCGTAAGGTTGCCATCAATGAAAAAACCTTCAATCACCTACAATATCTCATTGGAGTGTGCATTTGCCAATTTGATTGACCAAATCCTCTGTATATGATTACAACCTTATTTGCACATAGATAATCACATAACCATTCATGACCATGATCTACAAAGAGATCTTACATCATATTTATACCAACCATGGACCTAAATAATTAGGTCGACCACCTAAAAGATAATACAATAAAACAATTACATAAAACTGCAAACCAATGATAACACAAGTTGTCCTAAGGCCAAAACAACTTTAACCAAACAATAAATCCAACTAGTAACGCATCGGGAGCATCCACCAACATGTTACATAAACCGGTCCATAACCTAACAAAATAACATAGAATAGGTCTACTGCCAAATGCAACACCACCAATCAACTGGAACATGAACAAGATAACCATCGGCATCTTGAAAACCTTCTAGAAGCTGCACCAACACCACTTATCGAATCCATCAAAAGATCTTCAATGAAGCTCTGCTCAAAAACCCTTACCAATAACCAAAAGGATTACTAGAACATATGATAGCTTCTAGATCACTAAATCCTAAACAAACTGAATGTGAAAGGCATCTAAATGACACGAATGACCGAACCAAACCAATTCCACCAATCGGAGCATACCAAAGACAAATCTCTTGATCATCATCAATGTCCAACGACTCTACCGAAACCCGATAGACATCTAAACAAGCTAGTGTTGACATCAATGAAAAACATAATCAATTCCTTCAAATTGCCAACATTTTCATGTTTGTGTGATGTCTTGAAGGTCAATCATATACATGGTTTTGTGTATTATATTCATTTTGTAAGCCAAGTCAGCTTGTGGGCCTGAGTGGCAAGATGGCTCCAAAGGACTCTTTGGAATATCTTGTTGTCTTTTAATGATATATGACCTTATTAAGAGTATTTAGTTATGTCATGATGTGTTCCTCACTATTTTTTGGTCGGTGGATGCCTAAATGGCTAGAATTATCAAAGTTGTATGACAACTTTTGTTGTCAAAAGTTGTCAACTTGTGTTTAAACCTTTCCCAGTGGCTAAATAATTCAAATGTTAGTTAGAGTTGGTTGGGAAGGTATTGTTGGGCCTTATTAAAGCCCCAGAAGTAAATAAGAAGGGTTGGTTGTTGATTGTATGCATTGGAGGTGATCATTTGAAATAAAAAACTAAGAAATTTCCCTAAATTTGCAAGAAACCTGTATTGTACATCTCTGTACGAATTAAATGTTCTCTCTAACATGTTGATTCTAACAGGGAGGTGTTATGGTGTCATTTTGGATTTGTTTTGAGCACCATGTCTTTTAAAACAAGTAATTTATCTACATTTTACTAGTGGGTCCTCTGGATAACACGCAAAACTAGGGCTTTTCAATAAATGTCTCCATAACCCCACCTTCCTCTGGCAAAATTGGCTCAAATTTTGAGGAATGGTAGGGGAGGAAATTTAAATAAGTATTCTGGAGGTTTCTGAGTTGCCCATAGAGTTGGTGATTTTTAAGATCAAATCCTATGCTAGGCATCTATGTGGCTAACTAGATTTGACTACAAAAGTTGATGTAGAGGCAAGACAGTGATTGGTGGACCCTAAAAATTGGTGGATTTGGTGTATTTATGTGTGGGAAGATATTATTAAAGAATTGGCTGAGTTGTGTCAAGTGGATTTCACATACTTTCTTTGTAAAAGTGGCCTAATTCCACTTTTAGGCCTAATTGTGATAGTAAGGGTTTTGGTGGTTCTATGTCTGTTCAAGATCTGAGTCTTGGTGATGTTTTAGGTCTCCAAAAAGGGTATTCAAAAGTGTCAAAAATTTAGGTTTTTGTTTTGAATTTTGTAGAGTTATGCCCCAAATAGTCTGAAGGTAGGGCTACAAGAACTAGGTGACTTGCATTGGCAAAACCAATCAAATGCATTGTGGGTTACAAAGTAAAGTTGTTGGTGTTGTGATTGATGTTCAAATGATTTAACAAGATGTCTTGTAGGTGCCACATTGTCTCTTAAATGGTGGGTGTGTCACATCTCAATTGGTCTTAGTTGGTCCAATAAAGTGGTGAGTATCAAGATGCAACTTGATGTGAGATGTTGTATCTCCTTCAATGGTGTTGGGTTGGTAGAGTCACGGTGAATCAAGGGAGAATTGTAATCTCCATATTTTTTTTTCCAAGTTTTTCAAGTATTGACAAGTTGAGTCCTTGGTTTAGGAAGTCAAATTGGTTGTGTTAGGTTGTGTGAGTAACCTTGGTCATTGGGGCTCTACATCATAGGCAGACCTAGTTATGAGCCTCCTCCAAAGGGTGGTGTTGTTATAAAGAAGGTAAGAAAAGAGACAAGTAGTGAAGAGGAAAGTAGTAGTGACAATGAAGAGTTAGTGAGGAGAAAAGGAAATAAAATAATGAAGACAGAACCACCCCCAAAAGTACAAGCAAAACCTTTTAAGGGGGTCAAAATCATTGATCTTGAAGAATCAAACAAGAGTCCCTCACCACCACATGTGCCCCTTTTACCTCCAAGGCACATTGAAGAACAAGCAGTGGAACAAAACATGGAAGAACAACAAGAGGATGATAGTATTGTAGTGACAGATGCAGATATAAAGATTGGTATCTAGCCTGTGCCACCAACATTAGAATTGGACCTCACTCCTCTAGATAATCAAGGTAGAGCCTTCAAAGATGCAAGAAATGAGGCATGTGATAAATTTATTGAGAATGAGGCTTTTGTGAGAAGCTCGGCCTTCTTGTAATTTGTATGGAAAATGAAAATAGAGGAATAGAAAAGGATAAGTACTGACAGAAAGGCCCAAAGGCTATATAGGTTTGACCAAGAAAATCAAGAAGAAGTCAAGAATTAGTTGATGGAAGAATTCAAAAGAATCACTGAAGATGAAGGCAAGATCATCATAAATTAGGTCAGGGTCTTAATTCTACCAGAGTGGGATATAGCAGATGAAGTGGCTTTTGATGCAATTAGGAAATCAAAAGAGGAATAATTCAATTTAGAGGAAGAAGCAAGGCTAGCATTGAAAGCATCAGAATTTGTAGATGAATATGCAACCTTGGCAATATGGGTATTAGAGTAGGGGTCTAGAAGGCTTGATATTAGTGATATAAATCCAAACTTGAGGGGAAGCCTCATCATAAAAAGAGCCTCTAATACATCAAATATTGAGGCCTCAAATTTAACTGTTGATATGGCCAAATTGGCCCATGAAACTTCTAAGAGGGAGGCCATGAAAAAAGAGGAACTTATGAAGAAGTTTGAAAAGCTTTTCAATGAGTATAATGCAATTCAAAAGAGATGTGTGGAGCTGCAAACTAGAGTTAAACTTCTTGAGTAGGGACAAATAGGAGATCCCCCTTTCTCTCCTACAATTGCATCAACACCATCAACATCTAGGTCTCCACCTATCACCCATGTAGATGCAATAGTCCAATTTGATAGTGAGACTAGTATCCCAAGCACATCATTAGTGCCATATGTTGATGAAGAACCTACTAGATCAACTGATCCAACAAGAGCCCAAATTTTGGAGAAGGTCATTGAGTTGGAGAATAAACTAGAGGAGTTAGAGGATCAGTCTGCCTCCAAGAAAAGAGAGATAGTTATCTCAGTGATAACTCATTTGAATGAGAACATGGATAGTAGGTTAAATAGCATTCATTCTTTATATTCTTGATTATTTAATGCCATTCAAAGTTTTGACACAGACAAGGAAGTGGCAATCCCTTTTTTTTCAAAATGGTTACAAAGAGGAAATGAACTTAGAATGATGTCAATGGTTTCTAAATATCATGTTGAGAGGCCACATACACTTCAACCAACCCATTTGTTGGTGAAGTAAATGCAAGAAGCCCATATTCTACCAGAAAGTATAGAAAGAAAGATAAGGGATTTTATGAGGAACTTCAAAGCTGAATGAAACACTTCTGCCAGGTATTATGGAGGAAAATGGGGCAACTAAGCCTTAGAACTTTGAAAAGAAGAGACAAAAAGGGTTATCAACACCCAAGTATAATTGATTTGTGAGGGGCTGGATACTGGCATGCCGAAGGACAACATGGACAAAATAATATGTACAAGGAAATTCTTTGAGTTGTTTGGAAGAGAGGCAAATCAGGTAGCAGTTAAATATACTCCATATAGAGAAAGGTTGATGATGTCATGAATTTTAGATGGCCATTTGATGAAGAATATGGCGGATGGAGTAACACCTACTTGAAGGAGGAGTAAGGACTACAAACAGTTAGCTAGATAACTATTTGATGTGACATTCTGGCAGGAAGTTTTGTCTTCTAGCAACAACTACCTTTTTGAGAACGAACAACAACAAGGTAGGCCCATATCAGATCTTCATCAACAACAACAAAAGGGATAAAGTGCATGGAATTTCTTTTTGAAGCAATTAGAGATATTTGGTCTTGGTTGTGACATTCCATAAAGGGAATATTTTTGTAACAAGATGTCACATGTTATCCAATTGTCTTGTGACATGTGTCTCCTCTGGCTTGTAGCTTGTTTGCTCCCTTGTTTCTATAAAAGGGAATTCAGGGCCAAGAGGCAGGGTTCTGGTTTTGTACTCTATACTTAGTTTTATAAATCAGAGCAATAGGTCCTGATAGTCCTCAAAATGATTGTGCAAAATTTTCATGCCTTAGTCAAAATTTTGGTCATTTTGAATGTTTAATGTTCTTTGTTCTCGCCCTCATTCTTAGGGTTTATGGTTTTCTATATTTTTTATTAAGTCTTGGTTAAAACCCCTAAATGTATTCTAATTATTCATTACCTTTTTCACTTAATGGTGCAGTCACCAGTTAGGAGAGACCACAAAGAGATCAATCTGGACTGGGTAGCAAGAGTAAACACAATGGAAACAAGAGGCTATCACTGGCATTGCATTGTCATTGATGTCAACTGGTATAGGATGGCTACTAGTATAAGAGATTTATGTGCAACACTATCATTGATGCATACCGGATGTGATGTCTTTGATGTCACCTAGTATTCCAAGTCACTGGTAAGGGAGAGAATGTCATTTAGTATAATGACCATTTAAGTCACTGGTACACAAGTTAGTATTTTAATTGTGTGGAAGATATGAACAAGAGACCAATATGATATAACAACTGGTAGATGATGACATCTGTAAGAGAGCAAGATGTTGGCCAATTGATTGTGATGAAGTGGGTGAATGTTATCTAAATCACATTAACACTAGAGGAGAAGGATGTATAGGTCACCGGTACACTATGTGGATGTCAATTAGCAAGACTCCCACTGGATAAAGATGCAGTCACCATATGAAGAGATGACTGACAGTGAATGTGTCCCAACTAGATCACATGTGCCTATTTGAAGATATGTTTCTCAAAAAGGGAAGCCACATTGGTGCATTGCCGAATGCAGATGACAAGGATCCACTCCCACTAGTAAGTGGAGCTTATCTCCTATTATGCAAAAATACATCATAGTCCACTGAGATAAGAGAGAAGAGTAGAAGGTAGATTACTGAAGGCTCATATTGGATGAAAAAGTGAAATGCTAAGTTTCCTAAAGTGCATGCGATCAGGTATATGCACCAGATTAACCGGATAGATATGTTGAGTTGCCAGTATAGATAAGGAAGGATATGTTTGTCACTTTGATAAACATGATATTAGTAGAACCAGTCTAGTGTTGAAGAAAGGTGTTCCCACAGATGAAGACAGATGGAGGCAGTTGAAGGTTGATGACATAGTGTCATCAGGGTGCTTACCGATAAGTATGTCCACTGATAATGCAGTTAGAGTGCAGATGAAGAAGGCTCCCATCTGATCACAATCTGCATAAGGTAGGTTAGCAAGTGTGTTGACCGGTTGAGTGTTCCACCGGAAGAGAAGCAAAGTGCAAGGTTGAATGCAGACTAGTTAGGGTATAACTGACAGATCTGTGAACAAGTAGATAACCCAAGTGAGTGGTTGGTTGGTGATCTTGTCTAGACCAACATAACTAACCTAGCAAAGCTGGATGCTGATAAAGGGGCCACATGGAGGTGAAGTGGCAAGCATGCACATGTTGGTGTTATGTGTCAGTGAGGTACTTGGCAATTGGTCGACATTTATGTTGACTGTTTGATTCATGGGATGCGTAGCAGAGGTTTGTAGCTCAAGGTCAAATGAACATTAGAGATCCAAAATAGATTATTTGAGCAGATTGAGGTAGGTGAACGAAATCATGAAACCATTCTTCGTGATTGACCAAGAAATCAGCTGACAAATTAAAAGAAGATCACTAAATATGGATGGTGTATTCTTGAAGGCATGACAATGGTGGGGTTGATTGATGTGTTGCAGTTCATCAATCAAGGCAATCAAATTTGATGAGATCTAATTGGTTTTAGTTTTCCTTAAGGTCCATTAAGAAATCATAGCCACCTGAAGTTTGAATTGGTTTCTTGCGAGAAAACCAATTTAGAAATATGCAAGACAAAATCGTTGGAGGGGGCACTTGAATGAGAGGGTGTTGCTACTAAAGGAGAAAAATCAATCAAGTACTCAATGAAAGAAGAAGAAGAGACTAAGTGTGAGAGGGAATAGGGTTGAAGA
Source organism: Cryptomeria japonica (assembly GCF_030272615.1). NCBI lineage: Eukaryota > Viridiplantae > Streptophyta > Pinopsida > Cupressales > Cupressaceae > Cryptomeria > Cryptomeria japonica. The sequence goes on from NC_081410.1 coordinate 87,380,390, forward strand.
GTTCAACCGACAATAGTGTGGCAATCGGTAGTCTACCATTGAGTCTGAGAGATGAGTAAACCGATGGTGACTAAACCAGAAGAGAAGAGTTGCAAAGAAGATTGCATAAAAGAGAAGACCACACTGAGAACCAGGAGAGAACTGGTAAGCTAAGAACCAATAGTAATTAGATAGCAGATATCTAACTAGGTGAAATAGACTAGTGGAGAACAACATTGTAGTAGAGAGAAGAGAGAACCGACAAAAAAGAAGAAGAGACTGAACAGGTGAAGAAATTTGTAGAAGTTACAAAATTCATTTGTAACAAGACTATTACTTTTGTAATTAAATGTATTCATTGTAGACCACTGAGTTGGAGCTCGGTGTAGGGGTCATGGCTCCTTGGGTTGGTGCCCTAAACATTGTATTCAGATTTCTATTGTGAGGCTGGATTGGAGCAGTAGACTCCAACAACATTTGTCATCGAGGTTTTTCCCATCTTGGTTTTTCCTTGTATACTCTAGTGTTATGTGATGTGCCCTTGTGTATGATTGCTTTTGTGTCAGTCTCCCATCTAACTGGTAAGTCTGTTTTCTATTAGATTTGTTAACTGGTATACACACATAGGATAGAAAAGGGAAAAGTTTGTAAACCATTGATTCACCCCCCTCTCAGTGGCACATTGTGTTTAACAATTGGTATCAAAGCCTAGGTTCTCGGTTGACAATCTTTCTCCAGCTTGGGTAGATTCTAGCTTAAGGACACAATGGTTTGTTTAATGTCAATCTCAACTCTGGTATTTAATGGTTTAAACTATTCCATTTGGAGTTGTAGCATGGAACTCTTGTTATCCTCTCTAGGGTATGATGTTTGGATGTGAGTTGTTAATGGTCTCCCCAGTCATGTCAGTCCTCCCACTAGCCTTGATGTAGAAAGAAGATCTAGGTGCAATGAAGAATCCATGAAAGCTATATTTAGTGGTTGTTTGGTAATGTTTCTTCATAGGTGGATAGATGCAGATCAGAAAAAAGCTTATGGGAAAGATTGAAGAAGCTCTATGGAAATGAGCTTACCACTGCAAAACCGATTTGTGAAGAAAAGATGAGAAATGCAACTCATGCATCTATAGATATTGAAGGTAGATCTATTAGAAGTCATAGTAATGATGAAGAAGGAACTCACCTCTTCATGGCTCAAGAATAAAAGGATGAGAGACACACATCTATGAATTATCATGCAGATCACACCTAATGGCAAGATGTGTTTGGTAGTGATAGTGAAGGTGAAGAAAAAGAAGCAGAAGTTGATCTTCAAGGAGAACTTGTAAGTGCACTTGAAGAACTTAATAGAGTGAGGAATGAGTACAAGTTATTCAAGGATGCTGCAATTGTGGAGCATAACCGGTTGATCAGATGCCTTGAAGAATCTGAGAAATGTGTCTGAGAATTGAAGACTCAATAAGAAGACACCAAGGTGTGTCGGTGTAATGATCTAGCATCTGAGATAGAAGTCAAGGATAAAGAATATCAGCAGTTGGTAGGAGAAATGAAGAATTTCTAAAATGACCTTGAGAAATGTTAGGATGAGCTCAAGGTGAGACTCAAGTTTGATGGCAATAGTGATGCCTTGGACAAAATGTTGAAAATGAAAAAGCATGCCAGGGATACTAGAGGATTAGAAAGTGGTGTCGGTGAATACTACACCAGCAAGAATGTCCCCCACAATGACATTATGTTTGTCTCTTCAAATGGAGATAACAAGGAATAGACCTTCACAGTTAGAGATGCTCCCCAAAAGAAGGTATATCTAACCACAATTGGTGAAGACATGCAGACAAGGAAGAAGACCAGTGTTGCAAGAAGGAGAAACAATGCAGATCCCAAAGGAAAAGGGAAGATGGGAGAAGATAGCTTCACCAAAAGAAAGAACATGAGAAGACAACAAAGAATATCTCCTAATAGTAGAGGACAAGGAAATACTACCACCCACAATTCAAGGAAAGTGTGGAAGAAGAAGGGGCCAGATGGAAGAAACGCAAAGAATGGACCATCTAGGGCCCATCCCTAGAGAAGTAGAAATGGAGATGCCAAACCAGTAAGATCTCCCCATGCATGGAAAAATAAGATTGTAAGTTATAAACCTTCCTTCTGTAGTTATTTCTTTGCATGTAATGGTTATGTCCATAGGGCAAAAAAATGTAGAAAGAGATCTAGAAAGAACAATCTAGGATCTCATAGATATAATGCATATGAGAAAAATGTATCAAGGGGTAGATACATGAAAATCCCCTCTCCCGGTTATGCAAATAGTGTTTTTTGTAACTGCAATAGATCTAGCCATAGAAGTTATGAATGCAGGAAGAAGAACTCACTGCTCTATGGCAAATAGTGGAACAATCATGCTCAATATAGTAGCAGCTATATAAGATATAGGCAACAAAGACCTACATGGAACAAGATGAGAAGTGTACCTACACATGCAAGGAATCCATGGATACCAGTAGTTGACTACAATGGCATGGTCAAAAAAGGAAGAGTAAACTAGTATGTTAGAAGGTTCCCCAATCATGAGATTGTCATGGATGTTGTGTGCTACTATATCACTGCTTCCTATTATGATGCAGAATCTAGAAATGTAAGGACCAATCAATAGAAGAAGGTAAGACCTACTCCCAAGACTAAAAAATGAGAAGAAGAATGAGACCAAGCAGGTATAGAGGAAGAAGCAAGAAGATGCAACCATGGACCGACATTGTGCACTCAATGCACAGGTGATATCTCCTAAGGCTTAAAGGAGATGTAGGACCTTAGGGGGAGTAGTACACTGACCTTATCATTCGCCCCCTTAGTGAAGAAGGACACATGGAAGAACAAGTTGTTGCTGGTATGAAGGAAGGAAATGAGAAGATAAGTGTGTGTAGTGGCTACCTTGGCTACACACCTACAAATCAGAGATGGATCACTATTGCATATATCAATGAATAGGAAATTTGCAATTGAGATCAGATGCAAAGTGACACAAAATGATAGGAGTTAGAGGAAGGTGTTTCAGTAGTGATGACGGATTGGTACAAGAAATCGATATGAGAAGGATGTTACCGATAAGAATGCTAACAAGTATTTGCAGGTTATAAAGACAATGAGGTCCAAAATCATTGCATTAGCCCTGGTAGCATGGAATAAGGAGGTTATGTCTCAGGTGGTATTAGAAAAGACCTGAATGATATATGTTGGCCTGGTTGTTGATCATTTATGCATGCATCCTTTGTGGGCTAACCGATTTGATTTATGGCATGATGATGATATTGTATGGCATTGTGTACACCTAGGATCATGTCATAAGTTGTGGTGGATATAATGGACCTCAAAGATCATTGTTTGATCATTTTGCATAGCTCAAATAGTATAAGGTGTTGATGAGAATCCCGGGTTAGGACCTGACAGGGAATGAGAACTAGAGATTTTTGATTTAGGGGGAGTTCAAGTGCTCATGAGGGAGTTCAAGTGCTCATGATGCAGAATTAGGCATGCTTGAACTTATGGGTGTACTAGTTACATCAAGTGCAGAAGATGGAAATTGTTGTAGGAATACCCAAGTGAATTTCATTATTAAGGGTATCTACTTTCCCAATTGGTAGTACTCATAGTACACTCACATTTGATTTTTAAGATCAATTGGTATCAGAAGGGTGATGATGCAGTTTGACCAACAAGTATGTTGTATTCACTGATACATGGGACTTCAATAAGTTTCATTCTTGCATATGATTTAAGGTTCCAATTTTCATATACACTTCGGTGTTGAGAAATTGGTGTCAGTTGATAGTCAAGCCCTCCATCTCAAATGTTGTGTTTTGAGAGGATGCAAAGTATGAAGGTTAAAGGAGAAGATGCATCTGGTAGAACAAAAGGGGAGAAAATCCCTAACAGTGCCCTTTTCCATTGTTGTCAAAGGGGGAGAGAGATTCTACAGTATGCCACATACTACATATGTGAGAATCCATGGATCACACAAAGGAGGAGAAAGAATATATAGTATGCCAAATGGTACATGTGTTGACATCAATGCTAAAGGGGGCAATTGTTGGCATTGTGTTGTCATTGATGTCAATCGGTATAGGATGGCTACCGGTATAAGAGATGTATGTGCAACACTGTCATTGATACATACCAGACGTGATGTCTCTGATGTCACCTAATATTGCACATCATTAGTAAGGGAGAGAATGTCATTTAGTATAATAACCATTGGATTCACCAGTACACAAGTTAGTGTTTGACTTGTGTGGAAGATATGGATAGGAGATCGATATTATATAACAACTAGTAAATGATCACATATGTAAGAGAGAAAGATGTTGGTTGGTTGATTGTGATGAAGAGGGGGAATGTTATCTAAATCACATCAACATCGAAGGAGAAGGATGTACAGGTCACCGATACACTGTATGGATGTCAATCAATGGGAATCCCACCAGATAAAGATGCAGACACCATATGATGAGATGAATGATAGTGAATGTGTGCCAACCAAATCACATGTGCCTGTTTGAAGATATGTTGCTCAAATAGGGAAGCCACATTGGTGCATTATCGAATATAGATGATAAGGATCCACTCCCACTGGTAAGTGGAGCTTATCTCTTATTATGCATGAAATACATCATAGTCCATCGAGATAAGAGAGAAGAGTAGAGTACAAGTGATTGAAGGCTCACATCGGATGAACACGTGAAACACTAAGTTGCCATAAGTGCATGAGATCAGGGATATGCACCAAATTAGCCAAATAGATATGTTGAGTTACCGATACAAAGAAGGAAGGATATGTTTGTCACTTTGACAAACATGATATTTGCAGAACTGGTCCATTGTTGAAGAAATGTGTTTCCACAAATGCATACAGATGGAGGTAGTTGAAGGTTGATGACATAGTGTCATCAAGGTACTTATTGGTAAGTATGTCCATCGATAATGTAGTTAGAGTGAAGATGCAGAAGGCTCCCATCTGATGAAAATTTGCATAAGGTAGGTTAGAAAGTGTGTTGATGAGTTGAGTGTTCCACTAGAAGAGAAGTAGATTGCAAGGTTGAATGTAGACTGGTTAGGGTATAACTGACAAAGTCTATGAACTGGTAGATAACCCCAGTGAGTCATTGGTCAGTGATCTTGTATAGACCGACAAAACCAAACTAGCAAAGGTGGATGCCGACAAAGGGGCCACGTGGAAGTGAAGTGGCAAGCATACATAGGTCAGTGTGATGTGTTGGTGACGTAGTTGGCAATAGGTTGACATTTATGTCGACCATGTGATTCACGAGATACATAGAAGAGGTTTGCATCTTGAGGTCAAATGAACAATAAATCATTCTTGGTGATTGACCAATAAATCAACTGACAGATTAAAAGCAGATCGCTAAATATGGATGGCGTGTTCTGGAAGCCATGACAATGATAGGGTTGATTGATGTGTTGTAGTTCATCAATCAAGGCAATCAGATATGATTAGATTTTATTGGTTTTAGTTTTCCTCGAGGTCCATGAAGATACCCTAACCACCTAAAGTTTGAATTGGTTTTTGGTGGGAAAACTAGTTTATAAATATGCAAGACAAAATCGATGAAGGGGGCAACGGAATGAGAGGCTGTTGTTGTTGAAAGAGAAAAATTAGTCATGTACTCAAAAAAAAGAAGAAGAGATTGAGTGTGAGAGAGAACAGGGTTGAAGAGTTCAACCGACAATAGTGTGGCAATTGGAGTCTGAGAGAGGAGTAAACCAGTGATGACTAAACCGACAGAGAAGACTTGCAAAGAGGATTGTAGAAAAGAGAAGACCACAATGAGAACCAAGAGAGAACTGGTAAGCTGAGAACCGTCAGTAATCAGATAGTGGATGTCTAACTAAGTGAAGTAGACTGGTGGAGAGAAGAAGTGTAGCAAAGAGAAATAAGAACTGACATAGACTAGAACTGATAAAGAAGAAGAAGAGACTGAACAGGTGAAGGGATTTGTAGAAGAGTTACAAAATTCATTTAAATCAAAAATATTACTTTTGTAATTGAATGTATTCATTTTAGACCACTAAGTTGGAGCTCAGTGTAGGGGTGGTTCTATCTCCTTGGGTTGATGCCCTAAATTAGGGGTTGTTGCTCCTTGGGTTGGTGCCCTAAACATTGTAATCAAATTTCCATTGTGAGGATGGATTGGAGTAGTAGACTCCAACAACATTTCTCACTGAGATTTTTCCCATCTTGGATTTTCCTCGTATATTCTGGTGTTATGTGATGTGCCCTTGTGTGTGATTGCTTTTGTATCATTCTCTGATCTAACCGGTAAGTTTGATTTCTATTAGATCTATTAACCGGTATACACACATAGGATACAAAATGGGAAAGTTTGTAAACCACTAATTCACCGCCCCTCTCAGTGGAAATGCGGAACTGAATTAATTAGATCATGAAAACTGATTACAAGTAACCAGTAACATTCACATTACAAGATCCAGCTCACTGGCCTACTACCAACATGCTTAATTACATAACAAGTCACTCTCGGACCTCCAAACCTAAGATCTATCTACTATATTCTATCTGATTTTCTTCTTGTTGACTTCTAATGCTCAGTTACAATAATTTATACAATCCAAGGGGATCCAATCATCCTCCTGCAAAGAGATTCCTCTGGAAAATCCAAAGAATGAAGTGTGGATCAAAGGGAAGGTCAGCCACATGCCAAGGAACATCAGAATCAACACACAAGGCTTCACAAGCTATGGAAGGGATCTGGTAGATTCACCAATGCAAATAGGTCCAAACAACTCCAGTGCCAGAAAATGGTCTTGGAATCCAGAATTGACAACTTGCCGGAAAATAATCTAAATGCTCTGTGGTGTAGGAATAAGGAATATGATCATGTCCTCAAGAAAAATCCAATTCCACAAGACCAGGTGAGGCAATGCAAGAAAATGCAGAATGAAATGCTAAAACTATAAAATGTTTTACAAACAAAAAAAATAAAAATTTGGTTGATGCAAGATTGCCAAGAACCGAGGATACTCCTGCATCACACATCAGGGGTTGTTGAAAAAAAGTGAGTCTCTCACTTTTTTGGGGTCAGAGGACAATCAAGGTGAACCACCTCTACCTTAGAAATCTAAGATGAATCTTCAACTGGTCTATCCTTTCATTTTACAAGATACTCCTTATACTGACTTCTCTGGGTGCTACGCCCAATCCTACTATCCAAAATATCTTCAATCTGATCTAGCTCCTTCTGAGGCAACTGTTTCTCCAAGTCTGCAATACTATCCTCACTAAATTCTAGTTCATGATACTAATGTAGATCTGCAATATTAAATATAGGTAAAATACTCAAACTATCTGGTTAACTCCACTTCATATGCATTTATGGAACTAAACTTCCTCAAGATCTTACAAGGTCCAAACTTCCTCATCTGCAACTTGTTATAGGTTCCAACTGGAAATCTTTCTTTTCTCAGATACAAAATGACTTCATCACCAACTTTAAATTCCTTGTCTTTTCTTTTCATCTTCTTTCTCCTTATACTTGTTGTTCATGTCCTCCAAATGCTGCTTAACCTAAATATACAAGGCCTTCATGTGATCTACAAATTCTTCTGCCTCTACACTCCTCTTGTCTTCATTATTGACATCTCTTAATTCTAATTTACCTCTAGGGTGTGCTCCGATAACAATCTCAAAAGGTCTTCTTTCAGTACTCCTGGTCACTGAATTATTGTAGGCAAACTCTACTTGTGAAAGAATTAAATCCCAACTTCCGGTTTTCTCTCCAACTAGGCATCTCAACAAATTTCCCAAGATCCTATTTACTACCTCTGCCTATCCATCATTTTGTGGGTGAAAAGTAGAATTGAACTTCAAATCCATCTTCATCTTCTTCCAAAGTGTTCTCCAAAAATAACCAACAAACTTAATATCTCTATTTGAAACTACGCTCTTAGGTAGTCCATGCAACCTTACCACTTCCCTGAAAAATAAGTCAGCTATATGCACTACATCAGATGTTTTCTTACAAGATATGAAATGAGCCGTGTTCAAGAATCTAACCACTACCACCAATATAGAATCATTCCTCCATCAACGGGTTCATAACCAAGTCTTCCTCCATCAAAAGGTTCATAACAAGGTCTTCCTCCATCAGTAGGTTCATAACCAGCTTTGATACCAATTCATGCAGACAATGTAGGGAGATCCAATGAAGGATAGCCCTGCCTTGCAGCCTATAACTCAATTAGCATGAAAGATATAGGTAACTAGTTCACACAACACAAGATACCATGCAAGATACCTTTAACCGGTTCACACAACACAAGATATAACCAAAAAAAGAGAAAGAGCAATCCTTATAATAGTTAATGAGTTACATATGCCTGTGGGCTTTACACATGCTGGACTGCAACCTAGGATTATAAATCAATTCTTACAACTCAAATCTATGATCCGCAGATCATATGCTCAACAATTCAGCCTCCAGTAATAGTCTGCATCATTCTGCAAGGATCTAGACCTCAGTCCCTCCGGACTTCAGTGCTCTCAGACCGAGATCTCTCCAGAAACTACATCTGCTCTGAATGTCTTCTTCCTCTGACCTCTATCCTATAAAATGAATCTCCAAACTTCCTCTTTATACCATCCGCAAGCAACAAAAAATCGATCAAGTTGGCCAAAGGTTAACCGATTCATAATGAAACGTGCAAACAATAGTATGTCAACCCAAATCACCATGAACACCTCCAATAATGATATAACTTTGCAGGAACATTGGTCAAGCCCAAAACAACATCTCCCAATGATCCGAAAGTCATGAAAATCATCCACAACCTAATCCAGCTTCGCTTTACTCACTGCAAGACCAACCGGTAAGAACACACCGATACTGGAACAATATCATAATTGATATCTCACTAGAATCAAATCCAAATGCCATGAATCTCTAATATGATAAAGATAAAGATCTTTAGGTGATAAATCCAAATCCACAACTCAGAATCCAAAAATAGGAAGAAATGCAATGATCTCCAAGCAACTCTACTGCAAAATGCTCCAACCAATTGAACCACTCTGGTGCTCCTACATCAACCGGATGAACTACTCTGATACTCCTACATCAGACTCTTGGGGTTAATTGAAAATTAGGTCCCATCACTTGATCTAGTTCGGAAATCTGTTAGTAGGTACTTTAAACTACCTCAGGGCTTCAGCACTCTAATTATAGGTTCTGATTGCCTCTCCTCGGTGAATCCACTAGACCACCCTGTAGCCTGCCTTGGTTCAGTGATATGTTCAAGTCTCCACCTACCAACTAACTCAAGCTCAATCTCCTAGGTTTGATGGTCTTCTTGCAAGCCTTGTACTTTCTCAATTCTTGACGATCTGAACAAATCTTCAAGCCACCTCAAGTTATTTTCAACCAATCAGTTTGCAACCAACTCTTCCTCCATCAACAGGTTCAAAACTAGATCTTTCTCCATCAATAGGTTCATAGCCAGCTCTTCCTCCATCAACACGTTCATAACCAACTCTCATACTACTTGGTGCATACAAGGTAGGGAGATCCAATGAAGGACAACCCTATCTTGCATCCTATACCACAATCAACATGAAAGATATTGGTAACTAGTTCTCACAACACAAGATATAACCGGGGAATCAAAAAGAGAAATTTTTATAAAAGTTAATGAATTACATATGCCCTCAAGCTTTACACATGCTGGACTGCAGCCCAAGATCACAAATGAATTATTACAACTCAAATCTATGATCCAGAAATCATCTTCTCAGCAATTCGGCCTTTGGTAATAGTCTGCAGTATTCTGCACTGATCCAGACCTCGGTCCCTTCGAAGTTCAATCCTCCCCAGCTAGGATCTTTCTAGATACTATATCTGCTCTAAATGTCTTCTTCCTCTAACCTTTGTCATATAAAATGAATCTCCAAACTTTCTCATTATACCATCCGCAAGCAACAACAACATGATCAAGTTGGCTAGAGATCAACCGATTCATAATGAAATGTGCAAACAATAGTATGTCAGCCCAAATCACCAAGAACACCTCCAATAATGCTTAGAACTTTGCAAGAACATTGGTCAAGCCCAAAACAACATCTCCCAATGATCTGCAAGTTACAAAACCATCCGCAACCCAAATTGCTTTGCTTTACTCACTACAATACCAACTAGTAAGAACAAACCAATACTAGAACAATACTGAAATTAATATCTCACCAGAATCAAATCCAAATGCCATGAATCTCGAATATGTTTAAGGAAAATATCTCAAGGTGATAAATACAAATCCACAACTCAAAATCCAAAAACATGAAGAAATGCAACGATCTCCAAGAGACTCCACTGTTAACTACTCCAATCAAATGAACTACTCCAATGCTCATGCATCAACTAGATGAACTACTCTGGTGCTCCTGCATCAAACTCTTGGGATTAATTGAAAATTGACTCCCATCACTTGATTTGGTTCAACGATCTAGTCAAGTCTCTACCTACCAATTGCCTCAAGCTCAAGCTCCAGATCAGTACAGAATAGTGCAGATTGTTATTGGAGGCCGAATCACTGAGCATATGATCTATGGATCATAGATTTGAGTTGTAGGAATTGATTTGTAATCTTAGGCTATGGTCCAGCATGTGTAAAGCCTGGGGGCATATGTAATTCATTAACTATTATAAGGATTGCTCTTTCTGATTTCCCAGTTATATATTGTGTTGTGTGAACAAGTTACTAGTATCTTGCATGGTATTTTGTGTTACTGGTATCTTTCATGCCGATTGTGTTATAGGCTGCAAGGCGGGGTTGTCCTTCATTGGATCTCCCTACCTTGGCTGCACCAAGTGGTATTAGAGCTAGTTATGAACTTGTTGATGGAGGAAGAGCTAGTTATGAACCTATTGATGGAGGAAGAGCTTGTTGTGAACTGGTTGGTTGAAAATAACTTGAGGTAGCTTGAAGACTTGTTCAAGTCGCCGAGCATTGAGGCACTACAAGGCTTACAAGAAGACCACCAAACCTAGGATCTTTAGATTGAGGCACTTTGTAGGTGGAGACTTAAACAAATCACCTAACTGAGGTAGGATATAGGGTGGTCGGTAGATTCACCAAGGAGAGGCAATCAGAACTTGCAGTTAGACTGTCAAACCCCTGAGGCAATTGCAAGTACCTACTGATAGATAGTCGAACCAAATCAAGTGATGGGACTCACTTTTCAATTAACCCTAATATTTCGATGTAGGAGCGCCAAAGTAGTTCATTTTGTTGATGCAAGAGCACCAGAGTGGTTCAATTGATTGGAACAGTTTGAAATGGAGTTGCTTGGAGATCATTACATTTCTTCATGTTTTTTGATTTTGAGTTATGGATTTGGATTTATCACCTTGAGATCATTATCTTAAACATATCCAAGATTCATGGTGTTTGGATTTGATTCTGGTTATATCAATTCTGGTATTATTCTAGTATTGGTGTGTTCTTACTAGTTGGTCTTGCACTAAGTAAAGAAAAGATGAATCGGGTTGCAGATGGTTTTCGTAATTTGTGGATCATTGGGAGATGGTGTTTTGGGCCTGACTGATGTTCTTGTGAAATAGAATTATTGGAGATTTTTTTGATGATTAGGGCCAACATACTATTGTTTGCATGTTTCATTATGAATTGGTTGATCTTTGGCCAACTTGATCGAGTTGTTGTTGCTTGCAGATGATATGAAGAGGAAGTTTGGAGATTCATTTTGTAGGATAGATGTTAGAGGAAGAAGAGATCCAGAGAAGATGTAGTTTTCTGAGAGATCTTGGTCTAGGAGGACTAAATTTCGGAGGGACTGAGGTCCAGATCAGTGCTGAATAGTACAAACTATTATCGAAGGCCGAATTGTTGAGCAGATGATCTATGGATCATAGATTTCAGTTGTAAGAATTGTTTTTTAATTCTGGGCTACGGTCCACCATGTGCAAAGCTTGTAGGCGTATGTTGTTAGGATTCCCAAAGATACTGAGAGGGGGGGTGAATTAGTATCTGACCGGTAATAATATTTTCTTAACTTATAACATGAAAAGCATATTAAAACTATGTATCGGTAAACTAGAAATAATGTAGCAAATAAGAATAACAACCACAACATGAAAAGCACACCATAACACAATATTTTAATGAGGAAACTCGGTGTGGGAAAAACCTCAGTGTGATTTTTGACCCACAATATTCACTTACTGGCTAATAAGAGAATATTACTTCTATAATAGGGGCCTACACATGCAGGAAGGCCAAGTGCCTAGAGCGCACTGCTCAAATAAAAAAGAAGTCACACTGACTTACAAAAATGGATTATACAAATCCAATGTCTTGTACTACTTCAGATCAACATCTGCTATGCTATATTCAGTACCGGTTTAAACTCTGCTACATATATAAACCCTTAACCAATAATTCACATATTCGGTCTGCTACCTTCTATTCATATTTCGCATCATCTCCTATCTCCTAAATGATCTACAATGATCTGATACATATATGAGTCATATTACAATCCGCCATGTCGGCTTACAAAATATTTTACAATTAATTACAAAATACATTAATACAAAATTGTTGTCCGCCAAGGTGTCGATAATCTTCCTTTTCAGTGTCGGTGTTCTGTATGCCAGTGTAGAGTCTGTCAGTGCCGGTGCCGGTGTTTTCCTGTTGGTATCACATGATTGTAAGGTTGCCATCAATGACAATACCTTCAATCACCTACAATATCTCATTGGAGTTTGCATTTGCCAGCAATCTCCCCCTTTGGCATTGATGGCAACACTCATGAGAAAAATTCAAGAATGTATCCAAAAATTGATGTCCAAAAATATTGCCAAAAACTGTACCAAAAATTGTACCAAATGTGTACTCCCCCTAAGAAGACGATCTCTACTTTTGGATTTTTCTCATCTCTACTACTCCCCCTTTGACATGAATGACAAAGGTTGTCATTCGCTATCAGTAGAGTCCTGCCTAGATTCTGGTAACCAGTGGGTTACAATCTGAAAAATATCTATCAAAACCAAATTTAAGCTACCACTGAATCTTTTGTTGTCTTTTAATGCCTCTTGTGTTCTCTGCACTATACCGGTGAGTATGTGCATTTTCTCTTTCGGTGTCTTAAGTCTGGGAACTAGAGCCTCAGATATTTATTTTCTAAAAGAAATGAGGTAATCTATTTTGGGACCAAGTCTACATTTTAAGCTCTTTGCTTTATCCTTTATTCTCTCTTTGTCCTTCTCTAACTTCTCAATTTTCTCTTCTAGCTCTGTCATTTTATTTTCTATCTCCAAAAATGAATCCGATGTACATATCAGACTGTCAGTAATATTGTTAATCTTATCTTGTGCTTTTCTGATTTCCTTTTTCAATATCTTCTGTTATAATATTTGTTTTATAGGAGTCTCTATACAGTTTCTTGAAATCCAAAATTGTTTTTCCAAGTTCCGGTAATAATGTGTCCATTTTCTCCTTGTTCTTCTTTACAATTTCCTCAAAGAATTTCTCTTTTCCCTTAATCATTCTCTCCTTAAATGTATCCTCATTTATTTGATCAACTATCAAAATGTTGTCGGTGATGAACTTAGACAATGTGTCTAGTTGACCTAAAGAATCCTTATTATCCATAATGCACTTTGGTGCTATCAATTTAAGAATAGGAATGGTGTCATCAATAGCCTTATAGGCTTGTGCATTACATTCTGTGATCTTCTTTATAGAATCCAATAAGACCTCTGTTACATTTGTAGGTTGGAATTTTGCTATGAAAGTACCAGATGTTTGTCCAACTATTCTTACAATATCGATACTACCGGTTGTAGTAATCACCTTTCTTGATTCAACCTCTGGTAGGTCAGTCTGTGTTTGCATTTCTACAAACAAAGGTTTGGGCTTTTTAGTTTTAACTGGTGGCACTGTTTCTATCTGAACTTGTGTCTCAACCTGCTTTTGTTCCGGTTTTTCAATCTATATCTCAGAAGGTTTCTTTGAGCTCTCAATAGCCGATTTCTCAATCCATGTCTCTGTATGCACTTTCGGTTTCTCTGTTTGTACCTCTGCACTATCCATTGCCGGTTCTCTTGATTGTTTTTCAATTTTATCTACCGGTTTCTCTAATGGTTTACTAGTGGTATCCTTTGTCAGTTGCTCTATCTGAGTAGGTTTTTTTGTGTTTATATTTATAGTTTCATTTACCTCAACCTCAGCATCTACAGTCAGTGACTCAGTAGTCACATCTTTTTTTTTGTCCTCAATGGTTTCTCTATCAATCACAAAATTTACTTCTTGAGTATCTATATTCACAGTGTACCAAATTTTAGATTCAGGATTAGTATCCTCAAGTGGAGTTTAAATACTCTTAGTGGCCAGTTGACTATCTGTAGTATCTACCGGTGGAGTATCCAAAGGAGGTGGGGTTAAGTTATTAGTTATTTTTCAGGCTTGGAGGTCCACCTACCTTACCTTTCCCCTTATCCCTATCCTTTTGGTATACTCTGATAGTTTTAGGTCTTAGTAACTCTTCCTATTTCTCTTTTTCTACAAAGAATATATCCCATGCATCTGTTGTTTCCTCAGAGACTTCATTTACTCTACCTGCCATTAGTGCTACATGTCGGTGAGCAGTTGAGAATACTGTCCGGTTTGCTTCACTGGTTAGTTTATCTATTTCATCAGGTGAGTTAACTAGATGCACTGCAAGTAATTTTTCAATTTTAATTTTCTTATCCAGCTCAACAATGGCTAACCTTCTAGCTTCTAGTCTCCTATAAAAATCATTGGGTATTTCATCAACAATTTCCATCAAAAATTTCTTATATATATCCAAGTGTAAGATCACACTATTCTCTATGCTTTTCTTGTCATTGGAAGATAGTGTGTTATACAGTTTGCTAATGTTTTTCAACTTTCCATCTTTAGTTATTTCACTTAAGAGTTTATCCAGTGGAGCAATATCTTGTTTTACCTTCTTCTTCTTCTTAAGAGTCAACTTCTTTTTCACTGGAGGCCTCACTGCCTGTTGCTTTTGCCTTGTTTTCCTGGATGTAGGTGAGGGTATCGGTGAGGGTTTTCTTTTCTTTTCTACCCTTTTAAATATCACTGGCATATCACTCTCAGAGGAGGTTCCAACCGGTGAAAGATGAGCTTCTAGTTGAAGTCCTTCCAACTCACTTTCCTTTATACTAGTTTGTTTCAAAACATCTCCCTTAAGTGCTTTTGCCTGTCGGGTTCCTTTCCTTACTATTTCTTCAACCTTCTTAACCCTTTTCCTAGACTGAATTCCACTTTCTATTGTTTCAGCATTTCCAAAGACTTTCTCAGTGGGTTCCTTTGGTGCTTCAAGGAGGGCTTTTGCATAAGTTTTAATAATGTTATCATCTATCTCATAGCCCATTTCAGTTACCTAGATAGTTCTAGGGACAACTGCCTCCATCCAGATTTCATCTTTCTTGATTACAAAACAAATTTCTTTTTGATATTTGTCCACAATAGCCCGTGATAGTCTTATTCTTGTTTTCATTTGA
This sequence comes from Cryptomeria japonica, assembly GCF_030272615.1. Classification (NCBI taxonomy): domain Eukaryota; kingdom Viridiplantae; phylum Streptophyta; class Pinopsida; order Cupressales; family Cupressaceae; genus Cryptomeria; species Cryptomeria japonica. The sequence continues at coordinate 87,395,955 of NC_081410.1, forward strand.
GCCTTCAATGCTTGAAAATGTTCATTTAAGTTTTTCTCCTTGTTTTCTCCCATGTTCTTCAATAGATCCAATAGTTGCTTTCCTATCAGTATGTCAAACCCAAAATCTCTTCTACCAATAACAGGTACTTGTTTAGTAATGTACAACATTAGACAGACAAGAAAATTTATAAATCTAAAGGTTCCTTTCTTATCTCCTTTAATCTTCTTTAGATTGTCTATATATTCATCTTTGAGCCATTCACACACATCTATTCTAGCATTATCATTAACCATGTCATATACATTTTTAATACATAGGCTAGAAACCAAGTTCAACCTATTTGCATGTGTAGCCTTGTAGCCTAAAATCATACTAACAAATCTGACATTGATGTCCTTTACATCATTTACCCTTAGAGATCTTTTGTCAAAAGTTGCACTGGTTAAATCCATCATTGTGTCATTTGAGACTCTTTTGGTTCTGTCAGGTCTGCTACCGATGGAAGGTAACCCTGTTATTGCTTTAACAGCTTCCTTGGTGATTTTATGGATTGAATCCAACCAAAAGAATTCACCATGAACTCTGCTTAGCACAATTCTTATAATATCCTTAGGAAAATTAGGAATGCTAAGAATATCCACAAAGCCTAGGGTTTCTACTATCGTGTGTTCCGGCTTGACATTACCATCTTCATCACAAATCATAGTGCTATACATGTTTTTGATCTCATCATCACCTAATTCATCTATATGACAATGTATGTATATCCTAGGGTCTTCAGCATATACTACTCCCTTAGGAATTTGAGAGAATGCACCTATGCTATCATCTTTCTTCACAATTTCGGGAGCCAATTTGAATACGAGTCTAGGGCGCTTAACAACCTCAATCATAGTGGGGTTTGCAATAAATTCAGGAGTTGATGAAGAAGCCATAGTTATAAATACCTCAATTTGCCTTAAGGATGAATGCTTGGATGAATTTCTTCACTTCTTCGCTAAGGATGCCTTCACTCGGAAATTTTTGCACTCTCAAAGATTTGAATGCTCAATGAATGAAAAAGGAGCCAAAACACTTGCTTTATAATGTTATTTTCTCCAACTACCACATTTAATGCTTTGCCGGTTAAGTCACAACTTAACTCATCTACCAGTATAGAATTAATTCAACTTCTCACCATCAACTGACGAAATAATAGCATGTTTTTCAATTTGTTGCTAAACCCCCAAAGGATTTTCCTTTAGTTAGATGAAGAGTCTCCTGCCAGTGGAGTGTTACTCTATTCTACCAGTGGAGGAGTATTCCCATCAACATTCTGATCTGACTTTCTGATCCATTGTTTTGAGAATTCTTTCTTACCTCTTCAATCTTTTCTTTACCTTTCAAGCTAAGAACTTTATTATTTGCCGGTGGGGACTTGCTTCTACAAAATTTTGCAATATGTCCAATTTTGTTACAAACATAACATCTTACATTCATTCTGCAATTTTCTGAGTTATGACCAGCTTTGTTGCATTTAGAACATTGACTGGTGGGTGTATTAGTGTTCTGATAATTCCTAGATCAACACTGATTTTCTCTATGACCATACTTGTTACAGTTAAAGCATTTCCCATTAAATTTGTAAGCATTAGGTTGTCTTACTGGTTTATTATGATCATGATTGTTTGCAGTACCCAAGCTTTCACCAGTTTCAAAGCCAAGGCCATTTGTATCACCATTAGGTTTCTGATTCTTCAACATGTCAACGAGTTCTTCTGAACTTTTCTTGAATTTCTCTTTGTGTTGATTTGCAACAGTCAGTTCATTTTCCAAGATTCCTTTCTGTCTCATGAGTTCAGTTCTGTCATTTTGTGTGTGCATCAAATCTATCTTCAACATATCATTTTCATGACTGAGTCTTGTGTTTTCATTTCTAGCATCATTTAGTCTTCTAGTCAAGTCATCTTCATTCTTCTTTCTATCATCAGTTTATTTACAAAATCTCATAGTCATATCTTGCATCTCATTCTTCATTGTACAGTTATCTTGTCTCAGTTGGTTCACTAGATCATTAAGAGTTTCCTTTTCATCTTCCTCTTTCTACATCTTCTCACAAAGTTCTCTTCTTTTATTCCTTGATATAGTGTAATTCTCTTGAAGTGCTTGAATGATATCCTGAGCAGCCTTCATATCATCCTCAAGTTTGATATTCTTTAATTTTTCTCCATCATAGTCTAAAAGAGTTGTTTCCAATTGCTTTCTCAAATTTTCCATCTCTACTGGTGACAAGATCTTCCTCAAGCTGTTAGGCTTTTGACAATAGAGGATCAAGCTCTGATACCAATTGTTAGGATTCCCAAAGATACTGAGAGGGGGGGGGGGGGTGAATCAGTATCTGACTGGTAATAATATTTTCTTAACTTATAACATGAAAAGCATTTTAAAACTGTGTACCGATAAACCATAAATAATGCAGCAAGTAAGAATAACAACCACAACATGAAAAGAACACCATAACACAATATTTTAACGAGGAAACCCGGTGTGGGAAAAACCTCAATGGGATTTGTGACCCACAATATTCACTTACTGGCCAATAAGAGAATATTACTGCTACAATAGGGGCCTGCACATGCAGGAAGGTCAAGTGCCTAGAGCTCACTGCTCAAATACAAAAGAAGTCACACTGACTTACAAAAATGGATTATAGAAATCCAATGTCTTGTACTGCTTCAGATTAGCATCTACTATGCTAGATTCCATACCGGTTTAAGCTTTGCTACATATATAAACCCTTAACCAATAATTCGCATATTAGGTCTGCTACCTTCTATTCATATTTCACATCATCTCCTATCTCCTAAATGATCTACAGTGATATCATACATATATGAGTCATATTAAAATCTGCCATGTCAGCTTACAAAAGATTTTACAATTAATTACAAAATACATTAATACAAAATTGTTGTCGGCCAAGGTGTCGGTAATCTTCCTTTTTGGTGCCGGTATTCTATATGCCGGTGTAGAGTCTATCGGTGCTGGTGTTGGTGTCTTCCTGCCAGTATGACATGATTGTAAGGTTGCCATCAATGACAATACCTTCAATCACCTACAATATCTTATTGGAGTGTGCATTTGCCAACATATGTAATTCATTAACTGTTATTAGGATTTCTCTTTATATTTTTTGATTATATCTTATGTTGTGTGAACTGGTTACTGGTATCTTGCAGGGTATCTTGTGTTGTGTGAACTGGTTACCAGTATCTTTCATGTTTATTGTGTGATAGGTTGCAAGACAAGGTTTTCCTTCATTGGATCTCCCTACCTTGTCTGCACCAAGTAGTATCAGAGCTTGTTATGAAACTGTTGATGGAGGAAGACCTGGTTATGAACCTACTGATGGAGGAAGAGTTGGTTGGAAATTAGTTGGTCAAAAAGAACTTGAGGCAGATTAAAGACTTGTTCAAATTGTCAAGCATTGAGGCAGTAAAAAGCTTGGAAGTAGACCGTTGAACCTAGGAGCTTAAGCTTGGGGTAGTTGGTAGGTGGAGACTTGAACAGGTCACCAAACTGAGGCAGGTTGCATGGTGGTCTGGTAGATTCTTTGAAGAAAGGCAATCAGAACCTGTAGTCAGACCCCTGAACCCTGGAGGTAGTTGCAAGTACTTATTGACTGATCATTGAACCAAATCAAGTGATGGGACTCACTTTTCAACTAACCCCAAGAGTATGATGCAGGAGAACCGGAGTAGTTCATCCGGTTAATGCGGGAGCACCAGAGTGGTTCAACTTGTTGGAGTAGTTAGTAGTGGAGTTGCTTCAAGATCATTGCATTTTGTCACATTTTTGGATTCTGAGTCATGGATTTGGATTTATCACCTTGAGATCATTTTATAAAACATATCCGAGGTTCATGGCATTTGGATTTGATTTCGGTGAGATATCGATTCCAATATTATTCTGGTATTGGTGTGTTCTTACCGGTTGGTCTTGCAGTGAGTAAATCAAAGCTGAATTGGGTTGCAAATGGTTTACGTAACTTGTGGATCATTGGGAGATGTTATTTTGGGCTTGACCAATGTTCTTGCAAAGTTCTAAGCAGTATTGGAGGTGTTCTTGCTGATTTGGGCCGAGATACTATTATTTGCACATTTTATTATGAACCAGTTGATCTTTGGCCGACTTGATCGAGTTGTTGTTTCTTGCGGATGGTATAAAGAGGAAGTTTTGAGATACATTTTCTAGGATAAAGGTCAGAGGAAGAAGAGATTGAGAGAAGATGTAGTTTCTTGAGAGATCCTAGTCTGGGAGGACTAAAGTCCAGAGGGACTGAGGTCCAGATCAATGCAAAACTATGTAGAATATTACCGGAGGTCAAATTGCTGAGTAGATGTTCTGTGGATCATAGATTTGAGTTTTAAGAATTGATTTGTAATCCTAGGTTGTGGTCCAATATGTGTAAATCCCACAGGCATTTTTTAATTCATTAACTCTTATAAGGATTTCTCTTTCTGATTCCCCAATATCTTTTATGGTGTTTGTGTTATAGGGTGCAAAGCATGTGTAGAGCCCCTCCCCGATCAAGCTCTGGTTAACCTAGTTTCACCATGGTTGACCTTATTAATAGATGCTATAATTCAATAGGATATGTTATGTTAGATGGATAAATTACTGAGAAAAATAATTGAGCCATATTATGGAATCATTTTACCTTACGGTGCACATTTGATGCGTTATGGATTAAGATTCTATATGATCCACTGATTTGATAACCTTGATATGATGTATGTCAGTTATCTCTAAATTTGCAGTACTTCATTATGATGTTAGAAAACATGGATGCATGCCTTGTTAATTATTGGATTTCATGATGATTATGATGATACCATTGAGTAAATTATTTCATGTGGATTTTATTGGATAATTAATAATTTGATTGTTATCGTTTAAGGTGTTTGCAAAGTGTCTAAATTGTATTATTTTCATATGATAATATCATATATGATTATTTGGGATTACTAATGTGCAAAGTGAGATGTGCAAGAAAATTAATCCATGTGACCATGGAAACTATTCGAAGAATCAAGCTAAACCTATGTGCATTTGTGAAGCCGAGGGTTGTCTATTTGGAGAGACAACATCTCGTGTGTAAATGTGTTTTTATTTGTAAATGTTTATGCTTGGATGTGTGTTTAATTTGAAATTGTTAAATTTATTAATTCCATAAAGGGACATAGCCATGTGTATTTAAGTAGTGTGTAATTTTGTGGTGTCACTTGATACATGTGTTGTAAAGTGAGTTTGCAGTGACATGTCCCTTGAAGGGAATTTGTTTTACCAATACATTTTTCAAATATCCTAGTATGGTCCCAAGAAAGTCTTGGATATGGAGCCATTAGAAAGGTCAGCTCAAGGTTGACCCGTAGGTAAACTTTGGGTGAGTTTCTAGAGGGTTAAACTAACTTCTCAGGTCAGGTTAGGGGCATTTTTAAGGGGCCATATGATGTACCTATGGGTAAAGGCCAATTTTAGCCATGTGTCCACTCCCTAGTGACTATTTAGTCACCCCAAAGGTTGATTTTTTCAAGATGGCCGAATTTCAACTTTTGAGGATCCTACCTAAGTTAGACAACTTTCCTAATGAGTGATATTGCTCTTCCCCATTTTCTTTCACCTTTTTAGGGTGCCTTGTATAGAGAGATTGTAAGGTGTTGAGAAAACCAACCTATGAAAATACCTCACCCTTCCCAAGAGTATTGGAAAGACTGAGGAGTGTCTTCTTAGGGAATAGTTTTGAGAGGGAGAATTTTGATCACTCACTCTCCATTTTTGGAGACAAAAATTTTGCTCAAGTTTTTGGTTGTAGTTTCTTGAGTTGGATTTTTGGCTAAGTCTTGAGAAGGAAAAAGAATAGTGGATTAGGCAGCTCTCCTACAACTTCTACTCATCTCATTTGTAGGTTTAAAGGTTGGTTGAAATACTTACTTATGTATGTTGTTTTGTAAATATGGAAAGATTGTTTGTTGTTTTCTATTGTTGTTTTTTTAGTAGGCTTGGGAAGATGTTGAGTTCTTCCTTGTGTATTTTGTATTGCATGTATTCATGTTATTGTTTTGGGTGTTTCAAGGCCATAATCACCCTTAGGAGGGTAGAGTAGCCATGGGGTGAAGGGTTGTTTGACATCCTAAGAGTGTAGAGACTCTCTTTGGAAGAGAGTAATACACAAAGGTTATGGGACCCTTGTTGCATAGTGTTTTATGTTTATGCAATGGGGGTCATAAGGGTACTTTGTTGGCTTGTATGCCTTGGGGGACATAAGGATTTGTTGGGACAAGTTTGGAACTTGTGGTTATTCTGCATGGTAGCCTTGCAAAGGCATTATATTCTCCTAATTGCAGATTCTCCTTTAGGTATTTGGTCCACCTTCACCTCATAAGAAATAGTCACATAAGTGACTTTGTTTATCCTTGGGTTGGGAGCGCTTGTGTTGTGAGTTCTTCTTCCTTGTGTGTTTATGTTTGTGCAATCCATTTAGCCTTGGTTCTCCTAGCTTGGGGGTGAATTCATGTAAGCCTAGGTTGGGAGGTGAGCCTCCATGGTCACAACCTACAAAATTTTATCGCAGGTTTGATTAGGAAACAGATTAGACAACAAGAACATTTTGATTAACAAATTTGATAACATCAAAGATAAAGAGGGTAACAAAGATTACCTAGACATAAAGGTCATGAGAAGAGGACTAGAGCCAATACCAGGAATAAGGGAGACATCAAGGGTCGAGAGCTAGATGATTCAAAGACCTCTACAAACAAAATAAAGAAGATGGTGGTCCACGCTGAAGATATCATGAAAAATATCTACTTGTCTCGGTCTCGGTCGCTATCTTTGTGCTGTCTTTTTTCTTTCCTTTCACTATCTTTTTGTGTTTCTTCATGTTATGTGTGTTGAGATCCCTTTTTGTTTGGATGGGATCAATTTTTGTTATTGGAGTGATCAGGAACGGTTCTATCTAGCTCTTTTGCTCTCTTGATATGTAAAAGGTCTGGGTTCCTTTCAAAAACCTATTTTTACTTAATCAAAACATACTCACAACACAGAAGAACCAAGCTTACTAACTGACATGGCGACTTGCACCAAGACACTGATGACTCATAGTGAACAACTTAGACCTAGAGTATGGGAGGGGAACTTGTGCCAACTCTGAACCACATACCATTGGGATTTAAAGACATGCTCAAACTTGTGGAGCTAGGTGGAGTCGATTTCTGGTACCTACAAATCCCACCTCCACAAAGCAACAATATGATATATGCATATATATATATATATATATATATATATATATATATATTATAACAGACAAGGGTTAGAGAATCACAACGACACATCCCGCTTGCAATGAGTGATGTGGAATTGTCTCTATCTCGAAGATAGTCATACAACAATCAAACACACCATAAGATCAACTCATCATAGATAATCATTAAATATGGTCAGTACATCAAAACATCATCAAGTGCATGATTATTATAATTCATGATTATAGTAAGGCATGTAAAATCCATCAGCACTTATTCTCATCAAATAACATAATAATTATATAGTGTCTAATAAATCACACGATCAATAATGATAGTATCAACATCATATAAATCATCTGAAATAGCCTATGCCCAATAGTGTCTATCATGCATGAATTAAAAGTCAACTCTAGTCAAGTCAAGGGTGGACCCTTCTATTGAAAGTGTATACAACGTTATTGACAACCTCTTTCCAATAGATATCAGGTAATTTAGCTTCAATAATCATAGTCCTTGCAACATCCAATATTGTTTTGTTCTTTCTTTGTACCAATCCGTTTTGTAGTGGGGTCCTAGGTGCAGAAAGTTGTCTCCTAATACCATTCCTTTCACAATAGTTGTTGAACTCACCAAATGTAAACTCACCGTCATGATCTGATATTAAGCACTTTATCATTAGTCCTACCTTAGTCTCAACCATAGCCTTAAAGATTTTGAATTTCTCAAAAGCTTCAAATTTCTCTTTCAAAAATGCCACCCACATCATTCTAGAATAGTCATCAATAAGTAATGTAAAATATCTATCACCTTGAAAACTTTTAGTCCTTGCCGGTCCACACAAATCAATATAAATATGATCAAGAATTTCATTAGATTTATCATGTACACTTCTAAAAGAAGTTCTAACTTTCTTACCCATTTGACAGTCTCTATATACCGGATTATCAGGTTTAACAATCTTGGGCAAATCTCTGACAACCATTATTGAACTGATCTTTACTATGCAATCAAAATTAACATGACACATCCTCTTATGCCATTACCAACTTTCATCAATCTAAGAAATCAAGCCTTCTCACCAAAGTTCAAATTAAAGATATTACCAATAGTTTGAGTTTCGGAAGCAATATCCAATCCAGATTTATTAATGATCTTACATTTTCCATCCTTGAATTGCAAATGAAATTCTCTATCCACCATCTTGTTAGAATTTCTGATATTGAACCGGTTAATCCAATGAATGAGTATATTAGTTGAGATTTGTCATTGATGACTAACACTGACCGGTGGAGTGGTGTATCTCAGTAGAAAAGGTGATGGCTTGCAAACAACATCGAAGCAACATCAGAGATAGATGATCAAGGTTCAATTGGCTCAAGGGAAGACAGACTAAGCTAACTGGTCTATTATTCAAGAATATTAGTGTTAAGGTCAAATCTTCAAGTTGGCTATTCTAATGATGATGAAGTCACAGAAGGTGACTTAGGCAAGAAGGCTTGAGGTCCTATCTAGACTAGAACCTAATCGGAAAACAAGAAAAGAGGCTTGATGGAATTACTGCAAACTGGTTTCAAAGGATGAACCAGTAGTGGAGAATGTTGTGGTATATCGATAGACCGGTGAGGTAGAAGGAAGATAGGTGGTCATCGTAAATCTTGGAACGGTGATCGGTTAACAGTTGCGATAGTAAAAGATAAGCTGGTGAGTTTGTGTCAATGCCAAACTAAAGTTTGGTGAAGTCAACCTCAGTCATCATGCAGTTAAGCCATGATTACTTGCAGATTTTTTGGTTCGCATTTAAAAGACTGAACTCGACCCAGAAGTTGCTATTTTGGGGGGGTGCAGTGGCAGATTTGGATGAATAGTTGATGGAATTGTTGCAGGGCACGTAGAGAAAGAGTGGGAAGATTCAAATTTGAAATCTATCGAGATATGTGATTGCATTAATTAAGGAAACACCTCAAGGTGATGATAGAGAGAGTATAAAGTGTTTTGAGATCATACAAAACATTTTGATCAAAAAATTTGTAAAGTGAAAATCCTATGAGAGGCAATCCAAAAGTTCAGAGTGAAGAGTGAGGAAGTGCTAAATGTTTTAGCAGAGTAGAGTGTGTATGAATTACACTGACAGAGTGCAGAACTGAGGGTATAAGCAGAGAACCAGTGTAGTTCAGAGTAGACACAACCAGTGCAGACATAGTATGAATTTCATTGTGATCTGATCAAGATATCAGTAGCTATTCAAGAAGATCAACTTCATGTTGCTTTCTGACCATTGGAACTCAAAATCCCTTAATCGGGTGAACTTTAATAGGTCCCTTTCTAAAATCCCTTAACTGGGTGACATCTTAATTGATCATCCTAAGTCCTTCAAAAAGGCTACCTCTAACAGGGTAAAGGCACTATGAGGCCTTAAATAAAATCCCTTTACCATGTGGCACCTGATAGTGTCTTTGTAATCTCCTAATAGGGATGGCTCCTCACCGGGCATACTCCAGAAGAGTGCAAAATTTGTGAGATTCTACTCACACTATGATTTTCTCCCATTTGGGTTTTGCACGAGATAAATCTTGGTGTTACTATGTATCTTTTCATGCATGCATGTTCTCCTGCAATAACTATTTGTATTGATGAATATTAAGTGAGTGCAGACTTGAGTAAAAAGGTTTTAATTTTGTAAAACTGGTAAAGTGTTGAATCACCCATCCCCTCTCAACACCAGTTGGGACTAGCAATTGGCATCATAGCTTTGGTCCTTAGATTCAGAAGAGCTTAACAACTTAAGGAAAGATCCACGATGATACAAATGAAGGGTCCTAAGCTCTCTAAGGAGAATTACACTTTATGGTGTGGTAGAATGAAGCTCTACCTAAAAAACCTAGGAGATCAATATTGGAATCATGTAAGCATAGAGTACAATGAATCTACAGGGGTTCTTAGTGTAGATCAGATCAAAGAAAGGAAAGACAACATTACAACTATGGATATGATTGCTAGCACTCCATCTGATAATGAGTATGTTGAGGTTCAAGATCTAAAAACAACCTATGAAATGTGGAATAAGTTGAAGACTGTCTATGGAGGAGATCCTCATGTAAAAAAGGCCAAGGTTGACAACTTAAGAGGCAAATTTGATGAGATGAGGATGCAAGAAGGAGAAAATATAGAACAGTATAGCCAAAGAATAAAGGATGTGGTAAATTCCATCAGAAGTGCTGGAGGAAAGCTTGAAGAAGATGATGTGGTCAGCAAAATCCTAAGAATCTTTCTATCACAATATGTCATAAGGGTTTCTACAATTCAAGAACTCAAATCAGTGGGAACAGTTAGTGTTTCACTTGACTCACTGATCGGTAAGTTGACTGCCTTTGAACTGAGCAACTATGATAACAATGTACCAAAGATTGATGTTTCCTTCAAATCTTCCATGATACCTGTTGGGACTCATTAATTTTGAGTCAAGTTTTGAGGCCCAATTCAAATTTTTGATTTGCATTTCCAAATGAGTCAGTTTGAATGGCCCAGTTAGAGAGAGGGTAAAATGGAGCCAGTTGATTTTCAGGGGGTAAGGCTTTGGAAACTTGTTGTAAACCTTTCATTTGGCCTATTCAGTGATGTGAAACTTTCAGAATTCAGTTTGGATAAGTTTATGAGGTACCCATTTCAAGGGGTGAGCTGAAAGTGCATTTTAGGCACAAATGCAAATTTTATTGAGTAGCCTACTTTGAGCGATTACATTTTTTTCCCTGCTGATCCTCATGGAGAATTTAAAAATGGATTCAATTGTATGCATAAATGTGAGTTAGCTTGCAAAATTTCAAGTCTTAATGAATCCATCTACTTAGTTTTTGAAGATCAATCCGTTTGCAGTTTGTATGTTTTGGCAAGTCCCTGTTTCGACAGCTAGTCGGAGCCCTGTTTCGCACAAGTGTAAAAGTTGCCTCACTGAGTGTTATGTCAAAATGTTTCTTTTGAGTTAATGCTGGTATAAATGAAAAACTATGTTTCAATTTTCAAGCCTCTGCCAATCCGTTTGATCAGTTTTCAAAAGGGTTCATTTAGCCATCGTTTTCAGTTATTTGTACTTTTAGTGCTATATCAGTTAAAGGAGTTGTTTTTATGAGAGCACCATTTGCATCCAGTTAGGATTTTGGTCAAAATGAGAATTAAAAGATTTAGTATGTACTTTAAGGTACCCGTGTTTCAAATTTGAGGGTCTACGGAGGTCATTTGGTATTTTTGAGAAAGGCATCATGTGTTGCCAGAACATTGACTTCATCAGGTCCGCAGTGTCAACAAAGCCAGTTGGCCATTTTCACCAATTAATATCTCTTCGCTTGGGACTCATCTTGAAAAACCACTTGGTAGAGTTCATCCTTGTATATCAGAGTACATGTCTGTTAGATGGCGAGGTCCAGAAAGGGGTTTTGACTAGCTTGAAAATTACGTCTTCGCGATTAAATGCGAAAATGTGGCGTACGTGCCTGAAAGTTGCAAATTTTAGTGTGATGATCCAAAAATGATGTTGATCATTTCCAGAGGTAATTTTAAGGTTCTTGAGGTATTTCAAAGGTCAGTTGCATGAAAAAAAAAATTTCTTTTTTAGTCGGACCCATTTTGGGGCCCGACTTGGCCCATGCTTGTGCCATATTATTTTATTGGCGACTTGGTTCACTGAGAGAATTTTAGAATATTTTAAATGGTTGTTCATTGGTAAATGAGGTGTCCAGGGTAGTCTTCAGTATCTGTTGATCCATTCTTCTTTTATATGCCATTTGCGGATGATGGATTAAATTGCCTCAGAATAGACAAAAAATTGGCAACTATTGTTACGGTTCTGTGATCCCTCATGGATAAACTTTTCTCAGTACACATGGTGTTTTACTTCTGAAATAGCTTTCATATCTCCATCTATGGTTTTTTGGAAAAGAGAGCTCATGATAGATCCAGTACAAATTGCAAAAGAGCTGCAAGAAATGAGAGTAAATAGGATTGATATAGAGGTATGGATGTGCCATCACTTATTCCCTCAAGATCTTAGAGATCATGTCCAAATGCAAATGGTTTTCAAACCAGAGGTGAAATCTCAAAGTTGAATGAGCAGCAGATTCATTTAAATATCTCTATAAATTTTTTCCATAATACAGACAAGGCAAACTCCCCCATGTTTTTCCTCATCTTTGCCAAGGATTGATGTGGTTTTTGGAGGAGCTTGCAAAGCTAATGCCCACATGATAATGAAGAAGGCTACCACAAAACAAATGAATGCCAGCCAAAGACTTTCTTCTACGTGGTGTTTTGGGGTTGTAGTTAAGAGCCAAGCATGCTCATGTGGTGAAGAGGAGGGCAGGTTGAAACCATCAAGCAAATGCAACAATGGCAGCTACAACAAGTCAAAGAAACCTCAGACCAAATTGCAGATTGGCTAATGCTAATCCAAAAGGCCTAAATCTTTGTTTTCCTCCCTGCTGCGTGGAGTAGAGGTCTGGAGATTTAAAAAACCTTTGCAAACAATAGTCAATATGCGCAGCAAATGCTGGGTTGGAGTCCAATAAACAACAGTTAAATGCAAGTTGCTAGGCACGTGGTGTTTGGCAAAGGCCTTGCAGAGGGTATGAAACAACATGGTAGAAGACAAGGCGTTGAAAACCTCCAAAAATGCATTCTCCAGAAAAAGCTTTAATCCCACATTGACTAGGAAATGAACATTTTTAGTATTTAAAAGCAAGAACACACACATCTAATATGTCAAAGCCATCAAGGCTTTTGATGGACGGTGCTCATTGGGCACCCAAGGTGAACCCCACATGTGTGGGTGTGGATCCCAAGGTGACTGAGGAGGTGACAGATGGCGATAGGTGGACCCCACGTAGGCATGCTTCTCGAGGCAAGCGGGAAAATTTTGTAGAGAAGGGTAGGCTTAACCAGTGAGAAGGTTGTAGAGGATCTGACGAAGTGCGTTGATTCACAGGCCGAAGGTGCTCGCCACTTAAACCCTACAAAACAGCGAAAAGAGGTAAAGACCCTACGGGTTCAGGGAGATCAGACAGCTCACGCGACTTCGCGAGCACGAGATGCACAAAGGATAAAGGCTGTGAAATGGCGAAAGCTAGGTGGCATATAGGTGGCAGTGTGACATGGCAGTCCAGTAGACAGGTCTCATCCCAGTGGTGCCTAGGTGGTGATGATGTGCCATAGAGGTGGCGCTGAGGTGGCAGACAAGCAAGTGGACATGTGGTGGAGTGATGAGATGTCATCCCAGGTGGCACTCAATAGATCCCATCAGCCAATCAGGTTTTGCCACGTGGCAAGGCGTCAGGGCACAATCAAAGTAAAAATCAAAGTTAAATGTAGATTATTATATAGTTGAAACTATATAAAAAATAAAAAATTTAAATGATGTGCACACATAAATGATTAATTCACTCAGGGTCTCATTTTTGCTCAAAATATGAAGTATTGTATATTGTCGGAAAGCTCTCAAGATAAGGAATCCAATTAGGTAGTTAATTTTAACAAATATGGGATGTTTCGAGAGAAGTTTCCATGGGGAAGAGAAAGGGATTGAAATTCAGTTAGAAAGAAAGACACTTGGCAGTGTGTTATGCAGATCTGATCTTTCCCTCCTCTTCTTATTCTCAATTCTTCTCAATTGTAATAGTTCCAAAATTCTATGAGGAAAGGCTCAAGTTTTCATGGCTTCCATTTTCTGAAATTTCTTAACCCAGATGTGTAAAGCTCTATGGTTTGTTTCAGTGTATAGAGGTTGCAGTGCAATGTTGTAAATGTGGTTTTAGTTGCAGGTCTTCCTTGTGTTAGGCATGAGTAAATTCCACACAGTATTGTCTCTAGGCATGTATTTTATTATCATAAATTGAATCCTCAAGGAGGATGAAATTTGTCAATTTCAAGGAGATTGTTGTGGTTGTTTATAGGTATCCTTCAGTGAAGGTTTTAAATTCTATAGTAAGTCATAAATGATGAAATATGTATCCAGATCTGATAAATTTGTGAATGAATCAAATAGTGCATTAATATAAGGTATTGATGCATGAATATCTTGTTTAAGGAAAACAAACTTGCATCTATGATTTATATTTGTAGTTCTGTGTGTGACTCTGTTGCCCAATGAACAAGGCACTGGTCTTGCAGGTTTGGGGATGGTTTCAGATATACATTTTAAAAGAACGTCTAATTTTCCTTTATGTTTAGGGGTGTGTGTTTCATTCTTTCCAAGCTCTAATCCATCTTATTGTTTGTATAGATCTAGCCAATTTGTAGTGTTTCCTAACCTATTGAGCTTGTGAAATGATCTATCTACTTAGTGTTGATGCAGTTATGTGTCTGTAATTGTTGTATTTAATGCATCAAAAGGGTGTCCCCCCCTAGGTCTAGCAGAACCTGAAGTGTAGGAGGATCAATTAGGGTCCTATGTTATGTTTTCCAAGCCCTGATGTGTTTTGTACACTAAAATTGGCCATTTCATAAAAGGATTGTAGGTGTACTTGGGTTTATCACTTCTGGTGAACAACAATACCTGCACCAACAAGGAGAAGAAAAGAAACCAAAAAGAGTTATACTACAAGAACCGGTCATTCACATGAATGTGACAACCTTTTATTTGAAGAACAAGAACAAGATGAGATTGAAGCTCTATTAGCAAGAAGGCTTCCAAGAGGAAAAGGAAAGTATAAATGTAAACTTCCCTTGAAGTGTTTCTCTTGCAATAGAATAGGTCATATTACATCCAGATGTCCTGACAATGATAGGAAAGATAATTTTAGAAGCTACAAAGACAAGAGAAAGAAGGAGTTACCGATGAAGAATCAGAAGGATCTAATGGAGATGGAATTGTATTTGTAGTGGTAAAGGAAGATAACATAGAGGAAAGTGATATGGCATCGATCTCTAGTTAAAGCTGGTGTGGAGACTAGGTAATTGATAGTGGTTGCACTCACCACATGACTGGTGACAAAAACAAATTTCTCAACATGGAGGACTGTAATGGAGAAATCATGAGATTCGAAAATGATGCTCCATGTACAGTAAGAGGTAAGGGATCTATAGCCCTAAATGATAAAACAAATTGTGAAGATGTTTACTGGGTAGAAGGGCTAAAATATAGTCTATTAAGTATTGCACAACTTAAAAATAATATTACCGATTAGAATTCAATGAAAGAATATGCAAAATAAATATCAAATCAGGAAGTTTGATTGTTGTCGGTAAAAATCTAGAGGTAATCTATTTCACCTAGACACCACTGTAGGTAGTTTTCTAATGGAAAACGTAGAAGATAGTTGGTTGTGGCAAAAAAGATTGTGTCATGTTAAATTTGATAGCATAGAAAAAGTCAGTAAAATGAAGTGTAGAGAATGTCTGATATTATGAAACTTGAAAATGTTGTGTAGAGAATGCCAACTATGAAATTTGACTAGGTCTAGTTTTAGCTGCAAATCTTATTCATCTGATATTTTGCTGGACTTAGTTCATACAGACTTGTGTGGTCCTATTAGGACCAAGAGTTTATATGGGGACCATTATTTCATGTTGTTTGTAGATGACTTCTCAAGATTGATGTGGGTTGTATTCTTGAAAGAAAAATCTAAAGCCTTTCACATGTTTAAGGTCTTCAAGGCTCAAGTAGAGAGAGGAACTAGTAAGAATTTGAAATGTCTGAGATCAGATAGAGGAGGATAGTTCACCTCTCAAGAGTTGATGGATTACTATGAAGAACAGGGGATTATGAGACAGATGCCTGCACCCATAACACCTCAAGAAAATGGGGTTGCTGAAAGAAGGAACAAAACTCTGATTGATTGTGCAAGGACTTTGATGATATAGAAGGATATTCCACATATCTTCTAGAGAGAAGAAGTAAGCACTATTCTATATACCTTGAACCAGATACAAGTGAAGAAAGGGACAAATAAAACTCCCTATGAATTATGGTGTGGATACTCACCCAATGTGAGCTATTTTAAAGTATTTGGAAGTAGGTGCTATATCAAGAGGGATGAGTACTCTGGAAAGTTTGATCCCAAGAGTGATGAAGGAACCTTCTTAGGTTACTCCACAAGAGTTAAGAATATTGGTGTTTGAACAAAAGGACTGATAAGATTGTGGAGAGTGCCAATGTTAGAGTGGATGAGTTATGTGAGAAAAATGAGCAAGATAGCAAGAGTGAACCAGAGTATTATCAAGGATTCGAGTATACTATACTAGTTGAACCTGCTAAAGTGAATCCTGTTGTAGCGGCAAATGAGGAATCATGTGAAGTAGAACCTGCACAATCGATAGAAGAAGCTCCAAGAAACGAATCAATAATAGAAAGGTATGCCAGAAACAATCACTTTGTTGAAAATATCATTGGTGACAAAGATGCAAGAGTATTGACTAGAAGTAGAGCAAGAGAGAATGCATGTCTTCTCTCAAAAATTAAGCCCAAAACAACAAAGGAGGCTCTAAAAGATGAAGACTGGATCAAAGCCATGGAGGAGGAACTGGAGCAGATTGAGAGAAATGAAACTTGGACTCTTGTGCCTAGACCAGAGAACAAAAATACGATAAGCACCAAGTGGGTGTTTAAAAATAAAATGGATGAAACCGATCAAGTAGTAAGAAACAAAGAAAGGTTAGTCTACAAAGGGTATGCTCATGAAGAAGGTTTGGATTATGGAGAAACCTTTGCACCAGTGGCCAGGCTAGAAGGGGTCAGAATCTTGCTTGCCTATGTTGCCTACAAGAAGTTCAAATTTTACCAAATGGATGTAAAATTGACATTCTTGAATGGAGTTTTAGAGGAAGAAGTGTACATAGAGAAACCAGAAGGGTTTGTATCAGAAGATGGAAGAGATACGATATGCAAGCTGAAGAAGGCTCTATATGGGCTAGAACAAGCACCAATAGCTTGGTATGAGAGGTTGCACTGATATCTACTAAGCATAGGGTTCATAAGATCCAGTGACAATAGTAACTTGTACCTAAAAAATGGAGAAAAAGGAAAACATTTGATTGCAGAAATTTGTGTAGATGACATCATCTTTGGGGGAGATGATGAGATGAGCAAAGGTTTTGCAGATGAAATGAAGTGAGAATTTGAAATTTCCATGATTGGTGAAATAAAATTCTTCATCAGTCTACAAGTATCTCACCTAAAGAATGGTATATTCATTAGCTAGACCAAGTACATAAGGGAAATCTTGAAGACTTTTGGAATGGAAGATTCCAAACCTGTTGGAACTTCGATGGTTACAGGTTGCAATCTCTCCAAATATGATGAGTCTAATGAAGTGAATGAGACACTCTACTGATCCATGACTGGTAAGTTGCAATATGCAGTACATAGTAGACCAGATATAGCACAAGAATTTGGCTTGGTTGCCAGATTTGTTGTAAATCCAAAAGAGACTCATATGGTGGTGGTTAAGAGAATATTTAGATACCTTAAGGGGACTGATGAGTATGGTCTTTGGTATCCACATAAGGGAGATTTCAACTTAAGTGTCTTCACCGATTTCAGATTGGGCAGGGAACATCGATGATAGCTGAGGTAGAGTATGTCGCTACTGCAATAAACTGTATAGAGGTAGCATGGATCAAGCAATTATTGGAAGGTATCCAAGAAAAGGTGAGTGAAATTATGGTGATTCACTGTGACACCACCAGTCCTATCAACATATCCAAGAATGAGGTGATGCATTCCAAGACAAAGCATATAGCTATTAAATACCACTACCTCAGGGAATAGGTTCAAGACAAGGAAGTGAGGTTGGAGTATATACCAATGAAAGAACAGGTGGTTGATGTCTACACCAAGCCACTACAAAAGGACACCTTTGAATACCTTAGAGATATGATAGGGGTGATACCCCTACTTGCATTAAAGTAAGCGAAAAGGCCTCTACATCAATCTGGTATGATTTCTTTATGAAAAAATTCTAAGACTAGATTGATAAGTGTGGACGACTTCGATTAGGGGGAGCAATCTTGTAAGTGTATTGAAATACATCTTTGGCATTGTTGTTAAAGGGGAGATTATTATAGTGTTTGAGTATTGATAATTAGTGTTGAGGAGAAGTTGTTGAAGCAAAGGGTTGCTAGAAGTGGTTAGAGTGGTTTGTTGGAAAGAAAGTATTGCCAATGTTAGGGGGAGATGCTCATTACTCAAAGCAAAAGTAATGACTGATATAGAGACAAACAAAGAACTAAAGAAAGTACATGCAGGAGAAACTGATAAGATAGATTCTGAAGTGTTTCCATCAATGCCAAAGGGGGAGATTGTTGGCATTACTGATATTGAACAAGTTAATCCAGTGAACTGGTATATTAGCTGAGATTTGTCATTGATGAATAACACTAACCAGTGGAGTGGTGTATATCAGTAGAAAAGGTGATGGCTTGCAAACAACATCAAATGAGCATCAAAGATATATGATCAAGGTTCAATTGGCTCAAGGGAAGACAGACTAAGCTAACTGGTTTGTCATTCAAGAAGATCGGTGTTAAGGTCAGATCTTCAAGTTGGCTATTCTGATGATGATGATGATGAAGTCACATAAGGCTTGAGGTCCTATGCAAACTGGAACCTAATTGGCAAACAAGAAAAGAGGCTTGATGGAAGTAATGCAAACCGGTTTCAAAGGATGAACCGGTAGTGGACAACGTCATGGTATACTAGTAGACCGGTGAAGCAGAAGGAGGATAGGTGGTCACTGTAAATCTTGGAGCGATGATCAAATACAAAAATGCAATGGAAAAAAGTATGTTGGTGAGTTTGTTTGTATTGGTGCCCAAAACCACAGATTGGAAAACTTAAGGATTTGCCAAGCCCTTAACTGATTCAACTAGCCTTGGCCAACAAACAGGGATGGTCAAAGACCAAATCCCTCTGCACTTAAGGCTCCACTGAACCTAGGTGGGTATACCTCTCCCTCTCAAGCACAAAAAGAGTTATTTAAAGTGGATTTAAACTTTTCTAAGACAAATATTTGCAAGAATGGAAATAATTTCCTGCTACTACTGAGTTCTTTTATTTGAATGCTTTTGGAATTGAAAACTGAATGTAAAGATATTTGTGTATAAAGATTGTTGTATTTTGGAAATAAAATGCTTTCAGGACATTCAAGAAATATGCAATAGAATAATCAAAAGGTTTCAGAAGAATGCTTTACTCTCAAGGACCTTATGCATATCAAATCACAATCTCAGAGAATGAATAACAGACCAGTGCCTCTATCTCAGAATATATATGATACTTTGTGGACAAACAACTTTATCAACTCAGGAGACAATATTAATAATCACTATAATGGTTCAATATGTGTCACATAAACAATAAGAACCCAATCTCACATTTAATGTAACAACATGTGATTCACATTACAACAAATCCTTAAACAGATTTATCAAGAGGACAAAGAATGTTTCATCAACACAGAAAATAGACAGTGCATTTGAAGTAAAAATAGTGAATATTGTATATTAATCTCTAAGAAATGACAGTACACAAAAGATACACTTGGGGATACTTCATTACAATTTTCTTGCAGAAAAATAATACTTCTTCTTCCTATAAAATTTTCTAATACATATGACTTTCAGTCCCTACAGCAGTATGATGTTCCCCCAAAAAACTATGTCGTGTTTGATACAAGATGACTCAATACAAATACATATGTTGAAAGACACGAATGAAAGGACATACCCTTTCATTATCTTAACAACTAACTGAACAAGTAATTAAAAAGCCTAACTAAGATATCAATTACATTACACAAACTAAAACACAACACTAAGACTTTTGATCCAGCCACCGTCCACATTTTTGAATATGTCATAGGTAGCCCGGATCCTTGTATGTTGTGGCATTAAAGATCACATCCTTGGTTGCATTCTTGATCACATAAAAATTCTCCAACTGATCGAGCATGTCGTTCATGTCAAGGACATATATTCTAGCGATGGCTTGGGCTACAGTAAGCATAGACTTGCACTCACTAATCCATATGGTCTGGTCTTTGATCACACCTGCATCATCTACTAGACTTGGAACCCCAAGCTAAACAATCTATTGGCATTCATCAAATTCAAACTTCAATTCCTTTGTAATTTCCTCATGTGTAACAAGGAGACCCTACACCTTCTTCTTTACTTTCTCTCTGGTCGATGCATCCTATAACAATATGTCAATTCTATCTCGAATTCTGGTGTGAGAAACCATATTGTCCATGTTCCTCTAATATTCACCCCAGAATTCGTCCAATGCTTTCTCCATATTGTCATATCTCTTACTTAGCAACACACAAGCAGTATCGGCCCTAATGCTTCTCATCTCCATTTTCAACTTATTGTGTTCATAAGATAGCTTTTCAAATTTTTTCTTCCATTGGCCTCCTGAATCTGTAATTTGGGGAACAGGGTGCCTACTCCTCTTAAGGGTCTCTTCATATAAAGCCTTATACTTATTCTTCTCTACTATCTCATGTTTTATTTGGGCCTTATTGAATTTTGAAATATTAATACCCATGTCAGCTGTGACCATGGGATCTACTTCTCCAACTTTCAAGGTCATCATGTGACCAAAAGTTTTATCTACATCAATGAGTTTTGGCCTTTTATTAGGAGGATATAAGGCCCACAATAACATTTCTTCCTCCTTTGGATCATATCTTGATCCAATAAAAATATCTTGTACTCCTTGGATGTTCAATTTCATATCATTATTATCTAAATGTAACAAAGAATAAAAAATAAATGAATCACTCAAGTCCCATCTTGGAAACACAATTATTCCTACCTCTACTAGCAATTGCCTACCGTTTTGCAGGGTCATAGTCTCAACTTCTATGTCAATGTCTTTTTTCAACCTCTTCATCGTTTTTGCTTCATTCTCAAGGGTAACGTTTGGTACTTTTTCCCTTAATTTCTTACCCTTGAAGTGGTACAGGAATGATTTGAATTCCTTAGACTTAATGAATTGATCATCAAATACAAAAGAAACATGCTCTGCCATTCGTTTATCTATTTTTGCATTCAAAGCAACAATAAGTCTATTCCTTTCTTCTGGGTCCTTCTCCTTCTTAGGTGCACGAATCTTGGAGACTACTTCATTTTTCCCTAAATCACTTTGGGATGGTTCTCCCTCCATCTTTTCTATTCTCTACCTTCTTTCCTCTAGCTTCTTTTCCAGGGTCCCCATAACTTCTGCAAGCTCTTCCACCTCCTTATTCTTGCACATATCTTCAAATTCATTTTCTATATGGAAGTAGTCTCCCAACTCTTGTCTTTTCCTGCTTGAATGGATGTAACCCTCAAGATCATAGTGTGCTCTAGATGGATGCTGAAACAAGTTGTATTCATCCACCAGCTTCATGTCAATGACCTCATATGCCTTGGTTGATATAATTTTAAAATCCTGAAAGTGAAGTGTGCTAGGGAGGAAAGCTTGCTTGTGTGCTCCTCTAAAATTTTTGGCATTAGACACACTTAACTACCTTAAAATTTCCAAGAAGGCAATCATGTCTGGTATAGGCTTTGGTAGCACATATGGATAACCCTCAAATCCATAGCATCAAACAAAAGTGAAATTTTGGCACGAGTACCAATCACCCTAGTTGTGATTGACCTTTGGATTTTGGTACTCATGAGGCCTAAGAAACTTCTTGATCTCCTCAAAAAATGATCCTTTTTGAGGCTCACCAAAGAGCAAGAAAACTGGTTTGACAAAGAATTCCTCAAATTTGAGCTAATGAGAATTCACAAATCTGTGATCCCAAAGGGAAACCCATAATTGTACTAGTTGCTCCTTTCCATCCTTCCCAATTGTATTTACATTCAATTCTTCTGGCCATAACCCTCTAAGTTTCCAACAAAATAAAACAATATGCATTAACAATGAATAGTGCTTGAAATATTTGTCTGAATTATCCTTTAGGTTCAAGAAACCTTCATGCAATCTGTCTACCAGGTATGAAGCGAAGTCAAAAACCCTGGGCCCATGCCTCTAAATTTATGCTGCTAGAACCAACGGACCTATGTTTTCCACATCAGGAGCTTCAACTCCTCCCACCTGACCACAAGCCATATATGTATATTGCAGATACTTCTTGAAAATAGTCATGTAATAAGGACGACCATCTTCCTTTGTTAGTCTCCGCTTCTCTAATTTGTGGACAACGAGGTTCCAGCCCAGGTATGTAGTGTCCATCTTACTATACTCCTCTTCCAAATCTACAAAAGATAAAGCCACATCCGCCTCCAAATCTACTGCAAAACTTCTTGAATTGTAGTTTTTGCAAAGTGCACTAGAGCAGTCCCATCAGGCAACATAATACATCGGTTGTTTGCATCATAATGTCTTACTAAAAGCTTAAACAAATCGATATTCACAAACACATTGGGTACTGCAAGTTTACCTAGACCACTTTTCCATGGGTTTGAAATTGGCATGGGCTCATCCCTACGGAAGTAATGGAAACGAAACAACTCGTGCCCTCGCACTGTGGTGAATACATCTCCAATCTCTCTGTATCTATCCTCCAACTAGTCGTGGATCGACAAATTTACCTTAGCTCTATGTGACCTAGCTCCTAGAGATCCCATTTGGTCTATCATGTCCTGATTTAGCTTTCTTTCGACCTCACTAACCTCACCCTTTGATTTCTTTGTCATGGTACTGGATATTTTGGCAACCTTTCACTTCCCTTTTGAGCTTGACCCTGTTAGGATTCCCACAAATATTGAGAGGGGGGGGTGAATAAGTATCTAACTGGTAATTAAAATTTCTTAACTTAAAACATGCAGAACATATTATAATAGTGTACCGGTAAGAAAGAAATAATGCAATAAATAGAAATGAAAGTAACCACATAAGAAACACACTATAACACAAGGATTTAATGAGGAAACCCGATGTGGGAAAAACCTCGGTGGGATTTGTAACCCACAATATTCACTTACTGGCCAATAAGAGAATATTACTACTACAAGAGGGGCCTGCACATGCAAGAAGGCCAATTGCCTAGAGCTCATTGCTCAATGGGAAGTCTCACTGACTTCAAATATCTTGTACTGCTTTACAATAGCATTTATAATGCTAGATCCAGTACCGGTTTCTGCTCTGTTCTTACATAAACCCTTTTACCTATATTTCACATAATAGGTCTGCCTAATATTTTTCCTTATCTCCTTCTAAATGTCTACAATGATCTCTCTTATATATAAGAGTCATTTTACAACTTGCCAAGTCGGCTTACAAAGTTTTTACAATAATAAACAAAATATAATATATCAAAAATCATGTCAGCCTCTGTGTCGGTATGCTTCCTTTCTCTGTGTCGGTGCCGGTGGTCTGAGTGCTAGTGTAGAGTTTGATCTGTTGATGTCGATGAACTATCTTGCCAGTGCCATAGGATTGTAAGGTTGCCATCAATGACAAAACCTTCAATCACCTATAATGTCTCATTGGAGTGTGCATATGCCAACAATCTCTGCCTTTGGCATTGATGGCAACACTCATGAGAAAATTCAAAAGTGTATCCAAAACTTTAATCCAAAAATGTTTCCAAAAATATGTTACCAAAAATATAAGAACTCCCCCTGAGTAGATAAGTCTTTTGCCAGTTATTTTCTCATACTACTACTCCCCCTTTGGCATCAATGACAAAGGTTATCAAGGTGTTAGTAGAGTTGTAGTCTCAACCTTGTAACCGGGTAGTTACAATTTGAAATAGATCCACCAAAATCAAGTTTATACTCTCCATAAACTTCTTACTATCTCTTATTGTTGTCTCTATTCTTTTAATTGTATGGGTGAGGTGCTGCATATGCTCTGTCGGTGTTTTATGTCCCTATACAAGTGCCTCAGATATTTCCTTACACAGTGATGCTAGATAGTCCAATCTTGGACTCAGTTTTAGTCTCAAATTATTTTCCTTATCCACTATTCTCTCCTTTTCTCTTTCTAACTTAAGTAACTCTTCCTCAAAATTTGTTATCCTTTGCTCAAAAACTGATAATGTATTAGGTGAGTTAACAAAATTGTCAGCAAGTTTATTGATTTCATCCTGTACCCTACTCATTTTCTTATCTATGTCTACTGTCAAAAATTTTGTCTTGCAGGTGTCTTTGTACAGAGTTTTGTATTCCTTCAATAAGCTATATAGTTCTGGTAGAAGTGTGTCAAATTCCCTAGTACACTTCTTTATCTGATCTTCAAAGTATTTTTGCTTTTCAATTTCTACCTTATTATTCAAAGTCTCTTCCTTTATTTGCTCAATAGTCACTGTGTTCTTAGTGATGTATTTACACAAAGTATCAAGTTGTTTTAAAGAATCCTTATTGTCTATTTTACAGTTAGGAGAAATTACCTTCAAAATTGGGATTGTGTCATCTATAGATTTATAAGCCTGTGAACTACAATCTGTTATCCTTTTGATTGAATCTAAGAGTACTTCAGTTACATTTGTAGATTTGTGGCCTGCTAAGGAGGAACCAACATTCTGAATTCCGCTAGTGGAGGAAGTAACCATGCTTGTTGTGACCTCTGGTAGGTCTTTTTGTGTTTGCATTTCCTTAAGCAATGGTTTTTGATCTTCTCATGTTGCCGGTGGCACTGTTTCCATGTGAACCTGTTCCTGTTCTGGATCCTGTTGCTCTGCTTGTCTCTCTATTTGTTGCTCAGTGTTATCAACTTCAACTTTTCTTTCTGTATTGTCACTGCTGTCAATTGTCGGTGGCTCACTAGCCATATCTGTTTTACCAATTGTATCTTTATCTACCACAATGTTGATCTTTTGTGTATCAACATTTACTGTGTACAGTACCTCAAGATTAGTATCCTTTATGTTCATACTCTCATCTACCAATTGATCTTTAGTAATTTTTACCAATGATGTAATTTGAGGCGGTGGGGATAAGTTATCTTTAACTTTGATACTCGAAGGTCCACCAACCTTTCCTTTTCCTTTGACTCTCTCCTTCTGATATACCTTTATTGTTTTGGGGTTCCTGTATTCTTCCTTTTTTTATTTTTCAACAAGAAATATGTCCCATGCATTTTCTGTTTCTTCAGTTACCTCATTAACTCTTCCAACCATTAGAGAAATATGTCAATGTGTAGTAGAGAATATTGACTGATTGGTTTCAACAATTAAGTCATCTATCTCCTTAGGTGAGTTTATTGGATAAACAACTAGTAACTTTTCAATTTTGATTTTCTTATCAAGCTCTATAACAGCTTGTCTTCTTGCTTCAAGTCTTTTGAACAGTTCATCTGGTACTTCATCTACAACTTCCATCAAAAACTTCTTATACATGTCTATGTGCAAAATAACACTATTTTCCACTTGTTCTTTTTCATCTGTTGTCAAAGTGTCATAGACCTTTCCTATGTTTTTGAGTTTCCCTTCCTCTGTAATTTCATTTAGCAATATGTCAAGAGGGGCCAAGTTTTGTTTTGTTCTCTTCTTCTTCTTGGGTGTCAGTTTCTTCTTTGGTGTAGTCTTTTTAACCAGAGATCTCACTGCTTGTTGTTTCTATCTAGTTCTCCTAGGTGAGGGTGTGGTTGCCAGTGAAGGATCTCTTTTCCTTACAGCTCTTTTGAAATTTTTAGGCATGTCACTCTCTGAAGAAGTGCCTACCAGTGGTAGGTGAGTCTCAGGCTATAGAGTTCCTAACTCATCCTCAGTGATACTTGTTTGCTTTAATACATCTTCTTTAATAGCCTTTACTTGTCTAGAACCTCTTCTCACAACTACCTCAACCTTTTTCACTCTCTTCTTAGATTGAATTTGTTTTTCTATGGTCTTAGCACTACCAAATATTTCTTCCTTTGGTTCGTTTGGTGCTTCCAAAAGTGCTTTAGCATAAGTCTCAATTATATGATCGTCTGTCTCATAGCCCATCTCTGTTAACCAGATTGTTCTTGGGATGACTGCTTCCATCCAGATCTCATCCTTTTTTATTACAAAACATATATCATCCTTGTACTTTTCAACAATATTTTGTGATAATTTGATTCTCTTCTTCATTTTGGCCTTAAGTGCTTGAAAGTATTCATGGATATTCTTTTCCTTGTCTTCACCCATGTTGTTGAATAGTTATGTCAACTGTTTTCCTACCGGTATATCAAATCCAAGTAGTTTATAGCCTATACCAGGAACCTGTTTAGTTATGTGTAGCATCAAGCATACAAGCAGATTACCAAATCTAAAAGTTCCTTTCTTATCTTTCTTTATCTTGCCTAAGTTGTCAATTAACTCATCCTTTAACCATTCACATATGTCAATTTTCACATTGTCTATAACCATATCAAAGCACTCTTAATGCATAAACTTGAAACTGAGTTGAGTCTATTTGCATGAGTAGCTTTATACCCTAAAATCATGCTAACAAATCTCACATTTATATCTGTTACATCATTTACCCTCAAGGACCTTCTGTCGGATGTTGCACCAGTTAGTTTAGTTACTAGGTCATTGGAGACCTTTTTAGTCTTGTCTGGTCTTTTACTGGTGGACGGTAACCCTGTGACAACTTTCACAACTTCCTTGGTAATTTTGTGAATTGCATCTAACCAGAAAAACTCACCATGTACCCTGCTTAAGATTATCCTAATCACATCCTTGGGAAATTCAGGAATGCAGAGGATTTCAATAAATCCTAGGGTTTCAATGATTTTATGTTCTAGTTTTACATTTCCAAAATTATCAGATATGATAGATTTATACATTGTTTTGATCTCTTCATCTCCCAATTCCTCTATGTTACAGTGAATGTAAATTCTGGGGTCTTCAGCAAAAGCAACTCCTTTTGGTATCTGAGAAAACGCACATGTATTGTCTTCTATCTTTGCTACCTCGGGAACTAGTTGAAATATGGGCCTAGGGTGTTTTATAACCTTGACTACAGTAGGGTTTGCTATATATTCAAGTGCAGAGGTGAATGCCATGATGATAAATACCTTTTTCAGTCTTTGGATGGATTGATTGCTTGAAGTGCTTCGCCTCTTTTCTTGAAATCCCTTAGCTCTGCAAATTTCACGCTCTACGAATGTTTGAAATCACTGTGAAATGAAATGGAGCCAAAATCACAAATTTATAAAGTTTATTTGCCATCTACCACATTTAATGCATGTCAATTAACTATTCACTTAACATTGTCTGCCGATAATGAAGTAATTTCCAACTTATCTCTAACTGAGGGAATAACAGCACATGTGTCATTAGATTGCCAAACCCTCAAGAAAACTTTCTTCAATTTGGTGAAGAGCTTCTTTCCAGTGGAGCACTACACTATCCTGTCAGTGGAGTAATACCCTATTCTGCCGGTGGAGTAATACTCTGTTCTTCCGATGAAGTGTTGATTGGTTCTATCGGTGGAGGAGTATTCCCAACATTTAGATCAGCTTTTCTAATCCATTGTTTTGAGAATTCTTGCTTAACCTCTTCAACTTTTTCTTTACCTTTCAAGCTAGAACTTTTGTTGTTTTTCGGTGATTCTTTACTTCTATAGAATTTTGCAATATGCCCAATCTTGTTACATGCATAACAAGTCACATTATTCTTCTGAATAGCTTTCCCATAACCTATGCTGATTTGTGTTCGGCATTGATTAGATAGATGTCCAAATCTTCCACAAACATAACATCTAACATTCATTCTATAATCTTCAGAGTTGTGACCAACTTTGTTGCATTTTGAACATTGACCGGTGGGTGTGTTGATATTCTGATAATTTCTAGATCTACATTCATTTTCTCTATGACCATATTTATTACAGTTAAAACATTTTCCATTGAATTTATAAGCATTAGGTTGCCTTACCGGTTTGCTATGATCCTGAGTGTTTGCAGTACCAGAGCTTTCACCAACTTCAAAGCCAATTCCAGAAGTGTCACCTTTAGGTTTTTGATTCTTCAGCAAGTTACCAAGTTCCTCTGAGCTTTTCTTGAATTTTTCTTTATATTGATTTATAGTTTCTAGTTCTCTTTCTAAGACTTCTTTCTGCCTCATTAGTTCATTGGAGTCATTTTGAGTGTGCATCAGATCTGTCTTCAACAAATCATTTTCATAGCTAAGTCTTCTGTTCTCATTTGCTGCATCACTTAGTCTTCTATCAATTCTTCTTCATTTTTCTTTCTTTCTTCAATTTCCTTACAAAATCTCATAGTCATATCCTGCATCTCATTATTTGTTGTCATGTTCTCCAGTTTCAGCTTGCTTATCATATCATTAAGTGATTCCTTTTCATCATTCTCATTTTGCATATTTTCACAAAGTTCTCTTCTCTTATTTCTTGCAATAGTAAGATTCTCTTGAAGTGCCTGAATGATATCCTGAGCAGCCTTTAGATCATCTTCTAGTTTGATATTTTTCAATTTTTCTGTATCATAGTTTGAGAGAGCTACTTCAAGTTGCTTCATCAAATTTTCCATCTCTACCGGTGTCAAGATCTTCCTCAAGTTGTTAGGCTTCTGAAAATAGAGGACCAAGCTCTAATACCAATTGTTACAATTCCCACAGATACTGAGAGGGGGGGTGAATTGGTATCTAACTGGTAATTAGAATTTCTTAACTTAAAACATGCAGAACATATTATAACAGTGTACCGGCAAGCAAGAAATAATGCAATAAACAGAAATGAAAGTAACCACATAACAAACACACCATAACACAAGGATTTAACGAGGAAACCTAGTGTGGGAAAAACCTCGGTGGGATTTGTAACCCACAATATTCACTTACTGGCCAATAAGAGAATAATACTACTACAAGAGGGACCTACACATGTAGGAAGGCTAACTGCCTAGAGCTCACTGCTCAATGGAAGGTCTCACTAACTTACAATGTGGATTATACAAATCCAATATCTTGTACTACTTTACAATAGCATCTATAATGCTAGATCCAGTACTGGTTTCTGCTCTGTTCTTACATAAAACCTTTTACCTGTATTTCGCATAATAGGTCTGCCTAATATTTTTCCTTATCTCCTTCTAAATGTCTACAATGATCTCTCTTATATATAAGAGTCATTTTACAACTTGCCAAGTCAGCTTACAAAGTTTTTACAATAATAAACAAAATATATTATATCAAAAATCTTGTCGGCCTCTGTGCTGGTATGCTTCCTTTCTTTGTGTCGGTGCCGATGGTCTGAGTGCCGGTGTAGAGTCTAATTTGTTGATTCCGGTGAACTATCTTTCTGGTGCCATAGGATTGTAAGGTTTCCATCAATGACAAAACCTTCAATCACCTACAATGTCTCATTGGAGTGTGCATATGCCAATAGACCCCTCCATCTCTACAAATTCCTTCACTCTATGCTCAATAACTAAGAAATTTTCTTGATAAGTACTTGATATCTTTCTGCAATAACTTCATGAGAAAAGCTGCTTTGCAATACTGGTTATATGTCCCAAGGAGTTCAATATTATAATTGATTATTGGAAATCTTGATGGATTTGCTTCATGCAGCAATAGATCTACTCAATTGATGCATTTAATGGAAACCATTTTGTCAGTTCTTCTTCATCAAGACGTCCAATGGCTAATTGGTGAGATTCCTCTTGAATATTCAAATGTTTGGCGCCGGTTGTTATGACTTTACCGCTTTTTTCTTTTTGATCAACACAAAATATCCCAACCCACTTATCAAGTCTCGGGATATCAATTTTTTCTTTATCCCGATGGTTAAATTCATCCCGATGGGCATCACTTCAATCTTGACTTTGCCTTTTGTTTTAACGCTCCATTGACATAACTCTCCCTGATGCATCCGCCTTTGGTTTCCTTTTATTTAACTCATCAGGTGTCGGCATAGTTTATTTCATGTCCCTCTGATGCGATGATGATCTCAATATTCCAATCCACATTCTGACTAAGACCACCGCATTATCGGCATAACTTATCTCAAGGAACTCCTCATACTTACCATTTGCCTAAACGGTCCTATCGGGTTTTGACATAAAATAAAGTTCTTCCTTCAATGTCCCAATAAATCCTTATTAGATGCTTTCTTTATTGGTATAACTCACGCCGATGCCCCCGCAAGTGCTTCTATCTTCATCGGGGGTTGGAATAGCCTTTTTCTATTCCTCTCAAAGTCCCGATGAGTTCCCGATGCCCTTTTGTGTTTTATGCTTCCAAGTTTTTTTTATCAGTATAGGTAATACTGATAGCTCTGCCTTTTGATTCACCATGTTATCAAGGATCGGTCTATCTATTTCTACATTACTCCAATATGGTTCTTTTTTCCGATGGGCTCGCTTTCGGTTTCCTTTAGTCATCGGGTATCGGAATAAAACTTTCTTCTTACTTCCGATCTCCCGATACTATATGATAAGCTTTTCCATACCGTTATAAGTTATATTGATGGTTTCATAGGTTATCGGTATAGCAATTTCTATGCTTTGCTGATAAGACGATACAAGCTGATAGAAAACAACTACCCACTACCTCATCGGAACAAGCTATCTTGATGGAATGACCTTTCCAAGAGTGTGCACCATGTTGTGTATTTTTTGAGCGCTACAATGAGTTCGTGCTCTATTTCATTGGTATAAGTGATGTCGATAATCATCCTTTGGCTTGCCAATGCAGTTTCATCAGAACTACTTATGCCGATAAGTGAAATTTTGCAATTTAGCACAAATGAGCCATCCATCCTGTAAATTGATGATCCCAACTTTTCCCATAGGGTCTGAAACATACTAGAAGACAATCCTTGATCACACCATGATGGCTCCTCTATTGACAAATGCTTCATAATGGATTCCTTGTGCAGTCTATACTCAGTGCATGCCCTCAGTGTGCCCAAGTGATACCTTGGCATTCCTGAAACAGTTGATCCTTAGAGGACTTTAATTATGCTAATAAGGTTCCTGCACATGCAAACTAGTAATAAATGCTCATATGATAAGAAAAAGGCCTCTATGTAGCATAAAATATTTTGCAAAAATATGTGCTAACAGTTTCAACACCAAACTAAGGTTGGTGAAGTCAACCTCAGACATCATGCAGTTAAGCCATGATTACTTGTGGATTTTCTAGTTCGCATTTAAAAGACTGAACTTGAACCATAAGTCACTATTTTTTAGGGATACAATGGAAGATTTGGATGAGTAGTTGGCGGAATTGTTGTAGGGCATGTAGAGAAAGAGCGGGAAGATTTCAATTTGAAACCTACCAAGATTTGTGATTGCATTGATTAAGGAAACACTTGAAGGAGATGAAAGAGAGAGTATAAAGTGTTTTGAGTTCATATAAAACATTTTGATCAAAAAATTTGCAAAGTGCAAATCCTGTAAGAGGTGATCCAAAAGTGTAGAGTGAAGAGTGAGGAACTGCAAAATGTTTTAGTAGAGCAAAGTGTGTGTGAAGTAGACTGGCAGACTGTAGAGCTGAGGGTATAAGCAAAGAACTGGTGTAGTGCAGAGAAGACACAACCGGTGCAAACAAAGTATGAATTTCATTGTGGTCTGATCAAGCTATCAGTAGGTATTCTAGCAGATCAACTTCATGTTTCTTTCTGACCATTGCAACTCAAAATCCCTTAATCGAGTGGATTTTAACAAGTCCCTTTCTAAAATACCTTACCCGGGTGACATCTTAATTGATGATCCTAAGTCCTTCAACATAGCTACCTCTAACAGGGTAAAGGCACTAACATGCCTTAAATAAAATCCCTTAATCGAGTGGAACCTAACAGTGTCTTTGTAATCTCCTAACATGGATGGATCCTCACCGAGCGTACTCCAGAAGAGAGCAAATTTTGTGAGTATCTACTCACACCGTTGTTTTCTCCCATTTGGGTTTCCATGAGATAAATCTTGGTGTTATTATGTATCTTTTCATGCATGCATGTTCTGCTACAATAACTTTTTGTATAGATCAATATTAAGTTACTACAAACTTGAGTAAAAAGTTTTTAATTTTGTAAAAATAGTAAAGTGTTGATTCACCCCTCCCCTCTTAGCATCGGTTGGGACTAACACATCTGACCTACACTTAAAAAATTATGCTTTAAGCCTTCAACATGGTAAACATTATCAACATTAGTCTTACGATCCAATGATATTGTTCCTTTTCCTTTGATCCTACATGCCTTGTTGTCTCCAAATCTGACCAATCCACCATCAAAATATTGCAATGATAATAACTTTCTTTTGTCACCAGTCATGTGATGTGAGCATCCACTATTTATAACCCATTCATCCTTTTCTTCAATTTTAGTAGCCAGGGCCTTTTCCTCAGTATGTGTTGGTTCAATGACAGATTTTGGAGAATCATCCTTGATAGCAATAAAGACCCAATCTTTGTCGGATGGAGCACCATTACCGGATCCA
Organism: Cryptomeria japonica; assembly: GCF_030272615.1. NCBI lineage: Eukaryota > Viridiplantae > Streptophyta > Pinopsida > Cupressales > Cupressaceae > Cryptomeria > Cryptomeria japonica. Next base: position 87,428,574 of record NC_081410.1, read on the forward strand.
CTCACAGGTTCATTATCATCATCATCACCAAAATAATAACATGATTTATCTTTATTCCTTATGAATCTAGGTTTTCTTTGATATTCATGATTAGGCTTATAATTTCTCATAAATCTTTCATGATTCTTAGCATCTCTTTCAGGACATCTAGATGCAAAATGACCAATCTTATTGCATGAAAAAAATTTAAAAGGGATGTTTCCTTCATACTTACTTCCAACTGGTCCTTTAGGAATTCTTCTAGTAATTAGGGCTTCCATATCTTCAAGCTCTCTTTCTTCTTTCTCAATTTCCTCCATATCCTTAGCATACATATCTTTCCAATCTATCTTTTGTTTACTGGATGCAGGTGCTCTAAATGCAGTCTCAATTTTAGTAGCACTCTGATCTCCAAGTTCTTCAAGTTTAAAAGAAGTCAATTACCAATTTTTCTAGTCACAGGGGTACTTGACATTGTGTGGAGTTCATGGATATGAGTAGCCTTCATCTTGTAAGCCAGAGGTAGAACTCTTACAACTTTTGAGACTATCTCATCCTCACTAAAAGATCCACCACAACATTTGATACCCATGACAATCTCATTGACTCTATCCATAAAAGAACTTATCTTCTCATCTTCTTCCATCTTTAAAGTTTTATATCTTACCCGAAAACCTTCCAATTTAGAAATCTTCACAGCTTGGTCACCTTCATAAAGAGTTTCAAGATTTTTGTAGATCAGATTAGCATTCTCCAACTCTATGATATTCAATAGGTTTTCATCAGATAGGACACTCAACAATGCTTATTTTGCTCTTACATCATTTTCAACTCTCTTTTGTTCATCAGTAGGTACCGGTGATCCATAACTAGGATTATGAGGTGTATACCCTTTCTCCACTATCTCCCAAACTTCATCTCCAAGACATATGAGATGAATCTTCATTCGCTCCTTCCATATCTTGTAATTTGTACCATCAAATCTAGTACCCTCCTTCTGGTAAGGATTGAATGTAGAACTAGAGGCACTTGCCATCGGATCTCCTCAAGCGATTAAGCTTCTACTGAGAGGACCTCACACTGATACCAATTGTTGGAATGCACTGATACAAATAGTAAAATGAGAGGGGGGAGTGAATTAGTTTACTAGCAATAACAACAACTAATTCAATTATAAACCTTATACCAGAGCACAACCCAATGAAGAATATAACATGAAAGCACAACACACATAACACCAATATTTTGACATGGAAAAACAATAAAAGGAAAAACCACGATGGGAAAACCTACCCACAATCATATGAATACTTTGTAGTAGTATTATGAATAATTACAATGGGGTCTGCACATGCAGAAAGACCAATAGCCTAGAGTGCACTACTCATCACAAGGAGAAGTCTCACTAACATACAAAGTCATCGGACTACAATCCAGAAAATAATGAACTGTTAAAGTAGCATCTACTAATGACTGATATAGTTGCGGTTAAGCACTGATGTCTTCTCTTCAATACAAAAACTTTCCAACCTTCACCTGAATGATATTTTATTCACACTTAATCCTTCTCTGATAATGTAGACTTAACCAAACATAACCATCACATACCAAATTAAATGAATAAGTCACCTATAAATATAGATCAGCAACCTTATTGAAAAGGTCGGCTAGACCCTAAACCCATAAACCCATCAGCTCATAATTACAAAAATTACATCATATGATACCACCAGACCAATATTATGATTTACTTTACATAGCATGAACCTAAATCAAGTAACCAAACAATTATATCCGTCGAGGATTCCGCTAAGACCAAAATCCAACACGCTTCACTTGCCAGTAGAAACCTTAAGTGAAAGTTGTCATGCCCAAACTTTTGGGCACAAATGGAATAAATTTTTTTTTAAAATACTTAACCTAGTACAACTAGCTTACTAAAATAATGCAATACTAGTTTAGTCTTAACTATGTTTTGAGTAAATCTAACAACGAAATCAATTAGGCGAAAAATAATCTAAGTTAAAAGCAGGATAATAATTCTCCAAAAGAATTATTATTATCTCCCAATTAATAAATAATTAAACTCACTTAACAAATAATCTCTAAATTAATTGATAAGAGATAATCTAAATCTCCAATAGTCCTTTAATTGCCTAGGGTCTAAATTAATCTGCCCTAGCTCTTAGATTTAATAAACCTATAAGACAATATTACCATTAATTAAAATGCCTAATAAATTCAACTAAAGGGGCCATCTTGACTTACAAATAGGTCACTATACTCCCTAAAGGTCAATCTCCAAAGAATCTAAATTTAATACATCCAATAAAAATATGCACTTAAATCTATTAATCTAAAAATTAGATATTATTAGTTCATAAAAATATATAGAAACAAAAAAGCATATATAAATATATATGACTATACGTAAATGTGTACCTAGCATATATATTTATATATATATGAAGGATGCAAAGTTCTATATTAAAAACCAAAAAGAAACCATCATATAATATTAAGTTGGGTGGGAAAAACCCTATTCAAAATTTGAATGGGTATTTCCCCCCCACTTATTTCTATTTCCTTTTCCTCTTTTTTTTTTTGGAGAAAAGTTCTAAAAACTTCTATACTAACCCTAATCTTTTTTTTTCTTTTATTCTATCCCACACATATTTTTCTTTCTATTTGTATTTTGCCCTAACCCGAAAATTGGGTTAGGGCTTGTGTGTGATAATTTTTTTTTTGTGTGTGTGTGTAGGTGGGAGGGTCGGCAGCCATGGGAGAGGCATCGAAATTTGATATGGGTGGAGTTTTTTAGTTTACGTAGGGCCGAAGCCGAGCATTTGCATCTTAAGAGGGAGAAGGGAGTGGAGAGGGGGAGCAGCGGCTTCCTGCGGGGGCTACCTACAGGGACGGCCACAGTTGTGCCTGCGGGTCGCGACCCACAGAGGCGGCCAAGGCTGCCACTGCGGTATGTGGCCCGCAAACTAGCTGCAGGGCGCTGCCCATAGTGGGGAGCTGAGGCTTCCCCGTCTGTGGGTTGCAGCTCATAGAAGCGGTTGTGGTCGCCGCCCGCAGCGCGGGAGGCGCCTCCCAACCCTCGCCTGCATGAAACTTCTACAGGGCCGAGGGGGTAAGCACAGCCCACCATTTTTTTTTTTTTAAATTAATAAATTCAAATTTATGTATATATATATATATATGTATATATATATGTATATATATATGTATATATATATGTATATATATACATATATATATATGTATATATATATATATATATATATTTTATATGTACAAACACACAAACTTTCAGTTTATTTATTTATTTCTTTTCTTTTCAGCTTAATAAAATATGTAGGATATTAATAAAGAAAATTAGCAACAAGAAATAGATGAGAAAACTATTCTTTTATTTTTGCAAGATTTAAAATGTATAAAAAAAATCTAGAGATAAACTATATTTTCATTTCCTAAGACAAATCTGAAAACTATTCCTTTTTAATTAAATCACAAACAACAAGCTAGAAGATTCTTTTTTTTAATTTTATTTATAAAGCATTACATTCTTTTTTTTTTCTATCTAATGCTAACTTTTGGAAATAGAAGACTTCTTAATACTAGATACATTTTTTGTAGTAAATAAATGACAAAATGCAGTATTCTTTTTTTTGACAGGAAGCTCTAATTAATATATTTTTCTTTTGCAAAACTAAGATGCTAACTTTAGAATGTATCACTAATTTGTTTCATATTCCTGCAATTAATTAAATAACAGAAAGTAATAAACTATATTAAATATATTAAAACCTATATACTAAATCTATAGTTGTATTTAACATCTTAGTCTATGTGCATGCTATTCCCATTTTTCATAAGTTTACTTACATAAGGAAATAAATGAACTCTACACTAACAACAACATGAAAGCAACAAATTTATCTTTTCTTCTTGTAATTGAGGGTTTAATACAAGCTCATATATTTAATCCTTTTTTTTGCAAAACTAACCAAATAGAAGAAGTACATTTCTTTAAGCATATTAAAATACAAAGTAAATATTATTACAAATGGGTTTGAATACCCTACTAGAATCCTCCTTTCCATTGAGTGAGAACTATGAATAAAATACAACATTTCTTTACTTTCGGAAAAATAAATACATCATTGGCTTTTTTTCTGTTTTACAAGCTACAATAATAAATACATTTTTTTTTAATCTTTTCTGCAACATAAAAACATCAACTAATCTCTTCTTCTTTTCTTTCCCATCCCAAGCAACCTACAAATAGAATACAAACTTGACCATGGAGAGCTCACCTCCCAGCCTAGGCTTACTAGAAGCCACTCGTGAGCTTGGAGAACCAAGCACTAGATGGGTCACAAACAAACAACCACAACAAACAAAGGGCAAACACTCAACATACATTTTCCCAACCCAAGCTACACTTTCACCACAACTTGTGATGATCTTTCCACGGGTGGAAGTGGACCAAATACCATTGGGGAGACTGCAATCATGGAACAATGCAAGCCACCTCATGGCAATCAAAATACAACAAATACATCTCTACACCCTTATGCCCCCCCAAAGGGATATAAGCCATATCTTCTCCCCTTATGACCCCCAAATGCATACACAAGGCTATGCAAAAAGGGTCACAAAGAACACCCTTGAGATCACTCTCCATAAGAAGAGCCTCTCACCCAAGGCTATCATACTTCTTCCACCCCAAAACCATCCTACTCTCCCAAGAGTAGGAGGCCTTGGACACTCCCAATACAAGAAAACATAAAAAGAACAAGGGAAGGAAAATTACATCTTTCTCCTACAAAGCAAATTACATATACACATCTTCTCATACAAGCATTCTTTTTCAAAACAACATATACAACATAACTAAAAAGAAGTAGAACCAACCTTAATCTACCAAAAGGTATGATAGACTTAGTTGGGGATGAGTAGCCCAAATCCACACAAACTCTTCACCAACACTTCACCAAAGATTCTATCCTAAAACTATTCCTTTCAAAAATTGCATAATCTCCAAAAATGGAGAGTGGGTGATTACTCACTAAGTCCCTAATCCTTGCCTAAGAAGGCCTCTCTCACTCTTCCCAACCCCTTGGGTAAAGTGAGAGTTCCCATTGGTTTTTCTTCCCAACCTCTTACATGTTGCTAAAATTGGAAAGGGAAAAGGTAAGAGAGGATGGGAAGAGAGTTTGACAGCAAAAGGGAAGGTTGTCTATCCTAGGAGGAACCTTCTAAGTTGAGTTTTCGCTCACCTTGGAAAAACCACTTTTTGAGGCGACTAAACAGTCACATGGGAGTAGTCACATGTTTAAAAATACCCCTAACCCATAGGTATACCCTTTGGACCTTTGGAAAAGCCCTAAAACTGACCCTAGGAGTCCTTATGACCCCTTAGAAATCCAACTGAAGTTAACCTACGGGTCAAACCTGAGTTGACCACTCCCAAGACTCCCTACCCAAGGCAAATTTGGGACCACACACATATGTTTGAATGACTTTGGTAGAAACAAAACTCCCTCCAAGAGACAAGTCAAAATCAATGACACTAATCAGCACATGTGTCAAGTGACACAATAAAATACAATATAAAAATCACACATGGAATCTGTATCTTGTAGGATTACACAAATACATAAAATCAATTTAACACACATGCATCATTTTACTTTCACAAATAAAATACCATACAAACGGGGTGTTGTCTCTCCAAATAGACAACCCCTGGCTTAACAAACGTACATAGGTCTAGGTTTGGATCTCAATATTATTTCCATGGTCACATGGATAATTTTCCTACGCATCTCAATTAACACATTAGTAATTCCAAATAATCACAAATATATAATTAAACACATGAATTCCATTACACATCAAACAACTCATACAATTGACAATAATAAATCAATATCTCATATATTCCAATTTGATTCCACATAAGCAATTATCATAATCCTCAAAATTGAACCATTCATATTATAAGCATCCTATTTCTATCATCAAAATGAAGTCTTGCAAATCCAATAATGACATACATCATTTCAAAGTAATTCTATTCTAGCAACATATAAAGTTTCATATTCATAATGCATAAAATGAAGCATCAATATATGTCAATGTGATCCAAATCATGGAATCATATAAGTTCTAAATCCATAATGCATAAAATAGAGCATCCATAATAGTCTCAATATGAAAATAATAAAAATGTCAGGATGAGTCAGGGTAGGGCCTCACGGCCTCCCCCTCTAGGCATCAACTTCCTCGTGGAGTTCATAAAAAAGGTGGGGGTACTGTGATCTCATATGTGTTGCATCCTCCCATGAGGCTGTAACCTCATCATAGCAATCCCATCGGACCCTAACCTGGTCCAGCTCTCGCCCTCAAAGGCCCAGCGTCCGGCGTGCCAAAATGCGAATGGGCTCCAAAGCTAGCTACCCGTCTGACTCCACCTGCAAGGCATCCCAATCTAGAATATGAGACTCATCATAGATATACTTCCTCAAAATTGAAACATGAAACACATCGTGGATGCGTGACAGGCTAGGTGGCAATGCTAAATGGTAGGCGATTGGTCGTATCCTCTCAAGGATCTCAAATGGTCCTACAAATCGAGGAGCGAGCTTAGAACCCTTTCCATAATGGATTGGACTCTTATGCATTCGCACTCTCAAGAAGACTCTATCTCCAACCAAGTAGCTACTATCTATCCTTTTTGCATCTACATATTTCTTCTATCTATCCTGTGCCTCTCTAAGATGTTGCCTAATCAAATCTGCTTGCTGCTCCATATCCCGAACTATCTCATGACCAATAGCAACTCTGTCCTCTATGCAGTCCCAACTCAACGGTGTCCTACAAGGTCTACCATATAATGCCTGATAGGGTGGCATCCCCAAAGATGTGTGATGCCCATTGTTATAGGAAAACTCCACTAAAGGAAGGTACTCTTCCCATCTAGTCTAGTGATCCATGACGTACATGTGAAGCATATCTTCTAACACCTGATTAACCCTCTCTATCTGGTCATCCATTTCTGGATGATAGGCTGTATTGAAATTAAGCTTGGTGCCCATAGCTGCCTATAATGCCTTCCAAAATGAAGAAGTGAAGAGGGAATCCTGTCGAAAATGATCTTGTGTGGAATGCCATGAAGTCTAACAATGTCTTGCAAGAACAACTTTGCTACTGCTGGTGCTGTGAAGGTGGTACGAACTAGTGAAAAGTGGGCCACTTTGGTCAACTTGTCAACTGTCACCAAGATGGCATCATGGCGACGAGATGACATAGGGAGACCAATGATGAAATCCATGGATATAGTATCCCACTTCCACTCTGGTATAGCATGAGATTAGAGCAACCCACCTAGATGGTGGTGCTCCGCCTTGACTCTTTGACACTTGAGGTATCAGGCTACCAACTCAGCAATAAGCTACCGCATTCCTGGCCAATGGTATAATTCCCTCAAGTCTGCATGCATCTTCTTAACCTCGAGATGTGCTGCATAAGGAGCTCTATGAGCCTCTATGATAATGAACTCCTATAATCCCCCGAAAGAAGGTACATAGATGCACCCTCTACGATGTAATAATCCATCAGACTCTAAGGAATAATCCACATATTTCCCTTCTAAAGTTTCCTGAGATCGTATAGGCTGGCAAACCTCTAAATACCATCCATCTTCTAGCAACTGCTACATTATCCAATCTCTCAAATCCGGGCCCATAGATATGGTGTATACCTCGTGACGTCTCCTACTCAAAGCATCTGAAACTACGTTTTCTTTCCCTTTGATGTAGTGAACGTCAAAATCATACTCGCACAAGAATTCCATCCATCTCCTCTGACGTGCATTAAGATTCGGCTGAGTGAATATGTACTGAAGACTCTGATGGTCTGAGTGTAACTCAAAATGATGACCCAAAAGGAAATGTCTCCACCTCACAAGTGCATGCACTACTGCTGCAAGCTCAAGGTCATGAGTAGGGTAGTTAAGCTCGTGAGTCTTGAGTTTCCTAGACTCAAAAGCTATAGCTCTGCCATCCTACATAAGGACTACTCCTAAACCCTCTAGGGAAGCATCTGTGCAAACCATGAAGTCAGTTGAAGGATCTAGCACTACAAGGATAGGTGTGCTAGTAAGTGCCTTCTTAAGTTCCTGGAAGGCCTTCTCGCACCTCTCCATCCACTCAAATTTCTTCCCTTTATGCTGAAGAGAAGTAATAGGATGAGCGACTCTAGAGAATCCCTCAACAAAACATCGATAATACCTTGCTAAGCCCATGAAGCTCCTGACCTCTGTCACACTGGTTGGCACTGGGCAATCCATAATGGCTCTGATCTTTGATGGGTCTACTAAGATCCCATCATCGGATATAACATGACCAAGATACTTGACCTCTGTTCTAAAGAAAGCACACTTCGACAAAGTGCCATACAACTGATTATCCCTCAAACACTGCAAAACTTGTCTCAGGTGCTCCTCATGCTCCTTCTCATTCCATGAATATATCAATATGTCATCGAGAAACACAATCATAAAACGGTCAAGGAATGTGCGAAATACTCCATTCATGAGACTCATGAAAACAACTAGGGCATTCGTAAGACCGAATGGAACCATGGTGAACTCATAGTGGCCATATCTAGTGCGAAATGCGGTCTTGTGGATATCACTATCCACTATCCTCAACTGATGGTACCCTGACTTCAGATCAATTTTGGAAAATACTTTGGCACCCTAAAGTTGGTCAAATAAATCGTCAATCCTGGGCAAAGGATATCGGTTCTTGATGGTTACTTTGTTCAACTGATGGTAATCCATGCATAATCGAAGAGATCTGTCCTTCTTCTTCATGAAGATGACTGGTGCACCCCAAGGGGATACACTAGGATGAATGTGGCCTTTCTCTAGGAGTTCCTCAAGCTACATCTTGAGCTCATTAAGCTCATTTGTGGTCATCCTATATGGTGCTCTTGAAACTGGTTTGACTCCTAGAACAAGGTCTATATGAAAATCAATCTCTATGGGGTGGCATACTGGGTAACTCTGAAGGAAATACGTCTGAAAATCCCTTAAGGATAGGATGGTCGTCAATAGATGGTTCCTTTTCTTCTTCTTCTTCTCTATCACTAATGGTGATGGCAAATAATTGGCATCCCTTTCGCATGCTCCACTTAAGTTGCATGGCAGAGATCATACGAAGAGACACGGGTCTCTGAATTCTAGTGATTACTATGGAAGAACCATGATCATCCTCACACTCGATCCTTTTCAGGTGACAATCCATCTTGGCTCTGTGGGCATAAAGCCAATCCATGCCAAGTACAATGCCATATGATCTGAGTGGTGTAACTCTGAGGTCTACTAAGGTGGTGGTATTGCCAATCTGAAGCTGACATCCCCTAACCTCTGATTCCACTAACACCCTAGCCCCTAATTCTAATTCCACTTCCCAACTGACCTCTTGTCTAATTGCCACTAGCCCGCAATGCTCCACAACCAATGGAGATATAAAAGAGTCAGTATCTCCTAAATCAAATAAAATAGATACACTGCTACCTCTGATCATACTTGCAACCTCAATAACCGTGGCCTGATGCTATGCCTGGTGGTTGTCAACCGCTACGAAGACCCTATGGGACTTGCCCATATCCCCAACTATCGGCTCTGATGCTGCCATCCTCTGACTGCCTACCATCTGACCCTGAGGACACTCTCTCGCCATGTGTCCCATGGCTCCACATGTGAAGCAAGTGCCACGTGCCTGAAACTACACTCCCTATGGTCTAGAGAAAGACTATCCCCCTGTCTTGCTAGAACCACTGTACCCACCCTTGGAGGACTGCTATGTCCTCGCTGGAGGTGTGTAAGGAGCCTGAGATCTCTGATCTTGCCTCTAACCCTGTGACTGCCACTACTGACTTTGCGGAGGCCTTTGCCTCTGGTTTTGCTATGACTGCTATGGAGGAGGGGGTTTGGATAACCCCGATGTGTGTCTGTTGTTACCCTTCCAATGGGGTTTCTGAAACCCGTAAGTCTGGGGTGTAGGGTTACAATTCTGGAACCAATCCCTTGAGTCTTGCGGTCTGACTTGAATCTCCTCTGCTATCAAAGCCTTCTCCACGGCAACCTGAAGGCTCCCTGGAGTGGCCATCCTCACTAGTCCTGCTATGCCGGTATTCAACCCTTTGATAAATCGGTTGATGAGAAGCTTCTCGTCTTTCAGGTAGTCTACGTACGGTAAGAGTTCGAAGAACTTGTTCTCGTACTGGGTCACTAAAAGACCCTTCTGCTGGAGGTCATGGAACTCATCCACCCTATGCTGTCTGTAATGCTCTAATAAGTACCTCTCCCTGAATCTCTCTGTGAAAATCTCCCAAGTGAGAGTATCTATCACTAAACCACACTTATATTCTTCCTGTCTCCACCATGTGGAGGTTGTTCCTCACAATAGGTGGACTACTGCACATTCTTTTAGATTGCTCTCATAAGAGCGCAATGCAAAGCACCTATTTAGGCTCAAAAGCCATGCCTCTGCTTCTACCTCATTAGTAGATCCTCTAAAAGATGGTGGCTGAAGATGCATAACCTCTCTGATTAGATCCCCTCGATCACAACGTGTCCTCTCATAATACACTGGTGCTACTACTAGAGGTGGTGCCGGTGGGTGAACGGACTCAGGCTCATGCCCAACCTGACTCTTTATGGGATTAGGAGGTGGACTCCTACTCCGTTCCTATTCTACTATTCTATGGCTCCCTGAGTCCTGGTTCTCAACATTATGATCTACTACTGGAAGCCTATCCTGAACTATGCCAATCAGGTTTTGTAGGGCTACCAAGATGTCTCGGTTCGGGTCAACTGGTTGTTCGGGAGGAGCTTCTGGGTTCACTTCTGGAACCGATTCCTCCCTATCGACCTCTTCGCGTGTCATGTGTTCATGCCTAGGGCCTCTACCACGTTTGCGAGCTTGTCGTGTAGTTGGAAGCATCCTTATAAGAAAATAAAATAAAATGAAATAAATAAATAATTTTGGAGAAAAAAATTTAACTAATTAAAAATAAATATAATAAAAATAAATATAATCTATTAATTAAATAATCTCAAGTGAAACATAATCGAGAAAGGTTCCTAGTGTTGGAAACCTTGCTCTGATACCAAAATGTCATGCCCAAACTTTTGGGCACAAACGGAATAATTTTTTTTTTTAAATACTTAACCTAGTACAACTAGCTTACTAAAATAATGCAAAACTAGTTTAGTCTTAACTATGTTTTGAGTAAATCTAACAACGAAATCAATTAGGCGAAAAATAATCTAAGTTAAAAGCAGGATAATAATTCTCCAAAAGAATTATTATTATCTCCCAATTAATAAATAATTAAACTCACTTAACAAATAATCTCTAAATTAATTGATAAGAGATAATCTAAATCTCCAATAGTCCTTTAATTGCCTAGGGTCTAAATTAATCTGCCTTAGCTCTTAGATTTAATAAACCTATAAGACAATATTATCATTAATTAAAATGCCTAATAAATTCAACTAAAGGGGCCATCTTGACTTACAAATAGGTCACTATACTCCCTAAAGGTCAATCTCCAAAGAATCTAAATTTAATACATCCAATAAAAATATGCACTTAAATCTATTAATCTAAAAATTAGATATTATTAGTTCATAAAAATATATAGAAACAAAAAAGCATATATAAATATATATGACTATAGGTAAATGTGTACCTAGCATATATATTTATATATATACGAAGGATGCAAAGTTCTGTATTAAAAACCAAAAAGAAACCATCATATAATATTAAGTTGGGTGGGAAAAACCCTATTCAAAATTTGAATGGGTATTTCCCCCCCACTTATTTCTATTTCCTTTTTCCCTTTTTTTGTTTTTAGCTGAAAAGTTCTAAAAACTTCTATACTAACCCTAATCTTTTTTTTTTCTTTTATTCTATCCCACACATATTTTTCTTTCTATTTGTATTTTGCCCTAACACGAAAATTGGGTTAGGGCTTGTGTGTGATAATTTTTTTTTTGTGTGTGTATGTGCAGGTGGGAGGGTCGGCGGCCATGGGAGAGGCGTCAAAATTTGATATGGGTGGAGGTTTTTGGTTTACGCAGGGCTGAAGCCAAGCGTTCGCATCTTAAGAGGGAGAAGGGAGCGGAGAGGGGGAACATCGGCTTCTCACAGGGGCTCCCTACAGGGATGGCCATAGTCATGCTTGCGGGGCGCAGCCCGCAGAGGTAGCCAAGGCCACTGCTGCGGTACGTGGCCCGCAGACCGCTGCACCGTCGCTGCGGGGCACCGCCAATAGGGGGGAGCCGAGGCTTCCCCGTCTATGGGTTGCAGCCCATAGAGGTGGCTGTGGCTGCCACTGGGGGTCGCCGCCCATAGCACGGGGGGTGCCTCCTTGCCCTCCCCTGCATGAAACTTCGATAGGGCCGAGGGGGTAAGCACAGCCCACCGTTTTTTTAAAAAAAAAATTTTTAAAAAAAAATCAATAAATTTAAATTTATATATATATATATGTATATGTATATATTTATATATATGTATATATATACATATATATACATATATATATATACATATACATATATATATATATATGTATATGTATATATATGTATATACATATATATACATATATATATATGTATATACATATATATATATATATGTATATACATATATATATATATGTATATACATATATATATATATATATGTATATACATATATATATATATATATATGTATATACATATATATATATGTATATGTATATACATATATATATATATATATATATGTATATATATATATATACAAACACACAAACTTTCAGTTTATTTATTTATTTCTTTTCTTTTCAGCTTAATAAAATATGCAGGATATTAATAAAGAAAATTAGCAGCAAGAAATAGATGAGGAAACTAGAGATAAACTATATTTTCATTTCTTAAGACAAATCTGAAAACTATTCCTTTTTAATTAAATCACAAACAGCAAGCTAGAAGATTTTTTTTTATTTTTTTATTTATAAAGCATTATATTCTTCTTTTTTTCTAATGCTAACATTTGGATATAGAAGACTTCTTAATACTAGATACATTTTCTGTAGTAAATAAATGACAGAATGCAGTAATCTTTTTTTTGACAGCAAGCTCTAATTTATATATTTTTTTTTTGCAAAACTAAGATGCTAACTTTAAAATGTATCACTAATTTGTTTCATATTTCTACAATTAATTAAATAACAGAAAGTAATAAACTGTATAAAATATATTAAAACCTATTTACTAAATCTATAGTTGTATTTAACATCTTAGTCTATGTGCATGCTATTCCCATTTTTCATAAGTTTACTTACATAAGGAAATAAATGAACTCTACACTAACAACAACATGAAAGCAACAAATTTATCTTTTCTTCTTGTAATTGAGGGTTTAATACAAGCTCATATATCTCATCCTTTTTTTTTGCAAAACTAACCAAATATAAGAAGTACATTTCTTTAAGCATATTAAAATACAAAGTAAATATTATTACAAATGGGTTTGAAAACCCTACTAGAATCCTCCTTTCCATTGAGTGAGAATTATGAATAAAATACAACATTTCTTTACTTTTGGAAAAATAAATACATCATTGACTTTTTTTCTTTTTTACAAGCTACAATAATAAATACATTTTCTTTTGAATCTTTTCTGCAACATAAAAACATCAACTAATCTCTTCTTCTTTTCTTTCCCATCCCAAGCAACCTGCAAATAGAATACAAACTTGACCATGGAGAGCTCACCTCCCAGCCTAGGCTTACTAGAAACCACCCCCGAGCTTGGAGAACCAAGCACTAGATGGGTCACAAACAAACAACCACAACAAACAAAGGGCAAACACTCAACATACATTTTACCAGCCCAAGCTACACTTTCACCACAACTTGTGATGATCTTTCCACGGGTGGAAGTGGACCAAATACCATTGGGGAGAATGCAATCATGGAACAACACAAGCCACCTCATGGCAATCAAAATACAACAAATACATCTCTACACCCTTATGCCCCCCCAAAGGCAAATAAGCCATATCTTCTCCCCTTATGACCCCCAAATGCATACACAAGGCTATGCAACAAGGGTCACAAAGAACACCCTTGACATCACTCTCCATAAGAAGAGCCTCTCACCCAAGGCTGTCATACTTCTTCCACCCCAAAACCATCCTACTCTCCCAAGAGTAGCAGGCCTTGGACACTCCCAATACAAGAAAACATAAAAAGAACAAGGGAAGGAAAATTACATCTTTCTCCTACAAAGCAAATTACATATACACATCTTCTCATACAAGCATTCTTTTTCAAAACAACATATACAACATAACTAAAAAGAAGTAGAACCAACCTTAATCTGCCAAAACGTATGATAGACTTAGTTGGGGATGAGCAGCCCAAATCCGCACAAACTCTTCACCAACACTTCACCAAAGATTCTATCCTAAACTATTCCTTTCAAAAATTGCATAATCTCCAAAAATGGAGAGTGGGTGATTACTCACTAAGTCCCTAATCCTTGCCTAAGAAGGCCTCTCTCACTCTTCCCAACCCCTTGGGTAAAGTGAGAGATCCCATTGGTTGTTCCTCCCAACCTCTTACATGTTGCTAAAACTGGAAAGGGAAAAGGTAAGAGACGATGGGGACGAGAGTCTGACACCAAAAGGGAAGGTTGTCTATCGTAGGAGGAACCTTCTAAGTTGAATTTTCACTCACCTTGGGAAAACCACTTTTTGAGGTGACTAAATAGTCACATGGGAGTAGTCACATGTTTAAAAATACCCCTAACCCATAGGTATACCCTTTGGACCTTTGGAAAAGCCCTAAAGCTGACCCTAGGAGTCCATTTGACCCCTTAGAAACCCACCTGAAGTTAATCTACAGGTCAAACCTGAGTTGACCACTCCCAAGACTCCCTACCCAAGGCAAATTTGGGACCACACTCATATGTTTGAATGGCTTTGGTAGAAACAAAACTCCCTCCAAGAGACAAGTCAAAATCAATGACACTAATTAGCACATGTGTCAAGTGACACAATAAAATACAATATAAAAATCACACATGGAATCTGTCTCTTGTAGGATTACACAAATACATAAAATCAATTTAACACACATGCATCATTTTACTTTCACAAATAAAATACCATACAAACGGGGTGTTGTCTCTCCAAATAGACAACCCCTGGCTTAACAAACGTACACAGGTCTAGGTTTGGTTCTCCATATTATTTCCATGGTCACATGGATAATTTTCCAGTGCATCTCAATTAACACATTAGTAATTCCAAATAATCACAAATATATAATTTAACACATGAATTCCATTACACATCAAACAACTCATACAATTGACAATAATAAATCAATATCTCATATATTCCAATTCGATTCCACATAAGCAATTATCATAATCCTCAAAATTGAACCATTCATATTATAAGCATCCTATTTCTATCATCAAAATGAAGTCCTACAAATCCAATAATGTCATACATCATTTCAAAGTAATTCTATTCTAGCAACATATAAAGTTTCATATTCATAATGCATAAAATGAAGCATCAATATACATCAATATGATCCAAATCATGGAATCATATAAGTTCTAAATCCATAATGCATAAAATAAAGCATCCATAATAGTCTCAATATGAAAATAATAGAAATGTCAGGATGAGTTGGGGTAGGGCCTCACAAAAGTTTAACCGGATCCAAATAGGACCACCATAATAGCACACAATCTAATACAAAGTCACCAAATGCTTAGGACAATATTAAGAAGCACTAACAACATGAAAGAAAATGATTCCATAAGCCGGACCCAAAATCTATTGACCAACTCACCAAAACAATATGCTGGTAAAGCTAACCAGGAATGCCAAAAGTTAGTGAAGCCAAAAGATTAGCCAGTAAAACTAAGAACAATCCGGTAACTGGAAATACCAAAAGAGATAACTAAGTCATGAAACCACCAAAATATAGCAAGCATATAACCATCAAAATAAGCATCCAGAATCGATTCTAGAGGTCTGATCATACCAGATTAAAATCACAACCAAAACCAAAATGATCACCAAAACTAACTGGGATAGATCCAACTAGGATAGTTTCCAACTGGGATATAGTGTTGACATCAATAACAATAGTTAACCAAATCCATCATATTTCCAACACCTCTTCCCCCAAAATTTCCTTTTCCTCTGAAGTTCTTGCCACCCCTTCCTCTACTATGTTGCTCACCTTTTCTTTTCAACTTTTCTTTGGCCCTTAGTGCCATTTGGAAGCACTCATCCAATTTTCTAGGATTCATAAGACTCATCTCATCTTGAATGGAGAATTTGAGATCATTCAAGTATCTTGTAACCTTCTTGGTGTCCTGATCTGAAACTCAACTTGTGAAACTCCTCCATGTAGGAGGCCATATCTAAGTCCTTTTATTTCAGATTTTGAATCTTCCTATATAGTTGCACTTCATAATCAACAGGCATGAATTTGGCTTTAATTTTAGACATCTTTCTATCACATGAGTTTATCATGTTCTTCCCCATTGTTACTCTTTCTCCTTGAGTGTAGTTCCACCATACCAAAGCAACACCTTTGAGTTTGGTTTTGGCAAACTTCATCTTCTTGTCTTCAGCCACTTGCTTGTACTCAAAGTAGTTATTCAATGCATCTATCCACTCCAAAAGTCCTTCAACATCCATCTTCCCACTATAGGTAGGAAGCTCCATCTTGGCCTCTAAAGACAATCTCCCTATTGTCTTTAAGGCTTCAAGGAATGGATTTTGATCAACAAGTTACTCTGGTTCTTTCTTTTGGGGTTCTTCTTCCTCTTCTTTAGATTCTTCATCTAGCCTTTTCCCTTTCTTCCATGCCTTCAACTCCTTTCTGAGAGCCTTTTTGATTCCTTCCTCTATCCCAAACTTGATCTTCTCATCCACTTCTTGAAATATCTTAACCACCTCAGTGGTCATTCCTTTTGGAGGCATAATGTCAACCTCTCCTTCACTCTCATCTACTGACATACACCATACTTCTTTCAACCAATTAACAAAACCTTATGGCTTTGATACCAATATGATGCAGAGCCCCAATGACCAAAGTTACTCACACATCCTAACACAACCAATTTGACTTTCTAACCCAAGGACTCAACTTGTCAACACTTGACAACATTGGAACAATGAATATGGAGATTATAAATCCTCGCTTACTTCATTGGGACTCTACCAACCCAACACCATTTGTGGAGATACAACTTCTCACATCAAGTTGCATCTTGATACTGTCCACTATATTGGACCAACTAAGACCAATTGAGATGTGACACACCTACCATTGAAGTGACAATTTGGAACCTACAAGACATCTTGTTAAATCATTTTAACTTAAATCACAACACCAATAACTTTACTTTGGAACCCACAATGTATTTGATTGGTTTTGCCAATGCATGTCACCTAGTTCTTGTAGCCCTACCTTGAGACTATTTGGGGAATAACTCTTCAAACTTTCAAACAAAAACCTAAAATTTTAATACTTTTGAATACCCTATTGGGACACCTAAAACATCACCAAGTATCATATCTTGAACAAACATAAAACCACCAAAACCCTTACTGTCACAATTAGGCCACTTTTATAAAGCATGTGAAAGACACTTGACACAACTCTACCAATGCATGAATAAGGTCTTCCCACACATTAATACAAAAAATCCACCATTTTTTAGGGTCCACCAATTTCTTTCTTGCCTCTACATCAGCTTTTGTAGTCAAATTTGGCTAGTCACATAGAGATGCCTAGCCTAGGGATTGATCTTAAAAATCATGAGCTCCACAACCACTCAGAAAACTCTAGAATATTAATGTACATTGTATCCCCTACCATTCCTCAAAATTTGATCCAATTTTTCTAGAGGACGGTAAGGTTATGGAGATATTTATTGAAAAGCCCTAGTTTTGTGTGTTATCCAAACCACCCGCTAGTAAAATGCAGATAACTTCCTTGTTTTAAAAGATATGGTGCTCAAAAAAAATCTAAAATGACACCAGAACACCTACCTATCAGAATCACCACATTAGAGAGCACATTGAATCCCTACATAGATGTACAATGTAGGTTTGTAGCAAATTGAGGGAAATTTATGAGTTTTTTATTGCAAATGATCTCCTCCAATGCATACAATCAACAACCAACCCTTCATATTGAACTCAAAAGATTTTATAGGGCCCAACAACACCTTCCCAACTGACTCCAACTAAAATTTGAATTATTTAGCCATTGGGAAAGGTTTAAACACATGTTGACAATTTTTGACAACAAGTTATCACACAACTTTGACAATTTTGGTTATTTAGCCATCCACCGACCCAAACAAAATGAGGAGCACATCACGAGATAAATAAATAATCCTAATAAGGTCACTGTAGACATGTAAAAATGACCATATTCCTAAATGAATATTTTATGTTCATTTCTATGTTTAATTAAATCCAATTTAATTAAATTATCCGCATTCCTCTATTTAATTAAGTAAATTACTCAATTAAATTCACTATACCATTTAATAGGATAAATCATTTTATTCAATTAAAGCACCTATCTAATTTTTAATTAAACAACCAAATTAAAATAAAGCAATTTATTTTAATAAAACTTATTTTCCCTCACCCACTTGCAAAATCCTGCACCTCCCACTTGCATCCTAAATCCTATTCCTAATTCTTCTAGAATTCTTCTAAACCTAATCAATTAACCCAAAACCCATCCATTATCCCTTTCCCCTAAATTTGAGGAGGTCACTTCTCAAATTTGGAGTAAAGTCTTCAAAATGCATTAAAGCCTTTATTCATTCAACAAGCTAACTTGTTGAATGACCCCAAATTTGGAAGGACTCTTACAAAGTTGTCCACAAAATCTTCATAACCATTAATGGTTAACTCAAACCCTCTTACATGGTTAAAGAATTTTCATAAACTCAACCTCCATCTAATCCAAGGGTCTCATCAAGCATATATTGCTTTGACCATGGTTATCCTTAAACCTTTGCACAAGAGTTTATCCTTTGGGCAAAAGCTTTATCTAATGGATAACCTTAACCTAACCTTAACCCTTAACCCCTAGGGTAGCCATGAGGTCTTCTCAAGCATTTAATGCTTCTTACACCTCCTCTCCACCAACCTTATGTTGACAATTGTCACCATTTCATTGGTGCAAATTGCAAACATGGATTGACAACTTTCAAACTCAACCCTTGATTAAACCTTTCAATCCTAGCCATCCATTGCCCTATTTTCTTTATAAATAGAGCTCCCATTCCTCCATTTTAAAAGAATCCAGGACTTTAGCATCTCACTTATACTCAAATCCATTCAAGCTTTCATATTTTATATGCTCATCATTTAGCTTCTCTTTTAAATCAGGAATTAATCTAAATATGCTAATTTAGAGTATGTTCCTTATCATATAGCTTAAATCATGAACTAGTATAGTATACTAGGATAGTTTTGTTTACTAACCTTGTCATCTTATAGTTAGTTTATTGCATTTGTAGCATCATGCATAGCTTAGGAGGCATCTCATATTAAATCAACAAAAAGCATCCCTCGTTCTTGCATTTGCCATCCCTAAACCCTTTTGCTTAGTGATCTGAGAGCAAAAATATTGGTTTGAGGGACCATGCAAGATAGAGAACCATGGAACCATCCTTGGGAAGTTGAGTTATACTTCATAACTCTATAGCTTGCACCAAGAAGTCCTGTGGGTGTGTGAGCAAGGCTCCATAGAGCTCCGTTTTCCACATTTCGAGTTCTATCGTCCCGCTTTTCCCGCATACATTTCTGGCACCCACTGTGGGGCATTACCCCATATATCTAATCGGTTTTAAAATATAACCACTTTTGTAGGTCCACAGAACATGAGAATCAGTGCATGGGAATCATTCCCTAGCGCATTTGGTCAACAGCCTAGCGCATCCAGTTTACTATTCAACGCATTGGGTCCATCATCTAGTGCGTAAAGTCTATTTATTAGCGCATAGGAATATTAAAATTTTCCTATAGGTCTCGGCACGGAAGAAAAATAGAGCAGCGCTTTGGGCACACAAAGTAGCACATCCTGACAACAGTGTAGCGCGTCACCACCTTATTTTAGTGCATCACGGCTATTGTGTAGCGTGTACAGTTTGTTCTGTAGCACATAAAAAATAGACAGAAATCAAAGTTTCAAAATCTATAACCGGGAATTAAAAAATAGACTTGTTGAAGTCCACCAACCATCTAACATTTTCAACTTGTTTTCTTGCAGGATTCTAACAAATCTGTTGCAGATGAGAGCTTAAAATTTTAAAAATATTAAGATAGTTAGGATTTTCACTAACTTAGTTAAGTTAGTTTAAATTTTTAAACTTCTTCTATTCTTAAAATTTGAACTCACTTATTTCCTTTGGGCTATAAAAAGAATCACTAAACCGAACATTTCTTGTTTTCATAGGAGAAAACCTATTTTTGGGCTCTAAAAAGAACAAGACAAATATTTCTTTTTTGCAAAAATAGAGCTATAAAAGGAACCTCACCATCCTTTGGTGTATAAAAGGATTCATCTTCAATTTTTGTGCAAAGGAAAGAACCTCACCTAAAAAGTTTTGTTGCAATCAAAGAGGGAAGTTGTTCCCCTTTTGTTTACCAATTTTTCTTTTGTTGACCAAATCGAACCTTTTGCTTTGTTGACTCGGTTATTTCTTTAGATTAAATAATCACTGATTTGGGGAAGTAAAATTAACACCATGCTTTTTTGGAGCAACATCTCCCAATAGAGGTTTGCAAATCATTTATCTTAAAAGGCTAAAAAGAAAAATTGTTTGCCTTGTCTCGAAAGTGGAAGGAATATCCTCTCCCCTTAACTGGGTGATCAAAAATCTAGACCACTCTTAAAAGATTTCTTTACTTCAAGCAGTAAAGCCTTTATCAGGCCTGCCCTCCCGAGGAGTTGGAATCAACTCTTAAAGTCATTTATGGCCGGTGTGAAGGGAACGACCTAAGTGGGAAATGGCTTTGATGTGAAGTGTTCCAACCCACTATAATCAAAAGTGGAAAGTGACAAAAGTCCTTTTCAATGGTTGCACGCATCGATTAACCTTCCCCCAGTATCCTCAAGATACATAAAGCCTTTGTTCTAAAGGTTGGGAAGCCTCTTGAGGGATTTTATCACTGACAACCGAATAGGAAGCCTGATTACAAGCCATATAAATAGAAACTTTGAACCGAGTCAATAACCAGACATTTATAATATCATAGTGCAAGGGTGGGGAAGAATCTACCCCCAAGATTACTCACCATATATCTCCCAAGATAACTACTCAATTGTGAAGCAATTCACTTTGGGTTAATTTTTGGCCAAAGGCAAAAAAACGGGCGCCCACTAGGGGGTGACACGGCTGTTTGAGCTGATGAAGTATCAAGACTAGTGGGCTATGATGTTATTTATGACCTTTGAATAAAGAGTCTTTCTGAAGTGTATTTTTCATATCCAAACCTGTTAAAACATTGAGGATTTGAACACATCCTCATAGAACATATACTTTTTGTTAGATTAGGCAAAAATGCTTGTCTTCTTTGTGTTTTGCTTGCATTTACTACTTCAGAAAATTATCCATCAAGGCTGAAAAACTCACAATCAAATCCAAAAATTGCAGAAAAACCAATCAAAGGAAAAATCAGGGCAGATTAGTGCGTGGGAACAACTCCTTAGCACGTAGGGTATTTTTGTTAGTGCATCTAAGCATTAAGTTAGCGCGTCTGTTCAAATTAGTAGCGTTTTATCCAAATTTCAAAACAGTGTTAAACAATTAGCGCATCAAGAAAATAGTCTAGTGTGTTGAAGCATCAACTTAGCGCGTGAAAGTCAAACTTTAGTGCATAGGGTTTAACAGTAAGCGTGTCACAGACCCAGACTAGCGCATAGCCTTTCAAAGCAGATGAAAAACAAAATTTTAAATAGTCCAAACTTTAGCACGTGGCTGGGGGTAGCCTAGCGCGTGTGGTCATTCTTTTAGTGCGTAAAGTAAATTTGGTAGCGCATCTTGTCTCTGTTTTAGCATGTGACCAAAAGCAAAAAGAAAGGGGGCAAAACAGTGAGGAATTTTAAAAATTTTGAAAACATCTTCAGAAGCCTTTTTCCATCAACATCATTTTTCATCAAAGAAGAGTAGCGAAAATAAAACTTTAAAAGCTATTTCTTGAGCAAAGTTTGTGTCAAAACAAACGTTGTAAAAATCTGAAACTGATCACACAGTAAAACATATCTATCCTATCATAATTTGGAAACCTCATCACAAGTATCAAAAGAATCCTTTACCATCTCATGGATTTCATCTCAAAAACACTTGTTTAAAAATTTCAGGTTGTCAAATCAAGTTTCCATATCGGGAGACTTTTATCCATATCATTTGAAACACTTTGTCGTGAAGGGGCATCTAAACCTTCACTTTGATAGAGTAAAACTTGAATTTTCAAAACAAGATCAACTGAATCCAAACAAATCAAAGGAAACCATTGATCACTTATGCATGACTAATCCCCATCTTCTAAGAAGAAAGAATCATTATTGTAACATCACGTTGAAGAAACAACAACCTAGTTTTTCCAAATTCATCAAGAGAAACAAGTTTTTATACATCAATCATCAACTCTTCAAATCTCATTGAGTATTCCTTCATCACGTCAAATGTTATATCCAAAACAAATCCAATGAATTTGACAAAGAGCCTTTAAAGACTAGGGCATATTGTCAAAAATTCACTTTTAATCAAATCATAAATCATGGAGGAAGGATCAATCAGGCATTCTTGCCTGATGAGTGTATCACTTATAACACACCCTGACCTGAACCAACAACCCCCGAGCAACATATCGAAGAGGATTTTGTCCCCTTCATCACTGAAAGTTTCTACTAAAATGCCTGTTACTCACTCTCAACAAAACCAACAAAGCGAGACACACGCAAAGTCTAGTATGAATCGAAGGTTGTCAAATCCTTTTGAAGGTCCACACCTAGAGGATACTGAAATTTTTGAAGAGCTTCTTTAGGAATGTCAGGAAAGCGCTTCATTCCAAAAACTTGTAGAAAGGCTCATGGAAAATGACAAAGAAAAATATTTGCTCATGCTCACAAGTAAAGTAGTAAAACTCCCTAAAAACCTTGACACAGATGTGTTTAGAATGCAACCTCAACATTACGAATATCAAGAACAACAACAGGAAAGGGAAGCAAGTGATCCTGAACAAGATATCCTTGATCAAAACATACTAGAGCAACACATACCATTCCATACACCATTTCAACCCAGGATCAATAAGAGGGAAGAATCTTTTCCTCGGCAAAACAATGTGCCTTTGGTTGCCCTTACTCAAAAAATGCAAATGTTACAAAAACAAATGCAAGACATACAACAAGGGACAACAATACAGTACTCTCTAAATGAAATCTGTCCTTATCCTTTTGACAAAAGATTGCACATGATCCCTTTTCCTCCAAACTCGGACATGCCTAAATTTGACAAGTACGATGGAAAAAGTGATCCCTGCGATCATGTCAGAGAATTCTATACCATGAGTCTTGAATTTGCTCATGATGACACCTATCTGATGAGGTTATTCCCAAGAAGCTTGGGAGGGCAAACAATGGAATGGTTATCCAAAATTACGCCACCTGTCAGATCATTTTATGAATTGGTTAACAAGTTCATAACACAATACTCCTATAACATTCAACATGCTATAACCATGCTAGACATTTGCAACACCAAACAAAAGAACAATGAAACGTTCATGATATTCCTTCAACGTTGGCAACGTATGGTATCACGATATCCCCGAGATATTGCTGAAAAGGAGAAAATGGAAATCTTCATCAACAACTTGAAAAGTGATATGAGTTACAGGCTCAAGCTCCAATGCATACCATCTTTCGCTAAATTTATTGAAAACAACATTCAAGTAGAGGAAGCGTGTGTCAAAAAGGGAATACTCAAATTCTTCAAAGAAGGAACAAACTCATGAAACTACAATAACCAGAACAACAGCAACTTGGACAAGTCCCGATTCTGGACTCGAAACAAAAATGAAGGCAATAATGAATCACATGATCCAAAATCTAAGCAACCAGTGCTCGCATTATCCGGAAATCCTCAAGCTACGAAAAATCCTAAAGGTACTAATCCAAACACTAACACATATGCACCAAAAACCAGTCAAGGACAACTCAACACAAACAACACCAACGATACTCAAAACAAAACCATGAATCCAGAACCTAATAACAATTCATGCGACAACACTAACAATTTCCAAAAGCTTGTCTTCACACCACTGGGACAATCACTAGAATCTACATTCAGAGAGCTTCTGGCAAACAATATTCTCTCTTTGCCTGCAATCAGCAACTATGAACCCCAAATCAAACCACCTTGGTGGAATGATTTGCACTATTGTGATTTCCATCGTAACAAGGGTCATCGGACGAACGATTGCATGAGATTGAAAAACATTGTTCAAGACATGATTGGTCGAGGTGACTTAACGGTAGATGGTCTCAAAACAAATGGTGACCACAGAGCCTTTAAAAATTCTCTTCCCAATTACAACAAAGATGGAGCTTCAACCTCAAATGATACACGTGGGGCTCGTATCAACCATATCTACAATAACACCATCAATCACATATCAGCTGAAGATCATCAGGTAAACGTCATCACCATCCGAGACTAGCATGATCATGAATTTGTCAATGTAATGACCTGAACTCACAAATATGTCTTGAAAGAACATACCGCACCTACAACTACTACACCAAAGATCCAATATGATTTGGTCAGCCAACTACGCAAAACTCTAGCTCAGATATCTATACTAGAATTGCTGAAACTATCACCCAAACATAAAAACATATTGGAACAAGTGCTATTGGAAACCAATGTACCTCAAGATCTGGATGCAGATAGATTTCAAGCCATGGTCGCCCATATGACAGGACCTCATAATCTCACCTTCTCAGAGCATGATAATGCTTCCTTGAGCCATCCGCATAACACCCCTCTCCATATTGAAGTCATCGTTTGTAAACACAGAGTAAAAAGAGTCTTAATAGATGGAGGAGATGGACTTAATATATGTACTTTAAAGCTTATCCATGCATTAGGCTTCTCAGAAGAGTCTATTGATCCCCGTAAAAAGATTACCATAAAGGCATATGATGATGAAGAAAGGTCATCTAAAGGAACCGTGATGTTGCCCATTCAAGTTGGACCAGTGTAAAAAGATACTATGTGTCAGGTCTTAGATATAGATCTCACCTACAATATTTTGTTAGGCCGACCTTGGATACATGAAATGCAAGCAGTGCCTTCTACATATCACCAGTGTGTCAAATTTCCTTATAACGGAGAAGAGATCTCTATATCTGCTGATCACAATCCATTTCAACATTGTAATGCAATAGGGGTAGCCTAGGACAGTTTGGTTCCCCATAATAGGGAAAAGTAGAGATCCTCAACATCAAATCTACAGACGGCAAAGCCTGAATCATTATCTAGAAATTTCAAGCAGCAAATGCAAATCAAAGACCAAGGTATGGGAGAGTACTCTTTGGAACCCCTATGTTTGGCCAAATTACCGACATCACCCAGATCTCATGGATTGCCTACTACATCAACGCATCTGGTAACTCAGCCCATCACCAAATTTGATGGTACCTTCATCCAACTAGGCACTCTAGCACATGAATCAAAAGATAAGGACATTCTTAGCTGGTTATACAAAGATGAGGAAGAAGATAACAGAGTAGCTGATTTGGACATAGTTCTACCGACACACCTATATGGAAAGGGATACTTAATCATGTAGCAAATGGGATATGATGGTAAAGGACCTATTGGAAAATGCAAAGAAGAGTCACGGAACCCATAGATCTTCCTTCACAGCCCAGTAGAGACAAAACTAGATTGGGTTGTAAACTCACTTTCCTATTAAGAAAGACGCCACACATAACTACAAAACCTCAATGGAAAGCAAAGAAGAGGTACAAAGAAGAATCCTGGCAGAAAGCACTATTTGAGTTAGCAGAAACAATCCGCAAGGCGCCAGAACATCAAGAACAAAAGTTAAATCAGGAAAAGCTTCTAAGCCACAAGAAGGCCATATCTGTAGTAGTAGCTCATATTCAAACACCAATATCTCAAGAACTAATAATACCATCTCCTGATACCATTGTTCCTCGCCAAGGAGGCACAGTCTATGAACAAATACAGAAAGTAGAAGCAGGATCTGACACCGAATCAGCAAAAACTATCAAACTGGTATCCATCATCAAAAATCTATTTTCACCATACAACATACCTGTTCACAGCACTGATAGAATCTGGGATGATGCCTCAGAAACTAATTCCAATGAATATGAATGGGGTAGCTGCTCAAATGCTACTATAGATATCCATAATAATACTAGCACCATACCCCTTTCTTAGGAAGAACATAATGTAGAAGATAGACCTCTTGAATTTGAACTGTAACATATCTATGATGCCAAGAAAAGAGAACAGAAGCTTTATGAAAAAGTTTATACGGAAGATAATACCATTGAAGACCTCGATGAAATCATTGACTTCTTTAAAACCAAGACCAATCATGATGAAACCTCTGTCTTGACACTTACAGTAGCCGAACTTGATCCACCAAATGATTCCTTACCGCTTGTCTTTCATGACCTCATTGACTGGGACAAACCCAAAATACATGATATACCAATTTTCCCAGAAAATGAATCTATTATCCATTACCTATGTACCGTTAATCTAGAAACAAGCTCTACCAGCGAAGAAAGTAACGATATCTACAAATCAGGGAGTGCCAAGTCTCTCAGTGACAAAAATAAACCAAGTAAAAGATTTGATGTTGAAAACCAGTCAATGGTAGCTCTAGATCACAAAAAAGTAAAAATAAAGGACGCATCTGAGGGTGAAAACCTTTTCAAGGCACCTAAATATGGGAGACTTGACACTCTTCCAGAGCACTTTCATGAGCGATCACCCATATTGATTGAGCCCACTCAATCAATCAACATTGGTACCATAGAAGTAGTCAAAAACATACACCTTGCAGAATCTCTGACAGAGGAGGAAAGATCGGCATTTATCCTTTTTTTTAAAGAAAAGAAAATTAATTTTTCTTGGTCATATGCCGATATGCCCGGAGTTGATCCACACTTAATCATGCATCACTTGTCCATCTCTCCAGGAGTTAAGCCAGTCAAACAAAAGCTATGAAAGAGGAATCCACAGGTAGCACTCATGGTCAAAGCTGAACTCAAGAAGTTATTAGATGTCGGATTCATCCGACCCATTGACTATACAAAATGGATTTCCAATGTAGTACCAATATCAAAACCAAATGGTAGTATCAGAATATACAGTGATTTCAGAGACGTCAACAAAGCTTGTCCAAAAGACAACTTTCCTCTACCTAGTATCGACATAATTGTAGACCTCACAGCGGGCCATGCAATGCTCTCACTGATGGATGGTTTCTCAGGCTATAATCAAATCAAAATAGCCTGAATGATCAAGATAAAACAGTGTTCACCTATCCTTGGGGAACGTATTGTTGGAATGTTATGCCTTTTGGCTTAAAGAATGTAGGGGCTACTTATCAAAGAGCAATGACAACAATCTTTCATGACATGATGCACACATTCATGGAAAACTATGTGGATGATTTACTAGCTAAATCCCTCACTAGATCAGAACATCTCGGCATCCTAACAAAGATCTTTGATCGATTGGAGAAATTCCAAGTCAGACTCAACCCTAAGAAGTGTGTCTTCAGGGTTACATCAGGAAAGTTACTAGGCTACATTGTCTCAGCTAAAGGTATTAAAGTGGATCCAGCAAAGGTACAAGCCATTATGGAGATGACACCACCAAAGAATATCAGTCAACTCAAATCTCTACAAGGATGACTTCAATCAATCAGGCGATTCATCGCTCAATTAGCTAATAAAAGTCTACCGTTCAATCATTTGCTCCATAAGAATGTACCTTTCAGATGGGAAACCAAGTGTGTAGAATCTTTTTATCAAATCAAACAGTATCTGATGAATCCACTAGTTCTAGTACCACCAGTCATAGGAAAGCCCCTTATTCTATATATCTCAACAACAAATATATCACTGGGGACACTATTGGCACAAGAAGATCAGTAAGGGAAGGAATGAGCCATATACTACATCGGCAGGACATTGAATAGCTATGAACTCAACTACACATTTATTGAGAAGGCTTGTCTAATAGTGGTCTTCGCATCTCAGAAGTTCTGACATTATATGCTCGCACACACAATTAAGCTAGTAGAAAAAATTGATCCTCTGAAATACCTACTCAGCAAACCAGCTCTTACTGGACGATTGGCTAAATGGGTCATGATTCTCAATGAATTCGACATCCAATACATAGAAAGAAGAGCCATCAAAGGACAAGCAATTGTAGATCAACTAGCTGAAGCACCGCTACCAAGAAAACAAACTATGAAGATTGAATTTCCAGACAGGGATGTTCTTGCTATTTCCACCACACAATGGACTCTATACTTTGATCGATCCTACACCCAACACTATTTAGGTGTTGGCATTCTTTTCATCACTCCTGAAGGACACACTATACCAAGATCATATAGGCTTATGTTCCCATGCACAAATATTGTGGCTGAATATGAGGCATTGGTTATAGGCATCAAAATGGCCATAGAATGGAAAATCACAAAGTTAATGGTCTATGGAGATTCACAACTAGTCATCAATCAGATCAACAATGACTATCAAACAAAGGATGACAAGCTACTACCCTACAAACGAATGGTGGATGACTTCAAATAGTATTTTGAACACATCACCTTTGAGCAGATACCAAGGTTGAACAACAAAGTAGCCGATGCCATGGCTACTATCGCTTCATTAGTACAAATTATAGAGCAATAAAGTCATTACAGGTTCCTAGTAGAGCAACTGTTCTCCCTAGCCTATGACCACTCTAAATCCCATGTCATCTATGCCTTAACTAGTTCAGATTCTCCTTTGTATGGACTAATATATGATTATCTAAAGTACAACATACCCATTAACCAATCACGTAACTAGAAATGTAATTTTATCTGACAAAGCCACCCGGTATACCCTTACTACTGATACTTTGTACCATTGAGGTCTAGATGGTACTCTTCTTCGTTGCCTTGATCGTAATGATTCTGATTCTGCTTTACACAAGCTTCATGAAGGTATTTGTGGAACACATTCAAGTGGGACTACTCTTGCTAAAAAACTCCTAAGGATGGGATACTACTGGCCTACAATGGAGAAAGATTCTTACCACTTTGCCAAGAAGTGTCCTAAATGCCAGATCCATGGCAATCTGATACATGCACTAGCATAGGAACTGCAGCCATTTACAACATCTTGGCCCTTTTGTTAGTGGGGGCTAGACTTAGTGGGAAAAATTCATCCTTCATCTTCAAATGGACACAAGTTCATTATAACTACAACAAAATACTTTACCAAGTGGATAGAAGCAGTCCCAATGACCACAGTAACTGAAAAACAAATTGCATCTTTTATCCTAAACTATTTGATCTATAGATATGGTATTCCAAGTTCTATCATCACCGATAATGGATGCACATTCAAAAACCAAGATGTCCGAGAACTATGTGAACAATTCAAAATACAACATCAGTTCTCTACACCATACTACCCCCAGGGGAATGGTCAAGCAGAAGCATCCAACAAAACAATACTGAAGATTCTCAAGAAAACAGTAAATGATGTAGGCAAAGATTGGCATATCCAACTCAATCCAGCACTTTGGGCATACAGAACCAACATCTGTACACCTATAGGAGCAACACCTTTCTCATTGGTCTACGGATCCGAAGCTATTTTACCACTGGAGGTAGAAATTTTGTCTCTCAGAGTCTCTCTAAAAGGCTTAATCCTGGATGAAGAGTATCGGGTCAACCGACTGCAAGAACTGGAACTATTAGATGAAAGATGTCAGCATGCTTACACTCATCTCAAAGCATATCAGTAGTGCATGTGCAGGAGCTACAATCACAAGGTCATCCCTCACAACTTCAAAATTGGTGACCTAGTCCTCAAAGAAAATCCAAGAAATCAGCAAGATCGAGAAAAGAAAGGGAAGTTTGAACCTAACTGGTTAGGTCCCTATGTCATCATATCAGTCTATGGATCAGGTGCCTATCAGCTCACAACCTCAGAAAGAGATGTGCTTGAAGAACCAACTAACAACATTCATCTAAAGAAATACTACACTTGAGAAATCCAAATGCACAAAAAAAGCAAAAACAAACAAAAACATCAAAAAATCCAGAAAAAGCAAATAAAAAGGTACAATAAAAGCAACTGGTGAAAACCTGGTAACAGGCACTATTATGAGAGGATAGCTCCTCTATCTATATCCACATCCTTATCTTCACAGTAAAGTACTATCGGCCATCGCCTGACACTTAGCTAATATCCCTTCAGGACATAATTAGCGTAGTCACTATCTGGTGCAGGAACACCTGAGCACCTGAATGCTCAAATCCTAGCAGGTATAGCATTTTGTTGCAAATTAAGCATGTGTTTTTATTTTATGCTTCTAGTAGGTTTAATAGGTTTTTTTTGTGGTGTAATAAGGTTTGGAACTCATTTGTGTTTAAGAGTTTCCAAGATTTTTGTTTTTTTTCTTAGTGGGCCAAAAACTGTCAATTTTGGGTCCAAATGAGCATTTTTGAATTTTTGATGTTGTAAAGCCTTGAAAGGAATTGGAGCATGTTTATTTAGTGTTTCTAATTATTTTGAGTCATTGGTTTGAGTGCCAAGTCATCGGAAGTCAAAATGCAACTTTTTGAGCAACAAAAGTTGTCAAAAGTTGTCAAAAAGCTGTCAAAAAGTGCAAAAAAGTGACTTTTGGTGGTTTTGGTTAGTTCCAGCCTATACCTGTCCATACAAAGGCTTCAATAAGTTGGCACATGTATAAAAACCATGTTCCCATCATTGTATGTGTGGTTCATGTTGGAAAAATAAAAGAAATACTTGTTTGTTCTTGTATTTTGTGAGTTTTAACTAGTTTTCTGCACTTTTGAGAGTACAGTCCGTACCATGGCTTCATGAGTCCATACTACTCCTGTTTTTAATTGGTGTGATCTCATTTGATGTTTGAGTAGTGGTTTGGAACAAGTTTTTTTGAAGTTCTCTTGAGAAAGGCATTGTTTTGTGGTTCCAATGGAAGATCATTCATGGTCCAACTGATTTCTTCAAAGTCTCTTCATCCATGGCTTTGAGGAAATTTGTTGGATCCTTTGTATATACTGTATCATACATCTATTTTCCTTTTCTAGCAATGCACAAGTGTTTGTAAGCCCATGGCAAGTATGCGAAGTGAACAACTTGGCTTGGGTATCCTTAAAGTTGATTGAATGGTAATTTGTTGTTCATAGCACTGTACTTTGAAATGTTGAAGAAGAATTAAGTTGGAAAGAGTTATCATTGCCTTTTACCATCCTTGTCTCTCTCATGACTTGGTTGGATGCAAGAAGCAAAGGTGTAATTAGACTATAAAACAGTGTGTCACTGTTTCATTATTAAAACCTCATTGCCAACCTCCTTAATGGATAGTATGGAATGATGGATTCCTCCTTTATGCATCATGAATGTATTTAGAAGTGTTTTCAATGTTGAGAAGACAAGGTACACAATTTGATTGTAAAGGACCTAAATAAGGATCCTAGAAAAGTGTATTCTCTGTCATAGTCTTATAATGCTGTCATGTTTTGTGGCATCTTTTAAGTGCTCAAACTTACAAGGTTTTTGAAGAAGCTATATGCATTGTGTTACCTTGTTATTAACACCTTTTTGCAGGCTAGGGATAGAGTGAAGAAGTAAATTAAAACAAAGAAAGAAAGTGTGAACAGTTTTAAGACTGTTAAAAGTGCAGTGATGGCGGGTGTATGAATAACAGTCATAAGAAATCCTTTCCTATTTGTTTTGCAGGGTGTTACAACTTCTATCAAGGCATTGTTGCATCTATATTTGATAACCTTTCATTGTATGTGGTTTACCAATGTTGAAAATGTATGAAAAACATTAAAAACATTGCTGTCCCAGTCCTCTAGACTATTTTTTCTATGTAAGGGTAGCAGTATGGCATTTGTTTGACATAATGACAATATTCTAAGATGGCTTTTGGATCCTTGGAAGTGTTTGATAGATTTCATAGCAAGGTTTGAACATTTGTATTGGGTCTATCATCATGGAGAAGATCTTCAATTTGCAAACCCTCACTAAAACCTTCAAAAACCCTTGAAAAATGCCTCTTTTGTGGGATAGTCCTCAAATAGTCCGTACAGTACTTGCCATAGAAAAAATCCTTGAGTATTCATCATCAATAGACCACATCTCCAAGGGTTTTCCATAAAGTTTAGCAGATTGAGCAGGGTGAACAATTTCCACTAAAAACTAGGGCTAATTCTAGTAGCGTTTTTGGGGTCAATTTGATAATTTCATGAAATCAGTAAGGAAGGAGAAGTAAATGATTGTTTCAAATCATCAAAACTGATCAGTTAAGACCTGAGACACCCTACTACAAGCTCCATAGAATTGCATTAAGTCATTTGATCAAAATGACCATTTGAACCTAGAAGTTGCCTTGAGTAAACCAACGTTCTTTGCATCCAACTTGGAAATTTTCATTCTTGAAAGGTGAAGGACTGTCATCATACTTTGCAGACCTATCCAGATGCTCAATCAACACATTAATATGATTGAAATCCTTAAAGGTGCAAACAAGGTTAGGTAAACCATGGTTCTCCAACAGTTGCCCATTCTTGAAAGAGAGGAGATTCAGCCAATTGGACAACCAAACTTGTTCATTTTTGGTGACACACAAGAGGACCTCATTTCAGACTTGAATGCCTTAGCATGGAAGGTAAGGAGGAGTGATTTCCAATACAATAGGGTGCAAGCAATTTTGAATAGAGAGGAGGAGATAGGAGAAAGGTTTAGAAGAATCCCATTTGTGCCTAGGGATTGATTTGGGAAGCACATTGAGAACAAAAACCCACCAACATCAAAGAAGACCAACTTCTATTTTACCTCCTCATCACAGTGGTATCAGAGCCAGGTTTAGATTTGGGTTGAGAGATTAGCACATGTTAGGTAGAGAGTCAATGGGAGACAACACCAACAACATGGTGACCAATGCAGAGTTAGCAAAGAGGATGGAGGATCAGGTTGAAGAGAATAATCTCCTTAGGGAAAGATTACAACAACTTGAAAAAAAGTTGAACCAAGTAGAAGTCAAGACTGAAGAAGTTAGTGAGAGAGTAGAAAATGCTAAAGATAAGAAGGAAACCTTAGAGGAAGAAGTCCCAGAACCAGATCCAATCTTGGATAGAGAACAAGAAGCCTTTTTACAAGCTTTGAAAGCTTTGACTAGAAAGGCCCTAGATGGAGTGTCCCTTTTTAGTGGCAAGATGGAACCAGAAGCACTAATGGAGTGGATAGAGGGTCTAGAGAATCACTTTGAATGTGATGGCATTACTGAAGCATAGAAAGTGAAGGTAGCCAAATCCAGAATGAGAGGGGCAGCCTTAACTTGGTGGAAGTTCATCCAAGAGGAAAGGGTGAAAGAGGGAAAGAAACCCATAACCACCTGGAAGACAATGGTAACTAAAATCAAAGACACCTACATGCCTGAAGATTATGAAATCCAGTTACATAGGAAGAGACAAAACTTGAGATAGAAAGACCTAGATGTCAATAGTTACACTGAAGAATTCCAAAAACTAAGCCTTAGATCTAAGGTACAAGAAGATGAAAATGTCAGAGTAGCTAGGTATTTCAATGGGTTAAGATGGAATATTCAGGAAGAATTAAGCCTATGGTGTCCCAACACATTACAGAAGTGTTTTCAATTAGTACTGAAGGTAGAAGAGAGAAACAAGAAGAAACAAGAACAAAATGGCAGAGGCAGAGGCAGAGGAAACAAAGGCAGTCATAGAGGCAGTTTTGGGGGAAGATACACAGATCATAGGTCCCATGGAGAGTCTAATCTTATTGAGAAAAGCGGGGATTCTCAGAGTAGAACCAATTATAGGGGTAGGGGATTAGGCAACCCAGGAAGGGGTAGATCTAATGGACCTAGAAGAGGTTCATACTTCTCCACCATGAAGTGTTACAACTGTCAGAAACTAGGCCATCCAACATATAGATGCCCAGAAAAGCCAAGCTCATCTCAAGGAGGTGATAAGAGAGTCCATTTTGTGCAAGAGGAAACCACACCAAATCAAAGGTGTCTACCATCAGAAGAAGGGGAAAACCTCATGATCAGGAGGATCCTCATGAAAGAGCCATCTTAGAAAGATATGTCTCAAAGGAAAGCTCTTTTCAGGATCAAATGTAAGATCCAAGGAAAGGTGTGCAAAGTTATCATTGACTCAAGATCAACTGATAACATCATATCAGAAGAAGTTGCTACAAAACTTCATCTACCTAGAATACAGCACAATGAGCCCTACAAGGTCACGTGGTTGGAAAAAGGGCAGCATGTATTGGTGAGTGAACAAACATGGGTAGAGTTTAAAATAGGTGAGTACCAAGATAAGATTTTGTGTGATATACTACCTATGGATGCTTGTCATTTGCTTTTAGGAAGACCTTGGCAATTTGACAGGAAAGCACAATATGATGGTGAAAAGAACTCATACTCATTTTTCAAGAATGGTATCAACTATAAAATTCAGTCCCTTAATGAAGAAAGTGAGGGCAGCAAACCACAAGTTCCCAAAACTTTGTTAGTTGATGAAAAGGATTTCATTCATACCTTAAAAGAAGGTGATGGCATAGGTTTTGCATTGGTAACTAAACCAGTTGATGAAAAGAAAGAAAAGAAGGTAGAAATCCCATATGAGGTGCAACAACTTCTATATCAGTTTAAGTCAATTGTTAATGATGGTCAACCAACCTCTCTACCTCCTCAGAGAGCCATTAGCCACCAGATAGACTTCATCCCAGGTGCATCCTTACCAAACAAAGGTGCTTACAAAATGACACCTGAACAAAATCAGGAAGTGGCAAGACAAATCCAAGAGCTCTTAGACCAAGGATTGATTAGAAAAAGTATTAGTCCATGTGCAGTACCCACAGTGTTAGCACCTAAGAAAGGTGGGGCTTGGAGACTTTGTACAGATTCAAGAGCAATAAATAGGATCACAATCAAGTATAGATTCCCCATCCCTAGGATAGAAGATCTTATGGATTGTTTAGGGGGAGCAAAATATTTCTGTAAGATAGACCTAAAAAGTGGTTATCATCAAATCCGCATCAAAGAGGGGGATGAATGGAAAACAACTTTCAAGACAAATGAGGGGTTGTATGAATGGCTATTCATGCCATTTGGGTTAACAAATGCACCTAGTACATTTATGAGATTAATGAATGAGGTGTTACATGACTTCATAGGTAGGTTTGTAGTTGTGTACCTTGATGACATCTTAATTTTTAGTAAAACCAAGGAAGAACACCTCCAACATTTGCAAATTGTCTTACAAAGATTGAATGATGAACAACTTACTATCAATCTAGAGAAACGTGATTTCCTTAAGCAAGAGCTGGTCTATTTGGGTTTTGTTGTTTCAGGGGGTGATTTGAAGATGGATCCAAGTAAGGTAGAAGCCATAGTTAATTGGCCAACCCCTAAGAATGCTAGTGATGTCAGGAGTTTTCATGGACTTGCTCAATTTTATAGGAAATTTATCAGAGGTTTCAGTGAAATATGTGCACCTATGTTGGAAACCATTAAGGGTGGTGTGAAAGTGAAATTTTAGTGGATAGAAGCAACCAACAAGGGATTTGAATTGCTGAAAGTTAAAGTTGCTACTCAACTAGTGTTGATTCTACCCAGTTTTGACAAATTGTTTACCTTAGAGTGTGATGCAAGTAACATTGCTATTGGTGCTATTTTGAGTCAGGATAATAGACCTGTTGCATTTTTCAGTGAAAAGCTTAATGATGCTAAGAAGAAATATTCTTCATATGATCTTGAAATGTATGCTTTGGTTCAGGCACTTAGGAAATGGAGGCATTATCTTCTTCCTAAAGAATTTGTGGTTTACACTGACAACCGGGCACTTAGTTTTCTCAATTCATAGGATAAGCTTAGTCACAGACATGTTAAATGGGTAGAGTCTTTGCAAGCATATACCTTTACTTTGAAGCATAAGAAAGGACAGTGCAATAAAGTAGCTGATGCATTGAGTAGGAGGTTACTTACTGTTCAAGAAATTCAAATTAGAAGTATTGGTATAGAATGTTTTAAGGATTTATATCCACATGATTTTGATTTTGCTGATATTCACAAGGTTTGTCAAGATTTTCAGAATACTTTTCATAGTGAATATGCTGACTATACTTTGCAGAATGGATTGTTATTCAGGGGTGGACAGCTGTGTGTGCCAAAAGGTTCAATGAGGGAGAATCTGATACAGGAAAAGCACAATGATTGCTTGAGTGGTCACTTTGGTCTTAATAAGACTTTGGAATTGGTTCAGAGGCACTATTTTTGGCCTAAGATGCAGGCAGATGTCAGGAAATATGTTGAGCAATGCATGGTATGTCAAAAAGCCAAGGGTACTAGCACTAATGCTGGTTTGTATCAGCATCTTCCCATACCTTCTAGGCCTTGGGATTGCATCAGTATGGATTTTGTGGTAGGTTTGCCCAGAACTAAAGCAGGGTGTGATAGTATTTTTGTGGTTGTTGACAGATTCAGTAAAATGACACATTTCATACCTTGCAAAACTACTAATGATGCTAGTCACATTGCTTTTCTTTTCTTTAAGGAAGTTGTAAGAATTCATGGTTTGCCATCCAGTATTGTATCTGATAGAGATGCTAAGTTTTTGGGTCATTTTTGGAAAACTTTATGGAAGAAATTGGGTACTAACTTGTCTTTTGGCTCCGCTTACCATCCACAGATAGATGGCCAAATAGAAGTGGTGAACAGAACATTGGGTAACCTACTCAGATGTCTTACCAAAGAATATGGGCAAAGTTGGGATCAACTCATCCATCAGGCAGATTTTGCATACAATGACAGTGTAAATAGATCCACTGGTAAGAGCCCATTTCAGATTGTTTATGGAATGCATCCTAGAGGTGTTTTTGAGTTAAATGATGTAACTAATTTGCAGCAAGTGAGTGGTACAACAGAAGATATGGCACAATCTATGAAAGAAATTCATGAGCAGGTACAAAAGTCTTTACAGGACACTACTCAAAAAGTTAAGGAGAGAGTTGATGCTTCAAAAAGAGATGTTCAATTTTCAGTGGGTGATTATGTGATGGTCCATCTCAACAAGTCACGATTACAGAAAGGAGTGCCTACTAAGTTTCAAATGAGAAGAGTAGGACCATGCAAAATCTTGACTAAATATGACCATAATGCTTACAAAGTTGATTTGCCTAATGAAGTTTCTATGTCTCCTATTTTCAATGTTGCAGATTTGGTGCCATTCAAAGGGGAGCTACCATCAGATTCACAAAGAGTTTCAAATCTTTCTCATTCCCTTTCTGATCTTTCTCTCCACTCTTCTTCTACTCCCATTCCTCAGCAGGTACTAGATTCAAGAATCATCAAAAAGACAAGACACCATACCTACTTGGAGCATCTCATCAAGTGGAAGGATAAACCAACTTCTGAAGCCACATGGATACCTAAAAGTGACTTTCTCAAAGCTAGAATTCCTCTTTCTTTACTGCCCAAAGGAGTCACATGACTTCTTTGTCCTTAGGGGAGTATGGTGCAGGAGCACCTGAGCACCTGAATGCTCAAATCCTAGCAGGTATAGCATTTTGTTGCAAATTAAGCATGTGTGTTTATTTTATGCTTCTAGTAGGTTTAATAGGTTTTTTTTGTGGTGTAATAAGGTTTGGAACTCATTTGTGTTTAAGAGTTTCCAAGATTTTTGTTTTTTTTCTCAGTGGGCCAAAAACTGTCAATTTTGGGTCCAAATGAACATTTTTGAATTTTTGATGTTGCAAAGCCTTGAAAGGAATTGGAGCATGTTTATTTAGTGTTTCTAATGATTTTGAGTCATTGGTTTGAGTGCCAAGTCACCAGGAGTCAAAATGCAACTTTTTGAGCAACAAAAGTTGTCAAAAAGCTGTCAAAAAGTGCAAAAAAGTGACTTTTGGTGGTTTTGGTTAGTTCTAGCCTATACCTGTCCATACAAAGGCTTCAATAAGTTGGCACATGTATAAAAACAATGTTCCCATCATTGTATGTGTGGTTCATGTTGGAAAAAAAAAGGAAATACTTGTTTGTTCTTGTATTTTGTGAGTTTTAACTAGTTTTCTGCACTTTTGAGAGTACAGTCCATACCATGCCTTCATGAGTCCATACTACTCCTATTTTTAATTGGTGTGATATCATTTGATGTTTGAGTAGTGGTTTGGAACAAGTTTGTTTGAAGTTCTCTTGAGAAAGGCATTGTTTTGTGGTTCCAATGGAAGATCATTCATGGTCCAACTGATTTCTTCAAAGTCTCTTCATCCATGGCTTTGAGGAAATTTGTTGGATCCTTTGTACATACTGTATCATACATCTATTTTCCTTTTCTAGCAATGCACAAGTGTTTGTAAGCCCATGACAAGTATGTGAAGTGAACAACTTGGCTTGGGTATCCTTAAAGTTGATTGAATGGTACTTTGTTGTTCATAGCACTGTACTTTGAAATGTTGAAGAAGAATTAAGTTGGAAAGAGTTATCATTGCCTTTTACCATCCTTGTCTCTCTCATGGCTTGGTTGGATGCAAGAAGCAAAGGTGTAATTAGACTGTAAAATAGTGTGTCACTGTTTCATTATTAAAACCTCATTGCCAACCTCCTTAATGGATAGTATGGAATGATGGATTCCTCCTTTATGCATCATGAATGTATTTAGAAGTGTTTTCAATGTTGAGAAGACAAGGTACACAATTTGATTGTAAAGGACCTAAATAAGGATCCTAGAAAAGTGTATTCTTTGTCATAGTCTTATAATGCTGTCATGTTTTGTGGCATCTTTTAAGTGCTCAAACTTACAAGGTTTTTGAAGAAGCTATATGCATTGTGTTACCTTGTTATTAACACCTTTTTGTAGGCCAGGGATAGAGTGAAGAAGTAAATTAAAACAAAGAAAGAAAGTGTGAACAGTTTTAAGACTGTTAAAAGTGCAGTGATGGCGGGTGTATGAACAACAGTCATAAGAAATCATTTCCTATTTGTTTTGCAGGGTGTTACAACTTCTATCAAGGCATTGTTGCATCTGTATTTGATAACCTTTCATTGTATGTGGTTTACCAATGTTGAAAATGTATGAAAAACATTAAAAACATTGTTGTCCCAGTCCTCTAGACTATTTTTTCTGTGTAAGGGCTGCAGTATTGCATTTGTTTGACATAATTACAATATTCTAAGATGGATTTTGGATCCTTGGAAGTGTTTGATAGATTTCATAGCAAGGTTTGAACATTTGTATTGGGTCTATCATCATGGAGAAGATCTTCAATTTGCAAACCCTCACTAAAACCTTCAAAAACCCTTGAAAAATGCCTCTTTTGTGGGACATTCCTCAAACAGTCCGTATAGTACTTGCCATAGCAAAAATAATTGAGTCTTCATCATCTATAGACCACATCTCCAAGGGTTTTCCATGAAGTTTAGCAGATTGAGCAGGGTGAACAATTTCCACTAAAAACTAGGGCTAATTCTAGTAGCCTTTTTGGGGTCAATTTGACAATTTCATGAAATCGGTAAAGAAGGAGAAGTAAATGATTGTTTCAAATCATCAAAACTGATCAGTTAAGACCTGAGACACCCTACTACAAGCTCCATAGCATTGCATTAAGTCATTTGATCAAAATGACCATTTGAACCTAGAAGTTGCCTTGAGTAAACCAACGTTCTTTGCATCCAACTTGGAAATTTTCATTCTTGAAAGGTGAAGGATAGTCATCATACTTTGCAGACCTGTCTAGATGCTCAATCAACACATTAATATGATTGAAATCCTTAAAGGTGCAAACAAGGTTAGGTAAACCATGGTTCTCCAACAGTTGCCCATTCTTGGAAGAGAGGAGATTTAGCCAGTTGGACAGCCAAACTTGTTCATTTTTGGTGACACACAAGAGGACCTCATTTCAGACTTGAATGCCTTAGCATGGAAGGTAAGGAGGAGTGATGTCCAATACAATAGGGTGCAAGCAGTGTTGAATAGAGAGGAGGAGATAGGAGAAAGGTTTAGAAGAATCCCATTTGTGCCTAGGGATTGATTTGGGAAGCACATTGAGAACAAAGGCCCACCAACATCAAAGAAGACCAACTTCTATTTTACCTCCTCATCACTATCCTGGTCTATCCATATATATCCTCTTACCACATTCCAGCATGGCTTGGAAATTGCTGTACATATTCACATCAAGAGGCACACTCAGCTAGAGGCAATAAATCATGAAAACTTGCAACACATTCAAGACATCAAAACTATTTGCAAAACTCAGAAACACTGCATCCAACGACCCAAGGTAAACTTCATCGCAAAAACAAAACAAAGCATCACAAAAATACCAAAGATGGATGATTTTCTGAAGTACTAAATGTTGCATTATAGCATAAAATCTTGACTATTTTTGCATTTTGAACTTTTTAAATTATTGGATTCTCTGCTTTTTCTCACTAAAGGCTTCAAAGCTAGAGATCATGGTGCAACTCCAATATTTTCTTAGTCTTTTGTCTGGGAGGTGATCATTTGTACTATGTAAATACTTGTCTCAAGACGTGATACATTGAGTATCACTAAAGATATGATTCCACTTTACGCATACAAATGGTTTAATGTTGTCTGTTTATATGCAATTTGCACTGTGGTCATCATGGTTCAATTATACCTTGACGCTTGTGCTATCTTGCAAAATCAAACATCATGTAAATTTTTCTCAGGTCATTATGGTTCAATTATACCATTATGCTTGTATAAATTTTCAACATATCCCAAACAAATCAATGCTCAATGATGATACTTATCTCGAAAGCAAATAACATATGGTTATATCAGGATGGCAAATGCAGAATGAGGATGCTCCAAAAACATAGTGGCATAGTTGCATATCATTTTAACATAATTGCATTATCATTTTCAAGATACATCTCACATCATTATCATTATCTCACATCTCATTTTTCAAAGACACATCTCACATCATTATCATTATCATACATCTCATTTTCAAGATACATCTCACATCATTATCATTATCACACATCTCATTTTCAAGATACATCTCACATCATTATCATTATCATACATCTCATTTTCAAGATACATCTCACAGCATATCAAAGCATACATATACATCATGCATCATATCATATATCTAAGCATTGCATCATCATAAAGTAAAGAAAGAGCACATAAAGCATGCATCCATATAACACATCACATGATCAAAGAAAATGGTGCCATATATATCTATCTCAAAAATGATCAAAATGTACAAAATATGTCATGTCTGTGCCCAGTACAAGCAAAACAATGATCTAAAAATACAATAGAGACATCATCTCTCAGGTATGACTATCTCCTGAGGGAGATGGTCTCACAGCTGATGTCCTAGCTCCTGGATCTCCAGGAGGATCCTGTCTCAATAGCCCCATCACACCTCTGCTCTCTGACTGCGTACCAGTCTCTCGAGATTGACTCGATCTCGCTGGCGTAAATCTCTGTACTCTGTGCTCTCTAGGCACGGTGTCCTCATAGTGGCATCTATAATACTCTACCTCCCTCACTCTCGAGGACAACTCCCTCATGATATTCCTCATCGGGCCCCCTACTACCGCTCTCTGAATACTAGCTGCCAGCTCCTCTGACCGACCACGCCGCTATATCTCCGTGTCTTGCTCTAGCATCAGCTGAGTGATCTGACACTGTTGTGCCAATACCTATGCCTGTAGCTACTGAACTATCAACTGTAGGGTCCTAATCTGCACATCCTCCACATGCGTCGGGACTCGGATCCGTAGGGGCACCAATGAAGGGGTACCCCCTATCCCTCTGCCTGTCCTAGGTGTTGTGGGAGGTAACTCATTAGTCCTCCTCCTCTATGCCGGCCACCTCCACTACTCTATCCCTCCCACCATTGCTATCACCTCTCCCACTCTCCTCTCCTCCCCTGCTCCTATGGCCAGCCCTCCTCTCCCCCTGTCTATCACAGCTCACCGAACTGCTCTCTCCACTTGACCTCTCTCATCCCTACCCCTATCTCCTCTCCTCCCTAGATATCCTCTCCCCCAATGTCCACCTCCACCTCCATCATCCACATCATCGTCATCTCCCCCAATCTCCTCCTCATCATTGTCAAAAGCTGGCTGCATCTCCTCTGGGTCTGATATGCTAGCAACAACATGCACTGTGAACAAACCTGCAAACTCATGTGTCATCCCTGCGTCCAGTACCTTGGGAGCATAGTCCCATATTTGAGCTGCTAGGCTTACAAACTCCTCTACAACGACCCTGCTGTCAATAGTGGGACCCCAATCAGATGCATCATGTCTGCGCCGTGCATACAAACATGTCCCCTACGATATACTCTATTGCGGACCATACTGCCTTAGAACCCTACCCACCTGGAATCTCTCTATCACAAAGGGTGTCCGCCCTATCAGGAACCGACTCATAAATATGAATGGCATCTCTAGCCCATCCTCTATGCAGACCTCACAGCCTATATATGGTCGCCAAATGACCATATCTATGTCATCCAAGACCCTCCTCCAATGCTCCAATTTGCCCAGCTTACGCTAGACAACTAGACCCCTGTAACCATAAGCATATGCCTGCCCAGCAGGCCTGTCTCTATCTACCAGTGGTCTTGCTACTGGAATATGCTCCCAGCACCATACTTGTAACAGTGTCACGCCAGTCGACAAACTGCCATAACCCAGATACACCACCTCATGCAGGTCCTTATATAGGTGGTATAACATGGCTAAACCCCAAGCAAACCTATGGCTATGGGTCACCATCTCCTCCAGAACCAATCCCCAACCCACAGAG
This sequence comes from Cryptomeria japonica, assembly GCF_030272615.1. Lineage (NCBI taxonomy): Eukaryota > Viridiplantae > Streptophyta > Pinopsida > Cupressales > Cupressaceae > Cryptomeria > Cryptomeria japonica. Next base: position 87,471,858 of record NC_081410.1, read on the forward strand.
AATCCCTTTGACCTACGATCAGGACAAAGGAATCCACCGATGAACCCTGCTAGTACTAACGGGAGGGGGGCATAATCTAAATCCAGAAACTCCTACCATGGGATCTCATACCCACATACTGTCTCATCAAGAAAAATACACCACAGTGCCTCAATACCACCCTCCTTTGCCTGCTCATAGGGAAATAAATCACCTTCTACTAGAATCTGTAAGATCCTATAACAGTCCTCTAGAGTGACTATCATCTCACCTCTAGCAAAGTGAAAGGTGTTCGTGTCACTATGCCACCTCTCAGCAAGCACTGTCAGTAGACCCCGGTTCACAGTGAACCGTGACATGTCTAGCAAGGATGATAGGCCACATCTATCAATCACATCTAGGTCAGCCTATGCCAACCGTGGTATCAGTGCCCAAGGTTTGGGAAACCGCTCCCGCGACTGCAACACTCCCAATCGCTCCTGTTAAAACACAAAACAAGTTCAATATCAATTTCCGCATCAAACCAAAGATATCAGAATTAAAAATCACATAAAAAACATGAAACAATTTGCTCATCTACATCAAGTTCAACATCAAACATTCCATATCAACTTGTAACACAACTCAAGTTACCAAAAACCATATCAAAACTTGTAAAACAACTCAAGTCTCCACATCACATAAAATTGTAAAAGAAATCAAGTTTCCCACCCATATCAGCTTGAAAAACAAGTCAAGTTTCCAACACATATCAGCTTGAAAAACAAATCAAGTTTCCAACCCATATCAGCTTGTAACACAAATCAGGCTCCACACAATGAACTTGAAACACAGTGCAAAAACAAATCATGCTTCGATCAAAACAACACATTCATATCTATCTAAATAACTTGAAACAAATCACAACTTAAATCAAGTTATATCAACGCTCATATTGGACACATTTTTAAGAAAAACATGATAAAAAAAAACCAAGCAAATAACAAACATCCATTCCCCAGGCAAAATGACCTTATTCTATGTAATTTTTCACCTTCAAAAAAAATTATTACTTACTCTTGCAAATCCCCCTCCATACGCTACAAAAACTTGGTTGTGCACTAAAATACACCTATGCGCTACACTATTTTCTCCACATGCTATTGTATCTCCCCTATGCGCTAGACTCGATTTATGCGCTATTCTTTTTCCTCTATGCGCCACCCAACGTACCCTAGGCGTTAAAACTGACCTATGCGCTAACCTATCCCATGCTAGCGCTACCCTTTTGACCCTATGCACTAGGTCTAACCTACGCACTAAATCCCCCTACCCATGTGACCTCCTGCATACCCTATGCGCTAGGTTGAACCTATGCGCTACCCTTTTAGCCTGACGCGCTAACCTATATTCATGATGCTCTAACTTGAGATGATGCGCTACCCTACAACTTTCATGCGCTACCCTATTAAATTTCGGACACTACCCTAAATTTATACCCTATGCACTACCTAATTTATCATATGTGCTAAACTACGCTCTCTATGCGCTAAATCGTTAAACTGAATTTTAAAAATGAAAAACAGACCAAAAAAGATCAAATGAAAAATTAAAAATGGGTCAAAAGCGTTGAATTACTGGTGGTCCATATGCGGCAGGTCTCCGATACCTCCGAATGCGCTCAAAACGATGCCTGGAATAAGGAATGGGCATTTTGACTTCTCTCCAAAATCTCTTTCTCAAAAGTCAACAATGCACAAATGAATCAAATCAAAGCACTTTTCCCCTTTTATAGGAGAAAAATGAAATTAGGGTTAGGGAAATGGGCATGTAATTTTCTCACGGTCTCCCTCATACCCTAAAGTGCATCAATTATCGGGAGATAAATCAAATTAAACGTTTCACCCAACCAAAATCATACACACCAAATGCAAATCATCAAATCAAATCAAACTTTTCAAAATATTGATTCATCTCCCGAGGGGGCATCAGCATCAATTATTGAATCTGGGGCATCATGCATCAAATCTAGGGCACAACTTAAAAATCATAAAAATCATAAAAATGACATCGATCATAAAATCACAACGACACACCATTTTCTTTGAAATAATATGTGCACACATGTCACTTCAAAGAGGGGCAAAATGTAGACGTATAAAAATGACCATATTCCTAAAGGAATATTTTATGTTCATTTCTATGTTTAATTAAATCCAATTTAATTAAATTATCCGCATTCCTCTATTTAATTAAGTAAATTACTCAATTAAATTCACTATACCATTTAATAGGATAATTCATTTTATTCAATTAAAGCCCCTATCTAATTTTTAATTAAATTCAAATTTAATTAAAATAATTAAATAAATCTAATTTATTTAATTACAACCAAATTAAAATAAAGCAATTTATTTTAATAAAACCTATTTTCCCTCACCCACTTGCAAAATCCTACACCTCCCACTTGCATCCTAAATCCTATTCCTAATTCTTCTAGAATTCTTCTAAACCTAATCAATTAACCCAAAACCCATCCATTATCCCTTTCCCCTAAATTTGAGGAGGTCACTTCTCAAATTTGTAGTAAAGTCTTCAAAATGCATTAAAGCGTTTATCCATTCAAAAAGCTAACTTGTTGAATGCCCCCAAATTTGGAAGGACTCTTACAAAGTTGTCCACAAAGTCTTCATAACCATTAATGGTTAACTCAAATCCTCTTACATGGTTAAAGAATTTCCATAAACTCAACCTCCATCTAACCCAAGGGTCTCATCAAACATTTATTGCTTTGACCATGGTTATCCTTAAACCTTTGCACAAGAGTTTATCCTTTGAGTAAAAGCTTTATCTAATGGATAACCTTAACCTAACCTTAACCCTTAACCCCTATGGTAACCATGAGGTCTTCTCAAGCATTTAATGCTTCTTACACCTCCTCTCCACCAACCTTATGTTGACAATTGTCACCATTTCATTGGTACAATTTGCAAACATGGATTGACAACTTTCAAACTCAACCCTTGATTAAACCTTTCAATCCTAGCCATCCATTGCCCTATTTTTGCTATAAATAGAGCTCTCATTCCTCCATTTTAAAAAAATCCAAGACTTTAGCATCTCACTTATACTCAAATCCATTCAAGCTTTCATATTTTATATGCTCATCATTTAGGTTCTCTTTTAAATCAAGAATTAATCTAAATATGCTAATTTAGAGTATGTTCCTTATCATATAGCTTAAATCATGAACTAGTATAGTATGCTAGGATAGTTTTGTTTACTAACCTTGTCATCTTATAGTTAGTTTATTGCATTTGTAGCATCATGCATAGCTTAGGAGGCATCTCATATTAAATCAACAAAAAAATCCCTCGTTCTTGCATTTGCCATCCCTAAACCCTTTTTCTCAGTGATCTGAGAGCAAAAATATTGGTTTGAGGGACCGTGCAAGATAGAGAACCATGGAACCATCCTTGGCAACCTGAGTTATACTTCATAACTCTATAGCTTGCACCAAGAACTCTTGTGGGTGTGTGAGCAAGGCTCCATAGAGCTCCGTTTTCCACATTTCAAGTTCTATCATCCCGCTTTTCCCTCATATAGTCACATATCATGTAAAGACAACAAGATATTCCAAAGAGTCCCTTGGAGCCATCTTGCCACTCAGACCCACAAAGTGGTTTGGCCTACAAAATAAATGTAATACACAAAACCATGTATATGATTAACCTTCAAGACATCACATGAACATGAAAAAACATGACAAAACATGTCAAACCACACATACCTCATACAACTATTATTAATCCATGAAATCCCCTAGGTGCTCCTGCACCAACCTTCTTCTAGCCCATCTATTCTTTGAGGTGGAGGAGGTCGTGGGCCTGGTGGTTTCATTCCCATTTGATGAATCAAGGCTGCCTCTTCTAGTGTTATGGGTGTAGGCCATTGTAAATTTCTTCTCTCAACCTATTGGCCATGGACTTCTTCAAGTCCGGTCCTCTTTTCCTTCAATGCAAGAATTAATTCATCAAAGTTATTCATTACACAAGCAACTTTGGCACAAAATTGAGTGAAATTTTTGAATGGATCATAGCTTGGATCTATTCTATGCACTATAACCCATAGCTTCCTAAAAGCTATCCATTTCGCCTTCCTCCAATCTTGAGTCATGAAGTCAAACTCATTCTTTATTATATCCCCAAGGAAGTTATGCTCATGGGGTACTAGACCTCCTTTAATTCTTGCCCTGAACATATTGTAAAACCCTTCAGGGTCACTATGTCTGGCTAGACTGACCCCTAAATAATATTGTGCAAAAATCTTGTCAAAATGCACATATCCCCCTTTAATAATAAAAAAATATGGAATAACAGTATAATTAGGGAAAATAGTTCCTTTGTTGATGCAGGAGCATCCCCGGTCTATGGGCAATCTTGCATCAACCAAAAATATTTCCTTTCAGTTTAGTTCTTGTTCAGTTCAGTGTGCAATTTTATGTGTTCCTGTTGGTAGGTACCGATAGTTGTTTTCTTTTCATTGTAGATCCTATTTTCGGTTTCTAGGCTAGTTCATGTGCTTAATTCCAAATTTTTAGTCCATTTGGATTCTTTTCTGGCTAGTTATCACTCCTGGTTGACTATTTTTGGGTTCTGAGACAATTCTTGTGCTTACTGATTGGTTTTCCTTCTTTATCAAAGTGGTTCTTGGCATGTGGATCTATTTGGGGTCTTGTCCAATGTTCTTTCATGTGTGGCAAACTTTCCTGCTGATCCACACTTCTTGGTTGTTATTTTCTAGAAGAATTTATTTCATTCTTAGGGCCAACCTAGTTACACATTTCATTTTCCTGAATTGGTAAATGTAATCTTTTGTGGTCGACTCAGATATGTTCCAGAGGGTATATATAGGGTATTATGTAATCATTTGTAGGAAAGAGGAGGTATAAATCAGAATAGAGATTTAGATTATTGGTTAGTGATCTAGTTGATTTTGAGAGTCGGATTGTATCTGGCTTGTAGCTTGCATGTAATCGGTTAACTATCGGATGTTCTATGATGACTGTATGATGATAACTGTTTGGCTATAGGAGGTTCTAAGACAATAATATGATTTGTTTATTTGATCTTGCTATATTTTCTTGTTACTTTTATTGTGTTACTCTTTCTACATAAGTCTATCAATTCTCTTTTGAGGGTTTTATCAGTTATGGATGGATCAATCGGTATCAGAGCTAGTTATGAACTGGTTGGTGGAAGAATTATTTGTGAAACTTGAGGCATTCTATTGGGTGGACAAATTGTCGATTGGAGGCAGGTTGCACATGTGTTCAATAGATCGCTGAGGAGAGGCCATTGAAACTGATAGTCAGATTGTCAAGTTGAGGCAATTTACTAGAGTGGAAGAGGATATGCCACCTAGAAGGACGAACCCCCGCAGGGTAGAGAAGACGATGGAGGACTTCAAGAATAAGGTGAGGAACAAAATTCAGAATGCATTGGCTAGTTTATGGAGGACCCCTGGATATGAGGATGAGTATGAAGAAGTCAGTGAAGAGCTTGAAACAGAAGAGGCTGAAGGACCGAAAGATGGAAGAGAGGAAATATTCCTAAGAGCAATGGCACAAGCAAGTAAATTTCATAAAGTGGAAGTTTCAAAATTTTCTAGAACATTGAACCTGAAGGATTTGATTGATTGGATCAGAGAGTTGGAGGATTACTTTGAGTTTGAGGTTGTCAACGACCATTAGAGAGTCTAGTTGGCATAGGATAAGTTGAAAGGGCATGCTACCTTATGGTGGATGGAATTTCATAAATATAGAGTGGAGAATGGTGAAATGAAGAACACTTGGTGGAGACAGATGGTTGCAAGATTGAAGGCCAAATTCATATCGAGAGACTATGAGTTAGAATTGTTCAAGAAGTTGCAGAACCTGAAATAGAGAAACATGACTGTGAAAGAGTACACTAAGGAATTCTACAAGATGATGATTAGATTTAGACATAGAGAGATGGATAGGAAAAAGGTGGCAAGGTACATAAATGGACTTTCATTTAACATTCGGGATGAGATGAGTATGTTGAGGATTTCCATAGCTGAAGAAGCTTACTGGTATGCTTTGAAGGATGAGGAGAAGATCAGAAGAAGATAACTGAGTAACCCTAGAGGGAAGGAGAGATTCAAGGGGAAGATGAGTACAAAGAAGAAAAATGTTGAAGAAGAATCAAAACCTAAGTGGAGTAAAGAACCAGAACATAAAACACAAAGGAAAGGCAGTGGCAATACCGACAGAGAATTTCCTAGCAAATGTTTCAAGTGTGGAGAAACTGGAAATAGATTTTATGAATGTAAGCATGGAGTGGCGAGAAGTTATGTGGCAAATGAGGAACTAGAAGGAGAAGTTACCAGAACTAACTGTATACTAGAGAAAGGAGAATACCTTATGTTCAGAAGAGTCATGATGGAGTAGAGCAGTGAGGATATCGGATCTACTCAGAGAAAGTCTTTTCCAAACTATATGCAAATCAGGTGGTAAGTGTTGCAAGGTTATTGTGGATAGTGGAAGTACTAATAATTTGGTATCTGAAGAGATGGTTGAAGCTTGTATTGAAGAGGTTTGAGCATCCTTATCCTTACAAGGTAAGTTGGTTACAAGATGATCAAAAGATAGAAGTAAAGGAACGGTGTTTGGTGAATTTTAATATTGGGCCTTTTAGGGATGAGGTCTTGTGTGATGTTGCATCTATGAGTGCTTATCATGTCTTGTTGGGAAGATCTTGACAATTTGATAGAGGAGCTATTTATGACTATAGAAGAAACCTAATCACTATTGAGAAGTATGGGCAAAATTTCACATTGACTTCTTTGAAGGAGGAAGAGAAGGAGGTGAAGAATCTAAGTCTCGAGAAAAGTTGTAGTATTGAGAAACTAGTTGCAGAGGTTATACCAGAACATGGCATGAGTTTACATAAGGATCTGATAAATAATCTTGATGGAAAGATAGAACCAAATGACATAAAGATTATGGTAACAAACTGGATAAAGTATTGTGGTAGAAACAAATCAAAGTTGCAGAAGAAAGAGATCAATAAGAAGAGACAACGTGTAGACCTGAAGAAAAGGAAGAGAAACAAAGAGAGTAAGGGGTTAGAGAATCTGGTTGAGATCCTGGACAAGATAAAGAAGAGGTTTGTAGATAAGAGAGATGTTTGGATCAGAAATGAGCATGGGGTCTTTATCCTGAATCCTTTTCGATGTTCAAGAGTTGTCTCTCATGGAACATCTCTTTCTACCTGGGGTGTCTGATGCAAGAGCATTCCTAGTCTATGAGCAATATTGCATCACCTAAAAATATGTCCTTTTAGTTTAGTTCTTGTTTAATTCAGTGTGTAGTCTTATGTGTTCCTGTTGATAGGTTCCAGTAGTTGTTTTCTTTTCATTGCAGATCCTATTTTTGGTTACTAGGTTGGTTCATGTGCTTAATTCCATATTTTCAGTCCATTTGGATTCCTTTCCGGCTAGTTATCGCTCTCAGATGACTATTTCTGGATTCCAGGATAGTTCTTGTGCTTATCATTTGGTTTTCCTTCATTACCGAAGTGGTTCTTGGTGTGTGGATCTATTTGGTGTCTTGTTCGATGTTCTTTGGCATGTGGCCAACCTTCTTGCTGATCTGCCCTTCTTGGTTGTTATTTTTTGGAAGAATTTCTTAAATTCTTATGGCCGACCTAGTTACATGTTTCATTTTAATACATTGGTAAATGTAATCTTTTGTGGCCGACCCAAATATGTTCCAGAGGGTATATATAGTGTATTATGTAATCATTTGTAGGATAGAGGAGATAGAAATCAGAATAGAGATTTAGATTGGTGAATAGTGATCCAGTTGATTATGAGAGTCTCAGTTGGATTTTATCTGGCTTGTAGCCTGCATGTAACCAGTTAACTATTGGATGTTCTATGATGATTGTATGATGATAACTGGTTGGTTTCTAGATGTTCTAAGATAATAATAGGATTTGTTTCTGTGATCTTGCTATGTTTTCTTGTTGCTTTAATTTTGTTACTCTTGTTGCATAAGGCGGTCAATTCTCTTTTGAGGGTTTTACCGATTATGGCTGCATCATTTGCCTCTCCCCTTCAACTTTTTATCATGTATGCACCCTATTTTCCACATTAATTCAACAAAACCCAATCTTAACAAACACTAAAAGGTAATCCATGTGGCTCAGCAGGGAAACCATAAACTCTAATTACTGTAGTGATAGTATAAGGGATAATGTCCCCCCAATTGTGCTCAATTCTCAAAAGTGGCAGCTTCTCTTTAGGTCTTATAAAATCATGCAACTATGTGGGAATCCTTGGTGGATTCATTGTTAATATCTTCCTCAATCTAGAAGAAAAAACATTATCAAACCTCACTAAATTGGCCTCCTACCTATCCAAAGACATATCCATGCTCCAAAGCTACACTGACACCTCATTGTTGTCAATTGTTCTTCTGAGATTCATGGTTCCCTCAAAGTAATTTGTATTTCTATATAGGAACATGTGCATTAGCAAGTAATACCAGTAGAAATGAGTGCCAAATACACCACTCTTGACATCTTGCAATGCCTCATGAATCTTCTCTTCATGGTATGGGGCAAAGCCAAAGATCATTGTAAAATTTGGAAGCTAAATTTGTATAGCCATATACATAAAATTAGGTGGCATGAATGTAAAAGGATTGAATCCTAAGATCTGAAACAGAGAGAAGAAGGTGGCCTGAAAATAGTTGGCAAAAGCACTAATTGGAAAAGGCTCCTATGAACTAGGGCCAATATGGTAAGTTGTCTCTCCTTCTTTTGACAAATGAGCTGGAAGGAGGCTAGTTCTGATGAAACCCTTCATCCTATAATATTCTTCCTTCAACTCATCCAAATCTAGCTATACTAGGGTAGCAAAAGGTTCATATAAATAAAAAATCTCTTGGAATTCCTCCCTCTTGATTGTCAACAAAATCTCTCCCTCATTTCCCCTTATAACCCTCGAAATAGGGTCATACCTGTTTGTAACAGATTTGAGAAGGTCATCATCCATGAATACATTTAACACTACCAACTTGCCCAAATCATATTGCCAAGCACTTGAAAATGGGAATTGCGAATTTGTTTGTCCATACCACAATTTGAACATTTCTACCCCAGTCATCGGTACCCTAGCATCTGTGATATGTTATTCTTTATCAGTTAACCCTTCTCCTAGGGTTTTTCCCTGAACAAGTCTCTACCCTTGATATCTATCATTGGTTGAGGGCTTTAATTGATCGAGAAAATCATCAAAAAGGTTTCTCTTTACATATTTTATTTGTCTTGAGTGGTTTCGCAGGGGAACCATCTTACTAGACTAGGGTTTCTTATCAATTACCCACAGAGGGAAGAAGAAAACTAGGGCTTAACATGAGAATATCAACTAAAACACAGAAATGTGTGAATTATTACTTCTTTATGCCAAACTATAAACCCTAGAGTAATTTACAATCTTTTCCCTACAATTCTCACACAGTTTGTACTTCAACTGCTCTGAAAACACAAAATAAAGATTGAGAAACTTAAGACTTTGTATGCACCAGACAAACCCTAATTTTGCACTACAAGAACTCATTCCAATCTTCTCTAGCTCAAGAATCACCTTCCAATCACCTCTGAATTTCTTTGCAAGTCAAAAATGGCTCTGAATTTTTTTTTATTATCATTCTAGAATGAAGAGTCACCGTCCCATCTATCATTACTGTTCACACAAGCAAAGAAACAACTCCAATTTGCATTTGAATTAAGTTTGAAATACAATCGCTGATCTTCTCCATGTTGGCGCATCACACGATCTACATTGGTCAATCTGACATTGACCATCATATCTGGCAAGTGGACCCATCAAAGGTATGGCGTAGCACCTCTTGCTCACCATCCACTTCATCTTGGTTAGTTGTCCCACCATCAGCTCACCTCGATCCACCTTAGACATGTGGCATCATCTCATGATGGTGCGGTCCTTATCCTTAGTGCATCTTCAACCGCAGGGTTGCGAGGGTCATTGGATCTATTCTCTATTTACCTAGTTGCCACAGTGACCCCCAATCCTAGAAAGTTAAACATCGAGAACCTTTCTGCATAAATTAAAACATCATCGTTAGAATTAGGCATGTGCAGATGATAAATCTTTTAGTAGTTTAGACTTTACTCGCAGGGAACTAGTAACAACAAAGTGTTTCAAAGATCTAACCGCCAACTTAATAAACCACTAAGGTTAACCACAAGGGGACCCACCTAGCACTTAGCTACTAGATGATAATGTTAGACATAATGTTGAGAAACCAGGGGGGTTGGGGTGACCATAGGTAAATATTAATGTGCAGACTTAGGAAAAAATACAAGGGGCTAGCTGAAAACAACTTTAGCCTAGGAAATAAAATGGCCCCGCCAACAGTATTAAAAACCTTGGACTTAATGAAAAAAGGTAATGCAAGATTATAACATGTTTAGGGTTTTTTTAACAATGAGACTCAATCAGATGACATAAACCCTAAACCCTAAGCCTGAAACACATGACAAAGAGCCAAATAAATTCAAAATGACTATTATTTTGACTAAGGCATGAAGATTTTTTGCATAGTCATTATCAGGACTGTCACACCAGCCTAATATAATGATATACATGAAATAACATGGGCCTAACTCAAATATCTAAACATGCAACACCACCTAAAATAATGCCAAGACCAACTGCAACATGGTACACTACCAAGAAAACCACATAGCACGAAGAACATCACCAGTTCAACAAAATCACCAAAAACTCACATGACGATCAATGTGAATCACCAAAAAAAATATGAGACAATTAGGAAACACCAACAAACACATTAGAATCATCAACAATAGCTACACCAATACCACTTATCAAATCTTCATCGATCAACATCTAAACCTCAAGAAAACAAACAACAAAAACTATCACAAAGAAAGATAACTTATAGAGCACCAAATCACGAACCATCTGAAATGAAGATACAGAAGACCATCCCAAACAATCTGCCAAAGACTCAGCTCATGATTTGATCACACCAAAATATACTAGAGGAAATATTGAACTCTGCAAAGCACTAATAAAAAAAAATAAATGCAAAACCGGATCATATGCTATGATCAATTAAGCTTCCTGGATCACCAAAACCAATATAGAAGAATATAGTGAAACTATAAATACTCCATACACCAAACCATATACCCAATACACCAATCTGTAAGAACCAAAGCAAGAAAATATTGACATCAATGACAACAACATATCCTAGCAGCAACAATGTCCAACAATTAGTTCTTTGATTAATGTTTTGGATTGTTTTCTGAGAGGATGGAATGTGTATCTAAAGTCCTTAAAAATAACCTATGCTAACATTTTCAAATTCATGTAAATCACTATATATATTCTTTTGTACATAAGTTTTAGCAAATTCCTACCTTTTTCATTGATGTCAAAGGGGGAGAGAGTAGTAAAAAATGGTGTATATTCTCATGGGGAGCTAGTTGAGTGTGCAGATTTTTTTGGATTGATTGCAGTTTTGGAGTTTTGGTCACTTGGCATTTTTCATAGTATTGCCATCAACACCAAAGGGGGAGATTGGTGGCAAGAGACGCTATTTTGGTAATGTTTCATGCATGGATATTTCTTAGGGGTTGTTATTGATGGCAACTCAGTCTAGTTATCATATCCAGTTCATGTAGATTTGATCTACTAGAAGCCATATTGTGTTAAGGCATGAGTCTAGAAGGTGGAACTTAGTTACCAAAAGAATGTGAGCACAATATAAAAATTCATTAAGCACAACTCATTCCCAGTTGTATAGTTTTGGTTGTGGTGATTGGAGTAGTTGATTGGATGATTGAGACAACCTACTTTGCAATTCTAGCCTTTGATGTCGATTCTAGTACAAGATTCAAGATCTAGTATCCGGTGAGTCCAGAAGAATAGAGCTAATGCATTCATCAGTTGGGTATCATGTGATTCAGAATGATTGAGTTGTTTTCGGTGAGTGGTGTTGTGTTTTAGGTAATTGTGTCATTGCATGTGAATCTTTTTATCATCTATTTTGGGTCCACATATGCATTTGTGGACGGATTGAGACGACATGTTGCTACACATTTCATATTTTGTAGTTTTGTGAAGATGACTTGGTTGAGACCTATTTTGTTGATGGAGATATATAACGTCGACATAGATGATCATTTTGTGGGTGTTGTTGAATGTGCAATGTGCAAATATTGAAGTATGAAGTGAAAAGATCATCAAAATGCAGATTTGGTGCTCTGAAAAATGACTGTGTAGCTAAACAGGACACAAAGACAAAATGCTATCAAACAGTCATATTGTGCTTAACCGGGACTGATATTTGGCATTTGTAGCTACTATATTCTAGTTCAAATATTGTAATTACTTTTGTATCTCATTTTCTAGGACAGTGAGTCCTTTGGGTTTGTTGCCCTCTTTTCTATTTGAGCAGTGAGCTCTAGGAAGTGTGCCTGAATGCAAGTGCATTCCCTTTATGTAATATTATCATACTTTTGGACATAGTATAATAATATTGTGGATTCAAATCCCATTGTGGTTTTTCTCTTTTAAGGTTTCCACATAAAAATTATGGTGTTATGGTTGTTTGCTTTGAGTTTCTGCATTTTAATTTCTTTCTTATGTATTCAGTGGTTTAAGAATCAGTTTAATAAATTTGAGAATTGCAGAACACTAATTGATTCCCCCTCTTAGTGTTCTTTGATTCCAACAATTGGTATCAGATCAGATTGATCTGATTGAGCATGAAGTTGCAAGTGATACCACTACTAACCACATAGTTGGAGACTCTAGTGAACCTATATAGGATCCACCAGTATCAAAAGTTCATTTTGAGCATGTAGTTGAGGCACTTGAGATTGGAGATGATAGTGTGGATAAGGAGAGAAGAGAAGAGCAGGTTGATGAGGCTCGGGTAACCATGGCAAGAGCCACTGTATCAGACAAATGGAAGCATATTCCTATAGATAAAGAAGACTTTTCCCATGGACCAATTGATTTAAGCACTCTATCTACCATTCAAGCATTGAAGTTAGCCACCCTTTCCTAGATCAAGCCAAGTGAAAACTTATTAAAGTCTCAATTAGAAGACAAGGAGGTTATATCTTTGGAAACCAATGTTTTAGAGAAAAAATTTCCTTCTTATAAGAAGGATTCTGGTGAGACACCCTCTGGTAAGCTAAAGGGTATGTTACATGTAGTTGAAATTCTTTTTTTGTCTTTAGAAAAAGTGGTAGATGAAGCAATTTTGAAAAGATTTAATGAAATTGGTTTTGAAAGCGGTTGAAGGTGATAGGGTTAGTTTGAAGATTGTTGTGAAGAGTATTGAAGACTCTTTAGATGAAGGTGGTCATATTTTCAAGTCATGTCTTATTTTTCCAAAGTTTACCTTAGACACTGAGAAAAAGATTAAGGATTATGAAGGGAAGTTAGCCAACATTTCACAATCTTTCTCCACTCATTCAGTTTTTCCCAGTACTCTTGAAGCTCAGACCATGGATTTAACTGATAAAATCAAGAGCTTGAATACATAGAAGGAGTAGATAATAAGAAGAGTGGGTGAATTGAGGAGTTTTATCACTCCTCGGTTAGACACTTTGCTCGGTAGCCAACAGGATACGGTAAGTACTCTGGGTAAATTGGTACCCTTAGATCTAGAGGCATAGAAATGCATGCTTACATATATTTAGTGATTTGATTAATGTTTCGGATTTCTTTATGAGATGATGGAATGAGTATCTAAAGTCCTTAGAGATAACCTATGCTGACATTTTCAAATTCATGTAAATCACTGTATATATTCTCTTGTACATAAGTTTTTGTAGATTCCTACCTTTTACATTAATGTCAAGGAGAGAGAGTAGTGAAAAATGGTGATATTATCAGGGGGAGCTAGTTGAGTATGCTTTTTTTTTTTTGGATTGATCATAGTTTTGGAGTTTTGGTCACTTGACATTTTTCATAGTTTTGCCATCAATTCCAAAGCGGGAGATTGTTGGTAAGAGACACTATTTCAGTAATGTTTGATGCATGGACATTTCTTATGAGTTGTCATTGATGGAAACTTAGTCTAGTTATCCTATCTAGTTCATGTATATTTGATCTACCGGAAGCCATATTGTCTTAAGGCATGAGTCTCGAAGGTGTAACTGAATTACTGATAGAATGTGAGGACAAAATACAGATTCATTAAGCACAACTCATTCCCGGTTGTATACATTTGGTTGGGGTGATTGAAGTAGTTGATTGGATTATTGAGGTAGATTACTTTGCAATTCCATCCTCTGGTGTTGATTCTAGTACAAGATTCAAGGTTCAGTATCTGGTGATTCCAGAAGAACAAAGCTAATGCATTGATCAATTAGGTATCGTGTGATCTAGAATGCTTGATTTTTTTTTTGATGATTGGTGTTGTGTTTGAGGTAATTGTGCCATTGCATTTGAAGCTTGTCATCATCTATTTTGGGTCCGCATATGCATTTGTGGATGGATTTAGCTGACATATTACTACACGTTTCATATTTTGCAGTTTTGTGAAGCTGAGTTGGTTGAGACCTATTTTGTTGATGCATATATATAATGTCGATCTAGATGATCATTTTGTGGGTGTTGTTGAATGTGTAATGTGCAAATATTGAAGTATGAAGTGTGAAGAGCATTGAAATGCAGATTTGGTACTCTGGTAAATGACTATGCAACTGAATAGGGCAAAAAGATAGAGTGCTATCAGATAGTCATATTGTGCTTAACCAGAACTGATATTTTGCATTTGTAGATTCTATATTCTAGTTCAAACATTGTAATTACTTTTATATCTCATTTTGTAGGACAATGAGTCCTTTAGGATTTTTGCCCTCTTTTGTATTTCATCAGTGAGTTCTAGGCAATGTGCCTGAATGCAAGTGCATTCCCTTTATGTAATATTGTCATACTTCTGGCCATAGTATAATAATATTGTGGGTTCAAATCCCACTTTGGTCTTTCCCTTTTCTTGTTTCCACGTAAAAAATTTGGTGTTATGGTTGTTTGGTTGTTTGCTTTGAGTTTTTGCATTTTAATTTCTTTCTTATGCATCTGATGGTTTAAGAATTATTTTAATAAATTTGAGAATTGTAGAACACTGATTCATTCCCCCTCCAAGTGGTCATTGATTATTGTTAGGACCCGGAGGCAACTGAGAGTGGGGGGGGTGAATCAGTTGTCTATTAATTTCAACCCGAATATAACTTAACCAAACTTGATACTTAATACCAGTAAACCAAACTTAATGCATAGAACAGAAAGAGAAACAACATCCACAACACATAACACAAAGATTTGTACGTGGAAACCCTGTAAGGGGAAAAACCATGGTGGGAAACCTTACCCACAATCAGATGATAATACTGTAGATAGTATGTGTATACAAATGGGGTCTGCACATGCAGAAAGGCCAACCATGTAGAGCTCACTGCT
This sequence comes from Cryptomeria japonica, assembly GCF_030272615.1. Lineage (NCBI taxonomy): Eukaryota > Viridiplantae > Streptophyta > Pinopsida > Cupressales > Cupressaceae > Cryptomeria > Cryptomeria japonica. Next base: position 87,487,380 of record NC_081410.1, read on the forward strand.
CAATCACAAAATAGGAGTCACACTAACTACAATTGGATGGTTAAATCCAATGATAATGTACTACTCAAAGTAGCATCTCCAATGCTGGATTTAGTACCGGTTAAGCTCTGATAATAACCTTCAAACCTTCCTTGAACCTTCTCTATGGTTTGCTCATATGATCTTCAATATTCGCACATACCATGTTACAATACCATAACCATATATTGTCCTTCTGCCTATTCCCTTATCTCACAAATGAGATCTTACATATATACCAAAACCTAAGACCAAATGTGTAGGTCGACTCACTAAGAATATTACAATTAAATTAATGACAAATAAGTCAAGATGTGATGCATCATGTCAGCTCAATACAATTCCAACAATATCCAATTAATTAAATCATCTCCATAACATGTCGTGCTGATCTGGAATAGATAATGCATGTCAGTCCATAACCTAGACCAATTTGCCAGTAACAACAAATATGTCAACCCGATTAGACCAATAACCAAAATACCAAAACCAAGTGTCCAAACCATGTCTTCGACATAACCAAGTGATCTCTAGATGATAATAAGTCATAGAATCTTCAGTGTTGATGAACAACATAACTTGCCGGTGAGTGATATACCGATGACTGTGCATAAGTCACTGAACTTGTCGGTGAACATAATGTGCCGGTTCAACATAACCAAAGATCTCCAGAAGGATAAGTGTTGACATCAATGACAAAACCAATGCAACACATACATAATACCAACAATTCCAACATAGTGTTCCCTCTCTTTTCCTCAATAATTGTAAGGTGATATCTCTAGAATTGCCTTCTAAACTGCCATTTATTAAATTTCATCTAACTTATCTTTAGCCAAACAACTCTTATTACAATTCATGCAAAACCCTAGAGGTTCTTGGTGAATAAAATTCAAAACAATTTCTACTTTACAATAATGTTATGAATTGATAACTCCTCTAATTGAATACAACCAAGCTAAAAACTCAATATCTAGATAAATACCTTTATAAATATAACCCAAAATAGAAAATTAACTAGGTTGATAATGACATTTAGGAAGAGGTGCAACAATTCTATCCTACTTTTGATAAATAGGAATATTTGAAACATAATATTGATGAGAATAAAAATAAATAAGAAACCATTACCAAAACATGGCAAATATTACTGCCTTCACTAAGGAAATTATAGAACTCTTCTACCACCCTACATGTTCTTTAAGTTAAGCTAGACACAAGAAATAAAAGGAGTTTGGAAAATGGTGCTCATGGTAGAGAAGAAGGACTGACTTTAATATCACTAAGACCAAAACATTGGACGGGAAAGGAAATGGTAGAGTAGTCAAGGACAACTATAAGGGGGTAACCTTCAATGATAAAATTATTTTGTAAATCGTGAATAGTAGGCTATTAGTGGTCTAAAAATTTTGTTGATTTGTAATGTCAATCTCTAGTCTAGTTCACTATTATTCTTTTGTTATTTTTCAAGATTTTTGTTGGTGTTGTTTATGTTCTATGATTATCCTATTTGGTTGTAATGTCTATTAGTCTCATCCTTTGTTAGACTCTTTTCTCTAGTACATTTTGAAATTTCATGTAATGGGTTTGGGAACTTCTTATTTTCTTATCAATATCAAAAACAATAAAAATTTATGAACTCAAATGATAGATTATAGATGAAATTGTTGAATCACTTCCATATTTTTGCTTCTAAAGGATGTTTAAAAAATAAAGTAAAATAGTCTAATCTAAAAATTTAGAACAATGTTGCAAATGTTAAATCAATGCAAGAGAGATTTTTAGATTAAATTTATATTTCTAAATATTATACAATTTAAGTATTACAATTGAACATTAATTCATTTAATTTTAAATTGATTAAACATGTTATAATAAGTAATGAAAAATATATATAAAATACATTCAAAAAGAAATTCATTATCCTTTATTTCTTATGGATAATTTTAAAAATATTTTATTTATTTTCATGATTCCACATTCTTACACCTTTAAAACTAATAGGTGTAAATTATTTTCAATAGAATAAAAATTATTGATTAAAAAATTGATACTTTATTTCTTTATTCTTGTTTTCAACAAGATTTTTTAAATTATATAATAAAAAATTACATTCCATACATGCTAAAGTTGACTCAATATATAATAAAAAATATTATGTTGGCCCATAACTATTTAAATAAAAAATATGCTATTAATGACATGCATATTTTAGACAAAAATAGGTAAAAATAGGTAAAATAAGTTGTGAGAGAATTTGCTCGAGATTAAGTATACTATTTTTACTTTAATATTATTTAAAATCTATTTCTATTAATTTATATTATTGTTTTTTATTTAATTTATTTTTACTAAAAGAGTTATTTTGTTGTATAATTTGATAAATAAAATAGTAAACAATAGAATACTTCACTCTACAAAAATATAATAAAATTAAAATTTATTGATATGCATTTTAAAATTATCTATGTATAAGTGAAACAATTAAAAGTAATTTAAAAGAAACTATCACTCAAAATATTTATTGACTGGTATAAATAATATTCATATTTTAAACTAATAATGAATAAGTAAATAATACAAATCTATCACACTTAAAGTATACAAATTTATTTTACAAGGGTGTAATTCTCTAAATCTCACAAGTGTCAAAGTGTCAAAGAGATTGAATGTATGTTTAGTTTGGTTTGCCTTAGGTTAGTACTATTGCAATAATCTCGTTTTAAATATTGATTAAAAAATATTGTTTGCATCAATTATAATGTATTCTTTTTTAATTTATTAGAAAATTGATTTTTTGTATTGCATACATATATTTTTCTTAATTTTTTAAATTGTGAATTTTTTTTTACTATTTGATTGTGATGCAATAGAATCCCCAATCAATGAGCAATCTTGCATCAACCAAAAATATATTTGTTTTTTAGTTGTTTTTGTTTAGTGTTGTTGATTTCATGTTACTTTCAGAATTCTCTAGTATTTTTTCATTTTTCATTATGGATCAGACTCTTGGATTTCATATGTGTTCTTATTCCTTGTTCTAGATTTTCAGTTCATTTGGACTCTTTTCCAGCAAGTTATTGCTTTCGGATTGGCTAATTTTTTGGTTCCAAAGTAGTTTTTGAGCTTAATGGCTAGTTGGGATTTCCTCTCTCGTGGAGCAATTTCTTGACTTGTAGATCTAATTGGCACCACATACGATGTTCCTAGGACCTTGAACGACCTTCCTTGGTGATCCACACTTTATTATTTTTTTTGGAAGAGATGATCTTCACGCTTTGGGTCTGGGACCTATATTACACATTTCATTTTCTATTCTTTGGAGAATGCAATCTGCTAGTACTATTGCAATAATCTCATTTTAAATATTGATTAAAAGATATTATTTGCACCAATTAGAATGTATTTTATTTTATTTTATTAGAAAATTGATTTTTTGTATTGCATACATACATATTTCTTAATTTTTTAAATTGTGATTTTTTTTTTTACTATTTGATTGTGATGCAAGAGCATCCCCAGTCTATGAGCAATCTTGCATCAACCAGAAATATATTTTCTTTTTAGTTGTTCTTGTTCAGTGTTGTTGATTTCATGTTACTTTCAAAATTCTCTACTATTTGTTCATTTTTCATTATGGATCAAACTCTCTTGGCTTTCATACATGTTCTTAATCCTTGTTCTAGATTTCTAGTTCATTTGGACTCTTTTCCAGCAAGTTATTGATTTCAGATTGGTTGTTTCTTGGTTCCAGAGTAGCTTTTGAGCTTAACGTCTAGTTGGGATTTCTTCTCTTGCGGAGTGATTTCTTGACTTGCGGATCTAATTGGCACCACATACGATGTTCCTAGGCCCTTAGATGACCTTCCTTGGTGATCCACACTTCATTATTGTTTCTGGCAGAGGTGATCTTCATGCTTTGGGTCTGGGACCTATCTTACACATTTCATTTTCTAGTCTTCGGAGAATGCAATCTTTTGTGGCCAACACAGATGTGTTCCAGATGCTATTTATATTGTTGTAAATGATCCTTAGAGGGCAGCAAAAAATTGTATGAGAATGATTTCATATTAAGTAGTTTGGATACCTCTTTGAGGTCTAGATGGATTGTAATCTAGGATGTAAGTTGTTCTAGGTCTGTCAGTTTGTATGTACACCAGATGTTGTTGGTTGGTTAATGGTGAATCTATGATGTTGTGGATGTTTGAATCAACATTTTCTATATGTTTTGTTGTTGCTTCTATTGTGTTACTTTTCCTGCATGATCTTGACTGTTCTCTTTGAGGACCCTCTAGATTTTGACTGCACCAAATGGTATCAGAGCTTGTTGCGAACCTTAAGGCCTTCCTTTTGGTGAACAAATTGTTGACTTGAGGCAAGTTGCAAGTGTATTCAATAGATTGGTAGTGAAGAGGCATTTGAAACTTGTAGTCAGATCATCAAGTTGAGGCAATTGCATCAAAGCAAAGTAGGAAATTATGCCAAGAAGGATGAACCCTCAAAGGGTAGAGCAGATGATGGAGGATTTCATAAATGAGATGAGTAATGAGATCTGAAATGCATTGGCTAGTTTGTGGAGGAATCCAGAATCGGAGGATGAGTATGAAGAGGCTAGAGAGGAACTAGAGGTTGAAGAGGCTAAAGGACCGGAAGATGGAAGGGAAGAAAGATACCTTATATCGGTGGCACAAGTGAGTAAATTTCACAAAGTGAAGGTTTCTAAATTCATAGGTACATTGAATCTGGAAGACCTAATAGATTGGATAGAAGAATTGGAGGATTACTTTGAGTTTGAGGATATTAGAGATCTATAGAGGGTTAGGTTAGCACAAACTAAATTGAAGGGGCATGTTGCTTTATGGTGGAAATAGTTGAAGAGAGATAGAGTGGAGAATGGTGAGATGAAAATCACCTGGTGCAGACATATGGTTGCAAGATTGAAGGCTAAATTCATTCCAGGAGACTATGAGTTGGAATTGTTCAAGAAGTTGCAAAACTTGAAGCAGAGGAACATGAGTGTGAAAGAGTATACTGAGGAATTCTACAAGGTGATGATCAGATTTGGCCATAGAGAGATGGATAGAGAGAAGATGGATAGATACATAAATGGACTTGGATTTAACATTCAAGATGAGATGAGTATGCTGAAGATTTCTATAGTGGAGGAGGCTTACCAATATGCTTTTAAGGCTAAAGATAAAGTGAAAAGAAGACAAAAAAAATAGCCCTAAGGGAAGAGAGAGATATGTGGAAAATAGAGGGTAGATGAGTGGTAGTATGGAGAAGAAGACTACTGAAGAGGAGTCAAGATCTAAATTGAGTAAAGAACTAGATCAAAAGATACAAAGAAAAGGGAATGATAATAGCAATAGGGAACTCCTGGGTAAATGTTTGAAGTGTGGAGAAACCGAACACAGATCTTATGAGTGTTCCTTGAGGACTGATAAAGTAATAGCAAGGAATTTCATAGCATGTGAGGAACCAGATATTGGAGCTGAAAATTAGAACATGCACCGGAGCAGGGAGAATCTATTATGTTTAGAAGAGTCTTAGTGGAGCAGAGCAAAGAAGAAACCGAACCTACACATAGGAAGGATCTTTTCGGGATTGCATGCAAATAAGGAGGTAAGTGTTGTAAGGTTATTGTGGATACTAGAAGTACTAAAAAATTTGGTATCAGAGGAGATGGTAGAGAATATTGGTTTGAAGAGGCTTGATCGTCCTTGTCCTTACAAGGTGAGTTGGTTAAAAGATGATCATGTGGTAGAGGTGAGAGAGCGGTGCTTGGTGAATTTTAATATTGGACCCTTCAAAGATGAAGTCTTGTGTGATGTTGTGTCTATGAGTTCTTATCATGTTTTGTTGGGTAGACCTTGGCAGTATGATAGAGGAGCTATCTATGATTGTAAGAGAAACCTAATCACTATTGAGAAGGATGGAAAAAAGTTTACCTTGGATTATTTGAAGGATAAAGATAATGAAGTGCAGAAGTTGAGTCTTGTGAAGAGTCGAAGTGATGAGAAGAAGGATGCAAAAGTTATACCGAATAATAGCATGGATTTGAAGAAGGAACTTAGGGATGCATCTGTTGGCAAAATGGTACTGAATGGTAGTGAAGTTAGAGTTGTGGTGGCAGGTAAGATGAGTTCCAATGGAAGGAATATATTAGATTTTTGAAAGAAAGAGGCTGGTAATAAGAGATAGTGTGCATGTATCAAGCAAAGAAAAAGGGAAGAAGAGGAAAAGAAGTTAAGGAATTTAGCTCAGTTACCAAAAGGGTTAAAGAGGAATAACTTTGCATTCAAAGAATACATTTGGATCAAAAATGAGCATGGGGTCTATATTTTGAATCCTTTTTGATGTTCATGAGTTGCCTCTCCTGGAACATCTTTTTACACCTGGGCTATCTGATGCAGGAGCATCCCCGATTGATGAGAAATCTTGCATCAACTAAAAATATATTTTCTTTTTCAGTTGTTCTTGTTCAGTGTTGTTGATTTTGTGTTACTTCTGGAATTCTCTAGGAGTTATTCATTTTTCATTACAGATCAGATTATTGGCTCTCAAATGTGTTCTTATTCCTTGTTCTAGTTTTCCAATTAATTTGGACTCTTTTCCAACAGGTTATTACTTTCGGATTGGATATTTCTTGGTTCCGGAGCAGTTTTTGAGCTTAGCGACTTGTTGGGGATTTCTTCTCTTGCGGAGAAATGTTTTGACTTGCCTATCTAATTGTCACCATGTACAATGTTCCTAGGCCCTTTGTATACCTTCCTTGGTGATCCACACTTCATTATTGTCTATGGCGGAGGTGATCTTCATGCTTTGGGTATGACCAATCTTACACATATCATTTTCCTATCTTTGGTGAATGCAATCTTTTGTGGCTGACCCAGATGTGTTCCAAATGCTATTTATATTGTTGTAATTGATCCTTAGAGGGCAGAAAAAAATGTATGATAATGATTTCATATTATGTAGTTTGGATACTTCTTGGAGGTCCAGATGGATTGTAATTTGGGATGTAATTTGTTCTAGGCATGTGAACCTGTACGTACACCAGATGTTGTCGATTGGTTTATGGTGAATCTATGATGTTGTGGATGTTTGAATAAATATTTTCTATTTGTTTTGTTTTTGCTTCCGTTGTGTTAGTCTTTTTGCATGATCAGGAGTGTTCTCTTTGAGGACCCTCTAGATTATGACTACACCAGATTGGCTAAAACAATTTTCCACATATATGATTTTAATAATCTACTACTAATAAATAATTTTATTAGAAAAAAATTGTTAGACACAATGTACCACTAAGAGAGGGGTGAATCATTGGTTCTCAAACTTTTTCCTTTAATTATCCCAAAAGAAGATACCGGTTTGTAACTCAAGCACTAAAGCACATAGCGGTAGGATAAGGCAAAGCAATACAATGCAATCACATAAAGGCACATCACATAACATGAGTATATACAAGGAAAACCCAAGATGTGAAAAACATCAGTGAGAAATGTTGTTGGAGTCTACTGCTCAAATCCAACCTCATAATGAAACTGATTACAATGTTTAGGGCACCAACCCAAGGAGCACCAACCCCTGAATTAGGGCACCAACCCAAGGAGCACCAACCCCTAATTTAGGGCACCAACCCCTAATTTATGGAACCAACCCAAGGAGCACCATCCCTTGTACTGAGCTACAACTCAGTGATTTACAATGAATATTATTAAATATAAAATTAATAATCCGGTTACAAGTGAGTCTTGTAGCTATTGCATACTCTTCACCCCACTAGTTTCATTTCTCCTCTACCTTACCAATTGAATCCTCCTCTTCCCTCCTGTCACTTTGTCTCTATTCTATTCTCTGTTGTTTTTCTATCCTCTCCTTCCTTCTTATCACCTCCCCTCTTTTCTCACCTTCTCCTACTACTACTCACCTTCTCCTATTGTTTCTCACTTGCTGACTCAGGCTCTATAGGTTGTTCATCTGATGGAATTTGTACTTCACTACTGGTTACTCAGCTTACTGGTTCCACCCTACTCTATTCTATGCCTCTGGGATCTTCTCTACAACACACTCATGACTACCTCACTCTATGATATCCTCTGGCTGGCTTGAACACCACCTATTCACTTCTGTACTGATCCTCCTTTACTGCTTGTCGGCTGCATTAAACTTACCCGTTAAGCCTCTGCTAAACCCTATTGCTAGTTGTTTCCCTTCTTCTTAATCTCTATGATCCTCTATAGATATCACTCTTCATCTCCTTCTCTATTTGGACTTTTGCATTAGTTGGCAGCATCAATCTCTAAGGCATCATCGCATTCTATCTTTGGCCTCCATGTTTATAATAAGACTTTCCCGCCAAAAGCAATATTCAAACTTGGTGCCTTAGAGTTTCTTCCACTGATCATGAGGCACATCGAATCCAATCAGATCTCCTTCTAGAGATTGATCACATGCAACAAATCAATCAAGCTCCATCAATCTTGTGGCTTCCTATACACATTTGCTAAGTTTAGCAAACATAGATAGTCTGTCGGAAAGGCACTTGGTCACACACCATAAATGGTTCATCAGATTGCATCACCAGCCTCATTTTGCATCTGGACATTTCACATTAATCGATGCCTCCCTTCGATCACCTATGTTTGACCTTCCTCAAGCTACACACCTCTACAACACATCCCATGATTTTGCAGTCAACATTAAATGTTGACCAAACGCAAACAACCTCACTAACATGACACTTCATCGACCTCTATAAGCTTGCCACTTCAACTCCACATGCCATCCTTGTTGATATCTACCTCACTAAAGATCTCTATGTCAGCTAGACTCAGTTACCGACAATCATTACACAATTGGTCCTTCTTTTCTGTCGGTTCTCTAACCCTACCAGTATCTCACATTTTATCGGTTAATCATCATGTCTGGACTTTGCTACTCTGTCAGTGGAACACCTTAACCGGTCACCAGAAATGCCTATCCATAGCATGTTCATTCTCATCAGGTAGGAGAACATCACTTAGCCTCTTTCCTCTCTTGCCGGTTCTCATACTTATCGGTAGGCACCTTGATGACACCATGTCATCAACCTTCAACTATTTCCATATGAGGCATCTGTATTCTAGTTGCACTCTCTATCTATAGCTGCTCAATCTTTGCCTTCTTCATCATCAGACTGGACATCATCTCAACCGGTTTGTCAAGGTGGAAAACCCATCACTTCTTTACTCTTCCTTTTCTATCTAGGTGGCACAATATGCCAACCCTTTCTAACGGTGCACATCTCTGATTACATGCACCTGAGGCATCCTTTTGCTTCACTGGTAGATCTGGTGTTAGCCTTCAATCACCTACCTTCTACTTTTGTCTTATCTCACAGAACTAAGATTCATACTTTGCATAATACAAGATAAGATCCACTTACCAGTGGGAGTAAATCCTTGGCATATGCATCCTATAATGCACTCATGTGGCTTCCATGTTTGTGTAGCATATCTTCAAATAGGCACATGTGATCATCACAATCAACAGCTCAACATCTTGCCCACTCAAAGATGTCATCATTTACCAGTTGTTATATCATATCGGTCTCTTGTCCATATCTTCTAAACAATTCAAACACTAGCTTGTGTACCGATGACTCCAATGACATCACAATGCTGGTTGACATCAATGACAGTAATGTCAACACTCTCCCATACTAGTTGTATACATCTATAACGGTTGACATCAATAAAAACATAATGCCAACAAAACTAAGATAAATAATTTTTTTTAATATCTCATTTTATTTTCATTTTTAATGCAAAAATATATAGAAGTGCATTGTAAGTTTCTATAAATATCTATCCAATATGTTTAATATTGTTCATTTTACTTTATTAACATTATTGGTATGTACCATATAAAATGAAATATATGATTGTCAATAACAATTAGAAGGTTGGATTAAATGATCAGTCATTTAAGATGAGTGAGTGCAGGTGTCTGAGGATTTCTGGTGAAGGGGTGATGTAAGGGAATTAGAGAATAATGAAGAAAATTGGGAGGAGGATGTGGAAGGCCATGGTTAAGGATTTCATGTTGCTTATTTTGCTTCTTGTGGATCATGGGCTAGTGGTGGCTTTGTGGCCTTGGGATGCTTCTGGCATCTTTTGGCTGTAGAGTGTTGGCTTCTTGGCTTGGGGTCTATTGGGTGTGCATGTCCCACCTTCCTAGTCTTCACGTCTTCTTTCCATCCATTCTTGGGTCAGTGTCATTTGTTGTTTTATGGCCTTCATTTTCTTGGGTGGAAGGAGTTCATGCAATCACTACTGGGACTTCATACTTAGATTGTACAAATCTCATGTGAAGCATTGATTTTGGTGCTATGGAGATTCTCTTGTGTATGGGTTTGGCTCAAACTTTTCTGATATTGTTAGGGGGTTTACGGATCCCACGTTCATGGAAAAGATTTTCTAGCTATTGGCTCCTATCAAGAATGGGCATTTTCTTGCCTAGTCGTTGTGTTTGGAAAGGCTTCTTATGGCGGCATGCTTGTCTGCTATGGCAATTGGTGGGTTGCAGATGGATTCCTTGACTACCTTTGCCTCTTCTTCTATCATTGACTGTAGGCTTCTCTACCCCCCTCTATTGACCTTTCTTTTCTTGTGTTGTGTTTCTTTTGTTCCCTTGGATGTGGCTAGAAGAAATATTTTCAGGGGCTCCTATTTGGTGGCACTCTTTGTGTTGGGGGTGGAGGTGTGGTGATCCCTTGTCATTTTGTGTCATGGTTCTTTTTTTCTTAGCCCTACTTGTTAGGGTTACTAAGGGCCTTTTTGGATTTTTCTATTGCTAGAGTTTTGTGTGTTCAAATGATTTTGTTGTTCTTAGTCATTATGTCTAGATGTTTGGTGTTGGAGCTATTCCTCGTGTTGGCTAGAAGGTTGATAGTAGTTTTCAGGGGCCCATTTTGGCCTTGGTTTGTTTTTGGTTAGGGTTTGGTTTTGTCAGGGATTCATTTATCCTTATATCTTTCAAATGGGCTTATGTTGTTCTTGGTTGGGCTCCTTGTATGGCTTTTGTGGAGGTGAAGTCAACGCCTATTGAGGTGGGGTCTCTAATGGTTGCTTTGCTAGGGGAATGGTGTATTTTTCTCTTTCTACTCTCTTTCATGCTCCTTAATGAGGGGGGGCATTCTCCTATTAAGGTAGGGATATGCTTTTAGAGTGAGGTTGGTGGTTGTTTTATATGCTATTGTGTCAATTGGTGCCACTTGGATGCTAGAAGGTGACTTGTTTGGTCTGTCCCTTAGTTTGTTTTCTTCTCTATTACTCCTATTGAGGTGGGATCCTCTCCTATTAAGGTGGAGAGGAGTTTATTAGGTGATGAGTTGATTTATTATTGGGAATTAGAGGATAGAAGTTTCTAGTTGGTTAAGGGGGCCAATTTAGCACCCTTATTGAATATTTGGGGAACCTTGAAAAAATCCCTCCTCTTGTTAGGAACCGAGAAGGACAACTGAGAGGGGGGGTAAATCAGTTTTCAATAAGTTGTGACCCAAAACAAATTATTTCAACTTAAAACTCAGTGTCGGTAAAATAGATTAACAGTTATAGTATTACCGATACAACTTAATGCATGGAATAGAAAGAGAAACTGTAGACACTTAAAAATAATTATTTTAATTATTTTTAATTCCTTGCATAATTAATTAATTAATTATGTTAATTCAAATTTCTCTCAATATTAATTAAATATAATTAATATTGTCACTATAGCATATGATTTATTTATTTAACAAATCAATCCCTTTCTTTATTCTTCTAAAAAAATCAAATCCTCACAAATCTTCCTCTTAGCTAATTAATTTCAATTAATTAGTTAACCTACATGATTCCTACAAATCATCTTCTTAATTCATTCTTTTAGAAACTCCCTAAACTCACTTAACATTATTCTTCTAATTTTTTATTCCCTCCACTCATTCTCTCTCCTAGTCAAATTCTCCTACAAATATTAATCCCACCTAACATTTCCTCTAATCCCCCTCCTAATGAGTTATTAATGGTTAATCATCATGATTAGTCACAAAGTCAACTCTTTGTCCTTTTCATCCAGCCACTAGCTTTAAATGCTCTTTTCCTAGGTGAATGTAAGATTTTCGAAATCACACATTCCTCTAGGCATCCCCTCTCCCAAAGAATTTTTAATTCCTTTTTATTCCTCCAATCCCCATGATATCCTTTTTTGGAGAATTTTTAATTCCTCCAATGTATCTTGTGGAGTGTGGAGATACGAAATGCCTTTAAGGCATATTTCTTGGTTTCCACACCCTCTCTTGGACCTTGTGTGAGCTCACAAGTAAATCTTAGCCCTTCATCTTGAATTCATCCTAGCCATCCATTTTCCTCTCCTCTTCCTATAAAATAGGGCTCCATCCCTTCATTCAAAACATCTCAAAATCCAGTAAGCTTATGCTGCCCTTTTGAGACCAGGAAATCATCTTGGCAACTTGATCATCTCATCCTTATCATTTTCCAAATCCATTCCATTTGTGCATAGCATTGGAGAGCCATCCACATCTAGCAATCAAAGGAGCACGTCAAGTGGAACATTATCAAGGGGCTCCTTCACTTCATCAAGCTCAATCCGAAGGAGAAGGTAAAATAGCAAGGTGAAATGGTCTTTTCATGATATTTTAGCATTTTGCATGTTTATTTGCAGGTTCTAGAATAGTGGCTCTGTATTTCTGCGCAACAACTTCTTTTCTGTTTCTGTTGCATTTTTGTTTCTATTTTTTTTCTATTTCTGTTTCAGTTTCAGCATGATAGCTCTGCGATTAGCACGAGCGTTTTTGTGGGAATTTGAATTCCTGTTATCTGATCTGTTATTTGCTCTGTTATCTGCTATGTTTAATTATAATCTGTGTGAAAGTAGGAGAGTATGTTCTTGTCTATATAGACAATCAAAAATCCAAACCTTTTACTTTTCTATTCTGTTTAGTGCGACTGTATGCTCTGACCATAGGAAAGTGTGAAAATAGTAGAGTATGCTCTTGTCTATCTAGACAATCAGAAATCCGGACCTTTGACACTTTTCTATCTGTTTAGTGCTACTGTCTGCTCTGTTAATCTGTCTGAAATTTTTAAGCGCTAACTATAGTCTGTATTTCTTTTTTTTTTTTTCATTTCCTATTATTTGCTCTATTTAAAGATAATCTGTTTGAGCGCAGGAAAGTGTGAAAGTAGGAGATTATGCTCGTCTATCTAGACAATCAAAAATCCAAACCTTTGACATTTTTTTTTTTTTTTTATTTTGTTAAATTTAGGGTTTCTTCTCTGTTAAATCTAGGGTTTTTGTCTGCTCTGTTCTGTTAAATCTAAGGTTTTAAAAAAAAAAAAAAATCTATTTTTTCGCTATATCTTTTTTATCTCGACTCCATTTTCCTCTAAACTTTACCAGATTCTCTGCATTGCCATTTTCCATATTTCCTTCCTTGGAGGCCTTATCCCAAAAATCCACTTTTTGAAGCCCAAAATCCCATATTTCTCTATTTTTAGGGTTTGTCATAACTCCTTCCCCTTTTATCCAATCACCTCCAAATGTTTTTCATATTATCCATCTCCAACTTTTGCTTCTTTGTCCCTCTTGAACAAATTTTCCCATTCCTTCATCTCTCCTCCAAAATCCCCATTTTTCGCTTGCCTATCCCTTGGAAAGTGGCAAAAACCTAATCAAACCCCATTTACCCATCAAAGCTTTCTTCAAATCCACATTTGTCATTAGTAAAAAAGTTTTTATTCATGTTTTTCTATTCATTCCCAAAAAATCAAAAAAATTAATATTTTTGTCATTTTTTTTTTTGTTTTTGCAGGACGATTGTTGAAGACTATTTTTCTAAACTACTAATCAAGTTGTTTTGCAGGATGCTTGTTGAAGACTCAATTTTTCCAAACTACTAATCAAGTTGTTTTGCAGGACGCTTTTTGAAGACTCCATTTTTCAAACTACTAATCAAGTGGTTTTGCAGGTTGCCTAGCTGATTCAACCAAATATTGTGCATTTATTTAAATTAGGCACCTAGATATTAATTAAAATGGAATGAACCATTTTCTTATATATCTTTAAGAAAAGCGTAAAGGTAGGAAAGTATGCTCTCGTCTTACTAGACGATCAGAAATCCAGACCCTCCAACCTTTTCTTGTTTGATTGTGTCTTTACCTCTAGCAGGCCTGCCCTCCCAACTTGCTCTTTGAGAAGGTAAGAGGGGAACGACCCAAGTGAGTACACCCGGGCCTAGGGTTCCCAACTCACTGTAATAAATAGGCCATTGACTACAAAAAAGTTAATGGTTGGGGCTATATGAGAGTTCACTCTCACATTGGGTGCTTAGTAGGATCCTAGAGATCTCTATTATGCTTGTGTGACTACTAAGTTCTTGGTGCTTCATTGGGCTATAGGCCTCAATTGCGCTTGTGAAACTTCGAAGGGTAGCTCCTAACAGGAAGACTTACTAAACACCTTGTTCATAGTGGCCAAAAACCTTCTAGTCATTGGTGCAGGAGGTCAGACCTCTAAAGTGGCCCATATTCTTACGGCCCTTAGTAGAGACACAAAGTTTGCCATGAGGAGTTTTCATGGGAATTGACGCTTGGCTGCCCCAAGAAGTGAGTGTTGTGGAGGGGAGCTAGTGGGGTCAAGCATCTAAGTGTCTTCTTTGGGTAAGCGTAGATGGGAAACCAATTGGGATTCAATGACTATTGTCCTTGCTAGCCTTAAGAATGTTGTATATGAGCATGAGTGTCTTTGATATAATATGCATTTGATCATTGTGTTTGCTTTGTTTGATACATACTTGCCAAGAGAAGACTAAAAATACATCACTATCCCCAAACACTTTGCAAAAACATTTGTCAAGACACAACAATTGTCCAAGTCATTACCCACACCAAGTCCAAAAAAAAAAAATTGCGTTAAAGCTCTTTCCATCCCATATTTCATAAGCCTAAGAGAGAAGCTAAGAGTCTATCATCTCCATCAACATTCAAGTTTTTCCTTTGAAACACCAACTATCGTCCAAATCAGGGTGGTCGTATCCCTTCATACAGCTTGCCATTCGAATCAATCCTTCATGTTCATACCAAAGACAACCTAGTCATCAAATTTCTTCTAAACCATCACTACTATACCTCCTCCATCAATCATCCTCAAATTTCCTAATTCCTTTCATCACAAATTTCTTAAGTCCTTTCATCACAAATATCGTGTATGGTCACAACTCGATCCCAAAAGAAAAAGATGGCTGAACAACAATATGGCATGCCGAATTCCCAGGAGATGATGGAAAAGTTTATTAAACACAATCCTACTGCACTTCTGAAAACTCTCCTTGAACATGGAGCTCAACTTCCGCCTGAATTTAATAGATCCACTCTCACCCAACAACCACAAGGAGACCTTGCTCCCACACAAAGTGCTGCACCTACTATTCAAACTCAATCAATTCCAGCCCCATCAATCATCCAGGCTCAATCAATGCCACCCATGGTACCTCCCACCATGGTCTCCATCCCACCTTCTTTCTCCTTACCATCCATACCACTATCAAATCCAATCTCATCTATTCTCCAACAAACTTCTATACCACCTCCTTCTATTCAACCACATATTTCTATTCCACCAACTTCCCTTCCTCCCAACAATGTCACAAATTTTATCTGGGCCGTATTCAATCTTGTCACAACCATTTGTGGACCACAACTAACTGTCACTCAAACCCCAGCGACATCAGTCATCACATCTCACGTTCCCACCTCCTCATCATATCAATATATTGGTGGTGGTACACCTTCTTTGACTCATCCAATTCTTGGGGCAAATACAATTCATCATTATCCAAGCCCACAACAAGACCTCATCAAGGAAATTCAAGACATGAAAAATATCATCAAGGACGTGAAACAAAGGACTAATAAAAGAAAAACTTACTCATTTGAAGAGTTTTTCCCTTGTCTTTACAACCCGTCTATATCAGTTGCACCATATCCCCTGGGATTTGAGATCCCTAAATTCACCAAGTATGAAGGCAAAAGAGATCCCCGTGACCATGTCTGAGAATTCCACATCTTATGCCAAGAAGTCTCCTATAGTGACCTTTATCTTTGTAGACTCTTTCCCAAGAGTCTCATGGGAGACGCCTTGGCATGGTTCTCATCTTTACCATGAGGTTCCATTGTCTCTTTTCTAGACTTGGCAGAAAAATTTGTGGCCCACTATGCATACAACATGGGTAATGATGTTTTTATGATGGACTTATGTAATACAAAACAAAGGCCCAGAGAAACCTTCGCCAATTTCCTACAAAGATGGTGACATCTTATCAATAAATTCTAGTGGGACATGCAAGAACAACATCAAATTGAGCTATTCCAAAAGAACTTGGTGCCTAAACTTTCAAGACCTTTAATATCTCAATGTATCAAATCCTTCCAAAAATTGACAGATAAGGGCCTCGCCCTCGAATGTGTCTTTTTGGAGGAAGGAACCTTGAAACATTACCAGAAATCAACACAAACTTCTTCCTCTTATTATAGCGGCAAGCCAAAATTCTGGTCCAAAAACAAAAATGTGGTCAATGATGGTATAACTAATGCAAAGTGGATCCAAACCATAGTTGTTCCCCCAGAATCCACCACCAATAATCATCAATTCAATAATCGAGACAATCCAAATAAATCCAAAAAACCTCACAACAATGTCTCAATCCAGGGATGACCACCCCGATCGAATAACAGGACTCCAAGAGATTTCATTCCTCTGGCTGAGCCTATTGAAGTGGTATTTCAAAAACTTGTCTAAGCAGGTGTAGTGGTTTTTCCAATCACTTGCCCATTTGACCCTAATCAACCTAAACTGAGATGGTATAATGAAAATGAGTATTGTGAATACCATTGTATCAAGGGACATGATACACGAAAGTGTATGAAACTGAAGATCTACATACAAGATCTCATTGATAGAGGTGAGATTGAAGTAGCAAATGCAAAACCTAATAATAATAATGACAAACTCAAAATGTACTAGGAACCCTTCCCGAAGCATGATAAAGGAAAAGGCTCATCATCTAATGCAATGGGTTATGACTACGCTAATCACGTAACCGGTTTTGATTTTTTGGTAGGTCGCATTGAATCTGCAAACAATAATGGCAATGTCATAACCATCCAAGGAGTTAATCCTCCTTCTTCCCAAAGCAGACCAAATCCTGCTCGGATAGTCATTCAAGGCGCCACGCCTTCCACCTCCCATTTCCAGAATGACTACAATGCAACTACATGCCGAGGAAGAGTCACCATCCAAGGAGTTCCTCCCCCACCAAACCCCCCACCCATGTCTTCCACCCGCCGATATGACCTCCTTGATCAACTTGGGAAGACACCCACGTAGATCTCCATTTTGAAACTTCTCAAGACCTCCCCAGTCCATAAAGAAATTTTGGAACAAGCCCTTCTCCAATCACGTGTTCCAGATAACATCAACGCCACCCAATTCCAAGCCCTCATTGGAAACCTTGCTTCCTAGTAGCACATTGTATTTAACTTCAAAGATGCTCCTGTAGATGAAGACCATAAAAAACCTTTGCACATCAAATCTCTCATCCACAAGCACAAGGTCAAACGTATCCTGATAGACGATGGATTCAAGCTTAATCTGTGCACATACAAATTAATAAAACAACTAGGACTTTCTGAGGATCTAATAGACACATCAGGAAGGATAGCAATAAAGGCATATGATGATGCAGAAAGAATTTCAAAGGGCGTTGTCACTTTACCTCTTCAAGTGGGCCCCATTACAATTGAAACCCCTTGCCAAGTACTAGATCTTGACCTCCCCTACAACATTCTCCTCGGGAGGCCATGGATTTATTCCTTGTAGGTCATACCCTCCACCTATCACCAATGCATCAAATTCCCCTATAATGAAAGAGAGATCACTATCAAAGGTGATCCCCAACCTTTTCAATATTTCAAACTATTAGAAGGGAAGCATCCATATCATTGCCCACTAAATAGACCCTCGCCAATGCCTCCATTTGACACATCAAATGTTGCCTCCACATCATCTCAACCAAATAATCAAATCAAGATCTTGGACAATGGCTATGGAGAATACAAATTGGAGGATGTCTTATTGATAAGCAACCTCCCTCTCTCTCCTAATTCATTTGGCAAACCAAAAGAGCTCAAAAAGGACTCGAAACCAATCATGCAATGCCAAAACACCACCTTCCAACAATGGGGCCCACTTGATAATGAGAGCCTCAAAGCAGATATCTCTTCATGGCTATACCAGGAAGAAGATGAAGATCCAACAAGAATATCCAAAGAAATGTGCCCAAAAGAATCTGCCATAGTTGAAAAAATGGGTTACAAAGGACACGGCCTGGGACCAGAGGAGAAAGGAAGAAAAACACCCATAAATCCTATCTCCTACAGATACAATAGAGGCTTGGTGTACACCCCGGTGCCTAAGATTACTATTGCTAGTGCCCCTTCTAGTCCTTCTTCGGATATCAAAAGCACTGATGAAGAGGAATTCCATGAAATGCCTTATGATAATGAGAAAGATATCTTCTTGGACGCTTACATCAATACCATCACCCCTGTAACCCCTCCCACTTCATATGAGCTACATCTTGTCCATCCCGAACTCATTGACTACGGCCAACAAGACAAACCCACTTTAGATATCTGCACCGACGATAAGGCTCTCATTGCTCTCCTAACAACGCAAAATATGGAAGATTGTAGCAAAATCAAGGGTATTCAACTACACGAAAAGGGATACTTTGGTAGTCAAGTCAATGCCCTTAGCCACAAAAAAGATAATAAAAGAAAAAGATATGATTTCCTAGGTGAAAACCTCCCTAAGGCGCCTTTGGATGAACAAGAAATAAAAACAAAGGGCGTATCTGAAAGTGAAAATGTGGAAAAGGAACTTGATGATGAGGGATTGACCTCCCTACCATTGGTTACCTTCCACGGGACAAATCAAATTTGTTGATAGAAGAAACAGACAGAATCAACATGGGCACTAAGGTCATTCTGAAAAATGTGCTCATTGCCAAATCCCTCATAGAAATTGAGAAACAAGACTTCATCAACTTCCTTACAGAGGTAAAAATCAATTTTGCATGGTCCTATTCTGATATGCCAAGGTTGGACCCTGCCTTGGTGGTTTACAATCTCATCGTCCGCCCAGATGCAAAACTTGTAAAACAAAAATTGTGCAAAATGCACCCACATATTGTACTCCTGGTCAAGGCAGAATTCCAAAAGTTGTTAGACACAAAATTTATCAAACCAATAGATTATGTTGAATGGGTCTCCAACATTTTACTTGTTGGCAAACCTGCTGGGGGCATCCGCATCTACATAGATTTCCGAGATCTAAATATAGCTTGTCCTAAAGATGATTTCCCTCTCCCCAATATAGACATGATTGTGGACCTTACAGCAGGACATGAAATGTTATGGCTAATGGATGGGTTTTCTGGATACAACCAAATCAGGATAGCAGATGAGGATCAACATAAAATTACATTCACAACACCATGGGGTACCTTCTATTACCAGGTCATGCCTTTTGGCCTTAAAAATGCTGGAGCTATGTATCAATGGGTAATGACAACAATTTTTCATGACCTCTTGCACAAAATTATGGAGGACTACATGGATGATCTGCTAGGAAAATCCAAGATAAGACAAGAACACATCCCCATTCTAAAACAGATCTTCGAAAGATTGGAAAAATACAAGCTGCACCTAAATCCCAAAAAGTGTGTGTTTGACGTCACATCGAGAAAACTACTAGGATTCATTGTTTCCTGTAGAGGCATCGAGGTTGATCCCACAAAGGTAAAAGCTATTATGGAAATGCCTCCGCCAAAAACTCTCAGACAATTGCACAGTCTCCAGGGAAAACTCCAATCTGTCAGGTGTTTCATTTCATAGCTAGCAAACAAGTGCCATCCATTTGCACATCTGTTGCATAAAGACACAAAATTTAAATGGGATTGCCTATGTCAAAAGGCCTTTGAGAAATTAAAAGAATATCTAGCATCACCTCCCGTATTGATGCCTCCTGCTCTTGAAAAACCCCTTATTTTGTATATATGTGCTACTGCAATGGCATTGGGGGCATTATTGGTGCAAGCAGATGACCAAGGGAAGAAACACGCCATTTACTACATCAGTCGGATGTTGGTAGGATATGAACTCAATTACACTCCCATTGAAAGAGCATGTTTGGCATTAGTGTTCATCACACAGAAACTATGACACTATATGCTAAATAATAAGACAAAATTAATTGCTAAAATCGATCCACTTAAATATCTCTTGTCCAAAGCTACTCTCACTGGCAAAACCACCAAATGGGTCATGCTCTTAAGTGAGTTTGACATTGAATATGTGGATAGAAAGGCAATCAAGGGACAAGTCATTGTAGATCAGTTGGTTGAAGCTCCACTTCCAGGTGACCATCCTCTTCTCATAGAATTACCAGATGAGTTCATTATGCCTGTTACCACATTCTCCACATGGAAATTGTATTTTGATGGCTCCTACACTCAAAATGGATCGGGGGCAAGAATATTATTGGTCACACCTCAAGGAGATGGCATCCCCAAATCATACAAGATAGCCTTTGCATGTACCAATAACATAGCAGAATATGAGGCCCTCATCACATGTTTATGCTTAGCTATCCACTGAAAAATAAAGGAATTACAAGTCTATTGCGATTCCTAACTCATCATAAAACAAGTCAATGATGAATACCAGACAAAAGATGATAAACTCCTTCCCTACCATACCATGGTTGAAGATCTTAAGCAACATTTCATGGCAATCAAGTTTGATCAAATCCCACGAGCAAACAATAGGGCTACAGATGCAATGGCCACCATTGGCTCCCTCCTTCAAATGCCAGCACATAGTCAGAAGTGCGAGTTCTTGGTTGAGCAATTGTTTATACTAGCATATGACCTACCAAAGTCTGAAATGGTGTGTGTTCTCGTTGGTCCTGAGTCCCCTTGGTACCAAGAAACCTTCGCTTTCCTCAAAGACAACACCATTCCCCCACACCTCACCAAAACCCAACAACAAACCTTCATCCGCCAATGTGCCCGTTACACTATCCTTGCAGACACCTTGTTCAAAAGGCATTTTGATGGTTCCCTCCTAAGGTGTTTAGATAAACAAGAAGCAGAATGGGCATTACGCGAAGTACACGAGGGTATCTGTGGGACACACTCAGGTGGACTCACATTGGCTAAAATTTTTTTGAGAATAGGATACTATTGGCCTAAAATGGAATAAGATGCATACAATTATGTGAAGAAATGCATCCCTTTCCAATAACATGGTGACATGATTCATGCACCATCACAAGAATTGCAGTCAATCATTACACCATGGCCCTTCTCGCAGTGAGGGATCAATCTCATTGGGAAAATCCACCCTTCATCTTCCAATGGACATAAATTCATTATCACCGCCACCAAATACTTCACCAAGTGGGTAGAGGCTATCCCTCTTACTTTCACCACCAGCAAACAAATATCCAAATTCATCCTGAACTACCTAATCTGCTGATATGGCATCCCAAAAGTTATCATCATAGATAATGGTAAACAATTTAAGAACTAGGATGTTAAAGAACTCTGCCAAAAATTCAACATCCAACACTGCTTCTCCACTCCATATTACCCCCAAGGCAATGGCCAAGCTGAGGCTTCTAATAAAACCCTAATAAAAATCCTCAAAAAGATAGTCAATGAAGCAGGCCATGATTGGCACCTCCAAATCCATCCTACATTGTGGGCCTACAACACCTCCATCTGCACCCCCATAGGTGCCACTCCTTATTCCCTAGTATTTGGTTCTGAAGCCATTCTTCCCCTTGAGATCGAGATCCCCTCTCTAAGGGTATCGCTGCAAAACATCCTACCAGAGGAAGAATATAGAATTGCCTGCTTATAAGAGCTAGAATTGTTAGATGAAAGGCACCTCAAGGCCTTGAATCATCTGGGGTATATCAAAACCATCTGCGCATGAGTTATCATAAAAAAGTCAGAACCCGAGAATTCCAAGTTGGTGATCTTGTCTTCATGGAAAATCAGAAAAATCTACAAGAAAGAGAAAAGAAAACCAAGTTCGAGCCTAATTGGCTTGGACCATATGTAATCACAGCGAAATATGGATCAGGAGCTTATCAGTTGGCTACTCCTAAAGGCGATACTTTGGATGATCCAATGAATATCATGCACCTCAAAAGATTTTATGCTTAGTCCTCAGAATGTCTTAAATTGTCAAAAAAAAAAAAAAATCAAGAAAAATTAAAAAAAAAAATGAGAAAAAGATCCTGAAAAAATCATCACTTTGTTGAAAACCTGGCAAATAGGCACCTTATGACACAATTTTTTTAAAAAAAATTAGAAAAAGAAAGAAAAAGCAATTCGTCCATTAGTGAAAACCACTTGGTGATGCTATGGACAAGTACCTTGGTGAAAACTTCTGTGCAGACGCCAAGGTAAATAACCAGATCAACTGTCTATCATGTCGATACTACAAATCATCTGCCATCCAGCCCACCCATGTGCAACATTCCTTCTTTTCTGCCTCCCAATAAAACATGTGTATGATGATGAAGTCTTCGCCTGAGTCATGAACAAGGAATGTCCCATTGAAACTGAGATTTTATGTCTCTGTGTGTAAGCTTCAAGAAGTCTTGAGAAACAATCCCAAGTCCATCCTAGTTCTACTCTTGGCAAGAGGTATCATTTGGTTGCAAGGAAGAGACTTGTTAGATTTTGTTAGATCTTTTCATATAGACTTGCATCTTTTCCCTACGACTACCACTATTTACAACTGCCTGGATTCTTTCACATCCAGGTACGTTATGATAGGCGCATACTGGGGCATATTTCATAGTATGGAATGTTTTGGATTCTTCTTGTATAAACCGGCGACCTGGTACTAGTGTTTACCAACACTTACCTTCTCGTGTACAAGAGGTATTGGTGTGTTTGAGGGTTTCCTTGCATGAACCCACAATTTTGTATTAGTGTTTCTTAACACTTGCATTGTTGTGTGCAAGAAATTCCTGTTTGTCTATAGAGTCAATCCACGCCCTGGGTTTCTCATGGCATCCTGATTTCTATAATAAATGGTGCAAGTCACTCAGGGAAACATCAAACTAGGTTGGCTCTCCACATTTGTTGTGCACAAAATCTCACCATCATTCCATCAAATCCTAAAATCAATAATCCCATGGAGTTCTCAATTGCCCCCATTTTCCTCCGTGGTCTCGCATCTCTTATTCTTCTTTCCAAATACCTCACGACTACTTCATATATCTTCCTCATTTATCCCTTCCACCCTAATTTTTCTTCCTCTATTTTTCCTCACATAATCAATTCAGATTCTGATTCACGTCTTATAGAGGATGTATCCTTCCTGAAACCAGATGCTCTGATCATGTCTTATACAGGATGAATCCTTCTTGAAACTAGATGTTGTGATCGATAATGTCTTATACAGGATGAATCCTTCCTGAAACCAGACGTTGTGATTGATCATGTCTTATACAAGATGTATCCTTCCTAAAACTAGACACTCTGATCATGTCTTATATAGGATGAATCCTTCTTGAAACCAAACATTGTGATCGATCATGTCTTATATAGGATGAATCATTCCTGAAACCAAACGTTGTGATCGATCATGTCTTATACAGGATGTATCCTTCCTGAAACTAGATGCTCCGATCATGTCTTATATAGGATGAATCCTTCCTGAAACTAGACGTTGTGATCGATCATGTCTTATACAGGATGAATCCTTCCTTAAACCAGACGTTGTGATCAATCATGTCTTATACAGGATGAATCCTTCATGAAACCAGACGTTGTGATCGATCATGTCTTATACAGGATGAATCCTTCCTAAAACCAGATGCTTTGATCATGTTTGTCGTATATAGGATGAATCCTTCTTGAAACCAAACTGAATCTAGATCTTATCAATCGAATCAAATCAAATCTATTGGGAAATCAATCTCACAAAACTCCAAAGATCAATTACCTCAATTGATTTCCTGAGGGGGTATCACCATACCGTAATCTATCAATCAAGAGCCAGGGCATCCTATCAAACCAATATCAACATCAAAACAAGATTATTCTTTGAATCAATGTGTCATCACACCTCGCTTCAAAGAGGGGCAAAATGTAGACACTTAAAAATAATTATTTTAATTATTTTTAATTCCTCGCATAATTAATTAATTAATTATGTTAATTCAAATTCCTCTCAATATTAATTAAATATAATTAATATTGTCACTATAGCATATGATTGATTTATTTAATAAATCTATCCCTTTCTTTATTCTTTTAAAAAAATCAAATCCTCACAAATCTTCCTCTTAGCTAATTAATTTCAATTAATAGTTAACCTACATGATTCCTTCAAATCATCTTCTTAATTCATTCTTTTAGAAACTCCCTAAACTCACTTAACATTATTCTTCTAATTTTTTATTCCCTCCACTCATTCTCTCTCCTAGTCAAATTCTCCTACAAATATTACTCCCACCTAACATTTCCTCTAATCACCCTCCTAATGAGTCATTAATGGTTAATCATCATGATTAGTCACAAAGTCAACTCTTTGTCCTTTTCATCCGGCCACTAGCTTTAAATGCTCTTTTCCTAGGTGAATGTAAGATTTTCGAAATCACACATTCCTCTAGGCATCCCCTCTCCCAAGGATTTTTTAATTCCTTTTTATTCCTCTAATCCCCATGATATCCTTTTTTGGAGAATTTTTAATTCCTCCAATGCATCTTGTGGAGTGTGGAGATACGAAATGCCTTTAAGGCATATTTCTTGGTCTCCACACCCTCTCTTAGACCTTGTGTGAGCTCACAAGTAAATCTTATCCCTTCATCTTGAATTCATCCTAGCCATCCATTTTCCTCTCCTCTTCCTATAAAATAGGGCTCCATCTCTTCATTCAAAACATCTCAAAATCCAGTAAGCTTATGCTACCCTTTTGAGCCCAGGAAATCATCTTGGCAACTTGATCATCTCATCCTTATCATTTTCCAAATCCATTCCATTTGTGCACATCATTGGAGAGCCATCCACATCCAGCAATCAAAGGAGCACATCAAGTGTTGCATTATCAAGGGGCGCCTTCACTTCATCAAGCTCAATCTGAAGGAGAAGGTAAAATAGCAAGGTGAAATGGTCTTTTCATTATATTTTAGCATTTTGCATGTTTATTTTGTTATGTTTTGATCATTTAACCTTCTAATCTGTTTACCCCTCTTCAGAAACAACATCCACAACACATGCCATAGAGATTTTGATGTGGAAACCATGTAAGGGGAAATACCACAGTGGGAAACCTTACCCACAATCAGATGATACTACTACAGATAGTAAGTGAATACAATAATGGGGTTTGCATATGCAGAAAGGCCAACCACCTAGAGCTCACTACTCAATCACAAAATTAGGAGTCACACTGACTACACAATTGGATTCTTAAATCCAATAATCAATGTATTGCTTCAAGTTAGCATCTTCAATGCTGGATTTAGTACTGGTTTAAGCACTGTGCATGAGGACCAAACACCTTCATAACCTTTAACAACCTTCCTTCAACCTTCAGATAATATCTGTGTGATTCGCACAAGGATCTACTTGTTTTCGCTCTTCACAATAATCTTCAATAAACGCACACACACACAAACTTCTTCCAAATAAGATCTTACAATTATTTATACAAAACATAAGACCTAATCATTAGGTTGGCTCTCAAAAGATATTACATTTAAACCAATTACAAAATAAGTCTTGGTGTAATACAATATGTCGGCCTCAATACATTTACACATTATCCAATCAATAAATCATTTCCAAATCATTTTGTGCTGATCTGGAACATGTTTTCCTATGTTGGTTCATAACCCGGACCTATCTGTCGACTAAGGAAAATATGTGAACCCGATCAGTCCAATATGTAAAATGCCAAATACAAACATCCAATCCATGTCTTTGATATAACCAAATGATCTCCATATGATAACAAGTCATCATCAACTTCCTGAGCTGCCGGTGAAAAATATACCAATAACTGTGCATAAGCCAATATCCATGTTGGGACCACAATATGTCGGTTCATCAATAAATTAATATAACTAGAGTGCTAAATCAATAATGTAGACCTCCAGAAAGATAAGTGTTGACATAAATGACAAAACCAATGCAACACATGATGAAGTCATCCATAATACCAACAATCTCCCCCTTTGGCATTGATGACAACACTAGATGGAAAAACATCTCAGTGCCAAAACAGAATGCCAGCAATCTCCCTTAAATCGATCAACACAAATTTTTGTACCAAAAACAGAAATAGTATAACCAAAACCAAAATACATCTTCAAAGTACAATGTTTTCCATAGATCTCTCCCCCTTTGACATCATATGCCAAAGCAATTAAAAATCAAAACATAACATACAACTAACTACTCCCCCTGAGCAGTAGCTCTCCTTCATCAAACCGAAAAAAGGTTTTTTTGTTAGTCCCTATCGGTTTGATGCTAATGTACATCATTTAAGTCTCTATCGGTGGGGTGATTACCCCAAGCTTCAAATGTTTCCTTAGGTAAAGTATTTGTAAAAATATCTGCAATTTGCTCTTTGTCTTCACATAAACCAATCTCACTTCATTTGCTTCAATGTTTTCTTTCAGAAAATTATACTTAATAGAAACATGTTTTGTTTTAGAGTGAAATACTAGATTCTTTGATATATCTATTTCTATAGAGTTATCACAGTAAATAATTACTAGTTTATTACATTTTACCTTGATATCCTTCAACATTTACTTGATCCATAATACCTGAGTGCAATTAGTTGCTGCTGCAACATATTCTGCTTCTACTGTAGATAATGATGTGCAAGTTTGCTTCTTGCTGATCCATGAAATTAGTCTTTTGCCAAGAAAGAATGCTCCACCAATGGTACTCTTTCTGTCATCCACATCTCCTACCCAATTTGCATCTATATATGCACATAACTCAAAATTGTCATTCTTAGGATACCATAAACCAAGATTTGTTGTGCCTTACAGGCATCGAAAAATCCTTTTTACTAAAGTTTCATGATTTTTTTTAGGATTGCTTTGAAATCTTAAAACAATACATATGACATTCATTATATCAAGTCTGGTTTGTGTCAAATACAGTAACCCTCTAATCATAGATTTGTACCTTATCAGATTTATAGGATTTGAATCATCCTTTGATGTTAATTTATCAGTCGTAGTCATAGGAGTGCTTACCGGTTTGGATTTTTTCATTCCAAATTTCTTCAAAAGTTCCTTCAAGTATTTTGTTTGACAAATGAATATACCTTTATCTGTTTGAGAAATCTGCAAACCTAGAAATTTTTTTATCTCTCCAATCATAGACATTTCAAATTCTTCCTGTATCTTATTAGCAAAATCTTTGCATAGCTCTTCTTCTCCTCCAAAAATGATATCATCCACAAATACTTAAATAACCAAAATATCATCATTGGTAATTTTGTAATACAAATTACTGGCAGTATTACCTTTTGTGTATCCAAACTTTAAAAGATATTTATCCAGTCTAGCATACCAAGCTCTGGGAGCTTGCTTCAATCCATATAAAGCATTTCTTAATCTCCAAACCATATCCTTATCATCTGTTAATTAAAATCCATCAGGCTACTCAATCTAAACTTCTTCTTCAAGATCCCCATTAAAAAATGCACATTTTACATCCATCTGATAAACCTTATAGTTCTTGTGAGTTGCAAATGCAAGAAATAGTCTTACTGCTTCAATTCTGGCTACTGATGCAAAGGTTTCATTATAATCAATTCCTTCTTTTTGAGAATAAGCTTTACAAACTAATCTTGCTTTGTTTCTGATTACTTCACCATATTCATTAAGTTTATTTATAAGTACCCATTTAGTTCCAATTACATTTTTGTCTTTAGGTTGGGGAACTAATGTCCAAGTTGATAGTTCTAATACTTAATGTAAGTATAGATCCAATAACCAACAAGATGAGAGGGGGGGGGGGTGAATCATAGAAACTTAATCTTCCACAAAACATCAGATTCAACCTCGGTAACATATATTTCAGTAATATAACCAAAACTGTTAAACATGCAAACTCAAAAGCATATAAACATCATAAACCTCATAACACCAGATTTAACATGGAAACCCAAATAGGGAAAAACCACTGTGGGATTTTTGACCCACTAAGAAATATACTCTTCTTGAGTATGCTCAGTTAAAAGCAAATCCTGTTAAAGATTACAAACACATTGCTAGATGTGACCCGGTTAAGGGATTTCCCTCAGATCTGTTAGGATCTTCACTTTATTAGAAGTGACCTTGTTAAAGGATTTCAAACACTCAATCAGAATGTCACCTTGCTAGAGGGTTTTACAAATAAGACTATTAAGTCCACTCAGTTAAGAGATTTTCTATCACTTTCACAAAATAACAGTAATAAAATCTATCTGTTGGGCTTCTATATTGTGCTATTCAAACACGTCTTCAAGCTTCTATGCTCAGTAATCACTATGTAGCATCCCTGTGCATACACTTGCCTGCATACATTGTTTATCAACAGTTTCCTATTTATAAACAATTAGGTAACCATTTAATCTCCTTGATCACATTTCCCATGATCAATCATATCCATCAGATCTTTGATCTTGTCCAAGTTCAATGCATCTTTCAATTTGAAAAACATTTTACCCCACCTAGGAACTTGCATACATTTCTTGGAACTTGTGCCAGGGTATTGTGTTTCACTCTATGCTGTAGATCTTCATGCTAAATTTTCATTGCCTTAGATTCATTAACAAACTTCATCCATGGCATACCAATCATTTAATCAGTTCTAGCTCATCAACTTCCTTCATTAAATAATGCATGCAAACATTTAATGCATTCTGTTATAGCTCGGTTACAACTCGGTAGCAACTTGGTAAATACTAAACTTCACTCGGTAGTCATTCTGCCTTCATTAACCAATAGCAATAACCTTAGGGTTTACCGACTAGGTTCTTTGCTTGATAACATAGTATAGTATTAACCTTTACAATTTACAACATATGTATGATGTTAAAACAATCTAAAACATCATGATCTGATCATTGTCTGACTTGGTACTAGTTGCCCATTGATTACCTTATTCATCCCATTATTCATCATATTCTTTCCTGTGTCTTTTACCGACATCATTATAATCTTCAAATCATACTTCTCAAGATATGGCAACATCATACTGAGTTAGAAAATCAATTTCTTGACATCAATGACAAAATAATAATATCAAGACAGTGAACATCCTTAATCAGTTATATCCATAATCATCAACAACCTTCTCAATATCCTTAAGAAATGCCAACAATCTTTCATTGTCTGTTATAATGCAATATTGCCAACGATCTCCCCCTTTGGCATTGATGGCAAAACCAATTGATTTGAACTTATAAGATTCAGATTGCTGTGATTCTCAAATGCTGAAATGCTCTCCCCCATACATTAGACTTCTCCTCTTTTCTTCAGTCTTCAGTCTACTCAGTTTTCTTTTAGCCTTCTCCCCTGATATTAGTCTTCTCCCCTGATATTAGTCTTCTCCCCCTTTGACAACAATGCCAAAAAGTAAAGAACTAAAACATAATTTCTTTCTGTATGAAGTGATTTCCTGCGGTTTTGTATCAGTTCAGTCTTGGTCAGAGCATTTTGTCTTCAATTCTTGTTCTCTGTAATATTTCCTGTACACCTTTAGAAAATATCCTAAAGTGTATAAATCAGCATCAACTCCCAAAAGATATTCGATAGAGTCATCAAATTGATGCTTTCACCGAACTCGGTCAGTGAGTAGAAGATAGGGGTAGGACCCTTAACTTAATTCTGAGATATTCAAAAATGTCCCTTGGTAGTGGCTTGGTGAAGATATCTGCTATTTTTTCTTTTGTGCTAACATACTCCAACACCACTTTCTTCTCTTGAGCTTCTTCTCTAAGATAATGATATTTGATAGAGATGTGCTTTGTCTTAGAGTGCATTACAGGATTCTTTGAAATATTGATGGCACTAGTATTGTCATAGAATATAGTTACTGGCTCGATAACTTTCTCATTTATACCTTCCAATAGTTGTTTGATCCATGTAATGTTGGTACAATTCAATGCTGCAGCAATGTATTCAGCTTCTGCTATTGACTGTGAAACACATTCTTGTTTCTTGCTAAGCAGACTCACTAGTCTTTCTCCTAAAAAGAAAGCTCCTCCACTTGTGCTTTTTCTGTCATCAATGTTGCCTGCCCAATCAGCATCAGTATAAACTTTTAAATCAAAATCATTTCCTTTTTGATATACTAAGCTATAATCCTCAGTGCCTTTCAAGTATCTAAAGATTCTTTTGATTGTTGTCATGTGTGTTTCCTTAGGATCTGCAGAGAATCTTGCAACTATACCTACTGCATGTGCTATGTCTGGTCTGCTATGAACAACATATTGTAGCTTTCCAATCATGGATTGGTAAAGTGTCTCATCAACAGATGCAGATTCATCATTCTTTGATAATTTACAGCTGGTAGTCAGAGGAGTACTTACTGGTTTTGAATCCTCCATTCTAAATTTCTTCAAGATTTCCTTTATGTACTTGGATTGAGTAATGAAAATCTCATTTTTCATTTGCAGTATCTGTAAACCTATAAAATACTTTATCTCACTGATTAATGACATCTCAAATTCTTTGCTCATTTCATTTCCAAAGTTCCTGCATAAAGAGTCATTTCCACAAAATATAATATCATCAACAAATATGGCTGAGATCAGTATTCCATTTTCATGATTCTTCATGTACATGTTTATGTTCTCACTTGTCCTTATAAAACCAATCTTGATCAAATAAGAGTGCAATCTTTCATACCATGCTCTAGGTTCTTGTTTCAAACCATATAAAGCTTTGTTCAATTTACATACCTGGTCTTTATTATTGTCTTCAACAAATCCTTCAGGTTGTTCAATAAAAACTTCTTCTTCTAATATTCCATTCAGAAATGCAGATTTGACATCCATTTGATATACCTTGAAATTATTGAAAGCAACATATGCCAACAATGTTCTTACTCCTTCAAGTCTAGCAACAGGTGCAAAAATTTCACCATAATCAATTCCTTCTTCTTGAGCATAACCTTTGCAAACTAGTCTTGCTTTGTTTCCAATGACCTCTCCTTTCTCATTTAGCTTGTTTCTGAAAATCCACTTTGTACTGATTACATTTTTATCCTTTGGTCTTGGGATTAGTGTCCATGTTTCATTCTTCTTGATTTGATGAATCTCTTATGTCATAGCATTTATCCAATCTTCACTATTGAATGCCTCTTTCACTATTCTCGGTTCAAATTCAGATATCAAACATGTGTTCTATCTTAGTTTGTTCCTTGTCATCACTGGATCATCCTTATCTCCTATAATCTGACTTGGTGCATGATGTCTTCTAGCATACTTGGCTAATACAGGCTCGGTAGGCTCTGTATGATCTTCTTCATCACTTGGTAACTGGATATTCTCTTCATTTTCTTCAACAGTCTTTTTGGTAAGACTTCTCGGTTGAACATAGACAAATTCATCATAGTCTTCTGGTTCCTTGGAGTTTCCTTCATCATTTCTTTCTACAAATTCATCAATTTTCACATTTGCACTTTCTACTATTTTGTTAGATGATTTGATCAGACATTTAAATGCTTTGCTTCTAGAAGAATAACCTAGAAATGTTCCTTCTTCACTCTTCTGATCAAACTTGCCATTTCTATCATCTCTGTGAACATAGCATCTACTTCCAAAGATTTTAAAATAACTAACATTAGGTTTCTTATCATACCAGATTTCATATGGTGTCTTCAAAGTACCTTTCTTCAATTGTACTTGGTTCAAGGTGTAAACTGTTGTGCTTATTGTTTCTCTCCAAAATGTTTGAGGTACCTTCTTTTCAATCATCAGTGTTCTAGCACAATCCACAATAGATCTGTTTCTTCTCTCAGCTATTCCATTCTGCTATGGAGTTCTCGGTGTAGAGACTTGTCTTTTAATACCATGATCATTGCAAAATAGGTTGAACTCATCAGATGTGAACTCTCCTCCTCTATCTGATCTAAGACATTTCAGTTGTCCTCCTATTTCATTTTCAACTATTGCCTTGTACCATTTAAACATTTGAAAGGCTTCTGATTTTTCTTTTAAAAACATTACTGACATCATCCTTGAATAGTCATCCACAAATAATATGAAATATTTATTACCATAATAACTTTGAACTTTCATAGGACCACAAAGATCAATGTGTACTAGATCTAAAATTCCCTTAGAAGTGTAAGACTTACTTGTAAAGCTTGATCTTGTCATCTTACCCATCTGGCATCCTCAACACATAGCATTCTTAGGTTTTTCAAGACTCTATAGACCTCTTACTCGGTGCTTCTTACTTATTTTGATCAGATAATCAAAATTTACAAGACAAAACCTTTTATGCCATAACCAGGTATCATCTATCTTTGCATGCAAACACTTATTATGAGTTGAGTCAAGGTGAAATGTGTTACCTTTTGTTTGTGTCCTCGTAGCAGCTAACTTTCCATTCTTGTCATGAACTTTGACAATTCCTTTATGAAATTCTATTCGGTAACCTATGCTATTTAGCTGTGCTACACTCAACAAATTGTATTTCAAACCTTCAACCCAATAAACATCATTGCATCTTACAATATCAAGAAGTGTTATAGATCCTTTACCTTTCACTGGACATGGTGCATCATTACCAAATCTAACATAGCCTCCATCATAATCTTCTAATATAACAAACTTGTGTTTATCTCCTGTCATATGATGTGAGCATCCACTATCTATGATCCAAGAATCATTAGTGTTTATGTGAGATATTAGGGCTTTTTCTTCATACCTTTCTTCATCTGATCCATCTTTGATAGCCACATAAACTACTTCCTCTGTATCAGTCTCATCTGATTTATCATCGTTAGATTCATCATCAGCTATTAAACATTTCTTTCTATCTCTTCTTCTGAAGTCTTGGTGTTCTCTGTAATGATTATCTTTCTGTTTGTCATCTCGGTAATCTCTCTTTTCAATAGAATCTTTGTCAGGATAGTTAGAAGCCATATGTCCTATCTTATCACAATTGAAACATTTCAAAGGTAGCTTTCCTTCATACTTACCTTTTCCTCTCGGTAACCTTTTGGCTAAAAGTGCTTCAAACTCTTCTTGCTTTCTGATTTCCTCATATAGTTTGTGTACTACCTCCATGTTCTTACAAAATCTTTCACTTGCTCCACTGTGATCTCCTTCAGAGTACTTATACTTTCTTTCATTGAATTCATTAGATTCATCAAGATGAAAAGAACTAAATGCAGATTCAACTTTATTTACCGAAGATCCACTGTTATCAAAGTTACTTAATTCAAATGCATCTAGCTTACCAATAGTAGCATCTAAAGAAACTGGCATATTAGGTATAGACCTTAATTCATTGATTGCAAAGACTCGGATTACATAAGCTGGTAGAAGGGTTCTCAACAACTTACTTGTTATATCCTTTTCTTCAATAGTTCCACCTACTCCTTTGATTTGATTGACAATCTCCTTTAGTCTTGTACTGTATTGAGTTATGTTCTCACCTTCATTCATCCTCATAGATTCAAGTTGTCCTCTTAGACTATCCACTTTTTCTCTTTGAACATGTTCATCTCCTCCATATACTGATATGAGCTTATCCCACATTGCCTTTGCATCATTGCATCCTTCTAGATCATTAAACTCTGAATTGGTCAATGCAGATGTTATTTCAATCATTGCTTGAATATGTTCTTGCTTTGCCTTTATCTCTTCCATAGTCAATGGATAGGTGGTTGGTGTAACAAAATCATTCTCCAGATAGTATACAACATATTCTCCAACTCTTGATAGATGTAGCTTCATCCTTTGCTGCCATGTAGAGAAATTTGTCTTGTTTAGCTTCAGTGCATCCCTCTTATACATCTTGGATCTTTAACTCAAGTGCCTTTAAACTTTCCTTCCGGAGTCCAAAGTTCTGATACCAATTAATAGTTCTGATACTTAATGTAAGTACATATCCAATAACCAACAAGATGAGAGGGGGGGGTTGAATCATACAAACTTAATCTTCCATAAAACATCAGATTCAACCTCGGGAACATATATTTCAGTAATATAACCAAAACTATTAAACATACAAACTCAAAAGCATATAAACATCATAAACCTCATAACACCAAATTTAATGTGGAAACCCAAATAGGGAAAAACCACTGTGTGATTTCGGACCCACTAAGAAATATACTCTTCTAGAGTATGCTTGGTTAAAAGCAAATCCTATTAAACATTACAAACACATTGCTAGATGTGACCCGGTTAAGGGATTTCCCTCAGATCTGTTAGGATCTTCACTTTGTTAGAAGTGACCTTGTTAAAGGATTTCAAACACTCAATCAGAATGTCACCTTGCTAGAGGGTTTTACAAATAAGACTGTTAAGTCCACTCGGTTAAGAGATTTTCTGTTACTTTCACAAAATAACAGTAATAAAATCTATCTGCAACTTTACATCTAAAAATTCTAAAGCAAATTCTTATTTGTTCAATACAATATAGACATAGAACTAATCTTGTACATTTGCTGGGCTTCTATACTCTGTTATTCAAGCAGGTCTTCAAGCTTCTGTGCTCGGTAATCACTATGTAGCATCCCTGTGCATACACTTGCCCGCATACATTGTTTATCAATAGTTTCCTATTTATAAACAATTAGGTAACTGCTTAATCTCCCTGATCACATTTCCCATGATCAATCATAGCCATCAAATCTTTGATCTTGTCTAGGTTCAATGCATCTTTCAATCTAAAAAATGTTTTACCCCGCCTAGGAACTTGCATACATTTCTTGGAACTTGTGCCAGGGTATTATGGTTCAATCTGCGTTGTAGATCTTCATTTTGACTTTTCATTGCCTTAGATTCATTAACAAACTTCATCCACGACATACCAATCATTTAATCAGTTCCAGCTCAACAGCTTCCTTCATTAAATAACACATGCAAACATTTAATGCATTCTATTATAGCTCAGTTACAACTTGGTAACAACTCGGTAAATACTAAACTTCACTCAGTAGTCATTCCACCTTCATTAACTGAAAGCGATAACCTTAGGGTTTACCGACTAGGTTCCTTAGGGTTTACTGACTAGGTTCTTTGCTTGATAAAATAGTATAGTATTAACCTTTACAATTTACAACATATGTATGATGCTATAACAATCTAAAACATCATGATCTCATCATTGTCTAACTCGGTACTAGTTGCCCATTGATGACCTTATTCATCCCCTTATTCATAATGTTCTTTCCTGTGTCTTTTACCAACATCATTATAATCTTCAAATCATACTTCTCAAGATATGGCAACATCATACTGAATTAGAAAATCAATTTCTTGACATCAATGACAAAATAATAATATCAAGATAGTAAACATCCTTAATTAGTTATATCCATAATCATCAACAACCTTCTCAATATCCTTATGAAATGCCAACAATCTTTCATTCTTTGTTATAATGCAATATTGCCAACACAAGTATTATTCTTTTCAATATGTTCTAATTCATCTTCCATTTCTTTTATCCAATGTTTATCTTTACATGCTTCAACAACTGATGCTAGTTCAACTTGAGAAATTAAACATACCTCTTCATTTGCCAATATTCCTCTTGTCATAACACCTTGATTTTTATTTCCAATTATTTGATTTTTTGAATGATTCAATCTTACATACCTGGGTTTATTTTGATTTCCATTCACAGGTTGTTGTTCTTCAGTCATAGTTGAGTTTTCTGATGATGCTCATGTGACTACTTCTTCATTATGTTCTGCTGCAATCTATGCTGGTTCATTTATAATCATTTCTACTATCGGTTTAGAACCTATAGATCTTGATTCTCCTCTAAAATGTTCATCTATCTTCACATTAGTACTTTCAATGATTTTCTGCAATCTTTTAATATAACATCTATATGCCTTGCTTCTAGTTGAATAACCAAGAAATATTCCTTCATCACTTCTAAGATCAAATTTTTGAATAAACTCATCTCTCCCAATATAGCATTTGCTTCCAAATAGTTTGAAATATTCAAGAGTAGGAATATGGTTGAACCATAGTTCATAAGGGGTCTTATCGGTTTCACCTTTGATGTGAACTCTGTTGAAAGTATAAATCATTGTATTTATTTATTCTCTCCAGTACATATGAGGTAGATTTGTTTCCATCATCATGGTTCTTGCTGCATTCAGTATAGTTTTGTTCTTCCTTTCCACAACTCCATTCTGCTGGGGTGTTCGGGGTGCTGATAGTTGTCTTTTGATTCCATTCTCTTCATAAAATGCATTGAATTCCCTAGATGTGAATTCTCCTCCTTGATCAGATCTCAAAGATTTGATTTTCTTATCGGTTTCATTATCTACCATTGCCTTGTATATCTCCAATCTCCCAAAAGATTCTAATTTCTTCCTAAGAAAAGTAACCCAACACATTCTAGAATAATCTTCAAATATTAGCATAAAGTGTATATCACCTTGAGGACTCCTTGTTCTTGCTAGACCACATAAATTAGTGAGAATTAAATCAAGAATATTATTGGATTTCTCATAAATGCTCTGAAATGTTGTTCTAACTTGCTTTCCCATTTTACATTCCTTACATATTGGATTATGAGGTTTCACAATCTTAGGTAAATCCCTTACTGCCTTGGTTGAACTGATCTTTACAATGCAATCAAAATTTACATGATAGAGTCTTTTATGCCATTACCAAATTTCATCAATCTGAGCAATCAAACATGTCTTATCGTTGGTATTCAAATGAAAGATATTACCTTTAGTTTGATTACTGGTTGTAATCTCCAATCCAGTTCGATTTATGATTTTGCATTTCCCATTCTTGAATTGTAATTGAAATCCTTTTCCCACTAACTGACCAACACTCAAAATATTATTCTTTAAACCTTCAACATAATAAACATTGTCAGTATTGTGCTTACCATCCAAATATATAGTGCCTCTTCCTTTGATTAAACAAGCTTTGTCATCTCCAAATCTTACTAGACCTCCATGATATTCCTGTAATGATAAGAATTTGATTTTATCACTAGTCATATGATGCAAGCATCCACTATCAATGATCCATTCATCCTTTTCTTCAATTTTTGTTGCTAATGCCTGCTCTACCAGTTTGACAATAGGTGTTGGTTGATATTCTTGTTGTCACTGAGGATTGCACCTATGATGCTAAGTTCAAAAACAATAAATCCTATGAAACATGGAAACACCTTCAAGCTTGTGGGTTTCTCAAAGTGAAGGTGAATCTCTAGAGATCAAGCCGACTTCTAGTTTCGTGAATCTCTTGTAAATACTATTGAAAGAAAAGGGATAGAAAGGGATAGAAGGCTTTGCATGTAATGTAAATCTATTATAATGAAGGTGATGCACCAAATATCTTATCTGAGATCTGCAACCTGCTTAACTCACAAGACCTTCAACAAATAACCTTGATTGCTTCACAACTCAACTGAAAATGTAGATGCATAAACATTTCCTAGAAATGGATGAATTTAATGCATGTATGAAGGAAAACAAGTTTTCACAGCTTCAAGCAATTAAAATCAACTAACACAAACTAGAACCTGCAACTAACACGTATCTCCTTGCACCACAAATTGACTGAATGAGATAAAATAGAGGATAAAATCATAGGAAATTATCAAATCATTCATTCACTAGATAATAAAAAAAGTGCCAAGAAGGAAATATGCTACTATATTACTGAAAAATAAAGGAGTGTTGTTGTTACAAAACTCAAATACTGTTGAGCTACAATAATTTTTTGCAAAAATGTGTATGCCAAAAGAAAGAACCAAAGGGAAAAAAGGAGAGAAGGAATATATAGAAATCATGATGAATCCCCTTCAAAAACCCTAAACACACTACATGAGAAAAGCCCTGGGCGAATCTACCCCCAAAAATGGCATAAAAACTCATGCAGAATCTGTAAAATAATAATCTTTACTGCTCAAAAGGATTGCCATTGATCCTCCTATAAGAAAATCTCCATATCTAAATGCAAAAAATTAGTTATCCCCATGTGAAAGTCGCATGATGAACTGAACTGTGACTATATTTAAAAGAAATCCCACTGAGAAAATCTTATTCATCCCTTGGCAACTTCTCTTCATGTTGAAAACTTTTGTTAAAAATGGTTGTGGAAATGATCTCTCTGTTTCGTGAGATTTCCAACGGTATGTAACACTTGCATATTCAGATAATCAATTGCATTAATCTTTCATGTAGAAATCATCCCCTTGTTTGGCGGGCTTTTTGCTGTTCGAACAACCAGTTCTGAGTCCACCATGCAATTTAATATTATTGCCAGCCACTGGATCGCCTGCATTGACCATGGCCACTTGCATTTAGCTTTTTTATTTACTTCTTAGCAGGCGCCACCATTTGTCGCCAAGTCGTTATGATTATCCATCGAGCATTTTTATCTTGTGGTATAGAGACGGTTGTCGATCTATTAGGAACTTGCTTGCCTTTTAGTCTGCTTGTTTTCTTTTATCTTCTTGGGCCCACTCTTAAGTATTTCAGCATTGCACCATTGAGCTTTGAACCATTGAACCATTTTGAAGCGTTGAACCAGTTTGAACCGGTTCAAGTTCAAGGTTGACTTAGACATCCGCTCATCTGTAGACTTTTGCCACGTGTTAGCCTCTGATTTTCTTGTGGGTCCAATTTGTCTGCCATCTGGACCGCCATCTGGACTGGACCCACCTTCTCACCAAGTCACATCGATAACTGGGTGAGCAACTTTTCCTTGCGGCTTAGCAACCACCATCGGATCTGTGTGACCACCGTTGGATGTGATCAATCTGTTCAATCTTTACTCTTACTCTGCCTTGGTTCTTCATCTTATCTCTACCATGTGGTGCATTCTCATTTGCTCTGAGCCCACTTGGATGACCACCTAGATGGCCATATTATCTATCACCAAGTTGCATGAGATAACCAGCAATCATTTTTATCTTGCAGTATAGCGATGGTTGTTGATCCAACCTCAAATTGTTCAATCTTTAACCCCAGCTGATTTTCTCTCTTGTGTCGTGTATCAACATGTGTCACCCTCTAATTGGCTCATGAGATCCGCCTAGGAACCACCTATCTCTTGGGCCTGCCACGTGTCTTGCTATGTTGGATATCCTTCTTTTGGCCAAAGTAATCCCTCAGTGAGCCATTTACCAGTATCATCAAGCTTACAATTTCATCGATATTATTATGTCGATGAAACTGAGCCTACGGTGAAACTTTTTCAGGACTCATCGTGGCCAAGATCTGCTCAATGTCGATGGAACTGAGCTTTCAATGAAACCTTTTTAGGGCTCATCGCAGCCAAGGTCTTTTCGATGTCATCCATCCATGCCATGTCACCAGCCACTAAACTGCCACCTATCCTTGGTCTTATACTCTCTACCCCACCACGTCATCAGTCGCCAAGTCACAACGATAACCCAGTGTGGATCTTTCCATTGTGCCTTAGCGACAACCACTGGATCACCTGCATCATCGTTGATTTTTCTTCAACTTGCTCCCTCTTTAGTCTCTTCCCGCTAGCCGGTCACAAAATTAGGACACCTTGAGATGCGCATGCACGGGGTCCACTAGGCCACAAGCTGCCTCTTCTTGCCACAATCCCATAAGCTTTGACACTATAGTTATATGTGACCTTATATTTAAATGTGATAAACTCCCTCCCCACTACCAATGTAGGATAAATTTTCTTCATGACTAGTGACTAAAACCGCTTGGAAGGTCTCTAGCCTTTTAAAACCCTCTTTGGCGCCCAAGTAAAACTTTACATAGGATGATTGAATTTTGCTTTGAGTTTCTTTTCGCCTTAAGGTTTTAATAGCCACGTTGTTTCATCTGCAATGGAGCATAATATCTCTGTGACCTACAACATGCTGAGCTCAACCCTTGTGGGAGCCACATTTTAACCCACATGATGTCTTACTTTCCTGTATCTGCACATGAAGCAAACAAGTTAGAAAAAATAGTTCTTTTCTGATTTCTCATTCATGATTTGAACTTCTCAAAATGAATGCAAGGCTTCATTAGGGAACCAAATTTGGCATGTGCAAAATTTTGGTAACATTTTTGGAAACCTCTCAGGGGTGTTTGCCTGCTAAATAGTAGAATCCTGTAGCCTAGCATATTCATTGGGCATTGAGTCAAATTTGCCCTCTACAAAATTTGGAACTGAAACTTAGCATTCTAAAAATGAAACTACAAAGGCTCTGCATACAGTTGAGCCTACACACTGTGCAATCTACACTTCTTGAAAAACTAAAACTAAAAAAACTACTCTATCCTACCCTACCCACGTGTGAAACTTGGTTATACAAAACCATTCACTAGTTTTGAGAAATAACATCCTTTTCTTCCCAACTTAGGATGTTTCAAACTCTTATGAACAACTAACAAGAAATGATGAATGAAGAGGTTCCTCACATAATGTTGTAAGACTATTGTAAGTATGAAAATAAGGTGGCCTACCTCTTTTGTTTGCTCATATATACTGCTATCTATGAGGTTATAGGTAAGATGATAACCTTTTACTAAAGCTTCATTTTTAGGCATAAGCTCATCTTGTATTGTCCATTTGGCCTCCAATTTGGAAAGATATCTTATAGGACAACCCCTTGTATGAATGAAGCTTGGGCTCCCCTTGCTGGTTTCTTCTTGGTTAACTATGTCTTGAACCATAACTGTTTCCTCCACCTGAGTATGCTGATCAAAATTTTTTCTTTCCAAAGGTATCAAGTTATTAGCAAGATTAGAACAAAAATCTTCAATGATGTTTGAGAAAATACTCACTTCTTGGTCAATTTCACTATGCTGAGTATTGTTTGTTGTAATTTGCTGATTCTTTTTGTTGTTATTTTGGTATGGTTTTGTCATTGATGTCAACACCTGCTAAATACACCTACTTTGGAGATCCAACAACATTCACCGGCAATCAATAAACTGTTCAAACAATCACCAGTATACGGTTAACTGGTAGGATATAATGTTCACCGGTACCTGCAATGACATGGAAGACACTTAGTAATGTCAAAGACATCATGTGGACACTTTTCCTTGAAGTAATATCATTGGTATATTCTTATTTGCATATTTGCTTTTACCGACAAATAGGTCCAGGCTATCTAGGGTTACACCGGTAGGTTTATCTTTTCTAGATCAACATGGCACGCTATGGAGATGATTTATTACTGTTATAAAAGCATTAAGCCAACATGTTCAATCAGTTATAGCATCGGATATTGTATTATTTGTAAAATGTTTTATTGTAATATCTTGTAGAGCTGACCTACTAAAATTGGTCTTAGGGTATGGTATAAATGTAAGATCTTATTTGTAAGATCAAATGTGGAATGCGAAAAAGATTTAAGGAAGGATATATGTGAGATCAAGCAGAGATATACATGAAGACATCATTTGAAGGTGAAGTTAGGTTTTTATAGAAGCATATGAGAATTACATTGGTACTGAATCCAGCATATGAAAATGCTATTTTGTGTAGTACATTCTCATTGGATTTAACCATCCAATTGTAGTTAGTGTGACTCCCATTTGTGTTTGAGCAGTGAGCTCTAGGCTGTTGACCTTTCTGCATGTGCAGACCCCTCTTTGTACACTTACTATCTGCAGTAGTATCATCTGATTGTGGGTGAGGTTTCCCACCGTGGTTTTTCCCCTTACAGGGTTTCCACGTACAAATATTTGTGTCATGTGTTGTGGTTGACTTTGTACTTATGTTTCATGCATTAATTCTTATCGATACAACATTTCCTGTTAACGTTGTTTACCGGCACATTTAATTGTCTTACCAGTATTAAGCATTAAGTTGGTCAATAAGATTTTGGTTTGAATTTATTAGACAACTGATTCACCGCCCCCCCCTCTCAGTTGTCCTCGGGACCTACAATTGGTATCAAAGCCTAGTCCTCTTTTTTTGCAGAAGTTTAACAACTTGAGGAGATCCAATGTCTACTAATTATTTCAGAAAGGATAGTCCTAAACTTGATGGAACCAACTATGGAATATGGAAAATCAGAATGGAGACACATCTGAATTGCATTGGTAAAGACATCTGGGAAGTTACTAAGAATGGTTATACTGCTGTTGTAGCTGGTCAGCCTGCTCCTATTACTTTAGCTAAAGATGAAGAAAATGATTGCAAAGCAAGAGAAGCACTTTTGAGCGCATTATTAGATCAAAAAATCATGGGATTATCAGATAGATCTAGTGCAAAAGCTATTTGGGATCATTTGGAAACACTGAATGAAGGGGATTCCACAGTCAAAATTGCAAAACTTGAAAGCTTCCGAGTCAGGAATGAACATCTGAAAATGGAAGAAGATGAAAGAATTTCTGATTTTATGGAAAGAGTAAATGAAATTGTTTTACGTATCAAATGTTGTGGAGGAACCTTGAGTGAAGATGAGATTGTCTCAAAAATCTTAAGAGGTTTGCCACTGGCATATAAAATGAAGGTTACTGCTATTAATGAGTTGAGAACAATGCCTAATACATCAATAACTAGGGATACATTGATTGGAAAACTTTCAGCTTTTGAAATTGAGGAATTTGGTCTTGTTGCTACTATAAAAACTGATTTGGCCTTCAAAGCATCAACATCATCTGCTCCATCTTTTGACAAATCAGACTGGAGAGCCTTTTATGTAAGAGAACTTGAAGAAACCAGGAAGGAGAATGAAGAGCTTGAAGAACTTGAAGCACTATTTGCAAGAAAAATGCCAAAAGGTCCAATTGGAAGTAAGTATGAAGGTAAAGCACCCTTTAAATGTTTCAACTGCAATAAGATTGGTCATATGGCTTCAAGATGCCCTGATAGACATGCTAGACTAAGAGAAGAAGCTAGAAGGACATACAAACCTAATCCTAAATATCAAAGATACAGATTTAAGAAAAACAAAGATAAATCTTGTTACATTGCTGATGAAGGTGTGACTAATGATTCTGCTGAGGATCCAGCAGACAACGGATGGGTCTTTGTTGCTATAACAAAAGATCAACCGGTACCTATTGCTAATTGGTAGAACAAGCCCTAGCAGCTAAAGTTGAATCAAAGGATGAATAGATTATTGACTCAGGATGCTCACATCACATGACTGGAGACAAAGGCAAATTCTTGAACTTTAAAGAATACAATGGAGGTTTAGTAAGATTCGGAGATGACAAAGCCTGTTCAATCAAAGATAAGGGTTCAATATCTCTTGATGGTAAACATAACACTGACAATGTTTACTATGTTGAAGGATTAAAACATAATCTTTTAAGTGTTGGTCAATTAGTTGAGAAAGGTTTTCAGTTACAATTTACAAATGGAAAATGCAAAATCATGAATAGAACTGGTTTGGAAATTGCAACTAGTAATCAGACTAGAGGTAATATCTTTCATTTGAATAATAGTGAAAAGGCATGCTTAATTGCACATATAGATGAAAGTTCGATATGGCATAAAAGACTATGTCAAGTAAATTTTGATTGCATGGTAAAAATCAGTACTTCTAAGGCAGTTAGAGATCTACCTAAAATTATGAAACCTCAAAATACAATTTTCAAGTAATGTCAATTTGGAAAACAAGTTAGAACTAGTTTCAAAAGTATTCCAGAAAAATCCAATAATGCTCTTGATTTAATTCACACTGATTTATGTAGTCCGACTAGAACTAAAAGCTTACAAGGTGATAGACTTTTCATGCTAATTATTGATGATTATTCTAGAATGTGTTGGGTTACTTTTCTCAGGGAAAAATCAGAAGCACTTGGGAAGTTCAAACTATTCAAAGCAATGGTTGAAAATGAAACCGGTAAGAAAATTAAATGTTTAAGATCAGATCAAGGAGGAGAATTCACATCTAGAGATTTTAATACATTTTGTGAAGTAAATGGAACCAAAAGACAGTTATCAGCACCTTGGACACCACAATAGAATGGAGTTGTTGAAAGGAAAAATAGAACTATTTTGGATGCAGCAAGAAGTATGTTATCAGAAGAAAATCTACCACATGTGTACTGGAGAGAGGCAGTAAGCACTCCTGTCTATACATTCAACAAAGTTCACATCAAAGGTCAAACCAGTAAGACCCCTCATGAACTATGGTTTGGTAATACTCCTACTCTTAAGTATTTCATAATTTTTGGAAGTAAATGTTATATTAGAA
This sequence comes from Cryptomeria japonica, assembly GCF_030272615.1. Classification (NCBI taxonomy): domain Eukaryota; kingdom Viridiplantae; phylum Streptophyta; class Pinopsida; order Cupressales; family Cupressaceae; genus Cryptomeria; species Cryptomeria japonica. Next base: position 87,531,912 of record NC_081410.1, read on the forward strand.
GAGATGAGTATATTGGCAAGTTTGATCCTAGAAGTGATGAAGGAATATTTCCTGGTTATTCATCTAAGAGTAAAGCTTATAGATGCTTTAATAAAAGATTACAGAAAATTGTTGAGAGAACAAATGTAAAGATTGATGAACAATTCAGAGGAACTTCAAGGTATATAGACTCTGAACCGGTAAAAGAAATTATGACAAATGAACCAACAGTAAATCCACCGGTACAGAATGATGATCTAGTTACTCTGGTATCATCAGAGGATACCATAGTAATTGAAGAAGAACAATAGACTAAGACACCCCGGTATGTAAGACTGAATCATTCTGAAGATCAAATAATTGGAAGCAAAATTAAAGGAGTCATGACAAGAGGAAGATTGGCAAATGAAGAATTATGTCTTATTTCTCAAATTGAACCATTATCTATCAATGAGGCATGTGAAGATAAATTTTGGATTAAAGCTATGGAAGAAGAATTAGGACAAATTCAAAAAAATAATACTTGGACATTAGTTCCCCGGCCTGAAAATAAAAATGTAATTGGAACCAAATGGGTATTTAGAAACAAACTCAATGAAGATGGTAAGGTTGTCAGGAATAAAGTAAGACTAGTGTGTAAGGGATATTCTCAGAAAGAAGGAGTTGATTACAATGAAACCTTTGCACCGATAGCCAGAATTGAGGCAGTTAGATTATTCTTGGCCTTTGCAGCTCACAAGGATTACAAAGCTTATCAAATGGATATTAAATGTGCATTTTTGAATGGAGATATTGAAGAGGAAGTCTATATTGAACAACCTGATGGATTTTCTTTGACAGATGACAATGATATGGTTTGCAGATTAAGAAAAGCTCTGTATGGACTAAAACAAGCTCCAAGAGCCTAGTATGCAAGATTGGATAAGTATCTTTTAAAAATTGGTTTTACTAAAGGAAATGCAGATAGCAATTTATATTACAAAGTAACTAATGATGAAATTTTGATTATGGAATTATTTGTTGATGATATAATCTTTGGAGGAGAAGATGGGTTATGCAAAGAATTTTGTCTTAAAATGCAGCATGAATTTGAAATGTCTATGATTGGAGAAATAAAATTCTTTTTAGGATTGCAGATTTTACAAACTAATAAAGGCATATTTTTGAGTCAATCTAAGTACTTGAAAGAACTACTCAAGAAATTTGGGATGGAGAACTCTAAACCAGTAAGCACACCTATGACTACAAATGACAAATTATCTCAAAGGGATGAATCTACACCTGTTAATCCAACTAGATACAAATCTATGATAGGAAGTTTACTGTATTTGACACAAACCAGACTTGATATTATGAATGCAATATGTATAGTTTCTAGATTTCAGAGTAATCCCAAGGAAAATAATGAATCAGTAGTAAAAAGGATTTTCTGCTACTTACAAGGCACAATAAATCTTGGATTATAGTATCCTAAAGATGAAAATTTTGATCTATATGCATACACAGATGCAAATTGGATAGGAGATGTGGATGATAGAAAGAGAACTACTGGAGGAGAATTCTTTCTTGGAAAGAGATTAGTTTCTTGGTTAAGTAAGAAACAGAGTTGTACATCTTTATCAACAACAGAATCAGAATATGTTGCAGCAACAACAAACTGTACACAGGTACTTTGGCTTAAGTAAATGTTGAAAGACATAAAGGTAAAATGCAAGGAACCTATTACTATATATTGTGATAACACTGTAGCAATTGATATATCTAAGAATCCAGTATTACATTCTAAAACAAAACATGTTTCTATCAAACTGAATTTTCTAAGGGAAAAAGTTGAAGAAAAGGAAATAAAACTGGTTTATGTGAATACTAAAGAATAGCTTGTAGATATTTTTACAAAACCTTTGCCTAAGGAAACTTTTGAGTATCTCAGAGATCAGCTCGGAGTCTTACCTCCACCGGTAGAGACTTAGACAGTTGATGATTGTCATCAACTGGTAGAATTAAATGGACAAATCTTTTATTCCGGTATTTGATGAGGAAGCTACTTCTCAAGGGGAGTAGTTGGTATATTGAATTGGTTGGTATTTTGTATGAACTTGACCTTTTTGTGACTTTGGCATTTGATGTCAAAGGGGGAGAGATATATGGAAAAACATTAAGGAAAAATATATGGAAAAATGCATTATCTTTTTGAGGAGAGATTGGTATTGTAAATACATCTTTGTATAAACACATATTACTCCTAGGGGGAGAATTGGTTTTTGTACTTGGCATTTCTATTTTGGCACTTTGATGGTTTTTCCATCTTGTGTTGCCATCAATGCCAAAGGGGGAGATTGTTGGTATTTTGGTATGGTTTTGTCATTGATGTCAACACCTGCTAAATACACCTACTTTGGAGATCTAGCAACATTCACCAGCAATCAGTAAACTGTTCAAACAATCACCGATATACGGTTAACCAGCAGGATATAATGTTCACTGGTACCTGCAATGACATGGAAGACACTTGGTAATGTCAAAGACATCATGTGGACACTTTTCCTTGAAGTAATATCAATGGTATATTCTTATTTGCATATTTGCTTTTACTAGCAAATAGGTCTAGGTTATCTAGGGTTACACCGGCAGGTTTATCTTTTCCAGATCAACATGGCACACTGTGGAGATGATTTATTATTGTTATAAAAGCATTAAGCCGACATGTTCAATCGGTTATTGCATTGGATATTGTATTATTTGTAAAATGTTTTATTGTAATATCTTGTAGAGCCGACCTACTAAAATTGGTCTTAGGGTATGGTATAAATGTAAGATCTTATTTGTAAGATCAAATGTGGAATGCGAAAAAGATTTAAGGATATATGTGAGATCAAGTAGAGATATATACGAAGACATCATTTGAAGGTGAAGTTAGGTTTTTGTAGAAGCATATCAGCATTACACCGGTACTGAATCCAGCATATGAAGATGCTATTTTGTGCAGTACATTCTCATTGGATTTAACCATCCAACTGTAGTCAGTGTGACTCCCATTAGTGTTTGAGCAGTGAGCTCTAGGCTGTTGGCCTTTCTGCATGTGCAGACCCCTCTTTGTACACTTACTATCTGCAGTAGTATCATCTGATTGTGGGTAAGGTTTCCCATAGTGGTTTTTCCCCTTACAGGGTTTCCACATACAAATATTTGTGTCATGTGTTGTGGTTGAATTTGTGCTTATGTTTCATGCATTAATTCTTACCGGTACAACATTTCCTGTTAACACTGTTTACCGACACATTTAACTATCTTATCGGTATTAAGCATTAAGTTGGTTAATAAGATTTTGGTTTGAATTTATTAGACAACTGATTCACCCCCCCCCCCCCCCCCTCTCAGTTGTCCCCGGGACCTATAGTTTTCAACACTCATATCTTGGAAATCTGTGTCTTGCTGATTTTCTTGCTCTACCTGAACCAAATTTGCATCTAGATCAACCTCCTAAACTTGCTCAACAATGCTACTTTTTGTTTCCTCTAAATCATCCTAGAAAGAGTCCTCTTCATTATTATTTTCAATCTACTAAGGAAGAGGATTGTCTACTACCTTGTTGTATCTCTCTCGTGCGATCAAAACACCAATGTTTTGAACCTCTTCTTGTTATGGTGAAGTTGGTATGGTTGCAATCTGAAGTTCATTTTCCTAATCTTCCACAAAAAGTGGTAGCTCATCAAACAAATTAGTTAGAACTTGACAATTATCAACCTTTTCTGGATTTTGAACCTTTATTTCTTCATTTATAACCTCTTCTTTTTGCTGTAATAGATCTAACCTATCATCTTTTTGGCTCATACAGAGGATTGCACTAACACAGTGAGACCCAAAATCATTCTTTCTGGATCAAGTTCTACAAACAACCAAATGAATACTCAAACAACCTCAAAACCATGAAGGAAATACACCCCATTCGGAGAACCACTTGAATCGGCTTTCAAGAAGCTAGTGGCAAACAATATAATAACAATTCTAGAGAATCCTCCATATGAACCAAAGGTCAAACCAAATTGGTGGAGTGATGATGAGTAGTGTGAATATCATAAGAGCAAGGGACATAAAATAGGAAATTATCATTGGCTGAAGAACATTATACAAGATCTTATTGATAAAGGTGACATTGAGATCGAAGGACATTCATCTAATCAAGAACATGAGATGTTTAAGGAACCATTCCCTAAACATGACAAGGGAAAAACCAAAGCCACAGATGAGAAGACAAAATATACCAGAGTATACTATAACTATGATTCAACTGTTAATGACATTTTGATGGATAATTATGTCTCTACCATTATCATAAAGGACAAAATGCCTGAAAATTCTACCCAAAGACCTAGAGTTGTTCTAAAAGGCATTGGACCTTCTTTTGAATCTACCTCCAAAAGTAATGTCACAACCCATCAAGGTAAGGTCACTTTGCAAGGTGCTCCAGCTAAAACCACTGCTTCCTCATCAACCAAGCTTGAGTACGATCTAGTAGAACAGTTAGGGAGGACGCCCGTGCTTATCTCCATTCTAGAGCTTTTACGCATATCCCCCGCACATAAAGCCATTCTTGACAAAACTTTGAGAGAAACTTTTGTCCCCACTAATCTAAACATGGACCAGTTTCAAGCCATGGTGGGATACCTTTCTATTCCACATTCTCTCATATTCACTGAAGTTGATGATGCCTCTATAAGCCAACCACATAATGCACCTTTACAAATTGAAGCCTTCCTACACAAACATCGAATAAAATGAGTCCTAGTAGATGGAGGATTTGGTCTCAATATATGTACTTTAAACACAATAATACAACTGGGATATTCAGATAAAGCTCTAAATGCTACAAACAAAATTACCATCAAGGCATATGATGATGAAGAGCATTCATCCAATGGCACAGTCACCTTACCTCTTAGAGTAGGGCTAGTTACAAAAGATGTGGTTTGTCAAGTCCTAGACCTTGATCTCACATACAACATATTGCTATGACATCCATGGATTCATGAGATGAGAGCAGTTCCATCTACATACCATCAATGCATTAAGTTTCCTCATAATGGAGTTGAAGTAATAGTTAATGGTGATCCTAATCCATTTATATACTACAATAACTTGAAACTAAAAGAAGAGACAATAATTCCAATTAATAGACAAGCTATCCCATCTTCTGCATATATTGACCCTAAATCATTAAAACCTTGAACATTAAAGCAAGGTAAGATTAAAGGGAAATATCAAGACAAATGCATGGGTGAATACACTTTGAATCAAACCACGTGCTTGCGGAAAGTTATGGGTTCACCAAAAGAATATCAAAGACCACATCCTTCTAAATGGGTATCTATCATTACACTAAAATGGGATCCTAGAAGAAGAAGATTTATACAAAATGCTTTACAAAGACCCTAAAGATGGTACACAAAATCACATCAAGATACCATGTGAAAAATATGGCAAAGGATTTAAGATCCTACAAAAGTTTGGGTAGTATGGTAAAAGTCCTCTTGGCTTAAGAAAAGAAGGTATCACTCAACCTTTACAACCAAAACTGACATTTAAAAATCAACACTCAAAAGGGCTTGGTTTCATCTCTTCCAAGGTAAATACTCACAAAATAGAAGAAGCATTACAAATCATGATTTCCAATGATCAATAAGAGGGCCGCTATTCAATAGACTCCAATGGATGGGAATTGGGTTTAGACAAATCCTCTAGTGATTATGAACTCACTGAGACATTCAGAGAACCAGGTGAACCCACAGAAGAAGAGGAATTTCATAGAAAATTCAAAGTTGGTCCAGAAACAACCCCTAAGGATCCCACATAGCCTTTGTCTTTAGATTCTAGGTCAAAATCATGAAGGATGAGGACACCCTTTTTGGAATGCGCTTTTAGTGATGACAATTTGGAATCATTCATGATTGAGATAGATGAGGAGAGTGCCAATGATGACCTCGACAACTACCTTGACATACCTAAATATAACTATATCTACACCCTAACACCCATTGACTTTAAAAAAATTGAAGGCCTTCCCCTTATTCACCACCAAATTATTGACTGGGACCATGAAGGACCTATACAATTCGACACATTCCAAAATGATGAATCCTTTATTGACTATATAGGCATACGAGATGATATTTCTCTTAAGCACCATAAGGTGGGATACACTATAAAACAAAAACAATGTGGCATATTTTGGTGAGAGTGTTGGGCCTTCCAGTTGCAAAAATATAAAAATAAAAACAAATCATGGGTTTTACGGTGAAAACCACATTGTGGCACTGTCTGACTCCAAAAAACTAAAAAGAAAGGATGTATCTGAGGGTGAAAACCTCTCTGAGGAGCCCAAAGATGGAAGGCTCAACATTCTCCCAACATCATATGAATAAAAATCATCCATGTTAGTAGAGGAGACCATCAAAACAAACATTGGTACGAAAGAGATTCCACATAACATATTCCTGGCACAATCTCTGATAGAGAGAGAAAGACCAAAGTTCATAAATTTATTCATAGAGTGACAAATCAATTTTGCATGGTCATATGCTGATATACCTAGATTGCATCCAAATTTAGTAATGCATCATTTGACAGTTAAACTGGGGGCAAAGCCAGTGAAACAAAAATTAAGAAAGATGCATCCACAAGTGGCATTATTAGTCAAGGCAGAGCTTGAAAAATTGTTGGATATCGGATTCATATGACCAATTGATTATCCTGAATGGATCTCCAACCTAGTACCAGTCAGTAAGCCGGATCACAGCATCAGAATATATACAGATTTTAGAGACATCAACAAAGCTTGTCCCAAGGATGACTTTCCATTGCTAAACATCAACCTTATCATAGATCTTACAACGGGTCATGCAATTTTATCTCTGATGGATAGATTCTCTGGCTACAATCAAATAAAAATCGCATCCGAGGATCAACACAAAACAACATTTACTTGTCCCTGGGGAACTTTCTACTGGAATGTCATGCCCTTTGGGCTAAAGAATGTAGGCGCTACATACCAATGAGCCATGACTACTATCTTTCATGATCTCATGCACGTAACTGTAGAAGATTATGTTGATGACCTCTTAGGAAAATTAATAGACAGAGATACACATTTGTACATCCTTTCAGTCATTTTTGATCAGTTGGAAAATTACAAAGTAAGACTAAACCCCAAGAAATCTGTCTTTGGAGTAACCTCTCAAAAGATCTTGGGATTCATATTTTCAAATAGAGGAATTGAAGCCGATCCAGCAAAAGTCAAAGTGATCTTAGAAATGCCACCACCAAGAAACATCAGTCAACTTTGATCTTTACAAGGAAGACTCCAGTTCATACACGGTTCATTGCACAACCTGCAGATAAATGTTATCCTTTTTAGCACTTGCTACACAACAACATAAAATTCAAATGGGATGATAATTGTCAACAGGATTATTAGATACTCAAATATTATCTTCTGAATCCACTAGTCTTGATGCCACCAGTCCAAGAACAACCCCTATTACTCTACATATCAGCTACATCAACAGCACTGGGGGCACTCTTAGCGCAACAAGATGCCGAGGGAAAAGAAAAGGCAGTCTATTACATCAATTGTACTTTGGTTGGTTATGAGGTAAACTACACACCAATTGAGTGTGTGTCTCGCTGTGGTTTTTGCTTCGCAGAAATTATGACATTACATGCTAACTCATAAAACTAAGTTGGTCGCAAGGATCGATCCATTGAAGTACCTTCTCAATAGGACGACGCTTATTGGCCGACTAGCCAAATGGGTGATGCTCTTGAGTGAATTTGACATTGAATATGTGTACATAAAAGAAATAAAGGGACAAGCTATCGCAGATGCACCCATGATAGATGACAGTGGGACATATTTACACTATATAGTGGTACCAAGGCATATTGGGGCAAAAATTTTCATTTTCTTTGAAACAATGTCGTTCTGACTTCGTCTCAAAGAGGGGAAAATGTAGACACCTAAAAATGTCTCATTGATCATTACTAATTATTCCTCTAATTGATTAAATAATTCTTTAATTATTTAATTAAGTTAATTAATCTAATTCTTCTAATTTCATATTTCCTCATCATCTTACTAATTATTCCATTTCCTATTCTATCATCATTTAATCATTTTAATCATTTTCTAAATATTAATTAAATATTTATTTTTTAATTAATTCTGATTAATTCCACAATTTAAATAATCTTTATTATTTAAATAATTCTATTCTCAATTTCTATCTCTAATCAGACAATCACTAACCCTTTTCTAAATATTAATTAAATATTTATTATTTAATTAATTATGATTTAATCCTTTAAATTAAAAAATCTTTATTATTTAATTAAAGTCCATTTCTAAAATAATTAAATAGTTTCTTTAAATTATTTAATTAACTAATTAATTCTTCCAAATCCCCAAATTCTAATTTCATTTAATTTCATATTCTTCTAAATTCTTCCAAAATTCAAATACATGTGCATGACTTCAAAAACCAAATTGAAAATCAAAGTCAAGTTCTAAATATATTCAAATGCTAAATTGAATTTAAAATAAATTCAATTATCTGAATAAATTTCATGCGAAGATTAAATTGAAAATCTAAGTTAAAGTGCAAGCACATGCTAAATTAATTAATTAAATCATTTATCTATCTGGTCTCTATTTTTATCTTCTAGTTCTCTTGGTCATCTTCTTTATTTCTTCCAATAATTATTTGTCTTCTTTCAGTTAGCTTTTTCTCAATTAGTTGACTCAATTAATCTATTCAATCTATTATGTTTCACCTCCAAGTCAACAGTTCAACTATCAATCAACATGTGAGCTCACCTAAGTTCCACCTCTTGATCATTTTGTTCCACCTTTTCAATCAATCTCATCCAAAAATCTATAAATTGAGCATTCAATCCTCACAATTCCTCTAGATCACGAACTTCGAATCTTTGTGTCAATTGCATGTTGCCAGTGCAATATCTGAGAGCCATCATACCACAAAGAGAAGAAGAACAATGGAAGCCATGAAGCATCTATTTCATTGGTTTTATGTTTGAATTTCTTAGATAGGTAAGGAATTCATGATTGTCCTTATCTCCTATTTAGTAATGATGAATTTGAGCATAGCACATTTTGGTGAACCCAAGGTGAACAACACCTAATTAACCTTCTCTATTTATGTGTTGTTTTTTCAGATCATATGGAATTTTTACTTTTTTGTACATTTTACACATATTTGAAGACAAACCTCTTCATCACGCATTCACGGTTACATCATCACGCAATCACATAGACAGATCTACGCAATTGACCAGACAAGGTTACGCATTCGTGTGAAACCCATCACGCAATCAACCTTATAGGATCACGCAATCGCCCTTATAGAATCACACAATCGACGTGATATTGTCATGCATTCATTTTGGATCTTTTTGTCCTGATAATTTTATTTTCAATCCTTTTCTTTTCTCTGATTTGTTTAATTCTACATGAAATTGAGTAAATCTGGAAATAGATTATTTTTATTGCATGTTCTGGTTTTAATGGTTTATGGCACGTAAGGTAAAATTCAATATTTTAGGTGCTTGAAGGACAAAGGAACAAAGAAGACAGGCCAAACGCTATCAAAGGGTTCTCCAAGTAGAAAAGCATATACAATATTGGGAAGATCAACCAGCTTTTGATAGATACAAAAAATTAGCTCTCTCGTATCAAGTTAAATATGATTTAATTAACATTGAATGGATGATGAGAGATATAGCTAGGGCCTCACAATTGGTTTTGCATGTTTTTGATCATGTTTAGTTTCTTTTTTTATTTTTTTGTGTTATCTGCATGTTTTTCACGCAATCAATATGTTAGTTTCACGCATTTGCTCTATCAAGATTACGCATTCGCTCTGTTAGTTTCACACATTCGCTCTATTAGTTTCACACATTCGCTCTGTCAGGGTCACGCAATCGTGCAGGTATTGTCACCCATTCGCTTCTGTCAATTTTTGATTCTCTATTTTCTGTTGATTTGATTTTATTGCTAATCATCTGTTTGTAGCCTGTGGCGAATTTACATATAGGATCAGATTAGTATTAGAACAATTGCTCTCACAATCTCACACTTCATCTTTTGGTACTTAAAATTAACATTGATTAAAATTGACATGCATGCACAATCTCACACTTCATCTTTTGGTGCTTAAAATTAACATTGGTTAAAATTGACATGCATGCACAATCTCACACTTCATCTTTTGGTGCTTAAAATTAACATTGGTTAAAATTGACATGCATGCACAATATCACACTTCATCTTTTGGTGCTTAAAATTAACATTTGTTAAAATTGACATGAATGCCTTCACATTTCAATTTTGTGTTTAAAATGGTCATGCACATGCATCTTCAACACCTCAATTTGGGCTTTAAAATGAACATGAATCAGGCTACATTAGATTAAATCACATTTGGTTTTCTTAAGGTAAAGAATTTTTATCATGTTTGGGGTGGACCTAATATTGCATTAACTAACTTTCCACCTGCCTTTGGGGTCTTGGGAGAAAGGAAGGAGGTGACAATGACACCCAATTTTATTTTATTCCATGTAGTGAAGGGTATCTTTGACTGGGGATTTCATCACCCCATAGAGGTACTTCTAATTGGGATGCATTAGGGATGTCATCTCTCCCATCATACTCTCGAGCAGGTTTTTCAAGCCGCTATATAAATATATTGGTTAGGTGGCTAGAGTGTTGAGTGAATTCGACGTATTTGGGGGCCTTCCCTACACTGATAATCTCAACTAAAGTCTTAAGTGGCTTGCTCTGAGAATCCATCATTGTATCAACACCCCTCGAAACCTCACAATAAGAACCAACTTAGTAGCCCAAAACCCTACATTCAGTGATTTCAGGAGTGTGGATCATACTCCATAGATACCCTTCATGTACCTTACACTATGATACAAAGATTCCTCGATTATAAGATCTTCGGATCTTCAGGGTAAGAGAGATTGGCATGCCCGAGAAGTGTGTGCCGTGGAGTGGAGCCAGTGCTGCCATACTCTCTATCTGTTCATTTTGTCTCAGTATTTCATAAGGGCCTTATTGAATGGTGTCCACTTTCCAGTCTAAGATTGTATTCTATGCTTTTTTATGTATCATTGTATCAGACCAATATTGAGTCAGTCCTTTGGGCTATTTCAAGCCCTATCCTGCATATCTCTGAATTCTCTAAGATTGTTTGAAAAACTAGTTCAGTCAGCTATATCTACCTCCAAACAATTGTTCTCCAACTTGGAAAACCACAAAACTTGTCCTCCACACAAAATTACTGAAAACGAAGTCCATTTTGAAACATAAGATAGTCCAGCAAACTCAAAGTTTTACACACTTGTGACCATAGGAAGTCCTTGCATAGTCCTCATTTATGTCCTTACTATCATCCTTATTCCTTGCATAGTCCTCATTTACATCCTTACTATCGTCCTTAGTCTTTGCATAGTCCTCATTTACATCCTTACTATCATCCCTAGTTCTTGCATAGTCCTCATTTACATCCTTACTATCATCCTTGGTCATTGCATAGTCCTCATTTACATCCTTACTATTGTCCTTAGTCCTTGCATAGTCCTCATTTATGTCCTTACTATTGTCCTTAGTCTTTGCATAGTCCTCATTTATGTCCTTACTATCATCCTTAGTCTTTGCATAGTCCTCATTTATTTCCTTACTATCATCCTTAGTCCTTGCATAATCTCTATCTAATGTCCACATTATCATCCTCATATACATCTTTGTCTAGATTTCATATACGTCTGTATTAGTTCGTCATCATTGACATAATCATCCTACAAAGTCATAGCATGTGTCTTAATGGGTCTCCCAGGTGATGGTTTGCTCCCCTTCTAGCAACCTAATCTAGTGCCAAATGGTGGTCAACGAGAAATAATTGATGGTCTAGCTAACTTAGCCTAGGACTCAAGGAGAAATGCACCCTAGTATATAGGAGTCGAGTACGAGATAAATATCTAGTATAAAATTTCCCGTAGGATTGATAGAGAAATCATTGCAGAACATCTAAGAGAACAACTTGAAAAACTTGCATTCCAGAAATCCCGAAATACTCAACAAGTCTCATGTCAAAATCCCTAATAGAGAGTCTAGTTTAGTTTTGCATACCCCATACCTACGTCTAGAGTCTAGCATTAGTCATCATTTTGCATTAAACCACCCTGATATAGTAGTCTTAAATGCCCGTCACAAGGTCACAAAAGGCAAAAGGTATAATGGACCCAAACAATGACTAGTCTGTAAATCCAACTTGGAATATGGACATATCAACTAGTCAACAATCAGGTTCTCAGACAATGTCTACTATAAATGAATTACAACAACATTTAACAAAAGAAGAAATTGAGTCAGCTCAACAAGATCCATGTGTCCTTATGATCTTAGATGCACTTATACATAGTGATAGGGACAAATATCTCTTGTTGTTATTACAAAATGAGGCGAAACTACCTGAAAATTTTGATGTCACAAAAATCTTATCACTAGGAAAAACTTTAGGTCCAAATAAGAGTCAAACACCGCCCATGACACAAATGCAAGCAACAACCTCCAGTTTTCCTCAGAATGTACCTATGCAAAGAAATGTCAATACAATTGCATCATCTTCAGTGATAAATGTTAGTATACCAACACAGAGCATACCGATAATATCAAGTGTCTATGCACCTATTCAAACATAGGCAACAAGTGCAACCCAGCCTCTAGTTTCCTATTCTATAGGATTGACATATAGTCACCAAAATGAAAATCTAGGTCTTACCAATACAAAAAGTACAACTCAGCCAAACATGGGTTCGCATATCACTTATTTTACGGTACCTAGTGGAATGTGCAACACACAAAATTATAATCATGGTACCTTCCAACAACATCCTAGTTATGCAACCATGAATCCTTTTGTGGGATATACACAGACACAAGGTGTACCTTTAATCCAAATAGATATTCTGACACAACAATTACAGAATTTGCAACAACAAATGGAAACCATGCAAAACGGTAATAATAAAAAGAGCTACATAATGTAGTACTTACGTCCTTATCCTTTTGATCACACATTATACATTCCGCCTTTCCCACCACATTTTGAAATGCCTAAATTTGACAAATATCGAGCAAAGGGTGATCCTAGAGACCACATCAAAGAATTTTTTATGGCATGTATATAGGTTGCAACAGAAGACACTTACTTAATGAGACTATTTCCTAAAAGTCTGGGGGGCTCAACCTTAGAGTGGTTTTCACTTTTACCACCAACCATCACATCATGGGGAGAATTAGTTGAACATTTTATTGCAAATTTCTTGCATAACATTGAAACCCCGGTTACTTTGATGGACTTGTGTGATGCGAAACAATACGATAATAAAACATTTGCATCCTTCATATAATGATGGAGGGCTCTCTATAGGAGATTTAAGACAATTATCCCAGAAACAAAGCAAGTGGATATGTTCACAGAAAACTTGATTCCCAAGATTAAATATCCGATACAAATGCAATGTTTAAACACATTCAAACAAATCTTGGAAAAATATCTCAAATGTGAGAAGGGACTAGTGGAACAAAGTCTTATTAAGTATGGCAATACCAACAATAATGACAAATCCAAGTTTTGGTCGAAAAACAAAAATGTGACCAATGATGGTGTTGTAGATGCCAGAATAGTAAATAGAACTCAACCAGTTTTATCTTTGGGAATGAGTCAATCATAAAATCCATGTACGGAGAATAACCCTACTTCAACAAATGTAAACGCTACACAAAAAATGAACACAAGATACCCCAGGGTAAATGCTCCAAGAAGAAATTACACACCTCTAGGAGAACCTATTGAGTTAGTGCTCAAAAAGTTGATACAGACAAACATGATCACTTTATCAGAAATAAGAGTATATGAACCAGGTCCTTTCAAACCCACATGGTGGAATACTAATGATTTCTGTGATTATCATCAAACTAAAGGTCACAAAATAGAAAGTTGCTACAAATTGAAAAACTTGGTCCAACATATGATAGACCAAGGTGACATCACAATTGATACTGATAAAACCTCAACAAACACAAATCATACAATCTTTAAAGATCCATTTGTTAAGCATGACAAAGGGAAAGCTACCCCATCAAGTACTCAAGACAATACAACCAACTACACAAAGGTCTCATATGACTACACTATTCATGCCATTAGCTCAGGATATATAGTAAACCATGAGTCACAAGAAACACTTGATCAAGATGAGCAATACCTAGATACTCACATAGATGATAACCAAATTTACATGCTATCAGAGGCACCAAAATATGATGATGATAGAAATATTTGTTTCAGAGACTGGGGGCATGATGAACCATCTCATTCAAGATGGTTTGAAGATGAACTCATAGACCAAATCATGGATGTCAAACATACACACAAAGACTATGAAGAGGGATTTAACATAAACCTTGATAACACAACATATGATACCGACAATACCTGTAAGTCATATGATATAGTGGCTATGATCACCATAACTCCCAAAGACAGAGACTATGCAGTATTTACTCGCAGATCAAAGGTAACTTTACAAGGAATACCACAAAATCATCCACCAGTAGTAGGGACCTACAATGTTGTTGAGCGACTTAAGAAAACTCCAGCACAGACATCATTATTTGAACTCTTGCATATTTCAGCCACTCATAGAGCTATCTTGGACAAAGCACTTCAAGATTTGGTAGTGGACAAAGATATAGATGAAAATGCCTTCCAATCCATGGTAGGAAATTTGACACAAGGCACTCATATTGCATTCGTAGAACAAGACATTCCCGCTACATCTAGAACCTTACATACATAAGAGAAGAATCAAAAGAGTACTCATAGATGAAGGAGCTGATCTCAACATTTGTACTTTAAAATTGGTTAAGGCGCTAGGATATTTTGAACTTCACATTGACTTATCCAAGAGGATAAATATCAAGGCATGCGATGATGAAGAATGTCCCTCAAAAGGCATTGTAACATTACCTGTACAAGTGGGACCTATAACAATAGAGGTCACTTTTCAAGTCTTGGACAGAGAACTGGGATATAAAATGTTATTGGGCCACCCATGGATCCACACCATGAAAGTAGTATCATCCACATTTCATCAGTGTGTCAAATTCCCATATAATGGTGTTGAAATCACCATAAAGGGTGATCCAAATCCCTTCCAACATTGCAATTACTTGAAAGAAAGTATGGATAATCAAGTACCTATTAATCAAGCAACACCTCTCACTACTAAACTAGAGGCATTAATGATCACATAAACAAAAAATAATATGCCTACAACGTCCTCCTTACAAAGACAAGATATGGGTTGTGGAGAGTATTCTATGCCAAATACTTCAAGCGGGAAACATTTGTCTCTGTCTCCTAAGTCTTTTGGGAAACCTCAAAATACAGTACAAAAACAAGACAAAGGAAAAGAAATTGTTAGATACACAGACTCATGCTCTTTCATTAGATGGGGTGACTTACAAGAAGAATCCCTGAATGAAGATGTCAACCACTGGATATATAGAGAAGGGGATCATATGATAATACCCAAAATACCCATACATCAATATGGAAATGGATTGAAAATGCTCCAGAGACATGGATATGATGGTACCACAGGCTTGGGGTTACATAAACAAGGAAGACTAGAGCCTATTGTTCCTAATGATAATCTAGGTAATCAAGGATTGGGGTATAAGCATGTACCACATTCTTAGAAGCAAGACAATGTACCTTGATATACTAAATAGACCAATGAAACCATCAGAATACATACCACAAAGGGATTTTTCCATGTAGGTGCTTCCCTCTTCATCTCAAACAAGTAATCAAGTACCTACATCACCTAACACAAAATTAGATGGAGAAGACATGAGACAACTCCTGCAAGAACCTAGCACTGAGTCACAAAATGATATAGTTGTCGACACAACAATACAAGATAATATTGCAACAGATGCAAGATTACCACCAAAAGATGAATCTAACCCATAGTTATTATCAATACTTCTTACTCAAGCTCAACCTAATGAATCAGATGAAGAAAGATTGCAAAGACTTATACCAGGCTTCAGAAGGGTAACTACTATCCAAAGAAGACCAATCAATTTACAATAGAATCAACGGTAGGAACAAGAATAGATAAGTGATGATAGCTCAGATGATGAAACATACATTGAAAGTGAGATAGACTCTCATGACTATGAGTTCTTATCACTCCATGATTCTAGTCCACGAACAAGTGTCATACTAAGGTATCAATTGAAGCCTACACAAGAAGAAAATACATCAAGTCATTCAAACAATCATGTCTTCATGTTATCAGAATATACTATAGAAGGGAGTATTGATTTACACCTTGTACATTCACACTTGATTGATTAGGGGTAAGAAGGAAAACCAACGCTAGATTGGTATGAAAATGATGAAGCAATTGTAGAATTCCTCGGAGTTAGAGAGGGATTTCCACAAGGTGACTACAAAGTAGGGTTTGTTGTAGACTTGGATAGAACAACATACTTTGGAGAAGAAAGTGCCTCTACAATAGAAGATAAAGATTAAACCACCCATAATGGCAAGAGAGAGTTGGGTAACCTTCCTATCGAAAGAGAAAGTTCAACATTGCTTATAGAAGAAACTAAAGAAGTAAACATAGCAGAAGGAGAGATTGTACATAACATCCACCTGGCAAAATCACTAAGAAAAGAAGAAAAAGATAGATTCATTCATTTTTTCAAGCAATGACCTATCAATTTTTCTTGGTCGTATGCAGATATGCTAGGCTTAGACCCTGAATTAGAGTTGCATCATTTACCTTTGATACCAGGAGTCAAACCTTACAAGAAAAAACTAAGAAAAATGCATCCAAGTATTGCATTACTAGTTAAAATAGAACTACAAAAGATGTTGGGCATAGGTTTCATTCGACCTATTGACTATGCGAAATGGATATCCAACCTGGTACTTGTGACTAAGCCCACAGGAGGCATAAGAATCTGTATTGATTTCTGGGATCTAAATTAAGCTTGTCCTAAGGATGACTTCCTACTACCCAATATCGATATGATAGTTGACCTAATAGCTGGGAATGAAATGATCATTGGCATATGGACACTCCAATGAGACATTGTGTGTGATTGAAGGTTTTGTCATTGATGGCAACCTTGCAATCCTATGGCACCAGCAAAGACATTATACCGGCAAAGCACTACATAGGCAACCTTGCAATCCTATGGCATCGACAAAGACATTATATCAGCAAAGCACTACATAGGCAACCTTGCAATCCTATGGCACTGGCAAAGACATTATACCGGAAAAGCACTACATAGGCAACCTTACAATCCTATGGCACTGACAAAGACATTATATCGGCAAAGCATTACTCAAACAGAACAGTGCACCAGCATCAACAAAATCAATGTACACTGGCACCGGCACAAAAGATGTACACCAGCAAAGAAGGAAATATGTATACCAACACAGAGGCCGACTGGATTTTTGATATGTAATATTTTGTTTATCATTGTAAGCCAACTTGGCAAATTGTAAAATGACTCTTGTATATAAAAGAGATCATTGTAGGCATTTGTAAGATATAGAGAGAATGCAATAAAAATTATAAGGTAGACCTAATGTGCGAATTGTAGGTCAAGGGTATATGTAAAGAACAGAGCAAGAACCGGTACTGAATCTGGCATTGAAGATGCTATTGTAAAGCAGTACAAAATATTGAATTTGTGTAAATCCTCTTTGTAAGTCAGTGTGACTTCTTGTTGAGCAGTGAGCTCTAGGCAGTTGGCCTTCCTGCATGTGCAGGACCCTATTGTAAGTAATATTCTCTTATTGGCCAGTAAGTGAATATTGTGGGTCACAAATCCCACCGAGGTTTTTCCCACACCAGGTTTCCTCGTTAAACATCTTGTGTTATGGTGTTCTTTTCATGTGGATGCTTTTGATTTTGTTATTTGCATTAATTCTTGCATACCGGTATACTGTTCCTTTATATTCTGCATATTCAGTTTTAAGAAAATCTCATAACCGGTCAGATACTGATTCACCCCCCCTCTCAGTATCTGTGGGAACCCTAACAATTGGTATCAGAGCCTGGTCCTCTATTTTCAGAAGCCTAACAACTTGAGGAAGATCTTGACACCGGTAAAGATGGAAAATCTGATGAAGCAACTTGAAGGAGCTCTTACTGACTATGATGCAGAGAAGTTGAAAAATATCAAATTAGAAGATGATTTAAAAGTAGCTCAGGACATTATTCAAGCACTTCAAGAAAATATTACTGTTACAAGAAACAAGAGAAGAGAACTTTGTAAAAAGTTGCAAAATGAAAATGATGAAAAGGATTCATTAAATGATATGATGAGCAAATTGAAACAAGAGATCATGACAACAAAAAATGAAATGCAGGATATGACTATGAGATTCTGCAAAGAGATTGAGGATAGAAAGAGGAATGAAGAAGAATTGACCAGAAGACTAAGTTATGCAGCAAATGAGAACACAAGACTTAGCTATGAAAATGATATGTTGAAGACAGATCTGATGCATACTCAAAATGACTCAAATGAACTGATGAGACAAAAAGAGATCTTGGAAAGGGAATTGGAAACTGCAAATCAACACAAAGAAAAACTCAAGAAAAGCTCAGAAGAACTTGGTACCTTATTGAAGAATCAAAAACCCAAAGGTGACACTTCTGGAGTTGGATTTGAAGTTGGAGAAAGCTCCAGTACTGCAAATACCCAGGATCAAATCAAACCGTTAAGACCCTCTAATACTTACAAATTCAATGGAAAATGCTTTAACTGTAATAAATATGGTCATAAGGCAAATGAATGTAGATCTAGGAATTATCAAAACATCAATCCTCCCACCGGTCAATGCACCAAATGCAACAAAATTGGTCATAACTCTGAAAATTGCAGAATGAATGTAAGATGTTATGTTTGTGGAAGATTTGGTCATTTATCAAATAAATGCAGAACGCAAACCGACATAGGTTATGGGAAAGCTATTCAGAAAAATAATGTAACTTGTTATGAATGTAACAAAATTGGTCATATTGCAAAATTCTATAGAAGTAAAAGTACATCAGTAGATAACAAAAGTACTAGCTCGAAAGGTAAAGAAAAGGTTGAAGAGGTTAAGCAAGAATTTTCAAAGCAATGGATTAGAAAAGGTAATCTAAATATTGGGGTTACTCCTCCACCGGTAGAACCAACAAATGCTTCACCAGCAGGACAATATGATACTCCACCGACAGGATAGAGCAATGCTCCACCGGTAGGATGTTCTTCATCAAATTGAAGAAAATTATCTTGAGGGTTTGGCAATTTAATGACACATGTGCTATTATTCCCTCGGTTAGAGAAAAGAAGTTGAAAATCCTTCATTACCGACAAATAAATTTGAGTTAATACATTACCGACAGACAATTAATGTGGTAGGTGGTAGAAAAGACTTTATAAATTAAGTTTTTGGCTCCATTTCATTTCACCGTGCATTCAAACCTTCAGAGAGCGCAAAGATTTCTGAGCTAAGGCATTCTGAGCAAAGAGGCAAAGAATTTCACAAATCAATCCATCCAAAGGTAGAAAAAGGTATTTATCATCATGGCATCCTCCTCTGCACCTGAATTAATAGCGAACCCTACAGTAGTCGAGGTTATAAAATGACCTAGGCCCATGTTTGAGCTAGTTCCCGAGGTAGCTAAGAAAGATGACAACACAAATGCTTTTTCCCAAATTCCAAAGGGTGTTGTTTATGCAAAAGACCCTAGAATGCACATTCATTGCAACATAGAGGAATTAGGTGATGAAGAAATCAAAGACATGTACAAATCTGTTATATGTGACAATGCCGAAAATGTTTGAAACCCTAGGATTCACTGAAATCCTCTGCATTCCTGAATTTCCCAAGGAAGTGATTAGGATAATTCTCAGCAGGGTACATGGCTCATTCTTTTGGCTTGACTCAGTGCACAAAATTACAAAGGTAGTTGTGAAAGTAGTAACAGGGTTACCTTCCACCGGTACCAGACCCGACAAAACCAAGAAGGTCTCCAATGACCTAGTAACGAAACTAACTGGTGCAACATCCGACAAAAGATCATTGAGGGTCAATGATGTGACCGATACAAATGTAAGATTCATTAGCATGATTCTAGGTTACAAGGCAACTCATGCAAATAAGCTTAACTCTGTTTCCAGTTTATGCATAAAAATTGCTTATGACATGGTTAAGAACAATGTAAAAATTGACATCTGTGAATGGTTAAAAGATGAGTTAATTGATAACTTAGCAAAAATCAAGAAGGATAAGAAAGGAACCTTTAGATCTGGAAATTTGCTTGTATGCTTAATGCTACATATAACCAAATAGGCTCCCGGTATAGGCAACAAGGATTTTGGATTTGACATACCGGTAGGAAAACAATTGTCTGACTTATTCAACAACATGGGTGAAAACAAAGAAAAGAATATCCATGAGTATTTTCAAGCACTAAAGGTCAAAATGAATAAGAGGATCAGACTATCACAAGAAATTGTCAACAAATACAAGGATGACATATGTTTTATAATCAAAAAGGATGAGATCTGGATGGAAGCAGTCATCCCAAGAACAATCTGGGTTACAGAAATGGGGTATGAAGCAGATGACCACATAGTGGAAACTTATGCCAAAGCACTTCTGGAAGCCCCCCATGAACCAAAGGAAGAAGTATTTGGTAGTGCTGAGCACATTGAAAGTCAAATTCAATCCAAAAAGAGAGTAAAGAAAGTTGAGGCATCTGTGAGGAAAGGAAGTAGGCAAGCAAAAGCCTTAAAAGATTATGTATTGAAGAAAACCGGCATAACAGAAGATGAGTTGGCAGCCCAATAGCTTGAAACTCATCTATCACTGGTAGATACCTCCTCAGAAGGAGATATGCCAGCAACTTTCAAAAGAGTTGTGAGGAAAAGAGACCCCTCACCGGTATCCACTCCTTCACCTAGAAGGACAAGACAGAAGCAACAAGCTGTGAGGTCTCTTGTCAAGAAAGCCACACCTAAGAAAAAGCTGACCCCCAAAAGGAAGAAGAAGATAGACACTGACTTGGCCCCTTTTGACATATTACTGGATGAAATCAGAGTGGAAGGAAAATTGAAAAACATAGGGAAAATCTATGACACCCTATCAGAAGATGAGAAAGGACAAATTGAGGAAAGTGTTATACTACACATGGACATGTATAAAAAGTTTTTGATGCAAGTCCTAAATGAAATTCCTGATGAATTATATAAGAGACTTGAGGCTAGAAGGCAAGGAATAATTGAGTTGGATAAGAAAATAAAAATAGAAAAATTACTTGCAATATACCCTGCCAACTCACCTAAGGAAATTGATGATTTGATAGCTCAGGCCAACCAGACAGTCTTTTCCACTGCACACCGGTAAATATCATTAATGGCAGGCAGAGTTACTGAAGTCTCAACTGAAACAGAAGATGGTTCGGATAGATTCTTGGTTGAAAAAGAAAAACAAGAAGAATAAATGAATCCCAAGCCCATTCTGGTATATCAGAAGGACAAAGGGAAAGGTAAAGTTGGTGGACCACCAAGTATCAAGATTAGAGACAACTTACCCCCACTTCCTTTAAATACTCCATCGGTAAAAACAACAACTGCAAAAGATCAACCAGCAGCTGAGAGCATGGACACAGAGGATAATAATCCTAATCCTGAAGTCCTATATACTGTGAATGTTGATACTCAAAAAATCAACATAGTGGTAGATAAGGATACCATAGATAAATCTGATAACAAATAGCAACCGGCAACAGGAAACAAAGAGCAACCGAAAATAGGAAACAAAGAGCAACCGACAGCAAATTCAGAGACAAAGATGGTATCTGGAACACAAACAGAGCAACCAATAGAGCTAAAGGCTCCAGAACAGATGCCACCAGTAAGAAATGATGCAGGAAAAACTATGCTTAAAGAGATGGAGACACAAACAGACCTACCAGAGGTCAATACCAGCATGGTCACTTCCACCGACACTCAGTTTATTGGGTCACCATCAAATGTAATAGAGGTATTGCTCGAATCTATCAAGAAAATAACTGATTATAGCTCACAAGCCTATAAGGCGATAGATGATTCAATTCTAGTTTTGAAATCAATAGCTCTCAATTGTAATATAGCCAACAAAGATTCATTAGGCTAGTTGGATACACTTTGTAAATATATTTCTGGAAATTTTGAGCAAACAAAGGTAGAAACTATAAAGAAAAGTGTAGAAAAACAGAAACAAAAATTCTTTGAGGAAGGAATAAAGAAGTGTAACAAGGAATTTGACACACTTCTACCGGAACTGTGCAATTTATTGAAAGAGTACAAAACTCTGTACAAAGACACCTGTAAGATAAACTTTTTGACCACAGATGTAGACAAAAAGATGAGCAAGGTATAGGAAGAGATCAATAAACTTGCTGATAATTTTGTTAACTCACCTGATACATTATTAGTTTTTGAGGAAAAGATAACAAATTTTGAGGAAGAATTGCTCAAATGAGAAAGAGAAAAAGAGAAAATAATAAACAAGGCAAAATTTTTGAGATCTAAACTAAGTCCAAGATTGGACTATTTAGCATCTTTGCATAAGGAAATCTCAGAGGCACTAACACAGGGTAGCAAAACACCGGCAGAGCACTTGCAGCATCTCACCGGTACAGTATACAGAACTGAGATAGAAATAAAGGAGAACAAGAAGTTTATGGATGGCATAAACTTAATTTTGGGAGATATTCTTCAGATAATAACTACCCAACTACAAGGTTGAGGTTATGAATTGGTACAACTACAAAATCTACTAACCTTTGTCATTGATGCCAAAGGGGGAGTAGTAGATGAGAAAATTCAAAACACAGGGATCACATGCTCAGGGGGAGCTCTCACATTTTTGGTAACATTTTTTGGTCTACACATTTTTGGATATCTTTTTGAAATTTCTCATGAGTGTTGCCATCAATGCCAAAGAGGGAGATTGTTGGCATATGGACACTCCAATGAGACATTGTGTGTGATTGAAGGTTTTGTGATTGATGGCAACCTTGCAATCCTATGGCATCGGCAAAGCATTACTCAGGCAACCTTGCAATCCTATGGCACCAGCAAGACATTATACCAGCAAAGCATTACTCAAACAAAACAGTGCTTTGACATCAACAAAATCAATCTACACCGGCACCAGCACAAAAGATGTACACCGGCACAGAAGATGTACATCGGCACAGAAGGAAATATGTATACCGGCACAGAGGCCGACAGGATTTTTGATATGTAATATTTTGTTTATCATTGTAAGCCGACTTGGAAAATTGTAAAATGACTCTTGTATATAAAAGAGATCATTGTAGGCATTTGTGGGATATGGATAGAAAGAAATAAATAAATTATAAGGCAGACCTAATGTTCAAATTGTAGGTCAAGGGTATATGTAAAGAACAGAGCAAGAACCGGTACTGAATCTGGCATTGAAGATGCTATTGTAAAGCAGTACAGAATATTGGATTTGTGTAAATCCTCATTGTAAGTCAGTGTGACTTCTTATTGAGTAGTGAGCTCTAGGTAGTTGGCCTTCCTGCATGTGCAGGCCCCTATTGTAAGTAATATTCTCTTATTGGCCAGTAAGTGAATATTGTGGGTCACAAATCCCACCAAGATTTTTCCCACACCGGGTTTCCTCATTAAACATCTTGTGTTATGGTGTTCTTTTCATGTGGATGCTTTTGATTCTGTTATTTGCATTAATTCTTGCATACTGGTATACTGTTACTTTATATTCTGCATATTCAGTTTTAAGAAAATTTCATTACCGGTCAGATACTGATTCACCCCCCCCTCAGTATCTGTGGGAACCCTAATAGAAATATCTATCACCTTGAAAAGTTTTAAGTCTAGCAGGGCCACACAAATCAGTATGAATAAGATTAATAACATCATTAGATTTTTCTTGTATACTCTTAAAAGAGGTTCCGACCTGTTATCCCATTTGACATTCTTTACATACCAGATTATAGGGCTTCACAATCTTAGGAATATCTCTAACTGCCTTAGTTGAACTAATCTTTACCATGCAATCAAAATTCACATGACATAGCCTTTTATGCCATAAACAACTCTCATCAACATAGTGGTAGATAAGGATACCATAGAGAAATTTGATAATAAGGAGCAACCGGCAACAGGAAACCAAGAGCAACCAGTAGCAGATTCAGAGAAAAAGAAGGAATCTGGAACACAAACAGAGCAACCAACAGAGCTAAAGGCTCAAGAACAGATGCCACCGGTAAGAAATGATGCAAGAAAAACTGTGGAGACACAAACAAACCTACCAGATGTCAATACCAACATGGTCCCTTCCACCAGCACTCAGTTTACTGGGTCATCATCAAATGTAACAGAGGTATTGCTTGATTCTATCAAGAAAATAACCGATTATAGCTCACAAGAATATAAAGCAATAGATGATTCAATTCCAGTTTTGAAATTAATAGCTCCAAATTGTAATATAGCAAACAAAGATTCTTTAGGCCAGTTGGATACACTTTGTAAATATATTTCTAGAAATTTTGAGCAATCAAAGGTAGAAACTGTAAAGGAAAGTGTAGAAAAAGAAAAATAGAAATTCTTTGAGGAAGGAATAAAGAAGTGTAACAGGGAATTTGACACACTTCTACTGGAACTGTGAAATGTATTGAAAGAGTACAAAACTCTGTATAAAGACACCTGTAAGGTAAACTTTTTGACCACGGATGGAGACAAAAAGATAAGCAAGGTATAGGAAGAGATCAATAAACTTGCTGATAATTTTGTTAACTCACCTGATACATTATTAGTTTTTGAGGAAAAGATAACAAATTTTGAGGAAGAATTGCTTAAATTAGAAAGAGAAAAAGAGAAAATAATAAACAAGGCAAAATTTTTGAGATCTAAACTAAGTCCAAGATTGGACTATTTAGCATCTCTGCATAAGGAAATCTCAGAGGCACTAAAACAGGGTAGCAAAACATCGGCAGAGCACTTGTAGCATCTCACCGGTACAGTACACAGAACTGAGATAGCAATAAAGGAGAGCAAGAAGTTTATGGATGGTATAAACTTAATTTTGGGAGATATTCTTCAGCTAATAACTACCCAACTACAAGGTTGAGGTTATGTATTGGTACAACTACTAATCTAATAACCTTTGTCATTGATGCCAAAGGGGGAGTAGTAGATGAGAAAATTCAAAACACAGGGATCACATGCTTAGGGGGAGCCCTCATATTTTTGGTAACATTTTTTTTGGGGTATACACATTTTTGGATATCTTTTTGAAATTTCTCATGAGTGTTGCCATCAATGCCAAAGGGGGAGATTGTTGGCATATGGACACTCCAATGAGACATTGTGTGTGATTGAAGGTTTTGTCATTGATGGCAACCTTGCAATCCTATGGAACTGACAAAGACATTATACCAGCAAAGCACTACATAGGCAACCTTGCAATCCTATGGCACTGACAAAGACATTATACCGGCAAAGCACTACATAGGCAACCTTGCAATCCTATGGCACTGGCAGAGACATTATACTGGCAAAGCACTACATAGGCAACCTTGCAATCCTATGGCACCGGCAAAGACATTATACCGGCAAAGCATTACTCAAATAGAACAGTGCACCAACATCAACAAAATCAATGTACACCGTCACCGGCATAGAAGATGTACACTGACACAGAAGGAAATATGTATACCGACATAGAGGCCGACAGGATTTTTGATATGTAATATTTTGTTTATCATTGTAAGCCGACTTGGCAAATTGTAAAATGACTCTTGTATATAAAAGAGATCATTGTAGGCATTTGTAGGATATAGAGAGAATGCAATAAAAATTATAAGGTAGACCTAATGTGCGAATTGTAGGTCAAGGGTATATGTAAAGAACAAAGCAAGAACCAATACTGAATCTGACTTTGAAGATGCTATTGTAAAGCAGTACAAAATATTGAATTTGTGTAAATCCTTTTTGTAAGTCAGTGTGACTTCTTGTTGAGCAGTGAGCTCTAGGCAGTTGGCCTTCCTGCATGTGCAGGCCCCTATTGTAAGTAATATTCTCTTATTGGCTAGTAAGTGAATATTGTGGGTCACAAATCCCACCGAGGTTTTTCCCACACCGGGTTTCCTCATTGAACATCTTGTGTTATGGTGTTCTTTTCATGTGGATGCTTTTGATTTTGTTATTTGCATTAATTCTTGCATACCAGTATACTGTTCCTTTATATTCTGCATATTCAGTTTTAAGAAACTCTCATAACCGGTCAGATACTGATTCACCCCCCCCTCTCAGTATCTGTGGGAACCCTAACAATGCTATCCTTAATGGATGGTTTCTCAAGATATAACCAGATTAAAATTGCACCAGAAGATCAACATAAAATGGCCTTTACCTTCCCATGGGCAACATACTGCTGGAATGTGATGCCATTTGGTCTCAAAAATGCCAGAGCAACATACCAAAGATCCATGACAATGCTCTTTCATAACATGATCCACAAAATTAAGGAAGATTATGTGGATGACTTATTGGCTATATCACAGACAAGAGAAGGTCAACATATGGTCCTCGCACATTTATTTGATTTGTTGGAGAAGTATAATGTCAGACTAAACCCGAAGAAGTGTGTTTTCAGTGTAAAAATAGGTAAACTATTAGGATTTATTGTGTCCAACAGAGGAATTGAAATAGACCCTACGAAGGTTAAGGCAATCATTGATATGCAACCTCCATCAACACTTAAACAACTAAGAGGGTTACAAGGAAGATTGCAATCCATCAGAAGATTCATAGTACAGTTCGCAGATAAGTGTCACGCCTTCCAGCATTTACTCGAGAAAGGAGTTACTTTTAAATGGACAGAACAATGCCAAGAATCTTTCCAAGCTCTGAAAGATTATCTTCTAAACACACCAGTGTTAGTATCACCTACTCCAGGAAAACCTCTATTACTATTTGTATCAACAAAAAACTCAACTCTAGGAGCTTTGTTGGCACAACATGATGAACAAGGAAAAGAAAGAGCCATTTATTATATAAGTAGGACTCTGATTGGCTATGAGATTAATTATACTCCTATATAGAGAGAATTCTTAGTAGTAATCTTCACATCCCAAAAGCTCAGACATTACATGCTAAGTCATAAGGTGCAACTCATTGCACGCTTTGACCCACTCAAGTACCTATTGAGTAGAGCAACATTAATCGGGTGGTTGGCTAAGTGGGTCATGATCTTGAGCGAGTTTGATATAGAATACATAAACAGAAAAGCCATCAAAGGAAAAATTATAGTAGATCAATTAGTAGAGGCTCCTTTATAGGACATTCACTCATTGCTGATAGACTTTCCAGATGAATCAGTGTTTACATTGACTGCATCTATAATGTGGAAACTATATTTTGATGGGTCATATACAAGTCATGGATCTAGAGCATGGATTATTTTTGTCACCCCTCAAGGGGATTCTATACCTAAGTCATTTAGGATCAATTTCCAATGCACAAACAATATAGCTAAATATGAAGCTCTCATCATAGGGAATCATACAGTTGTACAATGGAGAATAAAATAATTGCAGGTCTATGGTGATTCACAATTGATTGTAAACTAGGGCAATGATGATTACAACATGAAAGATGACAAACTCATGCCTTATAAGAAACTGGTAGAAGATTACAAGGAGCACTTCAACAAAATTACTTTCGAACAAATCCCAAGGATACAAAACAAGGCAGCAGATACCATGGCTACCATAGGATCTCTTCTGAGTATTCCTACTAACGAAACTCAGTTTGAGTTTACTATAGAATAGTTGATGCTACTGGCATATGAGACTCCCTCAACAGAATATGTATGTGCAATTGTGGGCCCAGAATCCCCTTGGTACAATTAAATATATGCATATCTACACACTCAGTACATGTCACTAGATCTGTCTAGAAATCAAAAGAAGACCCTTATTCGTCAAGCATCTAGATACACCATTATAGCTAATACATTGTATGGAAAGGGATTCGATGGAACTCTCCTCTGATGTCTTGATAAAAATGAAGTGCAACTTTCTCTAAAGGAAGTCCATGATGGAATTTATGGGGCACACCAATGTGGTCCACCATTGTCAAATAAATTGTTGAGAACGGGTTATTACTGGCCAACTATGGAAAAGGATGCTTATAAATATGTGCATAAATCTAAGAAATGTCAAATGTATGGAGATCTCATTCATGCACCAACATAAGATCTTCAACCCATTACATCACCATGGCCATTTTCACAATGGGGACTAGATCTAGTGGGTAAAATAAATCCTACTTCATCCAAAGGGCACAAGTTCATCTTAATAGCCACTGAGTACTTTACCAAATGGGTTGAGGAAATTCCTCTTACATACACCACTGGAAATCAAATAACGAAGTTCATGCTCAATTACATTATCTATAGATACGAGATTCCAATGTGCTTCATAATAGATGATGGGCATCCATTTAAAAATCAAGAAGTGAAAGAATTGTGTGACAAATTTAACATACAACAGAGATTTGCCATACCATATTATCCACAAAGAAATGGACAAGCAGAGGGAACAAATAAAACAATATTGAAAATCCTTTAAAAAGTTGTCACTGACACAGGACGGGACTGACATCTCCCATTAAATCCCGCTCTTTGGGCTTAGAGAACAGAAGTACACACCCCTATAGGAGCAACACCATATTCCTTGGTCTGTGGTATAGAAGCAATACTCCCCATTGAAATAGAAATGTCATCTCTAAGAGTCTCCTTACAGAACATCATATCAGAGGAAGACTACTAGGTAGCAAGGTTACAAGAGCTAGAAATGCTTGATGAAAAGAGAAAAACAACGTTCAATCATCTACAAGGTTATCAAAACAGACTGAGATGTAGTTATATTAAACGAGTTCACCCTTGAAATTTTGAAGTGGGGGATCTAGTTCTTAAAGAGAACCAAAGGAACCTAGCAGAGCGAGAAAAGTCAGGGAAATTTGAACCTAACTAGCTAGGTCCTTTCATCATAACAAGGGTTATAGGCAATGGGGCATATAATTTGGCTACCATGGAGGGAGATCCACTCTCTGACCCTATCAACATCATGCACCTTAAATGATATTATACCTAAGGGCTAGGTAGTTTAGGTTTTACTTTCTGCATTGCATATCATATTATTCAAAGCATTGGATCACATATAGTTTCTTTTTTTAATGCATCACATTCAAAAAGTTTACGCATTTTCATATAGCAGCACCAATAAAACAAGACAACTAACCAAGTTTGTCATTCATTTGCATTCAAGAGAAGCAAGGGTCGTCTCGTTTCTTAGATATTAGGACATGAAGTCTTTGAGGTCCTAAGGTCATTCATTTTCAACATTACCCTATGATGACACTTTACTTATGGTTGGGTAGTGATTTCACTATTTGAGACTTGTTAACCCAAAATCTATCAATTGCTATATCTCAAACATAATAAATCTCTAATTCATTCTAGACACCTAGTTGATCATATGACTAGTGAAAAATCTAAAATTTTACTTCAGCGCCATTGTAATTGTCACACCCAAGTAGGTTTTATTACTAATAAGTCAAGGCAAGAAAAAAAAAAGAAAAAAAAAAGGAGCTATGCCAAATTCATCTCAAGGCAAACGAGCAATGATATATAACTAAAATATCACACATGCAAGTGCAACAAAAAAAGCTTGACTATGGGAACATGCGAGTAACTTCATCAGGGCTATGAATGCCTATTGGCAATGGAGCAATATTTGAGAAATTATAGTCTATAACCTCGTCGGAGCTCTAAAAGCTTGCTGGCAGTGAGGCTCTATTCGGAATGCTTTTGAAGTTAGGATAATCCATGTAGCTAGTCATATAGGATGCTAAGGATCTTTAGTGAAGACAAGAGAAGGAATTAACTCATTTGCACACACATGGGCAAAAGAAGATCAAAGTTTCAAGAATCAATGGGGAAGTTTTCCGCATCTCCATTTGTAAATCCTAGTCACTAATTGTGTTAATTTGGATGTTCCAAAGGACCTTAGGGATCGATTGACCGCTTATCTATGAAATGTTTTGCACCTCCATTTCAATCGGTGTATTACAAATGCTAAAACAAACAGTCAACCTTGTTCGAATAGGAAATGCATCTTCATCATGCATATTGCATTAACATAGGTCATGTCAAAAATTCATTATCTCCACATTCATTCTGCAGATCATCATGTCATATAGGTCTACACACTGGGGGCATAATTGAAAAAAATCCAAAAAATCATATAAAGTCCTGAAAAAATCCAAAAAATCATATAAAGTCCTGAAAAAAAATCCAAAAAATCATATAAAATCTTGAAAAAAATCCAAAAAATTAGATAAAGTCCTGAAAAAAATCCAAAAAATCATATAAAGTCTTGAAAAAATCCTAAAAATCATATAAAGTCCTGAACAAATCCAAAAAACAATGAAAAACACAAAATACCAAAAACATTGGAAAACTCAAAATCCAAAAACATTGAAAAACTCAAAATCCAAAAACATTGAAAAACATTCAAATACGATCTTGCAAAAAATCAATCCAAAAACATTCAAATACAATCCTGAAAAAATACCAAAAACATTCATATAATGTCCTGAAAAAATCAATCAAAAACATTCAAATATCGATCCACATAATCCAAAAATATTGAAAAAGCTCTTGGAAAAGAACTAAAAATAAAAAATCAACCAAAAAATTGCAATAAAATGTCTTGCAAGAAACAAATACCCTAGCAGATATCCAGTAAACACTTCGCACGAAGTTAACAAAGGATACGACTATCTAGTCAAGCATCTGCAATCAACTGATAAAACTGTCCTATCAATCGTATCATATCCATATCAAAGTGATCATTATCTTGTCTTAAATAGAAGAGGATACACTCGAAATCAGACAGGTCAGTCTTAAACAGGGTCCACAAGTTTATGAGATCAGACATTATCAACCATCACATCAAGCAACTGAGAATGAAGGCACAAGGTCAGTATAGCTGCTGAATTTTGTCTGGGTCAGTCTTTATCTTTTATCATTTGGTGACATATTATGTTCCTATGCTACTCAAGGATGTCCACAAGTGACTAGAGAAGCCATGATGGGTATTATCTTTTTCTTTGTTTGTTGTTTGTGGTGTGAACCGATGAAGTTCTAGGGAAATTACTCTACTTGGTGTTTGTGATAGGAGCATTCAGCTATTTAATGCCACACATACCTCGACCCCTAGTGTAATTCCTAGAATGGAGGGTTCACTCCTTGTTTGCTACGTGTTTGTTTCTACAATGAGATATTTTACATCTTGGTTCCTTATACCTTGATGTGCTAAGCTTCATTATTCAATAGTAAGGCTCAGTGATGAATATATGTTGCACAATAAAATATGTGACACAGGTTTGTGATTCTTTCAATTTCATTCTCATCTCATGTGTTTATTGATAGTTTGTTGATTTCTCATCTTCTCTCTAAATCACATTCTTTCTAACATTATTTCTTTCATCAATCTCTTCTCTCTATCATCTTACTAACATTTCTTCCTGGTTCATATGAGTTAACAATTTGTTCTCGCATTATCATACAAAAAAAATACATGCATTTATAAACATCAGTTAACATGCATTCATAAAGATTCCATTGCATTCATATAGATACCATTGCATTCATTAGCATCATTGATACATACATGTAGTAACCATTGCATTCATGAATCATATACATCATATAACTCATAGCATCATATAAGCATACATGGAAAACAAAACATAAATAGATCACTGCCAAAAACTGCATATCATATATATATAACTTAAAAATGATAATGTGTATCAATACAATAAACAAGCCCAAAGGCTCAGATAACATGATTAAAATGTCTCAACCAACATTGCCTCTGTCAGCCGGTGGATCCTGTCGACTAGGTCCTGTCCTAGGATGTTGACGTGGTCCCATAACACCACTAGTGCTAGTCCGTCGAGAAGTAGATCGACTCGATATCCTCCCCATGAAGGTACTATAACTAGGCTCTCTCTGACCCTCAGGAATAGCCCTCTCATAAGCCTGTCGATAATAAATAGCCTCCTGTACAGCAACAAAATATCTATCTGCCTAGTCACGTGCCTCTGTCGCTAGTCTGAATAGCTGATCATATGCATCCACGGTGATCTGAGTTGACCTGACTGCCTCATCTATTTCCCTCTATAGATGATCCCTCTCAGCCTTTAAAACATCGTAGTCTGCACAATGGACCTCTCGCTCGACATCTCATCTAGCGACCTCCTCCTCCAAACTCTGAATCCATGCTCTAAGAATTTGCTGATCATCCTCATTGCCCACCTGTCCTCTCCCACCCTCTATAGCAAGCATGTCCTCTAGCTCTAGCATATCATCATCATCATCTCCATCCTCGATGCTCAATGACTCTGAATAATCATCGCTATCCCCACTGCTAATAGACTTGGTTTCTCCACCAATGTCTACATCCTTGTCTCCACCTCCCTCATCTCCTATCTCATCCTCTCCCTCCACTCCTCCATCTCCCTTAGCTCCTCCCTTGGCTCCACCTTCCTCTCCTCCTCTGACTCTCTCCCCCAACTGTAGCCTCAATCTCAGCCTAGGATGGCGAATCTGTTCTATTGTAATCAGAACAACATGATCAGTAAGTGGAATTGGCTTGTGTCTGGAAAACTATGCATCATACTCTATCGTAGTCCCTAGATCCGCTGCACCTCTACCAAAACCCCAAAGTAATGGCTGAAGAGAATCAAACTCAACAGAAGAAACATGCAACATTATGCACACCCCCCAATCAGATACCTCCTGAGATACATAAGCAAAGTAAGCAGTAACAACTGGTGTCACCTGTACCTCTCCAAACTATCTCAATACCCGACCTAGGAGATACATCTCTATAATTTGCTGCGTCTCAAAAGTCCTACTGATCAGATACCTCTATTCTCAACAAAAAGGCAAGTGTACTACGTCATCTACCCAATCGGGGCAATCTAAGTATGGTCTCCAAATAAAATGTTGAAGTATGTCAAACTGATGTCTCAAATATAAGGTGTTACCTGAACCCCTATGTCTGATACCTACTGTGTACCTAAAAGCATAAGGCTCACCAGGCTGCAAATCAACATGAGTAACAAGCATTGAAATAGAAATATGCTCCCATGCCCCAGTCTGGAGCAGTGTAACACCACAATTAATAGACCGATACCCAAGATATACAATCCCATGCATCTAATAATACAATATGGCAAGAAGACATGGACCCCACGCATATACTCAGAGATGAACAATCATATCATGGAGCACTCTGCCACATCCCACTAGAAATTTGTGACCTTGTCTATCAGGTATCAACAAACCACCAACAATACTGCACAATACAATAGTCATGTCATCATAATCTAACCGGGCCCAAGGGATGTCATATCGACCACTGATCTGCAAGTCATGTATCTCACACTCGAAAAGAGAACACAATCCAACAATGCCATCGGCATGGTCATACACAACTCTCTCACCATGAATCGGAATATGCAGTATATGCCATACATCTTCTAAGGTAATGGATGCCTCCCCAGTTGGAAGATGGAAAGAACATGTCTCAAAATGCCACCACTCTATCAACACTGTAATCATGGCCCTGTTGGCCATCACCTCTGGCAAGTGTAACACATAGTACAAACCAAGCTATCAAATATGCTCAATTTCCTCATCAAGTAAATTAGCACGAAGATCAAGTCCACTGGGTCTGCTCTGTCGATAGTATAGCACTCCAATGTTCTCCTGCAAAGAGAAAAAGTTCAAAATATCAGATATCGGATTACGAAAAACAAAAAAATTCTCAAACACATGACAAAAAACATTCACATACAATGAATGTGTGACGTTTACTACTATTGTGGTACAATTATGGCTTATGCATAACATTTATAGCAAATGCATGATGAAAGGAGCACATGCGTAACAATAAACACTATTGTGGAAAGAAATCAACAAATGCGTAACATTATGCACTAATGTGTAACGTTAATGGCTAATGCGTGACATTATGAGCGTTTGCGTAACATTAAGCACGAATGCGTAAAAACCGATAGGCGATTGTGTGATGCAAAGGAAAAGTTGAACACTGGAATTATTTTGAAAAATAGCAAAAAATAGGCAAAAATGTAGGGAAAAATTAGAAAAATACCATGCCGCCAGTCCCAGGAGGTCTCTGATATGAACGTACTCGATCAGACAGGTGCAATCAAGCTCCATAACTAGCCATGATGATCAAATACTCGAAAGAAAGCACAAGATTTGTAGAGAAAACAAAGAACTTACCAAATACCAAATGAGCTAATGAAAACCTAAAATCTCTATTTATAGCTCAAAATTAGGGTTTTTTGACACCTCGAGGCCCGTGGTCCCCGCTAGCTTCAAACAACTTGTATCCTACTCAAATGATCTCAAAATCTCCCGAAACTTCACACGATTGCTTATTACACTAATA
Organism: Cryptomeria japonica; assembly: GCF_030272615.1. NCBI lineage: Eukaryota > Viridiplantae > Streptophyta > Pinopsida > Cupressales > Cupressaceae > Cryptomeria > Cryptomeria japonica. The sequence goes on from NC_081410.1 coordinate 87,566,658, forward strand.
TCAAAAACATGGTCTCAATTTTTTATTTTTTCGACCACCTTTTCCGAGGGGGCATATTTACACTATACAGTGGTACCAAGGCATACTGGGGCAAAAATTTTCATTTTCTTTGAAACAATGTTGTTTCGACTTTGTCTCAAAGAGGGGCAAATATAGACACCTATAAATGTCTCATTGATCATGTACTAATTATTCCTCTAATTGATTAAATAATTCTTTAATTCTTTAATTAAGTTAATTAATCTAATTCTTCGAATTTCATATTTCCTCATCATCTTACTAATTATTCCATTACCTATTCTATCATCATTTAATCATTTTCTAAATATTAATTAAATATTTATTGTTTAATTAATTCTGATTAATTCCACAATTTAAACAATCTTTATTATTTAAATAATTCTATTCTCAATTTCTATCTCTAATCATACAATCATTAACCCTTTTCTAAATATTAATTAAATATGTATTAATTAATTAATTATAATTTAATCCTTTAAATTAAATAATCTTTATTATTTAATTAAAGTCCATTTCTAAAATAATTAAATAGTTTCTTTAAATTATTTAATTAACTAATTAATTCTTCCAAATCCCCAAATTGTAATTTCATATTCTTCTAAATTCTTCCAAAATTCAAATACATGTGCATGATTTCAAGTTCTAAATATATTCAAATGCTAAATTGAATTTAAAATAAATTCAATTATTTGAATAAATTTCATGCAAAGATTAAATTGAAAATCTAAGTTAAAGTGCAAGCACATGCTAAATTAATTAATTAAATCAATTAATTAATTAAATCATTTATCTCTCTAGTCTCTATTTTTATCTTCTAGTTCTCTTTGTCATCTTCTTTATTTCTTCCAATCATTCTTTTTCTTCTTTTAGTTAGCTTTTTCTCAATTAGTTGACTCAATTAATCTATTGAATCTATTATGTTTCACCTCCAAGTCAGCAGTTCAACTATCAATCAACATGTGAGCTCACCTGAGTTCAACCTCTTTATCATTCTGTTCCACCTTTTCAATCAATGTCATCCAAAAATCTATAAATTTAGCATTCAATCCTCACAATTCCTCTAGATCACGAACTTCAAATCATTGTGTCAATTGCAGGTTGCCAGTGCAATATCGGAGAGCCATCATACCACAGAGAGAAGGAGAACAATGGAAGACATGATGCACAATAGGGAGTTTCATATTGTTTAATTTAATTCCATTTTGCATCCATTTCATTAGTTTTATGTTTGAATTGCTTAGATAGTTAAGGAATTTGTGATTGTCCTTATCTCCTATTTATCAATGATGAATTTGAGCATAGCACAACTGGCATCCTCTTTATCACACCTTAAGAGGATTCCATTCCCAAGTCATACTGATTGTCATTTCCTTGCACTAATAACATAGCAGAATACGATGCATTAACAACTAGATTATGGATTGTAGTTCAGTGGAAGATCCAAGAACTTCATGTTTTTGGGGACTCTCAACTTGTAATTCATCAAGCAACCGATGACTACCAAACAAAGGATGAAAAATTAATGCCCTACAAGAAAATGGTAGATGACTTCAAGAAAAATTTCATAAAGATAACCTTTGAGCAGATACCAAGAGAATTGAGCTGCAGATGCCATGGCTACTATTGCTTCACTGATCAATCTACTGCAAAATGAAACCCGCTATGAGTTCTTGGTGGATAACCTTTTGGTTCCCTTGTATGAGATCACTCCTATTGAGATGATATGTTTCATTGGTCCTAATTCCCAATTATATGGTTCCATTTTCACATACATTCATAACAACACCCTTCCTCTTGACTTATCCAACAACCAACGTTGCACTTTCATTTGCTAATATTCCCGATGTGTCATTTTAGTCGATATCCTATATTGTCAAGGTCTAGATGGCACTCTCCTTAGATGTTTAGAAAAGGACAAAGATTAGATTGTGTTATGCGAAGTTCATGAAGGAATATGTGGCCCACATTCTAGTGGTCCTACCTTAGCCAATAAACTCATCAGGACTTGATATTACTGGCCCAATATGGAAAAAGTTTCATATCAGTTTGTCAAGAAATGTAAGCAATGTCAAATTCATGGAGACCTTATTCATGCACCAACACAAGAACTTCAACTGATTTCGACTCCTTGGCCCTTTTGTCAGTGGGGACTCGATCTCATAGGCAAGTTTCACCCTCTTTCCAATGGCCACAAACATTATTGCTGCCACATAGTATTTCACAAAATGGATTGAAGCCATGCCTCCTACACAAGTCACTGGAAAATAGATTTCTACATCCATTCTCAACTATATCATTTGTCGATACAATATTCCTCTTTCCATCATCACTGATAACAAACATCCCTTCAAAAACCAAGGTGTTCATGAACTCTGTGATCGATTCCATATTACCCATCATTTCTCTACTCCCTATTACCCCCAAGGTAACGGTCAAGATGAGGTGTCTAATAAAATTTTTCTTAAAATCCTCAAAAAGATAGTTGATGACGCTGGCCAAAATTGGCATATCCAACTTAATCCCGCACTTTGGGCTTACCGCACAAGTGTTTACACACCTACAGGAGCCACACCGTATTCACTTGTCTATGGCGCTGAAGCTATCTTGCCTATTGAGGTTGAGTTACCATCTTTATGAGTCTCTTTGCACAACATTATCAGTGATGAAGACTACAAGGTCTCTCGCTTACAAGAACTAGAACTATTTGATGAACGAATACAAACTACTTTTAATCATCTCAAGTATTTTCAGCAATGAGTGAGTCATAGTTACAATCACAAGGTAAAGCCTCACACATTTGAGGTAGTTGACTTAGTTCTCAAAGAAAATCCCAAAAATCAGCAAGACAGAGAGAAGAAGGGCAAGTTCGAACCAAATTGGCTTGGTCCTTACATCATCACAGCAACCTATGGATCTGGTGCATATCAGCTCTCAACCATAGAGGGCGAACCTTTGGAGGATCCTATCAATAACATGCACCTTAACAAGTTTTACACATAGCTCTTCAGAGTATCCTAATTTCAAAAATGCAAAAAATAAATAAAAAAATATAAAAAAATACAGAAATACAAAAAAAAAAATGAAAAAAAAGTGAAGAAATAATTCATCCAAAGGTGAAAACCACTTCGGTGGTGCCTTGGGCAAGTACCATGGTGAAAACCGGGTCACTGGTGCCATGTGTAGAGACATTGCTCCTCCCTCCTTCAGGATTCGATCTCATCCTTCACTTTGCACACACTCACAGCCTATCCATCCATAATAAACTTACCCATTCCCATCATGTGTTATTAATCTACCTAAGATTGGTTAGCCATTCATAATAACCCTCATTTTCACCCTTTCCATCCATAATAAATCAGCTCCTATCTGTTCCTAAGGCAAATCCTACGTCTAGTGATGGGTGTGTAACTAAGAGAATCACATGTTTTGAGGAGTACAGTTTCTTCCAGTTTTTGTCATTCTATCCGCGCACAATCCACAATAAAGAAACACTTGCATCACCAATCTAAAATAAAGTATCAGTTTCATGGATTCAATCAATTTTAGATGGGACACAAGTAGCAACAATGGGCTTCGACAAATCAAATCATTCAACAGACAGACAACATTATGGTTTAGTGCTATGTATCTTTTTGTGAAAGTAAACATTGTGACCACAATCAAATAGACTTATACAAGTGACAAGAGACACTAAGCTTGAGGACTATAGTGGATGTTGGTGTCGATTCTTGGTTTTCTTTTGATTTTATCTTTTGGTGACATGTCTTTTATCTTTTCCCGGATGTCTTTGACTAGAGATTTTATCTTCAGGATGTCTTTGACTAGAAAGGCGAGGATGGGGTATGGTCACCTATTTTTCTTTGTTGTCTAAGGATTGTCTCTTATTAATCCTATGACTTGTCCAAGGATATGAGGACATTGAGAGCCTAGTGTGAACTGGTGCATTCCTTGTTTGCAACTGTCTGATCTCCATGCAAACAGGTACAATGACTTTCTGGGTCTAATATATGCCTAGATTGTCATAACCTATTTGCCATAATAAAACTCAATGATGATAATAGCACAAGAATATCTTTCACTTCCATATCTTCTATCTTCCATCCCCCTTTCTTGATTGACCTCCATCATCCTTCTTGAGTCCGTGTAGCCCACTATCACATGACTAAGTATAATGACACACCAAAAATATTTGCATTTCATGTAGTGTGCATCTACATTACCACATATCTCATTTCATACATACATATAGATATCACAATTGCATCACATCCTACACACAATAGATGTTAGCAGATTTTACATTCTCATCATGTAAATAGTTGTTTGCATTATCATATTCATCTGCATTTCATACATTCACATTTGCAATTGCATATATAAAACATAAAAGCAAAAATATTGCATTTCATCATGTACATATTTGCATCCATATCATAAGCATCACATAGAAACATGCATCACATCAAAGCAACATCACATAGGTACACATGCATATAACTATCATAAGGATGAATAATTTCATATATATATCTCAAAATAATAAGTGTCATAATACAATGATATCAAAAATCATATGGCTACAATCACCTGAAGGTGTCATCATACAAAATGGTACAACACTAATACATAGGGAGCCCTCTAAGGCTATGATGAACTCCCTCCCTCAAAGCCGCCTGGCCTCGATGGAGTTTGAGCCCTAGAAGGACCCGCCCTAGGATCATCTCCTGCCCCCTCTATCTAGTGGTGGTGGAGACCCATGACCCCACCACTAGACACTTGTCTCTTGTCTCTCCCTCCAGTGGTTGTCATAGTCCACGATGGTCTTCAGAAGCTCCTAGCCCGCTGATCTGGTGGTAGCACTCCATAGTACAGGTCTCACTAGTAGGATATCTCCTCCCCTACTCACAGAACATAGGTGTATCCAACCCCTGTGTCTTTTCCATCTACTGATTCACCCCCCCCTCTCAGTAGTTGACCATATCCTTATTGATTCATCATACCATCAATTGGTATTAGAGCATTCCAGGTCCTCTAGTGTCTTAGCCTAATAGATTGAGGTAAGGATCTAGAAGAACATGATGAAGAAATAAGGTCTAAAGTTTAATAGGGAAACTACAAAATATGGAGTGATAGAATGAAAATCTATAGCAAGAGTCTAGGAAGTCAATACTAGGAACATGTTGTTACTCAATTTGTTGCAACTAGTGGGACTATGTCTGATGATCAAAAGAAAGAGACACAAGAAAATAATCAAGCATTGGAGGCCATTATCAGTTCTTTGTCTGATTCATAGTATGTTAATGTCCATGGTTTGGAGACTGCTTATGAGGTGTGGAAGAAACTTGAGGAAATCTATAGCGGTGATGAGCATGTGAATATTTCCAAAGAAGAGAGTGTGAGAGGTAAATTTGATGACATGCATATGGATGAAGGTGAGAATATTCAATAGTATGGTCAGAGGATCAAGGAGATAGTTGGTGGTAAAGTGGAGGATTCTAGAGTGGTTAGTAAGGTGTTGAGAACCCTTCTACCAGTCTATGGTATCCAAGTTCCATCCTTTCGGGAGCTAAAGTCTATTAATAAAACTAAGGTAACTCTTAACTCCATCATTGGTAAGCTTATTGCATTTGAATTAAATGGTTATGATGGTACTATTCAGAAATCCGAATTTGGATTAAGAGATTCAGTTTCCAACCCACCTACAAGGAAAAGTAGAGATGTCAGTCACAATTATGAATCTAGATCCAGTAGAGAAGTTGATGATGAAGAAAGTTTGTTTGAGCTTGAAGCATTGTTGGCCAAGCGGTTGCCCAGAGGTACCGGTAAGTACAGAGATAAATTACCTTTGAAGTGTTTTTCATGTAACAAGATTGGACACATTGCAAGTAACTGTCCTAATGGTGACAATGAGCATAAGTGTGAGAAGTATAAGAAGTACAAAGGAAAAGGAAAAAAAGATTGTCTCATTGTAGTTGATGGTGGTATCACTAATGAGGAATCTGAGGTAGATGCTAATGAATACATTGTCTTTGTTTCCATTAAAGAGGAAACATTCAATTAGAGTGCATTAGTTTCTCACATTAGTAGTTATGATGATTGGATCATAGATAGTGGTTGTTCACACCATATGACCGGTGACTGGAGTAAATTTATTACTTTGAAGGAATTTGATGGAGGAGTTGTGAGAATTGGAAATGACTCACCCTGCATGGTAAAAGGAAAGGGAACCATTTCTCTTAATGAAAAGAGCAGTGTAGATGATGTCTACTAGGTTGAAGGATTAAAGAACAATCTTTCAAGTGTAGCTCAACTAAATGAGAGAGGTTATCCATTGGAATTCAAGAATGGAATGTGCTAAATCTATGGGAAAAAAGGTGAACTGATTGCAATGGTCAAGCAGACAAAAGGTAACCTATTTCACGTAAATCCTAAAGTCAACAACTATTTAATTGCTAAAGTAGATGATAGTTGGCTTTGGAATCGAAGATTTTGTCATATAAATTTTGATAACATTGTCAAATTTAGTAAGTCCAAGTCGGTAAGAGGTTTGCCTCAATTGGACAAACCAGTGAATGCTCTATGTAAGGAATGCTAGTTGGGAAAGATGACATCCTCAACTTTTAAGAGAAAATATTTTTCAGCAGAACATTTGTTAGATTTGGTTCATACAAACCTCTGTAGACCAATAAGGACTAAAAGTATTCAAGGTGATAGATATTTTATGATCTTCATTGATGATTGCTCAAGAATGATGTGGGTCACATTCTTGAAGGATAAAAATGAAGCCTTTAGTAAGTTCAAGGCATTCAAGGCCTTAGCTGAAAAGGAATGTGGTAAGAAGATAAAGTGTCTGAGGACTCATCAAGGAGGTGAACTTACTTAAGAGGAATTCAATAGATATTGTGAAGACAATGGAATTAAGAGGCATCTTTCTACACCGAGGACACCACAACAGAATGATATTGCAGAGAGGAACAACTGTTTAGTTGTTGAAGCTGCTAGAACAATGCTTATACAAGGAGGAGTAGCAAAACATTTTTGGAGAGAAGGTGTTAGCACAATTATCTACAATATAAATCAGATATTGGTAAAGATAGATAAGGATAAAAATCCTTATGAATACTAGTATCGTAGATCACCTAATGTCAGTTATTTTAATATCTTTGGGAGTAAATGTTTCATCAAGAGAGGTGACTATGTTAGTAAGTTTGAGGCCAAAAATGATGAAAGCATATTTATTGGTTACTTCACTAAGAGTAAGGCCTACAAATGTTACAACAACTAGACCCAGAGAATCGTTGAAAGTGTTGATGTCTGAGTGGATGAGTATCCTAAAGTCTCAGGAGAAATCAGTAAGGAGAAAAAGGAAGAAGAACCTTGCATTCTGATTTTGGAACTAGAACCGGTGAAGCCAGAAGTTGGTGAAGTGAATGTTGTAGTACCAGTTCAACCAGAATAGGTAGATTTAGAAGAAGATGATGATAGTGAAGAAGAAGAACTTGAAGATAATGATCATGTCATTCAAAGGTATGTGAGACTCAATCATAATCCTGACCAGATTATTGGAGATAAAGATGCTACAGTATTAATGAGAAGAAGAATCAGAGAGAATTCTCACATGATCAAAGCTATGGAAGAGGAGCTTGACCAAATTGAGAAAAACAATACATGGACCCTAGTACCCAGACCAATGAATAAAAATGTGATAGACACTAAATGGGTATTCAGGAATAAACCGAATGAAGATGGAGTAGTAGTCAGAAACAAAGCTAGATTGTTATGCAAAGTTTATGCACAGGAAGAAGGAGAAGAATATGGTGAGACATTTGCACCAATTTCTAGACTGGAAGGTGTTAGGACTCTACCTGCATTTGCAACATATAAGGAATTCAAAGTATATCAGATGGATGTGAAGTCAGCATTTCTAGATGGCTATGCTTTGACTGATGCAAAGGATATGGTGTGTAAACTGCACAAGGCACTATATGGTTTGAAGCAAGCACCAAGAGCTTGGTATGAAAGGCTACATTCACACCTGATGAAGATAGATTTTCAGAGAACTAGTGAAGAAAACAATATATATCTTAAATCAGAAGTAGATAAGATATTGGTTAGTGAAGTGTTTGTGGATGATATCATATTTGGAGGCAATGATGACTGCAAATGAGATGAAAAGTGAATTTGAAATGTCTCTAGTAGGAGAGAAAAAATTCTTCATAGGTTTGCAAATTAAGTAGATGAAGAGTGGTATTTTTATCACACAGTCTAAATATGTGTAAGAGGTATTGAAGACATTTTGAATGAGTGACTATAAACCAGTTGGGACACCAATGGTTACAAGTTGTAAAATATCTAAGGAGGATGATGCCACATCTGTTGATGAAAAGGAGTACAAATCAATGATAGGGAAACTACATTATGTTGTTCATAGCAAACTGGATATTACTCATGCAGTTGGTTTAGTTGCCAGATTTCAAAAGAATCCAAAGGAGACACACTTGATAGCAACCAAAAGGATATTCAGATATTTGAAGGGTACTATTGACTATGGATTATGGTATCCATATGCAGGTAACTTTGATTTGAAGGTTTATACAGATGCAGGCTAGGTATGTAATGTTGATGATAGGAAGAGCACAACCGGTGGTGCATTCTTTCTTAGAGGAAGATTTGTATCATGGAGCAGCAAGAACCAAAGTTGTATATCACAGTCCACTATTGAAGCTGAATATGTTACAATGTATATTAATTGTACCCAAGCAATCTAGATGAAACACATTTTGGAAGGATTCAAACTGAAGATTACAAATCCAGTAAAGATTTTATGTGACAACACCTGTGCAATAAATATTTCAAAGAACTCAATGTTGCATGCTAGAACCATTCATATTTAGCTGAAATATCATTTCTTGAGGGAGAAAGTGTAGAGTAAAGATGTGTTATTAGAACATGTATCTACCAAGGAGTAGCTAGCAGATATCTTTACTAAACCTCTGCCTAAGACTATTTTTGAGTATCCTAGAGGCCAGCTAGGGGTTGTGCCCCTACATGAGGTCAATTGAGAAAGATGTGGAATACATCAGTCCCACAACCAATTGAAGAATCTTGTAGAAGGATTGGTGTAGAGTGGAGTTATTCCAAGGGGGGAGAATCAAGTTGCAGGTTGATAATGCAGAATAGTGAAGTATGATACTACATGTTTTACTTTCACTTTGGCATTGTTGTCAAAGGGGGAGAATAATTATATGATTATGGGGAGAAGAACTATATGATTGACAGGGAGAGGATCTTTAGCCAGTTACCAGTTGAAGACATGGAGACTTAGTTGAAGGAGAATACAAGTTAAAATGTAAACTAGGATTCCTATACACAATCATAACAATCAAGGGTATTTATACTTGTATTGCCATCAATGCCAAAGGGAGAGACTATTGGCATTTGCTTGAACATTGCATTGATGAACTATTATGTTGTCATTGATATCAATTGTAATCGGTAATGATATTGTAATGATGTTGTTTTGCAACCGGTAGGTGAGCTAGTGAAGGAAACCAGTATTACTTGAGAAGAAGTGAGATTAACTGGTAACCCTACCTATTGATGTGCCAAACCCTAACCGATGGAGCTTGGTGAATCTGTTGTATGCCACATATGCATGTTGTATGTGAAGAGTTTCAAATGGTTTTTGGCATGTAGAGATAATAGTTTTATCTTAGGAATGATCGAGTACATTGCATGAAGTGGAAACCACGTGATGAGTTACAGGGATCGATAAAGTGGTGACCCTGGAGCGGTCGAGGCTGTCTTGAACATTGTGCAATGATTTCTATGTAATCCAATGATCATACTTGAACTAATTTGTTTGTAATCTCTATGAGATCTTAGGTTTGTGATGTGTTATCAACTTGTTGTTTTGCTTATAAGGTCGATGAGTTGTTTTGATGCAGTGTTGGCAATTTTGGTTGAATGTAAGAGTGATTGGTTGCCAAACCAGAATATGTATCTGTAGTATGTGTAAAGGTAGATAGGAGCATGAAAAGGATCTGATCAAGCAGAGTAGTGCTATTCACTAGATCAACAAACCCCTATTGTTCTCTAACAATTACAATAGTCAAATCCCCTAATAGGGTAAGCTCTAATAGGCTTAGTGTTATCTAAATCCTATAACCAGGTGATCCATTAGCTTGGATTTCAAATCCTCTACTGAGGTTAATCCTAACAAGGTATTGCTTCTAATAGGGCATTATAGTCAATCTCTTAACCGAGTGGTCCCTAGCAGGATCTGTTATTAACAAGACTTTTGTAAAAGCTTTAACAGGCTTGGCTCCTAACAGGGCAAGCTTCAGAAGAGTTCAGAATACTTGTGGGTATTCATCCCCACCGTGGTTTTTCCCATTTGGGTTTCCACATCAAAATCATTGTGTCAAGTGGTGAATGTTTTTGTGTTGATGTTTTCTATGGTTAATTTCCTTAGCTGCTAAATCCACTTAGATATGATATGATGACTGACAACAATCTGAAATGTGCTTTTACTTTTGTCAGTAAAGTATTTGGATGTTTTGGTTCAAAGGTTTTTGAGAGTTTCAGAGTTGTTTTACTCTTATTCTGTTACAACAGTCAATCAATAAACTTGACAGTGATATTGCATTTGTTAGTTTAGTGTTTGAACCTGTCAGTTCAGAGTTTGACTTGTGATATTATTTTTGAGTTTGGTGAAACTTTAGTCAGTTTTCCATGTACTGATTCATCCCCCCCTCTCAGTAGTTAACTAGATCCTTATTGATTGATCATACCATCAGAGGAGACATAAGTAATTTGAATTTGGCGATGAAGTGATGGTATATCTAAGAAAAGAGAGATTCTCGATTGGAAATTACAACAAATTGTAGATGAAGAAATTTGGACCTTGCAGGATTTTGAGGAAGTTCAGTTCTGGAAATGCATATGAAGTGGAGTTACCAAATAGTCTAAGTATTTCACCTGTGTTTAACATTGCAGATCTTCATGAGTATCATGAACCAGAATTCAGTGAGGATAGTGTTGTAGACTTGAAGAAATAGTTGCCCGGGAAGAAATTGGATCAAATTGAAGAAGTTTTGGATAGTAGGATTCTAGGTGTAGTACTCAGAGAAGTCAGTATAAGGAGTATCTTGTGAAGTGGAAGGACACACAAGTTGAATACTCATCTTGTATTTCTCAAGAAGAGGTAGACTGTCTTGGTTTTTCTCTAACCCTAGCAAATTGAGAGGCTCACTTTTTCAATACCCCCAGATGTCTGATGCAGGAGCATCCCTGGTTCATAGCAATCTTGCATCAACCAAAAACATTTTCCTTTTTGTTTTCTTTCTATTAGTAGTTTCAAATTTTCTTTCTGTGTGTCTCGGTTTTGGCTCACTGGATCTTGTGAAGTTGAATTATACTTGAAGACTTGATCATCTTTCTTATTTCGAGATTGCATCACATTTGGATTATTTTCCGACAAGATATTGCTATTGATTTCCTTGACAATTTCTTATGATTGGGTGAAAGTTCTTGTTAGCGGTTGCCTGGACCTATTTTGGTGATCTACCTGAACCCCTTCTGAAGCTTGCAAAGCCTTGGGCATTTATTCCAATGTTCCTTGGCGTGTGGTTGACCTTTTCCAATGATCTATGTTTCATCCTTTGTATTTTTCAGAGAAATCTCTTGGTGGAGGCCAACCTTGTTTAGTTTACATGTTAGGTCTTGTTCTTTAGGTTTTGATCCCTTTTGGGCTGACAAGATCTTTTGGATCATATATATAATTTTAATTGTGCATTATAATGTAAGCAATCGAATAATCAAGTAGCCAGACTATGTGTAAAAGATATATCTTAAGATTCAAGGTCCTAGTTGTGACCTATTATGTATGTTCTACTAGACCTATGAGCCAGTTATGCTGTAACCTAGTTGGTACTAGTTGGATGTAATCAATTTTTGTGCAATAAAATAATCTATTTTGCATTGTCTCCATCAAATCTTTGTGTTTCCATTGTGTTTACTCTTGCTGACCATTCTAGATTGATCTCTTTGAGGTCCCTCCTCACCGATGACTGCTTTATATATATATATATATATATATATATATATATATATATATATATATATATATATATATATATATATATATATATATATATATATATATATATATATATATATATATGTATGTATGTATGTGTATATATGTATACATATATACATATACATATACATTTATATATAGATACATACATACATACATATACATACATATATATATACATACATATATACATATAGATATACATATATATACATATATATATATATTCCCTCAAAAAGGACACAAAACTAAATTGCAAGGGAACTTGTGGCTGCAAATTCAGAACATTTTATGTGCAAATTCATTTCAAAGAACTTACGTGCATGCACAATATTCTATACAATATCGTTGACAAGAAATTTGAGTTCTTACATATACATGCATATGCATGTACACATTGAAACTATATGTATACATATATACATATAGGTACATGTAAAAATGTACGTAGACATACATATGCATATATATTTACAAAATATCTAAGAATTTGTTAAAGCTGCTCAAATTTCTTCAAATTTAATGGCTTCCTTCTAGAGTCTTCTCAAACCTTTAATGGTTTCCCTTAAAGTCTTCAAACATTTAATGCTTTCTCTTCCTTTTTCTCATTTAAATAAATTAATATTTCTTTGAATATTTACCCAAATGCAAATTACACCATTTAATTGAAATAAATGATTTTATTTTAATTGAAAATACCAAAATTCCTCCCACTTGCATTTTCCTACAAAATCCACTTGCATGCCTAAACCCCTTCTAGATTCTTCTAAACCCTTCCTAATTAACCTAATCCATCCCCTAAATATTGTCACATTCCTAAGCAAATTGGAGTCACTTCTCAAAGACTCCAAAGTCTTTGAAAAACAATTAATGCTTTGTGTGTTCAACAAATTAACCTCTAAAGTCTTCCAAACCACTTATGGCTCTTACATGACCATTAATGGTTAATTCCACTTACACCCATGGTTAAGGACTTTGACCCCTAACTTAACCCTCATGTAACCCATGTGTCTCTTCAAAGCATTTATTTTTTTGACTAGGGTAACCATCATGTCCTCTCAAGCATTTAATGCTCCTTATCTCTCCTCCCAAGCCTCCTCATGGTGACACTTGTCACCATAGGATTGGATTGAAAGCCTTCACATGGATCTCAAATCATTCAATCCTGACCCTTGTTGAGATTACTCAATCTCAACCATCCATTGCTCCATTTTTCCTATAAATAGAGCCCATTTCTTCATAATCCAAATCCTGAAAACTTGTATGCATTTAACCTATAGGCATTTTAGAGAGCATTTAGCATAGCAAACTAAAATCTTGTTATTTTGGTTAAAATCAATCATTTTAATAGCATCTAGTATTTTAGCTTTTCATTTTACATTTGGAGCACAATACTAAAATCTCAATCCTCCATAAGCATCCATAGTGCAAAAAGCTGCTGAGAGCTACACTATTTTGGAACTTGGAGAGGAGAGGAACAAAGGAGAAGGAGCTAAGAGCATGCTAAGAGGCATTTGGAGATGCCTTATTATCTTTGTTTTATTTGTTAGATATATTAGCCTGATTTTAGTATCTCTTTTGCTATGCCCATTTAGATTAATTTTTGATTGACTAACACTAACGATTTCTTGTGTCTTGTGTTGTTTGTCATTTGCTAACCTTGTGCATTTTGTAGAGCATCATTTGGTGAACCTGACGTGAATCCAAACACCAAAAAGATCATTTTTTAAAAACTAATAACATGTTTGAATGTTGAAATTGTCACACAGGTTGCACTTTAGCGCTATTGATACTTGTTGTTCTAGCTCTATTGATACTTGTTGTTCTAGCGCTATTGTTCTTACAATAGCGCTATTGTATCAAGTTTAGCACTTTTGACACTGTTTTGGCGCTTTTGACACTGTTTTGGTGCTATTAACCCTGTTTCAACACGTTTGGCTTCTCTGTCTTTCTTTTTCTTTTAGCGCATTTGTGTTAAATAACGCTTCTGTTCAAACACAGACTAGTGCTATTGTAACAGAACATTGTAAAAAGGACCTTGTAACCGAAAAAGTGAAAGTTTTTAGGCTTGTGGAAGCCCCCCTTAGACATGGATTTTACTAACTAGTTGTTGTTTGTGCAGGTTTAAAAACTCACCCTTTAAAATCACAAACTTTATTTTGGTGTTTTAAAACTTGAACAAACAAACTTTCCTTGCTTTCTAGTTAGGGTCACTTGTTTCTTTGGTGCATTAAAACTGAACAAAACAAACATTTGTTTTCTTGCAAGTTAGGAAACACACTTCATTTGGTGCTTAAAATCAACACTTCTATTTTTTTGCATCAAAAGAATTTACAATCCACACTTCTATTTTTGGTGCACATAAAATACATAATCAACTTGTTTAAAAATATTTTTTTTGCAAAATGATTTTTTCATGCATACGTGCTTCAAGTTTAGTTGACTAGGATTTCCAATTTCTAGATTACAACACATTTTGCTATTGAAGTTAAAACGAACACCATGACTGTTGGAGCAACATCTCCAAATAGTTAGATCACATTGCAATGGCAAATTAAAAAGAACAAGTGTTTTTCGTGCTTGGCACACTTGTGCAAAAAGTTGGTCAAGTGGTCCCACTTCTAACACACACTATCCTCTCCCTTGGCTTTCGTGGTCCTAGGTGCAAGAGAAAAGTGTTAGTAACACTCAAAATTTTATCTTTTTAAGAGAGGCCTGCCAAGAGACACATCACTCTTGGGAATGACCTCACGTGGTAAATCCTTTGAGCCGCTATAGAAATCAGGTGAGAGCGAAAGTTGTAGCCTTGTGTATAGTTGTTCCTACAGTGTAATTGGCCGAAAGGACAAATGGGCCCCACCGCTAGTTACAAGGCTCTTAAGTGAGTCACTACAGAATGAACTTATGTCCAAAAACATCGAACATGAGTAAACACCTTTAAGTAGTATCCCATCCGTTCTTTTGATTGAGGATATTTGCGATATAATTTAGTGCAAGAGCATAGATGGTTTTGCTCCCAAGATACTCACCATACATATTTCCTTGAGTAGAAACATAGCTTTTTGAAAAGTCACTTGTGGCTTGATAAAAGTGGTGACTCCCACATCATAGGGATCATCTATTTGTTATGCTCATGCAAGACTTAGTATATCACATCCTTACCTGCCAAGGCGGGATTCATAAGGTATGTAGTACCAAAGTCAAAGAAATATCAAGATGTGGGCTAAATTTATCACAACTAGCCATTTGACCTTAGGGATAAAAAGTGTTTGAAGTGTGTTCGTTTTAATCAAGACCAAGTGCAAATTGAGCTGGCTTCAAGCTTTGGAAATACACCTTAAAATACATCTAAAGGAAGGGTCATATAAAATTCCAAGGATTGGGTTGATCTAGACCTATACTCATTTGTGCCTTTGGGGCAACATTCTTGTGTTTGTGTGCTTGCTTTGTTTTCTTGTCAAAGAAAAATCAGAAAAATCACTTCCCAAAAACAAAGTATTCATCCAACCAAACATTTCTCAAAACAACCAAACACATCAAAAACAAAGTGCAAACAACAAAGCATCAAAACTTTATGACCATTCTTCACATCTTGCGAAAGAAGAAGCATCATCAGAATATCAACTTGAAAAGAAGACCATTAAGCTCAAAGGCTTTGATCAAAAGGAGGAAATTTTTTTTATCTAAATAGACAAATCTTTGTCTCCCTTAGAGTTTTTCTGTGTCACATGCATCTCTACCTTCAAGGCAAAACAAATGAATTTGATTCAGAATCATTGAACCGTAGAGCTTTTATGCAATATAGAGCTTTAAGTTATCACAAAAACCAAGGAGGTAAGATTAATCCCAACTTTTTCCCAAACGTTTGTATCACATACAACACAGCTCGAGAAATACCACCAACACCCGAAAGAGAAGAGGTGGAGTTTGTCCCATTTGTGACACAAAGTTTTTATTGAAGTTGAAAACATTTCATCCATTATCTTACTCATACATCATCATTTCATCATCAATCCGTTCCAACTCTCAAAACATTACAAGGTTCTTGTCCCAAGTTCTCTTTTAGATATTGCTTGAATCAAACACATCACATCACTTTTTAGATTGTTTCTACATCTAGGATAAGCTCATCCTAAGCGACACATCTATGCAGGTTAAAACTAGTTCATGAGTGAATCTTCTCATTACCAGGTAGTTCAATTTGTAACACATCTTAGATTTCTCTACACCTTATCACATCAAAACTTCTCAAACAAGCAAGAAATTCAAAGAAGGAATTTCAGTTACATCTACCATAAAAGTGCTAGAGATCCACATACAACACAATTCACCAACCATCAATCTCTCATTTCATCAAGAACTCATCATCATTTTCACACAACTTCAACAAAATCTTGCAAGCAAAATGGCCCAAACCCGATCACAGTCAAGGCAACGAGAAATAGAAATGGAAGAAGAAGAAGAGGAAAATCTCAATGAATTTCAAGAAGCACTTGGAGGAAATGCAAATGACAAAAACCCAAGTACTCCCACTCCTACAATGATAGAAAGGGCCCAGCATAACCCTCTCTTTAATAGACTATTTGACGAAATACTCCGGAGCAAAGTGGATGCTCACTTCTTAAAGCTCACTCAAGAAGGAGCAAAACTCCCCTCTGACTTTGATCTTGCCCAATTAAGACAGGCATCAGAAAGACAAAGTTGCCATGAAGAGGAAAGAGGTAGAGATCCCATCAGATATAACATTCCTTGAGGTAACCCACCACCTCCTCCTCCAACTAAAATGGAGATGTTGTGGCAACAAGTCGAGAATCTCGCCCAACAACTTCATAGTGGTGTCAAAACTAACCAATTCTCACTCAATGACATCTATCCCTATCCTTTTGATAGGAATCTTTATATGCCACCCTTTCCACGAGGATTCGAAACACCAAAATTCAAAAAATATAGAGGAAAGGGAGATCCTCGTGATCATGTCAGATAATTTCATTCCGCTTGTCTCGAAGTGGCATATGAAGACACATACCTAATGCGCCTTTTTCCCAAAAGCTTGGGAGGAACAACCACATCATGGTTTTCTCGACTATCAGGTGGCATTAGAACATTTGAGGAACTTATCCAGAAATTCCTCGCTCATTACTCTCATAACATTGAACGCGACATCACCATGGCTGATCTGTGCAACACTAAACAAAAACCAGGTGAACTATTCTCAGTATTCCTGCAACGATGGCGTCAAATGTCTAGCAGACATTCTCTTCAGTTACCTGAATGAGAACTAGTCGAAATATTCATTTCCAACTTAAACGAAGAAATGGAATTTTACCTGGATGTCAAAGACACAAACTCTTTTAATGATATGATCACCAAGGGTTTGAAATGTGAATGGGCACTCATCAAGAAAGGACTCATCAAAATCTATAATGAACCAAAGGATAGTCCTCGCCCACACTTCAATAGCGATAAACCAAGCTTCTGGAACAAAAACAAGAATATTGTCGATGATGGGGTTGTGGATGCCAGGACTATACAAAGTGCACATCCTGTGGTTCAGTTTGCAGAACAGAATCCTCCACCTCAAAATAACACAAATGTTCCTTCCAATCAAGGTCGCATCACATCTCACGATGAGCCAAGACCTTGTCAGCAAAAACAAAAATGCACATACACTCCCTTAGGGGAACCCATTGAAACAGTATTGTGACAACTCATTTCTCAAAATTTGGCCACTCTCCCTAAAACATCAAACTATGAACCTCAGGTCAAACCTGCATGGTGGAGAGATACTGAGCACTTCTTTTTCCACCAAGGGAGAGGACACAAGACAAGTAATTGTCATCGATTGAAAGATCTTATTCAAGACCTTATTGACCGAGGAGAAATTGAAATAGAAGGACATGACCCAAAAACAACAAATAATGATCATCTGATGTTCAAAAATCCACTTCCATCACAAGATCAAAGGGGTCCTTCCACTTCCAGGCGAGGCACTGATACCACTGATTATACACAGGCTGTGTATAATTACACTATAAATCATTTGTATGATGCCAGTGAACAAGTTGCAACTATAACCATCAAAAATCCCAACTCCAATTGTAATGTTGTTACACGATGTGGCAAGGTTACCATCAAGGCCACTCCACAAGGCACCACCTCCATCCCAAAGCAGTACAATCTTGTGGAACAATTAGACAAAACCCCTGCACTTATATCCATTTTAGAGCTTTTGCGCCTATCACCATCTCATAAAACTATCTTGGATCGAGCACTCCAAGAGGCGTCAGTCCCTGCAAACCTGAATACAGACCAATTTCAAGCCATGGTTGAAAGTCTAAAGTCATCACCTTGTCTCACTTTTTTCGAAAGTGACGACTCTTCTTTCTAGCAGCCTCATAATGCTTCGCTACACATTGAAGGCTTTATCAATCAACATAGGATCAAGCGAGTCCTAATCGATAATGGAGCAGGCCTGAATATTTGTACACTACAGTTGGTCACAGCATTGGGATATGCCATAGAATCAGTGGATCCCTGTAAGAAGATCACAATCAAAGCCTATGATGATGTGGAGCGTTCCTCCAAAGGAGCTATGGTACTACCAATCCGAGTGGGCCCTGTGGTAAAACACATCATCTGTCAAGTTCTAGACCTTCCTCTGCCATACAATCTATTATTAGGAAGACCTTGGATACATGCCATGCAAGTCATTCCATCTACCTACCATCACTGTATCAAGTTCCCACATAATGGTGTAGAGATCACAATCCTGGGCAATGCAAATCCCTTTGCGTATTGCCATAATATCAGCCATCAACCAGAGATTACCATTCCTAATAATAGAGAAGCCATTTCCTCCACATCATATATAAGTCCCACCTCTCTTGCCAGTTCAAACACCACTATACCAAAGCAAGAAAAGCTTAAAATGAAAATAGCAGAGGAAGGTCTTGGGGAATACAACTTGAGTCAACTCTTTTGTGTGGGACAAATGCCCACTTCTCCTAGAACACATGGTAAACCACAGTAGTTACTACAGCAGCCACTAATCACGCCCACATGTGCTTTGATGCCTTTCATCTTTGGAAAAAGTCAAGAAGAAGAAACCCAAGATGAGGACTTAGCGGAATGGATCTATAAAGATCCCATCACCATTGATATACTGCAAGTTAAACTTCCTACGGATCAGTATGGCAAAGGTCTCTTCATTATGCAAAGAATGGGGCATGATGGTCAAAGTGCTTTGGGATATTGCAAACAAGGACGACATGAACCTCTGCTGCCAGAATTAAAGCCCAAAGGTAATACAGGCCTAGGCTTTGAAAAAGAGATCTTTCCTAAACTCAAGTTCAAAGGAAAACCCAACAAACCATTATGTCAGCCTACTACAAAAAGGACACCTTTCATTATCAAAGCAACATCAAGCACCATCACAACTACCCCACCGAGGCTCAGAATCCCAACACAACCATCACCAATACCACTCATCCCACCAAACAAACCAGTAACCCCATTAGCAACACCATTAGCAACAGCAACTGTATCAGAACCCACACCAGCATCTATGGCACCAGTAGTTCCAGCAGAAGCCACTGAGTCAATATTATCAATAATCCCTGTACTAGATACTTTAATCCCCATCGACCTTTCTACAACACCGATCACTGCAAAGGTACATCAACCAATCACACCTGTAGTATTTAACTCAAAAGACATCCCAGTATGGTATAGTAATCGGATGCTAGAAAGTGACTCAGAGACTAACTCACATGAGTGGGAATTTGATTCTGTACAGCTTTACACTTCAAATGAGGAAGACACATCACTACCTCCACCACGCAAAGACATCCCTATTTATGGAGAAGCATAGATAAAGACCACTTGGGTTCTTGAACTAGAAATATCTTCCACAGACCCTACGTCTCATCCTACGCCCGATTCTAATAGGGAGAGTACCATCAATGACCTTCACCATAACGTCTTAACCCTCACTGATACATCTAACACACTTAACCTAATCGAGGAAGTAATGCCCATTATCCACCCTGAACTCATCGAATGGAACCAACCAAATCCCCCATGTCTTGACTTCTTCCAAAATGATGAGGCCATCATTGACTTTTTGGAATTAAGGGATAACCTACCAAGCGGGGATCACAAAGCTGGATTTGCCATTGAACTTAATAGCGTAGCATACTTTGGGGTGGATGCCAAACCTTTCAGCTGCAAAAATATAACAATAAGACATGGATCTTCTAGTGAAAACCACACTGTGGCATTGTTTGATCCAACAAAAGTAAAAAGAAAGAGCATATCCAACGGTGAAAACCTCTCTGAGGTGCCTGAGGATGAAGGGTTTGACATCCTCCTCGCTAGTACACAATAGGAATGATCAACAATTCTCATTGAGGAAACCAAACAATACTATGTGGGGACTCCTTAAAATCCTCATCTCATACATCTGGCATCTCTTCTCACTCCAGAAGAATAGCCTAAATTTATAGAGTTCTTCCAGAAGCGTCAGATCAACTTTGCATGGTCATATGCAGACATGCCTAGGCTTGATCCTGATTTAGTCAAGCATCACCTCACTGTAGCAGAAGGATTCAAACCTGTCAAGCAGAAGCTTCATAAGATGCATCCTCAAATTGCAGTACTAGTTAAAATAGAACTCAAGAAACTCCTAGATGTTGGTTTCATTAGGCCAATTGATTATGCAGAATGGATCTCCAACATTGTGCTTGTCGGCAAACCAAAAGGGGGCATCTGCATTTGTACTGGCTTCAGAGATCTGAATAAGGCCTATCCTAAGGATGACTTCCCCCTACCAAATATTGACATCGTAGTGGATCTGACAGCAGGACATGCCATGCTTTCACTTATGGATGGCTTTTCAGGATATAATCAGATAAAGATCACACCAGAAGATCAACATAAGACAACCTTCACATGTCCATGGGGCACATATTGCTGGAATGTAATGTCTTTCGGTCTAAAGAATGCAGGAGCAACCTATCAAAGAGAAATGACCACCATCTTCCATGACATGATGCATACTATGATGGAAGATTATGTGGATGACTTACTAGCAAAATCACTCACCAGAGAAGGGCATCTCCACATCTTAGATAAAATCTTTGATAGACTGGAACAATACCATGTTCGACTCAACCCAAAGAAATGTGTCTTTGGAGTAACCTCTGGGAAGCTTCTAGGATACATTGTCTCAAGCAAAGGTATTGAGGTCGACCCAACAAAGGTAAAAGCAATCATGGACATGGCACCACCAAAGAATATCAGTCAGCTAAGGACATTACAAGGGCGGCTTCAATCCATCTGAAGATTCATTGCACAATTGGTTGATAAGTGTCACCCATTCACACACCTGCTACACAAGAACATCCACTTTCAGTGGGATGCCCGATGCCAACAAGCATTTCAAATGCTTAAAGACTATCTCATGAATCCACCATTGTTGATCCCACCAGATCCAAATAGACCGTTGTTACTCTATATCTCAGCGACAAGTACAACATTGGGTGTATTATTGGCACAACATAATGCAAAAGGAAAAGAGTGTGTTGTTTACTACATCTCTCGCACACTGGTTGGCTATGAAATCAATTACACACCTATTGAGCTAGCTTGCCTAGCAGTCATCTTGGCAGCAACTAAACTAAGGCACTATCTATTAACACACAAGGTACAACTCATTGCAAAAATCAATCCACTCAAGTATTTACTTAGCAAAGTAGCATTGACAGGTCACTTGGCCAAATGGATGATGATTCTAAGTGAGTTCGATATCGAGTATGTAGACCGTAAAGCTATCAAAGGTCAAGTTATTATGGATCAGTTGGCCGATGCACCTCTCATAGGTGATCATCCTCTCATTTCCAACTTTCCAGATGAAGAGATATTCATGATCACAACATCACAACCATGGAAACTATACTTTGATGGTTCATACACTAGGCATGGCTCAGGGGCAAGCATTCTGTTTATCACACCCCAAGGTGATAGCATCCCGAAGTCTTATAGGCTCACATTTCCATGCACAAACAACATAGCAGAGTATGAGGCCTTGATCACAGGGCTCAGGCTAGTCGTACAATGGAAATTACAAGAACTACAAGTATATGGCGACTCCCAACTGGTCATTCGACAAGCAACAGATGAATATCAGACCAAGGATGATAAACTCATGCCATATAAGCAAATGGTGGACACTCTAAAGACATCATTTACTACTATCACTTTTGAGAAGATACCAAGAGATCAGAATCGAGCTGCTAATGCTATGGCTACCATCGTATCTCTCCTAGATCTTCCACAGAATTCAACACACTACGCGTTCTTGGTAGAACAGCTTTGGATTCCCACTTATGATATCCCCGAATCCGAAATGATATGTCACCTTGTTGGTTCTGAATCCCCATGGTACAGTGAGTTTTACACCTATCTCCGCGATCACACCCTTCCTCCCAACCAATCAAATAACCAACGTAAAACCTTCATTCGCCAAACTGCTCAATATACCATTATTGCCGAAACCTTATACCGACGCAGTCTTGATGGTACTCTCCTTCTATGTTTAGAGCAGGATGAGATAACAAAGGCCTTGGAAGAGATACATGAAGGAATATGTGGGACTCACTCAAGTGGTCTGTCACTAGCCAAGAAACTCTTGCGCAATGGATACTATTGGCCATCTATGGAAAAAGACTCCTACTACTTTGTCAGGAAGTGCAAGAAATGCCAAGTTCATGGCGACCTAATACATGCACCGACACAAGAAGTGCAACCAATCACAACACCATGGCCTTTTTGTCAATGGGGCCTTGACCTTGTGGGTAAGATTCATCCATCTTCATCCAATGGCCATAAATTCATTATTACCGCCACCGAATATTTCACAAAGTGGATCGAAGCTATTCCACTTACCCAAGTCACCAGCAAGAAGATCGCCTCATTCATCCTCAATTACATCATCTACCGATATGGTGTACCCATGTCCATCATGACAGATAACGGTCTTCCTTTCAAAAATCAGGATTTCCGTGAACTCTGTGAGAAATTTCACATCCAACACCGCTTTTCCACTCCCTATTACCCACAAGAAAATGGTCAGGCTGAAGCATCAAATAAAAACATATTGAGAATCCTCAAGAAGATAGTCAATGATGCTGGCCGTGATTGGCATGTTCAATTGAATCCAGCACTATGGGCATATCGAACTAGCATTCGAACCCCTACAGGCACAACTCCCTACTCATTGGTCTATGGTGCAGAAGCTATCTTACCTATTAAAGTCGAGATTCCATCACTATGGGTTTCCTTTCACAATATCATTGATGATGAAGCATACAGAGTCTCATGCCTCCAAGACTTAGAGTTACTTGATGAGAAGCGACAAGTTACATACAACCATCTCAAAGCCTATCAGCACTGCATGAGCAGAAGCTACAATCACCGAGTTAGACCTCGTACATTTGAGGTAGGTGATCTTGTTCTCCGAGAGAATCCTCACAACCAACCAAACAGAGAACATTAGGGCAAGTTTGAATCAAATTGGATGGGCTCATACGTTGTCACTGCTGTATTTGGGTCTGGGGAATATCAGTTGGTACTTTAGAAGGAGAACCACTTGTAGATCCAATCAATAGCATGCACCTCAAACAGTTTTATACCTAAGTTGTACAGAGCATCAGGCTCCCCTGCATACCAGAAAATACCAAAAACATTTAGAAAAATGTCCTAAAGAAATACAAAAACATCAAAATTGTAAGAAAAAATCATGCATCCAAACGGTGAACAAACACTCTGGTGGCACCTTGGGTAAGTGCGATGGTGAAAACCTAGCAAACAGGAACCACTCGTAAAGACAATGGCTCTAGTATCTTTTGGGCTCATTGCAATCACATTCAATGCATACACACATCCATCCATCTAAACCCTGGCTTGTTATTTAATCTATAATCAAAGAAAGAACTTCATGCATCTGGCATCCTGCTTTTTCATAGTCATGTCCAACTTGGGGGCAATGCCCTTAAAATCTAGTTGATGGAAGTGGATTCTACATTACTGGTGATTCATTGGCTAAAACATTCAAAACTGTCTCACAAAATCCAAAAACATTCAAAAATGTCTCACAAAATCCAAAAACATTCAAAAATGTCTCACAAAATCCAAGAACATTCAAAAATGTCTCACAAAAATCCAAAAACATTAAAAAATGTCTCACAAAAATCCAAAAACATTCAAACTGTCTCACAAAAATCCAAAAACATTCAAACTGTCTCACAAAATCCAAAAACATTCAAAAAATGTCTCACAAAAATCCAAAAACATTCAAACCGTCTCACAAAAAACCAAAAACATTCAAACTATCTCACAAAATCCAAAAACATTCAAAAAAATGTCTCACAAAAATCCAAAAAACATTCAAAAAATGTCTCACAAAATCAAAAAACATTCAAAAAAAATCATCACAAATGCCAAAAACATTCAAAATCAAAAAAATCTAAAACATCGAAAAACCATTGAAAATCACACAAAAACATGGCAACACCTTGTAAATACTCATCCGTGCAGATACCAAAACAAACATTGACAAAATACTCACACGATGACCACTTATCAATCAAACCACACAATCAACATCATTGAATCAAAACTGTCTTTAGCAAGGATGCATCCTTCCTTACCAAAACAAAGACAAAAATGACATTTTCTTTGACAAGAAAATTATGTTAAGCTATCAAATACTTGGTTGATTTGTAAGTAATTCATTCGTTTATCTATATCAGAATCTTTCAAGCATTATTTTGTATCGTCTGCGCATTATTTCCGATGAAGTTCTGGGGCATGTACTAATGGTGTCTACGTGGAAAGTTCACTAAGCTACGTGATCATAGGCAAAAATACAGTCATAGATCACTATGGCTTGCTAACTATAGCGTATACCTCGACCATATGAGCATGAACCATTACCAAGGATCCATATTCTTTATTCTTTATGTATATACTCTTTGTTTGCAGGTACAATGCTCTTTCTTTGTGTATGTGGGAAAAGTGGGTCAATAAAACTAAATATGTGAAAATATTGTTAGAAACTTGTCCACACACACACACAAGACTTCTTGGTGTAAGCTATGGAGTAATGATGTATTACTCAGCTTCCCAAGGTGGGTCCCATGGTTCTCTATCTCACAATGTCCCTCAAACCAATGTTTTTGCTCTCAGATCACTGAGCAAATGGTTTAGGGATGGCAAATGCAAGAATGAGGGATGCTCTGATAGATTTTAAGTATGAGATGTATTTTAAGCTATGTATGATTTTAAAATGCAATAAACTAAATGATAAGATGAAAAGATTAGTATGAATACTATCCTAGCATACTATATTTAGTCTATGATTGAACTAAAATGATAAAGAAATTATTCTAAACATGCATATTTAGTCTACTTCCTGATTTAAAGAGAGGCTAAATGATGAGCATATATGAAATGAAAGCTTGAATATATTTGAGCATAAGTGTGATGCTACAAATTTGAAGGATGATTGTTAAAAATGGAGGAATGAGAGCTCTATTTATAGCAAGAACAGGGCAATGGATGGTTAGGATTGAATGGTTTAATCAAGGGCTGAGTTTGAAAGTTGGGGATCCATGTGCACAATTGGCACCAATGAAATGGTGACAAGTGTCAACATAGGGTTGGGTTGAGAGAAGAGGTTGGAGGCATTAAAGGCCTGAGAAGACCTCATGGTTATCTAGAGGCTAAGGGTCAAGTCTAAATTAAGATTACCCACTGGATTAAGAGTTAATCCAAGGATAAACCTTTGTGCAAATGATTAAGAGATAATCATGGTCAAAGCATTAATGGCCTGATGAGACCCTTGGGTTGGATGAAGGTTGAGTCAAAACAAATGTTTTAACCATGTAGGAGGGTTTGAGTTAACCATTAATGGTTATTGGAGACTTTGGGGATTAAGTGGTTGAAGGTTGAAAGCCTTCAATGGTTTTCAAAGACTTTGAGCCATTTAGTGGTTGAAGGTTGAAAGCCTTTAATGGTTATCAAAGACTTTGATGGTTTGAGAAGTGACTTCCCTTTGCTTAGGGATGTGACAAAGTTTAGAGGAGGGGTTAGGTTAATTAGAAGCGATTAGAAGATTCTAGAAGGGATTAGAAAGGGGTTTGGGATTTTGCAAGTGGATGGAGGGATAATAGGATTTAATTGAAATAAAGAATTTTAATTCAATTTGGTTGCAATTAAATAAATTAGATTTATTCAATTTAGGATAACTATTTAATTAAATTTGAATTTAATTAAAAGTGGATAGGGGGGATTTAATTGAATAAAATGATTTATTCATTAAATGGGTATAGTGAATTTAATTTAAATAAATTGAGTAATTTACTTAATTAAATAGAGGAATGTGGATAATTTAATTAAATTGGATTTAATCAAATAGAGAAATGAACATAAAATATTCATTTAGGAATATGGTCATTTTTATACGTCTACATTTTTGCCCCTCTTTGAAGTGATGTGTGTGCACATGTTATTTCAAAGAAAATGATGCCTTATCATGATTTATGATCAAATGCAATTTTTGTGTCGCTCTTTTGATTTGCAAGTCGTGCCCCAGATTTGATGTGATGCCCCAGATTTGATATTTTGATGGTGATGCCCCCTCGGGAGATGAATCAATATTTTGAAAAAAATTTGATTTAATTTGATGAGTTGCGTATGATGTGTATGATTTCGTGCATGTGAAAAGTGTGCAAATTGATTCATCTCCCGATAAGTTACAAATGTTATGGTATAGGGGAGACCGCGACCATATTACAGGTCCAGTCGGCTAACCCTAATTTCATTTTCCTCCTATAAAAGGGGAAAAGGGCTTGACTTAGATTCATTTGTGCTTTGTTGACTTTGGAGAAAGAGAATTTGCTCTGGAGAGAAAATGCCTATTCCGTATCATAGACATCGTTTCGAGCGCATTCGGAGGTATCGGAGACCTGCAGCACGGGGACCACCAGTAAGTCAACGTTTTTGACCTTTTTTTGACTTGTTATTTTGTCATTTTTAGTCGTTTTTTGATTTTCAAAGTTCGGGTTTAATGTTTTAGCGTGTCTAGGGTCTAGAGTAGCGCATACGAAGTTTGAAGTAGCACATCAAGTTTAATTTTAGGGGTCACATCCGAAAAAGGTAGGATAGTGCATAGGAAAAATAGGTTAGCGCATATAGGTAGAATAGCACATGGAAAGTGTCGGGTAGCGCGTCCAGTTAGTAGGTGTAAAGCAGAAAAATCAAACCCTAGTTGTTCTCCCCTCCCCAACTCCAAGGGGAGAGAAGGGAGGTCACTAGGGTTGATGGTTTTCACTTAGGAGAGACTTTACATTCAAAAGAGGGGTTGAAACCCACAAGGTCCAATCCCACACAATGCAGGATTGGATTCTAAATGAGTTTCAAGGGTTAAGACATCAAGGATACCCTCTTTTGTAAAGAATGTAGATAGAATGATTGAACTAGGAATGTATGTAGAAGCAAGAAAGATTCACTTATAAATAGAGATAGGGATACGGGATGAAGCTGTGGACCTGGAATTAGCAGTAAAATGTCGAGATGGTGTTGTTTTGCAAATTTGAGCGAAAGTTGACGGGACGATGGCGCCCAGAGTGCACACGGTCCTCCGAAAAATCCACGAAACGAAGGTGGATCTGTTCGTCTCTGCACAAGGATTCTAGATCTTCAATTACAGTTGCGTACCTGCAACCTACACATAGAAAAGAGAGGATGATTGGGGGGTTAGGGATTAGGGGTTTGCCTTTAGGTCAAACACCGGTTTTGGAATTAACCAAGAAATGAGAATGCTGTAAATGTAAATGTTTGTAATGTAAACAAGTACTGATACCTTGTTGTAAGAATGTTTGTATTCTTACATGCGAAGGTGTAATGTATGTTGTATGTTGTATGTGATCTCCTCTTCACTGGTTGAATCCTTGTCTTGAATGCAACACTTAGCCTTGAATGGAGACTTAGAATGCTCAATTGCTTAAAGGAATGCTTGAATGCTTGAATGTTTGAATGTTTGAATATCGCTTCCGCGTCTTGCTCTTGCTTCTTTTCTTCCTCCTCCCTTTCTAGGAGAGGAAAATTAGTTTATATACTTGTCAATTAGGGTTGAGAGACTGATTTTTCTGACCTTAGGCCGACCTAGAAACATTATTTTCCAATTTGCAAACTTCAAGACCCGATGCCCAAAAGGAGACCGGGCCCAAAATAGGGCCAGGGACCAGGGCGCTAGGCACCATGGTCCTGGGGGACTAGGGTGCTGGGCACCCTAGTCCTGAAGGACTAGGGCGCTGGGCGCGATGGTCCCACCTCCCGGGACAACAGGGTGCAAGGAGGGATCATGCCAAGGTGCAGAAAAATGCAGTTTTTGATATCACAAGCAGGTTTCGAGGTCTCCATTCAGGTTCAACGTTGCGCCGCCATCATGAAGACCCAAATGCAGTCAAAATTGCAAGTGTCATAATTTTAGGATGCTACATTTAGCCCCCACTTTAGTGGAAGTATAAGCATACACTCATACTTCCGGTAAAGTACAAGGAAACAACATTGAAAAACTTTCCCCATGTCAAGGAGGCAAGATAAACCAAGCCCCCAGTGGACTAAGGATCTTACGACTTCGATTGACAAAGTAAAAGGGAAGATCACGAGGGAGAACCATGACTATCAGTAGTAAGGTTCCCTCACTATGAGTCATGCAAGAAAGATATCAAAAATTTTCAAGGCAAAGCTAAATTTGTCAAGAAATTTTCAAGTATCTTGAAGAGATATGGACGGGGTGTATGCCCCCCTACGTTAAATTGATCACACACGCCTCACCGGGGGTGATTGCTTTAAGGTAGTGATACATATAAGAAATGAGAAAGGAGTACGTTACCACAAGGATTTAGCCCCCAAGTGTGAGATAAGCCCAAGGATAATAGACACAAAACACAAAGCACAAGGTGACTTCGCTTTCCTCGAGGTTAGTATGCTGTATGATAATTCATGTATATCATATATATGTATGCATAATTGTTCTTCATTCCCCAATCAAGGAAGGTCACCTAGAAGAAGGGAACACATGTGTCTTTTGAGTCAACATGAGAGAGACCAAAAGAGATCTCAATGTTTTGCATCATCCTCAAGCAAACAACACTAAGGACGACAAATAGAAGAATGAGAATAACACATAGAAGAAGTAACAAAAGAGATCAAGAGAGGAGGAGAGAGTCTGCTATGCTAATGAAACTAGTCTAGCACGTCATCTACCCCCCAATCTTACTGATCAATATTTCGGGAAGGTAGGAAACACGCTAGAGGAGGAACATCCAACACAACAGATGGAGCAATCACAAGATCCAAACAAGGGCTATGTTCATGTTCCGAGCCACGTTGTTCTTGTCTAGGAGCTAGGATAAGTGCTTTAGAAAATTCATTAGATAAATGGTTATCAACATCAACATATTCATATTCACTATCAGAATGAACAGGAGTAACATTTTCATCATGCATAACATTTTCATCATGAATAACATTTTCATCTATATCATCATCAAGATTTATAAAAATAGGATCTTTAACTCGCACAGGATCAAGACCATCATGCATCTTATGTTTAGGAGATTTTGGCTCAATTTTCGGCTGAGGAGAAAATGGAATAATACTGGCTGAAGGTGTTTTTGGGGATTGCAAAGTTTGAGAAGCAACTGCCTAAGCTCTAAGATGACGCTTTCATCAGCTTTCACGTGCAGAACGATTTCGTCTAGTCTTAGTAGGAAGTTGAGGAGATTGAGGAGGAGGAATGTTCTCATCCTTATCACTTGGGTGTTTAGGTTGTGGTCTCTTAGGTTGAATAATAGGAGAAGAGGAAGGTCTCTTCTCTCCATAAGAGGAAGGAGGAGGAACTGCTCCATATAAGGGAGGAATATTTGGTTTAGGAAGGAGACCAAGTCCATCATGATGAGGAGGTATAGGTCTACCTTCAGAAAGTTTATTAGACATAGGCATAGTCACATTCATAGGGATGGGTTGGGAATCTTCTTGAGGAAAGACATTAGTTTTATCTTTCAAAGGAAGAACTTCCTTCTCAAGAACAATAGGAATATCAAGTTTGGGTGTTCTAGGTTCACTTAGAGATAGGATCATATCTTTTTTCCACTTTTGATAAGATTTGAAAAGATGATCACTCCACAGTGGAAGAGATTGGAATTGTTTAGGCCAAAAATAATCAATAGGAACGCTAGAAGTTCTTTCAGCTGGTTTAAAGAGACTATGATTGACAGTAACAACTTCACCATTATGGGGAAATTTCAAGCACTTGTGAATAGGAGAAGCAATAGCTTTCATGGAAGATAGCCAAGGATAGCCTAGCTTCACACGAAATTGTTCAGATGATGGAATAATAGCAAAGTCCACATCAAGGGGTTTGTTATGGACCTCAATAGGCAATGTAATATAACCAATTGTAGGAGAAGAAAATGCATCAAATAGTTTCACAACCACATTTTTTTCATCATAGATCACTTGATTCAATTGCAAAGTAAAAAGAAATTCTTCAGTAATAACATTAACCATGCAAGAAGGATCAATAAGCACTCCACAGCAAGGTGTATTCTTAACTTTTACAACTATATATAAAGGACCATCAGGTGCCCTAATAGTTTCACTGGAATCAAATGTGATGGAAAGTTCTTTAGGGATTTTCTGCTGTTCCACAAAGTTAATCACATTCGGAGTCATAGACACAAGATCATCAGGTGAGATAGAGGAATCATTAGTATCAATCACATTAGAGGTATGAGAAGGTAATGGATCGGTAAAAATATTAAGATTTTGGTTAGGAGGAGCTACAGATGTGTTGCCTTTATCATTCACACTAGAAACATAGATAGTATTATTATCAATCAGATCTTGAATTTTACCCTTTAAAGCAAAACATTTTTCAGTATCATGCCTAGGATGACGATGAAATTGACAAAAAGATTTGTTATCAAAATAGGGTGAATTAATCTTTGCAGGATCTATTTGCTTTATAGGAGGAAGAGTAAGCACATTTTGTTCCAATAACTTATTCATAATACTATGCAATGATTCATTCAAAGGAGTAAACTTTCTTTCTCTCTTGAAAAACTTAGAAATAGGAGGCACACCTGATGCTGCATTCACATTATTGTTGATGATGTTTTCATTGAATTTAATTGACTCTCTATTCGGTTTAAACTTCCCAAATGGTTGTTGACTACTATCACCCTTATCACTCAGAGCCATAGGATTTGCTTGTTCCATTTGACTCACAGTCAGTTGATAATTGTGAAGAGTTGCGCACAACTATTGGAAAGAAGTAAACTCAGAAAACAAGAGTTTTTCTCTAATATCTTTTTGTCAATTAGAAATAAAGATTCTTTGAATATCATTCTCAAGTACTAGAAAAGAAATCTGAGCATACAAATGCTTATATCTACCAATGAAATCAGTCACTCTTTCTTTAACACCTTGTTTACAATGCATTAAATCAATCAAAGTAACTTTAGGACTTATATTGTTTTGAAATTGTTGAATAAAGGCATTTGCAAGTTGTTCGAAAGAAGTAATAGAATAAGAAGGCAATGAGCAATACCATTGTAGGGCTTTATCTCTTAATGTTCTAGTAAACAGTTTTGCAAGCAACCTTTGGTCATAAGCAAAATCGGTACATATTGTTTGAAATGTCTTAACATGTGTTAGAGGATCACCCTTACCATTATAAAGCTCCAAATGCGGAATTTCAACATGTTTAGGGGGAATAGCTCGAACAATGTCAAGAGAAAGTGGGCTCGCAACATCAAATGTGGGCACACTAGACTTAGATTGATTCATAGAGGCAATTTGTTGCTATAAAGAAGAGACAGTTTGTGCAAGATTGTTAATGGTCGCTTCAGTCGAAGAGTTCATATTAGACATGCTAGATTGTGATGGAGGTATTATGTTATTGAAAGAAGGTATTGATTGAAAGTAAGGTGGTGGGAAACTATGATAATTAGTCATAGGAGATGATTGGAAAGGAGAAACACTACAAGGAGGAATGGAATGATTAAACGAATTGCCCCCTTGCATCATGTTCATTTGTGGTGATATAATAGGAACACTCATTGAAGGAATGAATGAAGAAGTTGGATTGAATGAAGGTAGAGGGTTGATTGAAGAAGAGGGATTGCCCCCATGACTGGTGATCATAGGTGGAATGTCTTGTATTGAAGTAGTCATTATGTTTGATGTAAAAGTAGGTATACTAGCAATAGGAGTTGTCAAAGGAATAGAATGATTAACTTGAGTAGGAGGTTGTGTATAACCTAAAGTTTCGGCACAACTCTTCATAGGCATCACATTCAAATCCACAATGTGTGCAATACCATGCAAAATATCAATTCCATTCTTATCACTTTGAACCATACATTTTAGACCCTCAATTAATGAAAGAGCTTCACTATCGGGGTATTCTTGAGACATCCATTATCGAAAATCATCAAATTGGTTATCCAATTTTGAAAGTTGTTCTACAGAAACCTCATGGAGAGCTTCTTCATCATTAAGAGGATTAGAGGAATTACCCGTGTCCTCGTTAAAAAGGCCATTCAAATTAGGTTCCATCTCCTCAGTAATTAAACCTTGGAAAGACTTAATTCTAAGGCTTCGTCTAACGAGAATAGTGTAAGTAGGGCTTATTGTTGTAAAACTCATGCACTAAAGAGAGAGAAGATTTTGAATTTTAGAGGTAGAAAATTTGAATAAAATCAACCAATCTCCTAGAGTTAAGCTATTAAATGCAATCAGGACAATCTCCCAAAATTTCAGAAAAAATGTCAGGGACCGTGGCGAACGAAGTGCACATGGTCCTTGCAACTTTTTTTGAAATTTTCAAGGATGAAAGTTATGATGATTTTAAAGCTAATCTGAAAAAATTGAGTGATTTTATGATCTGTAGATAGGCCAAAATAAAGTTGCAATCTCAAAATTGAACCCTACCAAGATTGTTGAAAAAAATGCAAAATTTGAATTTTGAAAAAGGGAGGGAAAATGAAATTTTAAATTTTATGATTTTAGAGGGAATACTGAAAGCAATACAGGCTTTGAAATTTAAAAGTTGACTCAATTTCGTGCAAAATTCAAATTTGAAAGCGGAAATCAAAGTTGCCGCAATTAAACACTTAATTTCAAAAGTCACAAATTGTAAAAATTTGAATAAAGCACTGAAATTTTGAATGAATGCCAACACACTTTTCAGATTTAGGACTGTAAGAAACACAATTTTGATATGAATTTTAATTTCAACAATTTTTGAATGATTATAAGCCTTTATCCAAGCAATCACTAGACCAACTTTGACTTTAATTTTGAAAGTGTTAGAATTGATAAAATCAGCCAAAATTCTAGATTTTAGCAAAAAAATACAGTAAGATCTAGCTCCCGAAATTTCAGAAAAAATGTCGGGGACGATGGTGCTCGAGGTGCACACGGTCCTCACAACTTTTATCCAAATTTTCAAGAATGAGAGATATTGTGATTTTGTTGTGGAATCCAAAGTTATAGCCGATTTGGAGGTGTTTTGATCAGTGAAATTATCAATCAAAGGTTGAATCAAAAGGGTTTTAAAAATTAGGGTTTTGACACTTAACCACTTAATTTTTGGAATTAAAGAACAAATATGAATTAAAAATTTGTAATAGAAGGGTAGATCTGAAACAAGCATTAACAATTAAACATTTCACAAGCTTAATTACTAAAAAGAAAATTTTAGGGTTTTTTTATGCAATTAACCTCTAAAATTTGCAAAAGATCAAACATGGAAATGTAATTAAGGAAGCAATTTTTTCAGATCTAACCATGAATAATCAGAATTAGGATGTTCACATCGGGTTCACCAAAATGTAAAGCGGAAAAATCGAACCCTAGTTGTTCTCCCCTGCCCAACTCCAAGGGGAGAGAAGGGAGGTCACTAGGGTTGATGGTTTTCACTTAGGAGAGACTTTACATTCAAAAGAGGGGTTGAAACCCACAAGGTCCAATCCCACACAATACAGGATTGGATTCTAAATGAGTTTCAAGGGTTAAGACATCAAGGATACCCTCTTTTGTAAAGAATGTAGATAGAATGATTGAACTAGGAATGTATGTAGAAGCAAAAAAGATTCACTTATAAACAGAGATAGGGATATGGGATGAAGCTGCAAACCTGGAATTAGCAGTAAAATGTCGAGACGGTGCTGTTCTGCAAATTTGAGCAAAAGTTGACAAGACGATGGCACCCGGAGTGCACACGGTCCTCCTAAAAATCCACGAAACGATGGTGGATCTATTTGTCACTGCATAAGGATTCTAGATCTTCAATTACAGCCGCGTACCTGCAACCTACACATAGAAAAGAGAGGATGATTGGGGGGTTAGGGATTAGGGGTTTGCCTTTAGGTCAAACCCCGGTTTTGGAACTAACCAAGAAATGAGAATGCTGTAAATGTAAATGTTTGTAATGTAAACAAGTACTGATACCTTGTTGTAAGAATGTTTGTATTCTTACATGCGAAGGTGTAATGTATGTTGTATGTTGTATGTGATCTCCTCTTCAATGGTTGAATCCTTGTCTTGAATGCAACACTTAGCCTTGAATGGAGACTTAGAATGCTCAATTGCTTGAAGGAATGCTTGAATGCTTGAATGTTTGAATGTTTGAATATCGCTTCCGCGTCTTGCTCTTGCTTCTTTTCTTCCTCCTCCCTTTCTAGGAGAGGAAAAGGAGTTTATATACTTGTCAATTAGGGTAGAGAGACTGATTTTTCGGACCTTAGGCTGACCTAGAAACATTATTTTCCAATTTGCAAACTTCAAGACCCGATGCCGAAAAGGAGACCGGGCCCAAAATAGGTCCAGGGACCAGGGCGCTGGATGCCATGGTCCCACCTCCTGGGATAGTAGGGTGAAAGGAGGGATCATGCCAAGGTGCAGAAAAATGCAGTTTTTGATGTCACAAGCAGGTTTCGGGGTCTCCATTCAGGTTCAACGTTGCGCCGCCATCGTGAAGACCCAAATGCAGTTGAAATTACAAGTGTCACAATTTTAGGATGCTACAACAGGTTAGCGCATAGGGGTGACCTAGCGCATAGGGGTCGCAGAGGTTCACATAGGTAAGGGGGTTTAGCGCGTAGGACTAACCTAGCGCATAGGGCCAAACGGGTAGCGCCTATGAGGTGTAGATTAGCGCGTAGGCAGAGTCTAGCGCATGGGGTGGGTTAGGTAGCGCATGGGGGGAGAAAATTAGTGCGTAGAGTCAGTCTAGTGCATAGGACAAATAGATTAGCGCATAGGAAAAGCAGCCTAGTGCTTGGGAGATTTTTAGCGCATTGAATAACTGTTTTAGCGCATCTGAAAAAAATTTGCAGGATGGGCCAATTTGAAAATTTATTGTGCTTTGCCTGTCGTGATGTGATGGATTTATCCAATTTGAATGTTTGTATAACTTGTTTTGATTTGCGATTTTCCAAGTTATGTATAGATATCAAAATGTGTTGTGTTGATCAGAATATGATGTATTTGCGTGTTCTGTGTCAAGTTCAATGTGTGTGAAGCCTGAGTTGTGTTACAAGCTGATATGGGTTGGAAACTTGAGTTGTTTTACAAGCTACTATGGGTGGGAAACTTGAGTTGTTTTACAAGTTTATGTGATTGTGGAGACTTGAGTTGTGTTACAAGTTTTGATATGGTTAAAAACTTGAGTTGTGTTACAAGTTGATATGAAATGATAGGATTTTGAACTTTGATGTAGATGAGAAAATTGTTTCATGTTGTTGATGCAAGTTTGATTGTGATAGCTTTGATTTGATATGGAAACTGATATTGGATATGTTTTGTTTGTTGACAGGAGCGATTGGGTGTGGTGCAGTCGAGGGAGAGATTTCCCAGACCATGGACATTGATACCGTGGTTGTCACAGGCAGATTTGGATATTATTGAGAGATGTGGATTGACCTCTCTCTTGGATATGCCTCGGTTCATTGTGAACCGGGGGCTTTTGACAGCTTTGGCAGAGAGGTGGCATAGCGACACCAACACCTTCCATTTTGCCACTAGAGAGATGACAGTCACACTTGAGGACTGTTACCGGATTCTACGCATTCCTGTGTTAGGTGCACTACTACCATACGAGCAGTCAGAGGAGGGTGGCACAGAGGCACTGCACCGGATATTCCAGGATGATACTGTCTGTGGCTATGAGATCCCATGGCAGGAGTTTCTAGATTTGGATTATGCACCGCTGCCATCTGTACTAGCAGGTTTCATTGGGGGATTCCTTTGTCCTGATCGCAGGTCAAAGGGATTCTCGGTGGGATGGGGGTTAGTTTTGGAGGAGATGGTCACACAAAGCTGGAGGTTTGCATGGGGGTCAGCTATGTTGGCTCATCTATACAGGAGTCTGCATGAGGTAGTATACCTCGGTTACGACAGTTTGTCAGCTAGCATGACTTTGTTACAGGTATGGTGTTGGGAGCATATTCCAGCAGCGAGGCCATTAACAGATAGGGACAGGCTCGTAGGTGCAGCATATGCCTATGGATACAGAGGTCTAGTTGTCCAACATAAGCTGGGCAAACTAGAGCATTGGAGGAGGGTTTTTGACGATATAGATACAGTCACCTGGCGACCATATACAGGATGTGAGGTATGGGCAGAGGATGGGCTGGAGATGCCCTTTGTTTTCATGACCAGATACTTGATTGGGAGGACCCCGTTCGTGATTGAACAGTTTGTGGTGACCCAAGTTTTGAGGAAGTTCGGGTGCCAGCAGGGTATTCCCCAGGGAGCGTGCCTCTATGCACGGCGGCAGCAGGATGTGGCCGATTGGGGGCCGACTATTGATAGTGCCGTGACAGTGGAGGAGTTTGTGGGGTTGGCCGGGCAAATCTAGGATTATGCCCTAGAGATCCAGGATGTGGGTATGATAGATGAGTTCGCCCGTTTGTTTGCTGCGCAAGCGATGACCAGGATATCCGATCCTGAGGAGATGAGGCCAGCATTTGACTCAGATGAGGAGGAGGGAGATGGGGGAGATGATGGAGATGATGGGGAGGATGGAGGAGGAGGATGAGGGAGAGGAGGTAGAGGGAGGCGGGGAGAGAGGTGTTGAGAGAGCAGTGAGATAGGGGAGGATAGAGAGGGGGAGAGGTGGATTGGCTATTGGAGCTGGTAGAGAGGGGAGAGTGGGGGAGGTGCTAGCTGCAGTGGGTGGTGAGGAGGAGCCTAGTCGAGCAACACAGAGGAGGAGGATGGATGTACTCCCACCTCTAGTACCAAGGACAGGTCGAGTGGGAGGGGTTCCTCCAGCATAGGTACCGTTACGAGTTCGAGTGCCAGGTCATATGGAGGATGCTCAGATACGGACCTTGCAGATTACTGTGCAGTAGCTGCAGGCACAAATTTTGACCTATCAGTGGCAGATTTCTCAGTTGACTACTGAGCGAGATACCGAGATAGAGCGGAGGGGGCGAGCGGAGGAGGTGGTGGCGTGTATGCAGAGAGCAGCGATGGGTGGTCTGATGAGAGACACCCTTAGAGAGTTAGCGCTGAGAGCATAGGAGGCAGAGTATTATAGGCGGCATTATGAGGCTGCAGTACCTAGGGATCGGTGAGTTGAGAGTTTTGCACAGTCGAGATCGAGTCGATCTCAAGCCACTGGGTCACGATCTGAGAGCCGAGGTGTTACGGGGCCACCGAGATAGGACCCTCCTAGAGATCCAGGGGCGGGTGCATCTGGAGCGAGACCATCTCCGTCAGGGGATAGTCATACTTGAGAGACATGGTCTCCGTTGTATTTTTGAGAATTTTTTATTCTTTGTACTGGACACAGTGTTTGGACACAATTTGTAGATTTTGATCACTTTTGAGATATATATATATATATATATATATATATATATATATATATATATATATACGGCACCATTTTTGATCATGTGATGTGTTGATATGGATGCATTTATTTTATGTGATGATGTAATGCTTAAATATATGATGTAATGTATGATGTAGGATGTATGCTATTTATATGCTGTGAGATGTATCTTGAAAATGAGATGTATGTTTTAATATGTTGCTAAATGTATCTTGATATGTAAATGATGTTAAAATGATATGCAAACATGCTTAAATGATATGCAATGATGTTAAATGATATGTAATTACTGGTAAAATGATATGCAACTAATTGTAAAATGATATGCAACTAATTGTTTTTGGAGCATCCCTCATTCTGTATTTGCCATTCGATAGAACCATATGTTTGCTTTCTTTGTAGATATCATCATTGAGCATTGATTTGTTTAGGATATGTTGAAAATTTATACAAGCATAATGGTATAATTGAACCATAATGACCTGAGAAAAATTTACATGATATTTGATTTTGCAAGATAGCACAAGCATCAAGGTATAATTGAACCAGGATGACCAGAGTGCGTATTGCGTAAACAGACAAGATTAGATCATTTATATGCATGAAGTGGAATCAGGCCTTTAGTGATATTCGATGTATCACGTCTCGATGCATGTATTCACATAGTATAAGTGATCGCCTCTCAGACAGAAGACTAAGAAAATATTGGAAGTTCCCCTTGAGCTCTAGCTATGAAGCATTTAGTGAGACAAGGAAGAGAATCCAAATATTCAAAAAGTTCAAAATGCAAAACTAGCTAAAATTTTATGCTATAGTGCAACATTCAGTACTTCAGAAAATCATCCATCCTTGGTATTTTTGTGATTTGTTTTATTTTTGTTTTGGCAAGGAAGCGTAGTTTTTGGTTGTTGTGGTTTGTTGGATGTCACATTTTTGAGTTTTGCCTCTAGTCTTGATGTTTTGAATGTTTGCAATATTGATGATTTACATGCCCCTAGCTGAGTGTGCCTCTTGATATGATCATGTACAGTGATTTCAAAACCATGGTGGATGTGGTAAGAGGATAAATATAGACAAATCAGGATAGTGACTATGCTAAGTATGTCCTGAATGGATATGGGCTAAGTGTCGGGCGATGGCCGATAGTGTTTGTATGGATAAAATGGCATGGAAATAGATAGAGGAGCCATTCTTTCACAAGAGCGCTTGTTTACCAGGTTTTCACCATTTGTTTTTATTTATACTCTCTGTTTTTGCTTTTTCTGGATTTTTTTATTTTTTTGCTTATTTTGGCTTTTTCCGTGCACTAGGCCACTTAAGTATAGTACCTTTTCAGATGGATTCTATTAGTTGGTTCATCGAGCATATCTCCTTTAGAATTTGTTAGTTGATAGGCATCTGATCCATAAAATGATATGATAACATAGGGACCCAACCAGTTAGTCTCAAATTTCCCTTTCTTTTCTCGATCTTGCTGATTTCTTGGATTTTCTTTAAGGACTAGGTCACCAACCTTGAAGTTGCGGGGGATGACTTTATGATTGTAGCTCCTGCACCTGCACTGTTGATATGCTTTGAGATGAGTATAAGCATGCTGATGTCTTTCATCTAAGAGTTCAAGTTCTTGCAGTTGGTTAACTCGATACTCTTCATCTGAGATTAAGCCTTTCAAAGAGACTCTGAGAGATGGAATTTCTACCTCCAGGGGTAAAATGGCTTCTGATCCATATACCAATGAGTATGGTGTTGCTCCTGTAGGTGTGCAGATGCTAGTTCTGTATGCCCAAAGTGCTGGATTGAGTTGTACATGCCAATCTTTGCCGACATCATTTACTGTTTTCTTGAGCATTTTTAGTATCGTTTTGTTAGATGCTTCCGCTTGACCATTGCCCTGTGGGTAATACGGTGTAGAGAACCTATGTTGGATTTTGAATTTTTCACATAGTTCCTGAACATCTTGGTTTTTGAAAGGTCGTTCATTATCTGTGATGATTGAACTTGGAATACCATATCTGCAGATCAGATAATTTAGGATAAAAGAGGCAATTTGTTTCCCGGTCACTGTGGTCGTGGGAACTGCTTCGATCCATTTGGTGAAGTACTCTGTTGTAGTTATAATGAACTTGTGTCCATTTGAAGATGAAGGATGAATTTTGCCAACTAAGTCTAGTCCCCACTGACAAAAGGGCCAAGAAGTGGTAAATGGCTGTAGTTCTTGTGTTGGTGAATGAATCAGATTACCATGGATTTGGCATTTAGGACATTTCTTGGTGAAGTGATAGGAATCTTTCTCCATTGTAGGCCAGTAGTATGCCATCCTTAGAAGATTTTTAGCAAGAGTAGTGCCACTTGAATGTGTGCCGCAAATACCTTCATGCAGCTCATGTAAAGCAGAATCGAAATCATTATGATCAAGGCAACGAAGAAGAGTACCATCGAGACCTCGACGATACAAAGTATCGGCGGTAAGGGTATAACGGGTAGCTTGTCGGATAAAGTTACATTTTTGGTTACGGGATTGGTCAATGGGTAAGATATTATGCTTCAGGTAGTCGTATATTGGTCCATATAACAGAGAATCTGAACCACTCAAGGCATAGATAACCTGGGATTCAGAGTGGTCATAAGCGGGGGAGAACAGTTGCTCTACCAGGAACTCGTAACAACTTTGTTGTTCTGGAATTTGTAGTAATGAAGTGATTGTAGCCATTGCATTGGCTACTTTGTTGTTCAACCTTGGTATTTGTTCAAAGGTGATGTGCGCAAAATACTGTTTGAAGTCATCCACCATTCGTTTGTAGGGTAGTAGCTTGTCATCCTTTGTCTGATAATTGTTGTTGATTTGATTGATGACCAGTTGTGAGTCTCTATAGACTTTTAACTCTGTGATTTTCCATTCGACGACCATTTTGATGCCTATGACCAATGCCTCATATTCCGCCACATTATTTGTGCATGGAAACATAAGCCTATATGATCTTGGTATAGTGTGTCCGTCAGGAGTGATGAATAAAATGCCAACCCCTGAACCATGTTGTGTATAGGATCCATCAAAGTATAGGGTCCATTGCTTGGGAGAAAGAGCAA
The DNA here is from genome assembly GCF_030272615.1 of Cryptomeria japonica. Classification (NCBI taxonomy): domain Eukaryota; kingdom Viridiplantae; phylum Streptophyta; class Pinopsida; order Cupressales; family Cupressaceae; genus Cryptomeria; species Cryptomeria japonica. The sequence goes on from NC_081410.1 coordinate 87,607,847, forward strand.
GAACATCCCTGTCTGGAAATTCAACCTCCATGGTTTGTTTTCCTAGTAGCGGTGCTTCAACCAGTTGATCTGCAATTTCTTGTCCTTTGATGGCTCGTCTTTCTGTGTATTGGATGTCGAATTCACTGAGAATCATGACCCATTTAGCCAATCGTCCTATAAGAGCGGCCTTGCTGAGTAGATATTTGAGAGGATCAATTTTTGCAACTAACTTGATGGTGTGTGCTAGCATATAATGTCGGAACTTCTGAGATGTGAAGACCACTGTTAGGTAAGCCTTTTCAATGAATGTATAGTTGAGTTCATAGCCATTCAATGTTCTACTGATGTAATATATGGCACGTTCCTTCCCTTGTTGATCTTCTTGTGCCAATAGTGCCCCCAGTGATATATCTGTTGTTGAGATATATAAGATAAGTGGCTTTCCTGTGATTGGTGGGACTAGAACTGGTGGATTCATTAGGTACTATTTGATTTGGTAAAAAGATTCTGCACACTTGGCCTCCCATTTGAATGGTACATTTTTGTGTAGTAAATGGTTAAATGGGAGACTTTTATCTACTAGCTGAGCGATGAATCGCCTGATTGATTGAAGTCATCCTTGTAGAGATCTGAGTTGGCTGATATTCTTTAGTGGTGGCATATCCATAATGGCTTGTACCTTTGCTGGATCTACTTCAATACCTTTTGCTGAGACAATGTAGCCTAGTAACTTGCCTGATGTAACCCCAAAGACACACTTCTTAGGGTTGAGCCTGACTTGGAATTTCTCCAATCGATCAAAAATCTTTGTTAGGATGCCAAGATGGTTAGCTCTAGTGAAGGATTTAGCTAACAAATCATCCACATAGTCTTCCATAAATGTGTGCATCATGTCATGGAATATTGTGGTCATTGTTCTTTGATAAGTGGCCCCTGCATTCTTCAGGCCGAAAGGCATAACATTCCAGCAGTACGTTCCCCAAGGACAGGTGAACGCGGTTTTATCTTGATCTTCTGGAGCTATTTTGATTTGATTATAGCCTGAGAAACCATCCATTAGTGATAGCATTGCGTGGCCTGCTGTAAGATCTACAATTATGTCGATACTGGGCAGAGGAAAGTCATCCTTTGGACAAGCTTTGTTGACATCTCTAAAGTCAATGCATATTCTAATACTACCATCTGGTTTTGATACTGGAACAATGTTGGAAATCCACTCTGCATAGTCAATGGTTCGGATGAATCTGACATCTAATAGTTTCTTTAGTTCAGTTTTGACCATGAGTGCCACCTGTGGATTCATCTTTCGTAGCTTTTGCTTGACTGGCTTAAGTCCTGTAGAAATGGACAAGTGATGCATGATTAAGTGTGGATCTACTTCGGGCATATCCGCATATGACCAAGCAAAGTTGATTTGTTGTCCTTTAAAGAAGATGATGAATGTCGATCTTTCTTCCTCTGTCAGAGATTTTGCAAGGTGTAGGTTCCTAACTGCTTCTGTGGTACCAATGTTGATTGATCGAGTGGGCTCAATCAATATGGGCAATCGCTCATGAAAGTGCTTAGGAAGAGTGTCAAGTCTCCCATCGTTAGGTGCCTTAAAAAGGTTTTCACCCTCAGATGCATCCTTTATTTTTCTTTTTTTGTGATCTAGAGCTGCCATTGACTGGTTTTCAGCATTAGATCCTTTACTTAGTTCATTTTTGCGACTGAGAGACTTGGCACTCCCTGGTTTGTAGACATCGTTATTTTGTTCATTGGTAGAGCCTGTTTCTGGATTTACGGTACATAGGTAATGGATAATAGATTCATCATTGGGGAAAATTGGTATATCATGGATTTCAGGTTCATCCTAGTCGATGAGGTCAGGAAAGACAAGTGGTAAGGAATCGTTAGGTGGATCAAGTTCGGCTACTGTGAGTGTTAGGACGGAATTTTCATCATGATGGTTCTTGTTTTTAAAGAAGTTTCGGATTTCATAGAGGTCTTCGATGGTATTATCCTCTACACATACTTGCTCATAATGTTCCTGTTCGCTTTCCTCAGCATCATAGATATTTTGCGGTCCAAATTCAAGAGGTCTATCTCTTGCATTATGTTCTTCTTGAGAAAGAGATATAGAATCAGTATCATTAGGGATATCTGTAGTAGCATTGGAGCAGGTACCCCATTCATATTCATTGGAATCCGTCTCATAGGCATCATCCCAAATTCTATCTGTGCTGTAAACAGGTATGTTGTATGGTGAAAACAAATCTTTGATGATGGATACCATTTTGATGGTCTTTGTTGATTCTGTGTCAGATCCGTCCTCTACTTTCTGGATTTGTTCATAGACTGTGCTTCCTCGGGGAGGAATAACGGTATCTGAGATGACATGATTTTTTCTTGAGATATTGGTGTTTGAATATGAGCTACTGCTGCTGATAGGGCCTTCTTATGACTTAGAAGCTTTTCCTGATGTAACTTCTGATCTTGATGTTCCCATGCCTTGCGGATTGTTTCTGCTGATTCAAAGAGTGCTTTCTGCCAGGATTCTTCCTTGTACTTTGTCTTTACTTTCCATTGAGGTTTGGTAGGTATGTGTGGCAGCTGTTTCAATAGGAACGTGAGTTTAGAACCCAATCCTGCTTTGTTTCTGCTAGGTTGTGAAGGAAGATCTATAGGTTCAGTGACTCCTTCTTTGTGTTTTCCAATAGGTCCTTTACCACCATATCCCATTTGTTTCATGATTAAGTAGCCTTTTCCATACAGGTGTGTTGGTAGAACAATGTCCAGAGCGGCTGCTCTATGATCTTCTTCTTCATCTTTATATAACCAGCTAAGAACATCTTTGTCCTCCGATTCATGTGCTAGAGTGCCCAATTGGATGAAGGTACCATCAAATTTAGTGATGGGTTGAGTGGCCAGATGTGTTGATGTAGTAGGAAATCCATGAGATCTAGGGGATGTTGGCAATTTAGCCAAACATAAAGGCTCCAAAGAGTATTCTCCCATACCTTGGTCTTTAATTTGCATTTTCTGTTTGAAGTCTCCCCACAAGGAGTTGGATTTTGCTATGTGTGGATCTGATGTTGAAGATTGCTGCTTTTCTCTATTATGAGGAACCAAACTGTCCTGGGCTGCCCCCATTGCATTGCAATGTTGAAATGGATTATGATCAGCAGATATAGAGATTTCTTGTCTATCATAAGGAAACTTGACACACTGGTGATACGTAGAAGGTACTGCTTGCATTTCATGTATCCAGGGTCGTCCTAACAAAATATTGTAGGTTAGATCTATGTCTAAGAATTGACAGATAGTATCCTTTTGTACTGGGGCTACTTGAATAGGTAATATCACTGTTCCTTTAGAGGACCTTTCCTCATCATCATATGCTTTTATGGTAATCTTCTTGCAGGGATCAATAGATTCTTCTGAGAAGCCTAATGCATGGATAAGCTTTAAACTACATATATTAAGTCCAGCTCCTCGATCTATTAAGACTCTTTTCACTCGGTGTTTGCAAACAATGACTTCAATATGGAGAGGAGTATTATGTGGATGACTCAAGGAAGTATTGTCATGCTCTGAGAAGGTGAGGTTATGAGGTCCTGTCATATGGGCGATCATGGCTTGAAATCTGTTTGTATCCAGATTTTGAGGTACATTTGTTTCCAATAGCGCTCGCTCCAATATGTCTTTGTGCTTTGGTGATAGTTTCAATAATTCCAAGATAGATATCTGAGCTGGAGTCTTATGTAGTTGGCTAACCAAGTCATATTGGATTTTTGGTGTGGTAGTTGTAGGTACAGTATGTCCCTTCAAGACATATTTTTGAGTTCGGGTTGTTACATTAACAGATTCATGATCATGCCAACCTCGAATGGTGATTGCATTGACTTGATGATCTTTAGCTGATATGTGGTTGATTGTGTTGTTGTAGATGTGATTAATATGAGCTCCACATGTATCTTCTAAAGTTTATGATTCATCTTTGTTGTAATTTGGGAGAGGATTTTTGAAGGCTCCGTGATCACCATTTGTTTTGAGACCATCTACCGTTAAGTCACCTCGATCAATCATGTCCTGTATTATATGTTTCAATCTCATGCACTCGTTTGTTCTATGACTCTTATTGCATTGGAAATCACAATAGTGCGAATCATTCCACCAAGGTGGTTTGATTGGGGGCTCATAGTTGTTGATTGGAGGTAAAGAAAGAATCTTGTTTGCCAAAAGTTCTCTGAATGCGGATTCTAGCGATTGTCCCAGTGGTGTGAAGATACGCTTTTGAAAATTGTTCATGTTGTTCTGTGGATTGTTGGTAGGTCCTGGATTCATGTTTTTGCTTTGAGTATCGTTGGTGTTGTTCATGTTGAGTTGTCCTTGATCAGTGTTTGGTGCATATGTGTTAGCATTGGGAGTAGTACTTTTAGGATTTTTCGTATTTTGAGGGTTTCCGGATAATGCAAGCACTGGTTGCTTAGATTTGGGATCATATGATTCATTGTTGCCTTCATTTTTGTTTTGAGTCCAAAATCAAGATTTGTCAAGATTGGTGTTGTTCTGATTATTATAGTTTGATGAGTTTGTTCCTTCCTTGTAGAATTTGAGTGTTCCCTTTTTGACACATGCTTCCTCTACATGAATGCCATTTTCAATCAATTTAGCGAAAGATGGTATGCATTGAAGTTTTAGTCTGTAACTCATTTCGTCATTCAAGTTATCAATGAAGATTTCCATTTTCTCTTTTTCAGGAATATCTCGAGGATATCTGGATACCATGCATCGCCAACGTTGAAGAAACACCATGAATGTTTCATTGTTCTTTTGTTTGGTGTTGCAAACATCTAGCATGGTTATGGCATGTTGGATGTTGTAGGAATAGTGGGTTATGAATTTGTTAACCAACTCATCAAATGATCTGACAGGTGGCAAAATTTTGGATAACCATTCCATGGTTTGCCCTCCTAAGCTTCTGGGGAATAACCTCATCAAATAGGTGTCGTCATGAGCAAATTCAAGGCTCAGTGTGCAAAATTCCCGAACATGATCTCGGGGATCACTTTTCCCATCATATTTATCAAATTTGGGAACGTCTGAGTTTGGAGGAAAAGGCACCATGTTCAAGCTTCTGTCAAATGAATAAGGACATATTTCGTTTAAAGAGTACCGCACTGTTATCCCTTGTTGCATATCCTATATTTGCCTTTGCAACATTTGCATTTGTTGAATAAGAGCAACCAAAGGTATATTGTCTTGTCGAGGAAAAAGTTCTTGTTGTGTATTGGTTCTCAACTGAAAAGGTGTGGTAAATGGTATATTTTGCTCTGGTGTTTCTAGCTCAGGTATACGCATTTCTGGTATGTGTTGTTCTGGAATGTGCTACTCTAGAATATGTTGCTCAGGTATGTGAGTTTCTTCTTCTCTATGTTGTTCTTGATATTTATATTGTCGAGACTCGGTGTGAAAAATGTTTGCGTCTAAATCTTCAGGAAGTTTAACGCCTTTACTTGTAAGCATGAGCAGATACTTTTCTTTGTCATTTTCCATGAGTTTTTCAACAAGTTTTTGGAAGGAAGGGTTTTCTTGACATTCCCGAAGAAGTGCTTCAGTAATTTCAGGTTCTTCTACGGGTGGAACTTCAAAAGGATTTGACAATCTGCGATTCATACTTGATTCTGCGTGTGTCTCTCTTTGTTTGTCTTTTTGAGAGCGAGTAACAAGCATTTTAGTAGAAACTTTCAATGATGAAAGGGACAAAAGTCTCTTCGATGTGTTGCTCGAGGGTCGGTGGTTCTGGTCGAGATGTGTTATATGTGATGCACTCGTCGGGCAAGAATGCTGGATTGATTTTTCCACCGTGGTTTATGGTTTGATTAAAAGCAGACTTTTGACAGTATGCTCTTGTCTTCAAGGGTTCTTTGTCAAATTCGCTAGATTTGTTTTGGATATACTTTTTGACATGATGAAGGAATACCCGATGAGATTTGAATAGTTGACGATTGATGTATAAAAACTTATTTCTTTTGATGAATTTGGAAAAACTAGGTTGTTGTTTCTTCAACGTGATGTTACGATAGAGGTTCTTTCTTCTCAGAATAAGGGGATTAGTCATGCATGAGTGATCAATGGTTTCCTTTGATTTGTTTGGATTTAGTTGATTCTTGTTTGAAAATTTTCAAATCTTACTTTATCAGAGTGAAGGTTTAGATGCCCCTTCACGACAAAGCGTGTCAAATGATATGGATAAAAGCTTCCCGATCTAGAAACTGGATTTGACAATTTGAAAATTTTAAACAAGTGTTTTGAGATGGAAATCCTAAGGATGGTAAAGGATTCTGTTGATACTGATGATGAAATTTTCGGATTATGATAGAAGAGACGTCCTCTATTGTGCGATTCATTTAGGATTCTGACATCTTTTGCTTTGACACAAATTGAGCTCAAGAAATAGGTTTATTGGTTTGTTTGTCACTCTGTTGTGATGAAAAATGATTTTTGATGAAAAATGCTTCGAAAAATGATTTTGAAAATTTCAAAAATTTTCCAATTTCGCTCTCTCTTTTTCTGTTTTTGGATCACGCGCTAGAACAGAGTCTATATGCGCTACCTAAATTTCTCAATGCGCTAAAAGAATAAGCACACGCGCTAGGCTGCCCTGAGACACGCATTAAAGTTTGGACCTATGGAAAATTTCTGTCTAAATGTTGAAAAATCTATGCGCTATCTTGGGTCTTCTACGCTCTAACTATTTGACTTCATGCACTAATGTTTGGTTTCCACACGCTAAGCTGTTTCTTCCACGTGCTAAAGTTTGGACTGTTTAAAAATTGTTGTCAAACTGTTGAAAAAGTTATGCGCTACCCTGGGCCTGTGACGCGCTAACTGTTTGACTTTATGCGCTAACTTTTGGTTCCTACGCGCTAAGATGTTGCTTCCACGCGCTAGACTGTTTTTCGGATGCGCTAAAGAACTTTACATTGTTTTGCCTTATGATGAAAACGCCACTGTTTTGAACCAACGCGCTAACTTGAGGTTTGGATGCGCTAACAGAAGTATTCCACGCGCTAAAAGATTGCTCTGATGCACTAAGCTACGCTGATTTTTCCTTTTGGTTGATTTCTTGTGGATTTTGAATTTTGTTGTGAAATTTTCAAATGTGATGGATGATTTTTCGAAGTAATAAATGCAAACACGGCACAAAAAGTACAACTATTTTGCCTAATCTAACAAAAAGTGTATGTTTTTGTGAGGATGTGTTCAAATCCCCAATGTTTTAACAGGTTTGGATACAAGTAATACACTTCAGAAAGTCTCTTTAGTCAAGGGTCATAAATAACATCATAGCCCACTAGTCTCGATACTCTGTCAACTCAAATAGCCGTGTCACCCCCTAGAGGGCACCCATTTTTTTGCCTTTTGCCAGAAATTAACCCAAAGTGAATTGCTTCACAGTTGAGTAGTTATCTTGGGAGATATATGGTGAGTAATCTTGGGGGCGGATTCTTCCCCACCCTTGCACTATGATGTTATAAATGTCTGGTTACTGACTCGGCTCAAAGTTTCTATTTCTATGGTTTGTAATCAGGCTTCCTGTTCGGCCGTCAGTGATAAACTCCCTCAGGAGGCTTCCCAACCTTTAGAACAAAGGCTTTATGTATCTCGAGGATACTGGGGGAAGGCTAATCACTGCGTGCTACTGTTGAAAAGGACTTTCATCGCTTTCCACATTTGATTATAGTGGGTTGGAATTCCTGGCGTCAAAGCCATTTCCCACTTAGGTCGTTCCCTTCACACTGGCCATAAATGGCTTTAAGAGTTGATTGCAACTCCTCGGGAAGGCAGACCTGCTAAAGGATGTAATGCTTGAAGTACTGAAAGCTGTAAGAGTGGTCTAGATTTTTGATCACCCAATTAAGGGGAGAGCATATTCCTTCCACTTTCAAGACAAAGCAATCAATTTGGTTTATTTTATCCTTTCAAATCAGTGATTTGTTAAAATCTATGTGAAGATGTTGCTCCACAAACACATGGTGTTCATTTTATCCTTTCAAAACAATTATTGTCTGATCTATGAAAAAGAAATGGTCAACAAAGCAAATTCAATGTTTTGGTCAGCAAAAGAAATCGCTAAAAGGGGAAGATCTTCCCTCTTTAGTTGTAATTGACTCTGGACTTGTGAGATTCTTTGACTTGACAAAAATTTGAAGTGAATCCTTTTATGCACCAAAGGATGGTGAAGTTCGTTTTAAATCCCTTTGTTTGTAAAAATAAAGATTTTTGTTGTGGTTCGTTTTATAGCCCAAAGTAAGGTGAGTTCAATTTTCTTTAACTAGAATTAAAAGGATTTTAAATTTTAACTAACTTGAACAAGCTAGTAAAATTTAATCAATTTATAATTCTAAAAAAAAGTCACTAAGCTCCTCCCCCTGCAATAAAATGTCAGAAATCATGCAAAATACCACTACAATTGTTAGAAAAATAGAGGATTTTGTGGACTTCAACAAGTCTAAAATTTACTTTTCGGTTACAATTTTTCTTTCTATCTTTGATGCGCTACATAAAATACTGTATGCGCTACAAGATACCCTTGATGCGCTAAAACTAAGTATCAATGCACTACTCTGTTTTTTGAATGCGCTACTCTGTATGTTGGAAGTGTTGTTCTGTCTTTTTCTCTATCCCGCGCTAAGATCCGTAGGAAAATTACAAATTTGATGCGCTAACATTTGAATTGCACGCGCTGGATGATGATCTACAAGCGTTGAACTGTGGGATGGATGCGCTATTATGTTTATTGAATGCGCTACTCTGTGTTTTGCCCGTGTCGAGACCTATAGGAAAATGTTAGAGGGAGTCATGCACTGAGAAAAGGTCTTCACGCGCTAAAGTATAGAGCCCACGTGCTAAACAGTAAGCGGGATGCGATAGACTGTTAACCAGATGCACTAGGGAATGTTTCCGACGCGTCGATTCCTGTTTCCCGCGGACCTGCAAAAGTCATTAGTTTTAAAAACCGATTTGTTATTTGGGGTCGGGCCCCATGGTGGGTGCCAGAAATGTATGTGGGAAAAGTGGGTCAATAAAACTAAATATGTAAAAATATTGTTAGAAACTTGTCCACACACACACACAGGACTTCTTGGTGCAAGCTATGGAGTAATGATGTATTACTCAGCTTCCCAAGGTGGGTCCCATGGTTCTCTATCTCACAATGTCCCTCAAACCAATGTTTTTGCTCTCAGATCACTCAGCAAAATGGTTTAGAGATGGCAAATGCAAGAATGAGGGATGCTCTGATAGATTTTTAGTATGAGATGTATTTTAAGCTATGTATGATTTTAAAATGCAATAAACTAAATGATAAGATGACAAGATTAGTATGAATACTATCCTAGCATACTATATTTAGTCTATGATTGAACTAAAATGATAAAGAAATTATTCTAAACATGCATATTTAGTCTACTTCCTGATTTAAAGAGAGGCTAAATGATGAGCATATATGAAATAAAAGCTTGAATATATTTGAGCATAAGTGTGATGCTACAAATTTGAAGGATGATTGTTAAAAATGGAGGAATGAGAGCTCTATTTGTAGCAAAAACAGGGCAATGGATGGTTAGGATTGAATGGTTTAATCAAGGGCTAAGTTTGAAAGTTGGGGATCCATGTGCACAATTGGCACCAATGAAATGGTGACAAGTGTCAACATAGGGTTGGGTTGAGAGAAGAGGTTGGAGGCATTAAAGGCCTGAGAAGACCTCATGGTTATCTAGAGGCTAAGGGTCAAGTCTAAATTAAGATTACCCACTGGATTAAGAGTTAATCCAAGGATAAACCTTTGTGCAAATGATTAAGAGATAATCATGGTCAAAGCATTAATGGCCTAATGAGACCCTTGGGTTGGATGAAGGTTGAGTCAAAACAAATGTTTTAACCATGTAGGAGGGTTTGAGTTAACCATTAATGGTTATTGGAGACTTTGGGTATTAAGTGGTTGAAGGTTGAAAGCCTTCAATGGTTTTCAAAGACTTTGAGCCATTTAGTGGTTGAAGGTTGAAAGCCTTTAATGGTTATCAAAGACTTTGATGGTTTGAGAAGTGACTTCCCTTTGCTTAGGGATGTGACAAAGTTTAGAGGAGGGGTTAGGTTAATTAGAAGCGATTAGAAGATTCTAGAAGGGATTAGAAAGGGGTTTGGGATTTTGCAAGTGGATGGAGGGATAATAGGATTTAATTGAAATAAAGAATTTTAATTCAATTTGGTTGCAATTAAATAAATTAGATTTATTCAATTTAGGATAACTATTTAATTAAATTTGAATTTAATTAAAAGTGGATAGGGGAGATTTAATTGAATAAAATGATTTATTCATTAAATGGGTATAGTGAATTTAATTTAAATAAATTGAGTAATTTACTTAATTAAATAGAGGAATGTGGATAATTTAATTAAATTGGATTTAATCAAATAGAGAAATGAACATAAAATATTCATTTAGGAATATGGTCATTTTTATACATCTACACTTTGGTTCCTCCTACCTCATCCAAAATAGATAAAGGTTTTATCTCTTATTACGGTATGCACTTGTCTCTGGATATGATCAGCCTAAGATCAAGGAGGACGATCCAAGTCATGCATGAAAGGGGATAATCGTTGTTTGTTCCGCAAGCAATACTTAGGTCAACTTGAACCATTATATCAAGTTGCTTGTATTAACTTGCTATATCAAATCCATGTAAGAAATACTCTGGTCATCTTGAATCTTTATGTCAAGTTGCTTGTATTTTCTTACAACATTTTAAAGCTCAATGATGAAAATAGAGCACTATGGATCGTCATCTCATCTCATCTGTATATATTGCATTTCGTTGCATTCCACCCATCCATACATTCATAATAGCTGCATATCATGCATACATAGTCATAATAATGCATACTCTATTTTACTCATCTTCTTCCATAGGACTCGGTCCTAGTCCTCCATATCTTCTATCTAACATCAAATCCCCCCTCACCCTCCCTACCTTGATCATCAACATCATCCTAATCCCTTCATCGCTTCCCATCCTCACTCATCCACAAAATTAAGCCAGTTACTCTATCTACACAGATACATCGACTCCCACACACCTAGACTATCAACAGATACTCTGATCAAGTATCTTCGGGTCTCAATAGGTAATCGATCATGGTAATCCTAGACTACATCAAGCATTTATCATAATGACCTAGTCTCAACGGGGTTGCCATGATTCCCCACAACCATCCATCACACGCACACACTATCAATTGATCAACCAATCAAACACAATCCCATGGACAATTACATCAATTGTCTACGTCTCAACTTGTATTTTGCTTCATATACCTTGACTTCATCAGGCAATTACATCAATTGTCTAAGTCACATCAGGTCACTTTGTTTCACTTACTCAAACTTTATCATGTCCAAGCGACCAACTGACATCAACTGTCACGCTTTGACTTGACCGGGACAATTAAACCAATTGCACTAGATTGTCCAACTAATTTTGATCAATTGTATAGCATCAATCCAAACCCCACACTACATCTACTATTTATCTCTTGCATGACCTCAGGGTACTCGCTCGCTTGTTGTTTCTTCATATTCACTCCATTTTCTCCCATTCTTTCATCATTAGTTCTAATTTCTTCTATTCTACCTCCCCTCCACTTTTCATTCTTTTTCGAGAGATCGCCCGATTTTTCAAAAAAATTTGGCCCATTTCTTGAGGGGGCATACCACTCATTAAATTTACATTTATGGAACATATTTCTTCACACCTATTTTTCTTTCTTTGAAACGACGCGATAAAACCGCACCGTCTCAAAGAGGGGCAAATGTAGTCACATAAATCTGTCCACTTAATTAAATGAATATTTAGTATTTATTTGATTATTTAACCATCAATCAATAATTAATTAAATTAATATATTTAATTAATTCATCTTAACCCTCTTCTCCTATTAATTAAATAAATTATTCAATTTATTTGATTTAATTCACTTAACCAAATTCAGACCATTAATTAAATAAATAAATCATATTTATTTAATTAAATTTTCTCTCACATTTAAATAAATTAATATTTATTTGAATTCCCCCAAAATCCCACCTCTCACATTTAAATAAATTAACATTTATTTAAATCACCTTTATCCTCTACCCACTTGTATTTTCCTACAAATGCAAGTTGCACAACTATTTTAAATAAATCATTTATTTAAATCACCTTTATCCTCCACCCACTTGCATTTTCCTACAAATGCAAGTTGCACAACTATTTTAAATAAATTATTTATTTAAAATCCTATTTATCCTCACCCACTTCAAACCTTTAATGGTTTCCCTTAAAGTCTTCAAACTTAATGGCTTCCTTCTAGAGTCTTCTCAAACCTTTAATGGTTTCCCTTAAAGTTTTCAAACTTAATGGCTTCCCTTAAAGTCTTCTTAAGACTTTAATGGTTTCCCTTAAAGTCTTCAAATTTAATGGCTTCCTTCTAGAGTCTTCTCAAACCTTTAATGGTTTCCCTTAAAGTCTTCAAACATTTAATGCTTTATCTTCCTTTTTCTCATTTAAATAGATTAATATTTATTTGAATATTTACCCAAATGCAAATTACACCATTTAATTGAAATAAATGATTTTATTTTAATTGAAAATACCAAAATTCCTCCCACTTGCATTTTCCTACAAAATCCACTTGCATGCCTAAACCCCTTCTAGATTCTTCTAAACCCTTCCTAATTAACCTAATCCATCCCCTAAATATTGTCACATTCCTAAGCAAATTGGAGTCACTTCTCGAAGACTCCAAAGTCTTTGAAAAACAATTAATGCTTTGTGTGTTCAACAAATTAACCTCTAAAATCTTCCAAACCACTTATGGCTCTTACATGACCATTAATGGTTAATTCCACTTACACCCATGGTTAAGGACTTTGACCCCTAACTTAACCCTCATGTAGCCCATGTGTCTCTTCAAAGCATTTTTTTTTTGACTAGGGTAACCATCATGTCCTCTCAAGCATTTAATACTCCTTATCTCTCCTCTCAAGCCTCCTCATGGTGACACTTGTCAACATGGGATTAGGTTGAAAGCCTTCACATGGATCTCAAATCATTCAATCCTGACCCTTGTTGAGATTACTCAATCTCAATCATCCATTGCTCCATTTTTCCTATAAATAGAGCCCATTTCTTCATAATCCAAATCCTGAAAACTTGTATGCATTTAACCTATAGGCATTTTAGAGAGCATTTAGCATAGCAAACTAAAATCTTGTTATTTTGGTTAAAATCAATCATTTTAATAGCATCTAGTATTTTAGCTTTTCATTTTACATTTGGAGCACAATACTAAAATCTCAATCCTCCATAAGCATCCATAGTGCAAAAAGCTGCTGAGAGCTACACTATTTTGGAACTTGGAGAGGAGAGGAACAAAAGAGAAGGAGCTAAGAGCATGCTAAGAGGCATTTGGAGATGCCTTATTATCTTTGTTTTATTTGTTAGATATATTAGCATGATTTTAGTATCTCTTTTGATATGCCTGTTTAGATTAGTTTTTGATTGACTAACACTAACGATTTCTTGTGTCTTGTGTTGTTTGTCATTTGCTAACCTTGTCCATTTCGCAGAGCATCACATATAGACATATATACTCTCTTACATATATATACAACAACATGTATGTACGGGAATATGTATCTATGTATATGTACATATCAATACACACATAGACACACACATATAAGAATATGTATATATATGTCTAAGTATATGTAATTTCAAACATGGTTTTCTACATATTATAAGGTTCACGTCACCTATGGGGGCAAATAACTAGCCTGATATTGATCTACCCCAATCGAAGCTCTCTGCATACTATGCATTTTCAAATGTTTGTTTAATTTCTTAAATGATATTATAACAATGATGAGCATATCTTTCATTGCATTCACAAAATTGAAGAAAATAGAGACCCCTATTTTGATTATTGTTGCCACAAGTACAATATTTTTCAGAAAATTTTAACAGCACTTGAAAAATCAAAATATTCCCTTAAAAAGGGCATATTAATGAATTGCAAAGGCACTTGTGGCTGCAAATTTAGAACATTTAATGTGCAAATTCATTTCAAAGAACTTATGTGCATGCACAGTATCCTATACAATATCCTTGACAAGAAATTTGATTTCTTACATATACATGCATACACATGTAGACATTGAAACTATTTCTATATATATGTAGACATACATATGCATATATATTTAGAAAATATCTAAGAATTTGTTAAAGCTAATTAAATTTCTTCTCAAACATATTACATGAGATCATATACATACATTGAAAGTGTCAAAAATGATTCTGGACCTAACATGTTTGGAAATATGAGCAACTTTAATGAACGGTATAGAAAATTCAAAGGACCTTCAAATTTTTTTTTCCAAAGGAAGCTAATTACAATTTTAAATCATTCAAGCAAGGATGTATTGAACTTTTTACTAATGATGGTGAAGATGGGAAAATGGGCACATTTTGCACGGATAATATTATAAAAAACGTGCCAAAGTAAATTTTTTCTAAAAAATGAGACAAACCAAATTCATTCTCCCTAAGCCAGTGGATGAATCCTTTTAAAATAAATAAGAAGCGATATAAAAATATTGTGATCATCTATATGGAAAAATATGTGTACATATACTACAAGCTTTCTAAAATGAATTTACATCCTATATACTCCATTCAAATAGTTTATGTTCATTCGCATTAAATTCATTTGCAAGAACAAAATTAAAGTCTAGATGCAAAGCAAAAAAAGGCTAGGATATTTGTTGTGGATGTGCGAGTGCATTCAATACACTGTAAAACATATGACCCCAAAGGTAATTTCTTCGCTTCAGCATATGGAATCATTTCACCATCTAAAATGTTTTGCACTAGCTTTCATATAAGTGCTAGCTGAGATGTGTCAGTTAATGTTTGGTGTTGTATTTCATTTTTAAATGGACAAGAAATGAGTTCAATCCTTTCTTAGTGGTTTTTTCAAATTTTTTATTTGAGTGGATATTGATTGGTAAGTTTGAGTTTACTTCTAAGCCATATCTTTGGGTCAAAGACGAGGAGTACAAAATTGAATAATCCAAATACTGAATGGAACAACAATCTCTTTGGAGCTTCCAAAAGGGGACTATTTGCATGTCATTGAGCAGTGAACAACAAAACTACCCCTAAAGATTTCAGTAGCTAAGTAGTAGAACACCTTAGCAAGTTAGTGAGAAGCCCTCAGTTTTTTTCTAGCTGTCCAATGAAAATAACAACATGGTAGAAAACCAATTTTAACAGTCACTACACAATCATTGCTAAGAATTTTTAGTTCTCAACATTCTAAAATAAAAAATAGCGATAAATGTATTTTGTACAATTGATGGACAAGTTTAAAAGAAAAACATGATAGTAGTGAATTGGTATTCAGGAAAAAAAATTGGAAACTTAAGGAAAAAACAAAGGAAAATGGAAGTTTACCACTTGATTAAGCTAATCACAGTTGAAGAGGGCATGTCATGTATTCAAATGGAAGTCCCACGTAAGCACATGCAAATGACCTGAATCGAAAGGATGAATGTGAACAAGGAATGGAAGCAGAGCAACATTGCGAGCATGAGGCGAGGATGCCTCCAACATGGCTTTGCAATTAAAATTAAGAAATAGACAAGTAGTCACCACATAATTTTACAATTTTCATTTCAAAAATAAACTGTCAAACAACAACAGAGTAAAATATCTCAGCTGGGTAACCAAATATCTTACCAGTCAAATATGCGACGAAGGCCTTTTGAGTTTAAATCACGAAAATGGAAATCTCTAAAAAAATATAGTCAAATGCAAACTATTCATCTAACGAGTCAAATATGAAGTCAATTTAGAAGTAGAACCCTAAATTATCAATGATAACGAAAACCCAATTCCCTTTTAAAATCCCCAAAGCGGTCTTCTTTA
Source organism: Cryptomeria japonica (assembly GCF_030272615.1). Classification (NCBI taxonomy): domain Eukaryota; kingdom Viridiplantae; phylum Streptophyta; class Pinopsida; order Cupressales; family Cupressaceae; genus Cryptomeria; species Cryptomeria japonica. The sequence goes on from NC_081410.1 coordinate 87,623,854, forward strand.
TGAAAACCTTAATCAACCTATAATACAAAGAAATGAATCAATGACAAACACAAATCTATTCATCACATATTTTAGCAATTTTCATTTACCAAATGAAAACATTAAACATTGCTTGCAACCCAACTCAATAAATATCTACAAATTAGCGAAAACCCAAGTTAATAAATCTCACAAACAATGCACTTCTTCTGTTAAAATATTTTAACCCACAACATAATGCAAACTACTTACTTGTACACCCAAGCCACGATCCCTATAGTTTGCACCACCACCGAAAACACGAAGCTGGAAACTCTGATTATTGAAATCTGGTTTCTACAAATTAGCAAAATCCCAAGTTAATAAATGCAAAAAACAATGCACTTGTTCTGTTAAAATCTTTGAACCCACAACATAATGTAAACTCCTTACTTGTACACCACCGAAAATATGACGCTACAAACACTCTGATTATCGAAATCTGGTTTCAATGGACATGGCAAACATTGTTGGAAACAAAACCCGAATCCACAAACTAATTCGCTAACCTAGTTTATTGAAATCGCATTGCATAGTAAAGTTGATGTTATCCCAATTAACTACTCATAAATGACATTAAATGTCCTCTACAGTGTTAAGTTTGCCACCCCATCGTGTACGACAATTGACATGACAACCCACCGGAAACCGTGCCCCACAAAACAAATTGGTAGCCAAGAAATCGAAAAAAATGGGGAGGCTCACAATTTACTGGAAAGCATGATCAGCGCAAAAAAGTGATGCCTGACAATTTGTTTTTCATGGAGCGCTGACACTTTTCCGGGCATAAATGCCGACACTAAAGCCTATTGGCTTAATAGATCATAAAAAACTATTTATTTCACAATTTCATATTTATATTCACATACTACTTTCATGACATTGGTTTTCTAGAAGTTAATGTAAGTTTGTGTATAATTTTTATTAGTTTTAAGTTGTATCTTAATTTTAATTGGCTTTTCAGTTAGTTCTTTAATAGTTTTTGTTAATACTCTGGTATCATTACACTCCACCTCTTGCTCTCACTCTAGTTAGGAAAGTCAATTATGAATTCAAATAGCTTACAAAATATTAATGATAACTATTATTCAATAGATTTAAAAATATTTCAAAACAGATTTAAGAAAAAATATACGTTACAAAATTTGAACTATACATTAAATATTCGTACCTTAAAAAAACTAAACACCTAAAATGAGTATAATTCTGCATATCATTTTCCAGAACAATAATGTCACAGTGTACCATTTTGGCACTATCTCACAAATTTCGCCTGATCCGGCTCCTGCATATCATTTCCCACCGTCTCTTTTATATTAACGTATACGTTCTTCCAACTCATGCCAAACCTATACATAGCACATGATAAATTGGTTACAGTCGAGATCATAAAAATCTATTGTTAGTAATAAATTACATCTAAGATTTCAAATATAGTAATTGATCTTCTACATTCGTACGCTGAATGCATACTCACATTTAACATGATTAGAATTCTATAGCTTACTGTTTTAGCTTTAAATGGAGCAATTGGTGACAAAGAAGAAACCCTAGTTCATTTTCTTCCTTATATAGGTAGATTCTTTCTTAACTATTTTGTATGCTATGAACTTTCGCATTCTTTAATCCTAAAATTTCGGAGGGTAGTAATCAACTTTTTGGAGGGAGAGCTTGACTAATTTTATTTATATGAATTATTAATGAGGCAAAATATTAAGATTTAGATATGGCCTTAAATTGTTGAATTCTTTCAATTTAGTGTCAAAGATTAATGAATATTTATTCTATCAAATTTGATCAAGAATCTAGTGAGAGCCTTTTTTTGTGGTATATCATTTTTTTAGGGGACTCATCTTGTATTCTTCATAAATTCTTTTAGATTTCGCATGCTTTCACAATGGAGATTCTTTTCAGCATTTGGAAAGACATAAATTCTACTATTTTTGCTCACTGTATTGCTAGTAAAAATGTGTCTCTTAATTCCAAATTAAATATTTACTCTAATGCATTGTTACATATCCATATGCACACTAGTAAAGTTGCCTTGAAGGTGGCTCACCTTTAAGAGTTGCTTGATAATTGGGAGAATGCATCAAATTTTGTTGCCACAACTCTTCCAATCTCTTTCCTCCACCTAAATCACATCCCTTCTCAAGGACCTTGGAGAGGCGGATGTCTCTTGGCTCATGAAAATCAAGTTGTTTGGCCACATGTCTCTCCTTTTCTTGCTTTGCTAGCCAACATGATCAAGGTCACGAGTGTGCAAAATTCTCTATTTGGAAACATATTGCTTAACCCCCACCTCCTCCCCTTGAGGTGTTGCCCCTAGATGGCCTTCTAGGAGTGTTATTTGGTGGCATATTCGTGTTGTTAATAGGTGGTTTTTTGGCGACTCTTCTAAATGGTGTCCTTGACTTGCTTTGGCTATTTCTTTGGTCCACTATGATGAAGATATAAATAAAGACTTTAAATATGATAAAGTTGGAAGCCCATTTGACATCACTATAGAGCTCACCAATATATGGGATAAGGTTGGTGACTAGGACCCACCTCCACATATAACTACTATTGCTCTTGCTACTTAATGAATTTTATGTTTATGATGTATTTTCTTCCAAGCTTTGTCTTGTGTCACTCCAAGTCGGTGATTTTATATCCACCAATATTTTTTTGTGAATATGTGTATTATTATTATCTAACTAATAGAAATATTGACACCTATTCATTAGAAAAAATGATCAAGAATCAAACATAATTTAATATTGAGGGATGTTCATTTTATCAAATTTGGTTGGAAATTGATCTCTCATTTCTTATGATATTAGTTAGAACTCTACACATGACCAAATAAATATCCAATGAACTCTTTATCAAGAAAACATTCTTACACATCTAGACCAATAACTGGTGATCTAAAAAATATTTCTTTTTCTAATGATTTAAATGGGGCATCTTTTGTAGGTGCATATTTTATCCTACTATCATTTTTACAAAACACTATGCGAGAAATTATGCAACCAAAATTCACACATTGAATTCATTCGCACTATTTAAAGAAAATTCTTAGATCTTTATAAGAGAAATTTCGTTCCATTCTCCATTCTAATCTATAAAACTAAAAAAGGCTTCTTAACTACTAAAATTCCTTATCATGTCTACTCTAATATGAACTTACTATTTTTAGTAATTCTACATCCTTGTTTACATGACCATGAACTTTTCCACTTATTTGTTGCAAGGTGTGTTCCCTTGGTCTCCTTGTGTTGTGCAGTGTAGTGCTTAGGTTTGTGACATGACTTAACTATTTCCCATGGATTGTATAAGTCTTTTGGTTGTATCGAGCATTAACAAGTTGACTTTTTGGTGCAATAGCAACCATACTTCTAACAAGTGGTATCAGATCCTCGGTCACAGGTTCAAACCCCTCGCTTGTGATAGGGGAGGATTGTTGCAAGGCGTGTACCCTTGGTCTACTTATGTTGTGCAATGTAGCACTCGGGTTTGTGACATGGCTTAACCACCTCATGTGGATTCTATAAGTCTAGTGGTTGTAGTAGGCATTAATAGGTCGATATTTTGGTGAAACAACAACCATACTTCTAACATTATTGAAGGCTAACTAAAGAAGGACTAATTATCAACTTTCATATCCAATCTTGGAAAAATTCAAAATGATCAGTAAGACCTCATTTCAGTCCTTAATGATTGAAAATAAACTCAAAAAAGTATTGAGAATTGATCCAACTAAACATATTTGGTTGGCATTTTAATCAACTTTTCAATATGCTTCTTTGTGTAAAATTTTAACTCAAATGGAGTCATAGGTTAATATTTATGGCCTCCAAATGTTTCTACATTAAGCAACTATAAGGATAGTGAATTTAGATATTGGTGTATTATTGAAAAGTACAAAATAAAGTTTCCTTATATAGTTAACATAGATTAATTATTTTAATGTACTCAAAGAAGTACAATAAATTAAAATTACAAAGACATGATTGACAAACAAAAATCTTTAAAAATTACATAGGATGGAAGACAGATAATTAGCTTGATAATGCAAAATATATAATATTCTAGAACATGTAATGGTGCCTCTTGTTGGTAATATGAAGGAATTGATTAATTGTTTCATTAATGTTTTGTCATTGATGTCATTTAGGTGGTTGACATCTTTGTAGTTAGTGAGACTCCATTGTGATGAGAAGTGTGCTCTAGGCAGTGTGTCTTCCTGCATGTGCAGCCCCCTATTGTAATCATATACTCTCTACAAAAGTATCATCTGACTGTGGGTAGGATTTCCCACAGTGGTTTTTCTCTTTACTAGGTTTTCCACGTACAAATCATGGTATTATGTGTTATGGTTGCATGGTATTGATTCTCTAGTTTTCAATTATTCTTTAATGCTTTATCATTTATTCTGGTAAAAGGTTTTAAGTGCTTTAATTCACATAATCTGTTGACAACTGTTTCACCCCCCCTGTTAGTTGTCCACAAATTATCCTAACAATTGGTATTAGAGCATGGTCCTCTTTTTGTAGAACCCTAACTGCTTGAGGAAGATCCTATGGCAACTAATAGTTTGGCTACTGTTTACCAAAAGGACAACCCTAGGCTTGATGGAACAAACTATGGAGTATGGAAAATTCAGATGGAGACTCATTTAAGATGCATTGGAAAGGAAATTTGGGAAATAACTCAGAAAGGTTACACTCCTCATGATTCAGCATCTGGCAATCCTACACCGACAGACTTGGAAAAGAACATTGAAAATGATTGCAGAGCTAGAGAAGCCCTCTTAAGCACCTTATCAGATTAGCAAATCATGGGATTATCAGATAAATCATCAACAAAAGCTATATGGGACAAGGTGGAGACTCTGAATGAAGGTGATCCCATTGTTAAAATTCCAAAACTTGAATGTTACTGGGTAAGATATGAAAGCCTGAAGATGGAGGAAGATGAAAGAATTTTTGCGTTCATGGAAAGGGTAAATAAAATTGTATTAGGAATTCAGTGTTGTGGTGGATCTCTGAGTGAGGAAGAGAATGTTTCAAAAGTATTAAGGGTTTCTCCACTGGCATATAAGATGAAGGTAATTGCAATTAATGAGCTAAGAACCATACCTAATTCTTCTATCAATAGAGATACTCTTGTTAGGAAGATATTTGCTTTTGAGCTTGAAGAATTTGGTCCTCTGGGAGCTACGAAGATTGATACTGCATTTAAGGAATCTACATCATCAACCGAAAAGCAATATTGGAAAGTTTTGTATGCAAAGGAATTGGAAGAGATTAGGAAAGAAGATAAAGATCTTGAGCAACTTGAAGCCCTATTTGCTAGAAGGATACCTAAAGGTCCGACAAGAAGTAAGTATGGAGGAAAATCTCATTTCAAATGTTTTGCGTGTAATAAGATAGGTCATTTTGCATCTAGATGTCCTAAAAGGGATTCAAAATTGGAAGAAAGAGCAAGAAGATATTTTAAGCCTAACCCTGAATATCAGATCAAGCATAAGTACAGGAGAAACAAAAAAAAATCATGCTACTATGCTGATGAGGAAGGAGTAATTGATGACACAGAGGAAGAACTAGCATGAGATTTAGCTAGTGGATCTGGCAATGGAAGAGACTGGGTATTTTATGCTATGAAGGAAGATTATCCAGAACTAGTTATCAAAAATGAAGAAGAGGCCCTTCAGCAAAAGTTGAAGACAAAGATGAATGGGTAATAGACAATGGATGTTCTCATCATATGACAGTAGACAAAAGAAAGTTTCTAACCCTACAAGAATTTGATAGTGGTCAAATCAGATTTGGTAATAACAAAGCATGCATGATCAAAGGAAGAGGAACCATTTCATTGGATGGTAAGCATAACACTGATAATGTCTATTATGTTGAAGGTCTAAAGAATAATCTTTTGATTGTAGGATAGTTGGTAGATAGAGGATTTCAATTACAATTCAAGGATGGAAAGTGAAAAATCATTAGCAAATTAGGATTGGAGATTGCAACTGGTACACAGACAAAAGGTAACATCTTTCATTTAAACTCTGGTGAAAAGACATGTTTGATTACACATATTGATAAAATTTGGCTATGGCATAAGAGGTTGTGTCACGTAAATTTTGATAGCATTGTAAAGATCAGTTCAACTAAGATAGTTAGAGATTTACCTAAGATTGTGAAGCCTCATAATATGGTATGTAAGGAATGTCAAATGGCTAAGCAAATCAAAACTTCTTTTAAGAGAATACCTGATAAATCTAATGATATTCTTGATTTGATTCATACTGACCTATGTGGTCCTGCTAATAAAGAAGCTTTCAAGGAGATAGATACTTCATGTTAATCATTGATGACTATTCTAGAATGATGTGGGTTACTTTTCTAAGGGAGAAATCTAAAGCCTTTGAGAAATTCAAGATCTTTAAAGCTATGGTTGAGACAAAGACAAGGATGAAAATCAAGTGTCTGAGATCAGATCAAGGTGGTGAATTGACATCCGGTGAATTCAATAGCTATTGTGAGAAAAATGGAATTAAGAGACAGTTATCTACACCCTGAACACCTCAGCAGAATGACATTATGGAAAGAAAGAACAGAACCATTCTGGATGCAGCCAGAACCATGATGATGGAAGCTAATTTGTCTCATATCTACTAGAGAGAAGCATTAAGTACAACAATTCATACATTTAACAGAGTTCATATCAAAGGAGATACCAGTAAGACACCTTATGAATTATGGTTTGGTCATTCCCCTACTCTTAAGTATTTCAAAATCTTTGGAAGTAAGTGTTATATCAAAAGAGATGATTCCATTGGAAAGTTTGACCCTAGATGTGATAAAGGAATATTTCTTAGTTATTCAACTAAAAGAAAAGCTTATACATGTTGTAACAAAAGATTGTAGAGAATTGTGGAGAGCGCTAATGTGAAAGTAGATGGGAAACACAAAGACCAAGCTAAATATTATGATGGAGAACCAATAGTGGAAATGATCATAACTGATCTGGTAATGCCCATACCAGAATACAATACTGAACTGGTTACCTTGGCATCATCATAAAACTCAACTATTACTAAAGAGTAGCACAGAGAACCTGAAAATCAGAAAACACCAAGGTATGTAAGGATAAATCATTCTGAAAATCAAATCATTGGAGACAAAAATAAGGGAGTTATGACAAGAAGAAGATTATAAAATCAAGAGGTATGTTTCATTTATCAAATTGAATCAGCATCATTAATTGAATCTTGTAAAGATGAATGTTGGATGAAAGCTATGGAAGATGAATTAGATCAGATAGAAAAGAACAATACTTGGACTTCAGTTCCTCGGCCTGAAAATAAGAATGTTATTGGAACTAAATGGGTTTCTAGAAACAAATTGAGTGATGATGGACAAGCTGTGAGAAACAAGGCTAGATTGGTCTGGGAAGGATATTCTTAGAAGGAAGGAATTGATTATGGTGAAACTTTTGCACCGGTAGCTAGAATTGAAGTTGTTAGACTATTTCTTGTGTATGCAGCCTATAAGAACTACAAGGTCTATCAAATGGATGTTAAGACATGCATTTGTGAATGGAGAACTTGAAGAGTAAGTATTTATTGAGCAAATTGATGGATTTTTGTCGATAGTTGACAAAAATATGGTCTGCAGATTAAGGAAAGCCCTATATGGATTTAAACAGGCTCCTAGAGCTTGGTATGCAAGGTTGGATAAGTATATTTTGAAGCTTGATTTTATAAAAGGTAATGTGGATAGTAACCTATATTATAAGATCGCTAATGATGATATTCTCACTATTGAAGTATTTGTTGATGATATCATTTTTGGAGGTGAAGAAAAATTGTGCATGGAAATCTCTGATAATATGAAGAGTGAATTTGAAATTTCTATGACTAGAGAAATCAGATTTTTTATAGGTTTGCAGATTACTCAAACTGACAAAAGCATCTTTATCTGTCAAACTAAGTATTTAAGGGAATTATTGAAGAAATTTGGTATGGAAAATTCCAAACCAGTTAGTACTCCTATGGTTACAAGTGAAAAATTGTCAATTAAAGATGTATCCCCTCCAGTAAATCCTACAAGATATAAATCCATGACTGGTGGTTTGCTATATTTACCTCAGACTAGACCAGATATAATGAATGCAAATATTATTGTATCAAGATTTCAAAGTAATCCAAGAGAAAATCATGAAAGTGCAATAAAAAGGATATTCTGGTATTTACAAGGAACAACTGAATATGGTTTATGGTACCCTAAAGATGATGACTTTACTTTATGTGCATATACAGATGCACATTGGGCAGGTGATGGTGATGATTGGAAGAGCACATCCAGTGGAGAATTCTTTCTTGGGAAGAAGTTGGTTTCATGGATCAGAAAGAAGTAGTCGTGCATTTCTTTATCTACTGCTGAAGTTAAATATGTTTTAGCTGCAACTAATTGCACTCAAGTTCTATGGATGAAGCAGATGTTGAAGGATATATAAGTAAGTTGTAATGATCTGGTTGTTATTTATTGTGATAACTCTGCACCTATTGACATATCAAAGAATCTCGTATTTCAGTCCAAGACTAAGCACATATCAGTCAAGTATAACTTTTTGAAGGAAAAAAGTGGAAGGAAAAGAAGTCAGATTTGTTTATGTGAACACTAAAGAACAAATAGCAGACATCTTCACTAAACCTTTATCATGGGAATCAAATGAGTATTTGAGAGACAGATTGGGGGTTTCTACCCCTCTGGTAGAGACTTAAATGATGCAAATGTGCATTAGTCCGGTATGAATTAGCAGAGCTATCCTTTTCTCTGGATTGATGAAATAGTGCTACTACTCAGGGGGAGTAGTCAGCCTTGATATTTAGAGTTTTCATATTCTATTTGATATCTATGTCATATATTTGGCATTGTTGTCAAAGGGGGAGGAATATATGTGAAAAACCATTTCTATTTATTTTTCAGATTGATTGAATTCCTCAAGGGGAGTTTGGGGGTATTTGATCTTTTGCTTCAGATTTGGTTCAAAGCTTCATTGCTATATCATTTTATGAGAGCTTGTTGGTTATCTTCCATAGGGGGAGACTTGTTTGGCATTTCTTGGTACTTGGATGTTTTTCACATCTAGTGTTGCCATCAATGCCAAAGGGGGACATTGTTGGAAATATGAAGGAATTGATTATGTGTTTCATTGATGTTTTATCATTTATGTCAACACTAGATGTTATGGTTCATTACTAGCTTCTCGTAGAAGGATTGAATTGGGAATATTATCAATTGATTGTCACTAGTATTATCTGGATGATGGAATGCGTTTGTATGAATGGTTCATATGCTTTGGAAGTATGTTTCAGTCAGTTGGTATTGACTTGATGATCAGATGCTATCTTATGTTCTACTAAGCTTGCTTTGTAGGTCTAGTAAGGGTTTCACCGACAAAGCTTTATTAAAGATCTTTGATGTATTGCATAAGTGGTGTTGGTGCAGCTTCTAGAAGGGATTCTGGATGTTGATGGTGATTGTGTTTGTGCCTCGACTGATTGGTGTCATTTCCTTGGCATGTGTGGATCTAATTTAGGTTCGGTGCTATCTAGGTTATGGACCGGTTTAATGAAACATGTTGGTGGATCCTCCGATGCACTTCCGGGATGTTTTATTGATTGGATGATGTTTGTTTGGCCTTAGGCTGACATGTTTTATGATTTTATTTTAGGATTATGTAATGGATCTATTGAATTATCATTTGGGTGGCCGACCTAATTGTTTAGGTCCAGAGCTTGTATAAATATATGTTTAAGATCTCATTGTAGGCAAGGAGCAAATAATGTAATAATCATTTGTGCAGAGGATTTGGTTGATCATAGGTGATCGATTTGGGTTTATGTAGAGGTTTTAGACCTTCAGTATTGAGTTTAACCAGAACTATAATCTGGCATGTTTGATGCTATCATTGGAAGTTCTTCTTTCCAGATTGTTGTCCAAATATTTTGAGGTGGTTGACCTCTTCTGTAGTCATTGAGACTCCCTTGTGGTGAGCAGTGCGCTCTAGGAAGTGTGCCTTCTTGCATGTGCGTTAGACCCCTATTGTAATCATATTTTTTTTGCAGAAGTATCATCTAATTGTGGTTAGGATTTCCCACCATGGTTTTTCCCTTTACCAAGTTTTCCACATACAAATCATGGTGTTATGTGTTATGGTTGCATGGTATTGATTGTCTGGTTTTTAATTATGTTTTAATGCTTTATCAATTATTTTGGTAAAAGGTTTTAAGTTCTTTAATTCACATAATCTATTGACAGCTGATTCAATCCCCCCCCCCTCTCAATTGTCCACATGTTATCCTAACAACCTCTCTCTCTCTCTCAATGAAACTAGTTGGAATCCTATGCGACATCTATGTGTTGCCAAATGACATATTTCATGCCTAGATTAATTTTTGAGTGTAAATTTGTATGTGTGTTCTATATTTGAATTAGTGATTTGTATTTGTCACCTTTTTCCTTAATTATTTATCCAAATTAGAAAAGAATTATATCATCTTGACATAGATTCTTTTCTCTAGTGCATCAATTTTTTTCAAAATTATTAAGTAAATTTTAGTATTTTTCCTATACAAGATAATCAACCTTATATTTTATGATGATGAACTAATTTCAATTTACAACTTCACTTGATGCATAATATTTTTCAGTCACCTTTTTTAAAGTTTGGGTTACTAGTATTGATAGATATATTTGTTAGGATCTCATATGACTAAGTCATGAGGCTTTATGCCTTGGTCAACCCCTTCAATTAAATAATATATAAATAGTAGGTAAGTAAACATGTATTCAAATTCCTCAGTATTTTTACTACACCAAATAATTTTATTTACTATTGATTGATTCCTAGAATGAATGATTTGTTGAATATTTGGATGATCATAATCAATATATTGAATATCTTTCAATAGAAGAATATAACATTAATTTGAACCAAAATTACACTTAGTAGTGATACAAGAGCATTATATAGAGTGTAATATGAAATTTCCATCACCTTTAATTATTTTCCATTACATTTTCTATGTTTGTAAGTTCTCAATGTCATTTTAAAGTCTTTATATTGGAATTGAGTACCTTATTACATTTTAATGCACATACATATTTCACGTGCTAATTGGTGAAACATGTTCAACATTGAACCTACAATGTCTCAGCCAATAACTAGGATATTTCATCACCATAAAGGTATAATTCATTTATATGATTATTACCAAAATAGCAAGAAGATGTCTAATTATATTATTTGAAGCTTGTGAAACATATAAGGATAATGTAGCACCAAAGAAACATGTTTCCATATTAATTGGACTTAAGGGAGATTATGATAGGAATCACATTAAGATTCATTTATCCACCATCAAATCATTCATTTCAAAATAATCTATCTACAAATTTGGTTGACTATGTACTATATTGGCTTCAAACTTTGTACCTACTTCTGGTTGACTAAGATCATTCATAATGATAGATTCTACTATATAGATATTTCTTATAATCAATAAAGGGAAGTTTAGTTGACTTTAATAAATTATTTTAACTCGGATATTAGTATGTCATAAATATTACATTGTCATGTGAATTATGTAAATCACACATAGTCGTAGCATTGATATGAGCTTTTGCACATTACAACCTCATATTATTTGCCCTTGTAGTAGACTTTAATGTATTTATGACTAAGAATCAATAAATTTTCTTTTTTTCTTTTTATTCTATTATGTGATTTTACACTAGGATATATCATTGGATGCAATCCCTCATTCAATCTAGCATCTATGATTACATCAACTCATATTAGAATTAAATATTCATAATCTTTATTATTCTAGTTGTAAATAGATCAACAAATTTGAGGTAGTCTATGAGGATATTGTAAACATAGCATTAATTAGTTTGCATTTGTTATTATAAATAAACCACTAATTAAGGTAGTTTGCATTAGATCCTAGTGTGGATACCTATAAGAAGAGTTCAATGTGTTGCTAATATTTCTAACAAGTTCAAAGAAATATTTAAAATGCTAAGTTTAACTTGTTGAATTGACTGTCATCAAAGAGGGTGGGAAAAGATATTTAAGACCTAGAAAATATAATAGAGTGATGACAATGAAATCAAAAGAGGAGAAATTGTATAGGCTCTAAGAAAGACATAATAACTAGAAGAGAAATATATGAATTAAATAAATATGTTGAAGATTATTTCTAAATATAGTAAGAAGCCTCTAGTTATAATTTAGTGGATAAAGGATGATCTAAAAGAATAATATTTTGAATATGAGGACATTATATATTGAATGGATTAGGCTTGTTAATTCTATATTAAAGGGACAAATTGTTGTTTGTAGGAAAGATGTACAATAAGAAAGAAAAAGAATGTAAGAAGAAAAGGTAGCATTCAAATAGAATTATAGGGTAGAAATATTGGAATGTTTATGGTATTAGTTGTAAATAGATCATCAAATTTTAGGTAGTATATAAGAATATTAGAAGACCTAGAAATGACAATAAAGTTATGAGGAAGAAATTAGAAGAGGAGAAACTATATAATCTCTAAGAAGGAGAAAATATCTAGAAGAGAAATAAATAAATAAAATAAATATGTTCAAGGTATTTCTAAATGTAGTAACAGGCCTCTAGTTATAATTTTTAATTATTCCAGTGATTTAAATTTTGAGAATATTATTTAGTGAATAAATGATCTAAAATAATATTTTGAATATTGTTGGAGTTTGCAACCTTCAAAGACATGTGATCACAACTACAAGCTACTTCCACACGAAGAGAGAAATATAAATTCACCAAGAAATGGGTCCCATTGTGAAGCAGTCACCAGTTAGGAGGAACCTCAAAGAGATCAATCTGGACTGGTCAACAAGAGTAAACACAATGAAAACACAAATATATGATGGAGGAAATGAAAAACATATTGTTTTATTTTATGAAAATTGATTACAACCAACCGGTAATAATCGGATTATAGAAACCGGCTCACAAGCCTGCTAAACATGTTCAAAGTACAAAATAGGTCACAACCAGGACCTTCAATCTTAAGATCTATCTTCTACACTCAATCTAACTACTTGATTACATTCTAATGCTCAATTAAAATGATTTATACAATCCGTTCGGCCCAAAAAGGGATCAAAACCCGAAGAACAAGACCTAACGTGTAAAACCAACAAGGTCAGCCTCCGCCAAAGAAATTCCTCGAGAAAATCCAAAGGATGAAGTGTATATCATGGGAAAAGTTCAACCACATGCCAAGGAACATCGAAATAAACACTCAGGACTCTGCAATCTACAAAAGGGATCCGGTAGATCACAAATGCAAATAGGTCCAGGAAACCAGTAACAAGAAATTGTCAATTGGTAATAGGAAACTGTCAAAGAAACCGATAGCGATAACTTGCCAAAAAAAGATCAAAATGCTCTATGGTTTGAGAACAAGGAAGATGACCAGGACTTCAAGTAAAAGCCAACTCCACAGGATCCGGTGAGCCAAATCCGGAACACATAGACAAAAATGATGAAATTGCAAACAGAAAGGAAAAAAAAAGGAAAATATTTATGGCTGATGCAAGATTGCTATGAACCGGGGATTCTCTTGCATCATATTGAGATGTTTTACAAATGTACAATGAACCTTCTTAAATAGGCAATTGAGATGGAGTAGGTACAACTACCCTAATGACAAAATTAAATGTAATAAAATAACTCATTTCTATCTACAATGACACCTAAGATAACTAACATGAACAATATTAAATGATTGTGTCATATGACAATTAAGCTATCTTAAGCAAACTTAATCAGATGAAATAGAATAGATCTAATTTACTATAGAATCCCCCCTTAAGTGCAACTTAGGGAACAAAATTATTATATATATGATGCAAGACTACTTATGGAGATGCAATAAATGGGTCCCAACAACCAGGCCATGTATTGCATCTTCATAAGTAGTTTTCCATCATATGCATAATAAAGTTTCTCCCTAAGTTGCACTTAAGGGTGGGTGTTGGAGTAAATTAGATTTATTCTATTTACTCTAATTAAGTTTACTTAGGATAGCTTAATCATCACATGACACAATCATTTAATATTATTCATGTTAGTTATCTTAGGTGTCATTCTAGATAGAGATGAGTTAGTTTTTTGCATTTAATTTTGTCATGAGGGTATTCGTACCTACTCCATCTCACTTGGCTATATAAGAAGGTTCATTGTACATTTGTCAAACATCTCAATAAATTATCATTTATGGCAATTTATATTTTCCCTGTTTGTGGAAGTTGTAGCTTTCTTTGATCTTGGATTGGGAGCTTTTCTCTAACAAATATGAGGAGATTATATATTGAAAGGATTAGTCTTTTTAATTATATATTCAAAGGACACATTGTTATTTGGTGGAGGTGTTATAAGTGTTTTAAATGTGTTGGAAGTCTTGCATTTTATCCTTAAAAGTCTATCAAAATTCAGAAATTTGACCTTTGTTTGCGAGTTTATTGTTTCTAAGGGTTTAGGATTTTACATTTTCAAAACCATTCAAAGGATAAACTTTGTGTTGTATCATCTCTAAGTCTTTTTATTTCTGCCTATTTCTTTTTCCACTTAAGTGAAAGGGGCCATTTTAAGTCTAGGCTTGGGCAGGTTTTAATTAATAATTCGCAGTTTCCTAAAGTCCTAAGTCTTTTCCTTTATATCTGTTGGGGTTCTTAAATGCCGGATAAGTTTCTTTAGATTGACGGTTGTCGCTATGCTGTAGTGGGAAGTTGCACAACGTTTATTCTTTGCGACCCAGCGACAAACCACTAGTGGCGAGATAAGGTAGGCAGTTAAGGTAGACAGTTAATGCAGGCAGTAAAGTGGCAGCAGTTAAGTAACAAAGGACCCTAAAGATCGAGCAGTTGACTTGTGATCTAACGGTTGTTGCTGAACCGCGATTGAGAGATGCTCAACTTTTATCTATTGCAGATTAGCGACTGAATGGTGTGCCCATGCAAAAGTGGGCAGCCCAAGTTTTTTAAAAAGCTGGCAAGTCAGAGGAATATCGATGGCTGTCGTTGTACCGCAATGAGGAGATGCTCGAACTTTAACCCTTGCAGATCAATGACAAAGAGCGAATGAGTGATTAACGGATGGGCCCACTTTGAAAGCTAATATAGTTAACGAGAGAGCTAGTTCTGCATGATCTGATGGTAGTCTCTAGACTGCGATTGAAAGTTGTTTGAACTTTAATCTTTGTGGATTAGTGACTAAAAGAGAATTACTCAGAAGAAGCCTTTCTGGTCCATTGGAGCCAAAATTTGAAATTTCAAAAGGATTAATTGCAAAAGTGTGCACCTTTATTGATAGTACTCAATGCTCAGTTGTCGTTATAGTCCCTACATAAGCCATTATTTTGGAATTTAAAATTGCAAAAGCGCATTCAAGGAGTTTTGTAGAGAATAGGTGCGTGGTTTGTGATTTCTCAGGCAACAAGTAAGTTTTTTCTGCGACTGTGTTTCACAACTCTTGTTTGTGTGGTGTTATTTGGTGCTTGAAATTCAAAAGTGGTTATTTGAATAGTAATTTAATTAAGGATAGTTTTAAGATGGCACCATGAAGGGAATTCAAGGGAAAGGTAGATTATCAAGAAAGAGCTATTTGTGATGACTTTTTAGAACAACTAGCTCAATCTACCAATAGTGCAACCAAGATAAAAGAGTTCATGCCCAAATCTCCCCACCTAATGATTGGCAATGGTTTGTATGATAAGGGGTATTGGCTGAGAGATGCCTAGATAGGTATGATAGGTCTAGGTTTGTTCAGAGTAGGATATGGTCAGCAAATTTCACCTGCTCCTATAAACAGTATATGGGACTTGGATGTTCAAAGACTTGTGGTCCCTGGACTATTCATGGACGTTGATCTGTGAACCCAAATTGCCAAAAATTATGATCCTATCACTAAGACTGTGAGAAATGTAAATGGGGGGCCCTTAATTAAAATAAATTATGACGAATTCAGAAAAGTTTTTCAACTAATTGAGGTCTCAAACTATTTGGAGCCCTTTGATTTTGAGATGCTTAAGAAGGTCTATGATGAACAGAGGGATCACCTTAGGAGTGGGCCATTGAAATAATTCTTTGCAAAGATAGAAGGATTAACATTGGTAGGCCCTAGCACAATGGAGCCTTTCCCTTTGAATTTACTTACTTTAAGGGCTAATGGTATAAATTGGTCTTTATATCAAATTATTGGGGAAGATGTAGAGAGTGACATGCCAACCCATTATATGCTTATGATGGCACAAATTTTGAACCCATCTGTAGCAGTGGCCTATGATTTTGCACCATACCTTACAGATGCCATTCATGAAGGCCTAATCGGGATAAATAATGCTAACGTAGATAGACGTTTCGGCTAGTACTCCCTGTTGATGCACATGTTCTTGTTTAAAGGTGTTAAATATTTTGGAAATGACATGGACCTATTAAGGGAGAAGGATGGAGAAGATATCCCTGTTCAACTATGGAGTACAAATTTGTCCTGGGATAGAGAGGATGCAAGTTACTTGAAATTTGATAGATGCTTTGCATCTAGGATTAGAATCCTTTTATGCCAAGGAAACCCTAGGATTCCTAAGGCCCTCCTTGATTTCATTAGACCCAAGAAGTTTGCAAAGAATATTAAGATTGTGCACAACTAGGGTGACATAATCTTGTACTCGGTTTCCACCATTTTTAGAGTATATGGTTTTAGTGGAACCCCATATCTGCTCCCTTACCAGGTCCCTTTGAAGATACGCATTGTTGAGATTTTGAGGCAAATTGGAGGCCTACAAGAAGTAGAGCTAACAAACAAAGGAAGGGGGACAATTTTCCCAACAATCACTATGGCACATCAGTTTGTGGTCACCAAGGGTGGTTGGTTACATTTTGAGAACTTTCTTTAGCCATACAGGTTATGAACTACATTTGCTATGTTTGTTGATCCAGAGGACTTCTTTAATGACATGTTCAATAAGAAAGTCAAGTGTCGAGGTAGATTTCATCAACTTCACTTTCCTAAAGACCAAATAAGGAATGAATTCAACTTGGATGAGCAAGAAGTAAGAAAGAAAAATGGTTGGCATTCAAGAAGACCCTTGATTTTGTCCAACATTTTGACAAGAACTATGATCCCTTGGACAGTTCTTACCCTTTTGAAGAGAAGACTAAATTTTTAGTGGTCTATTTTGTGGATGCAATGCAAGCCTTAAATGAGAAGAAGGATGTTGTAATAAAAGAAGACCTTGAGACAGCTAAACTTGTTTTAGCTAAGCCTATTTTTTGCCAAGGTGGTTCACCTAGGTGAGTATGTGATGTATAAAAGGTCGGCATATAATATAGTGATGCCCAAGAAAGATGAGCCCTCTACCTCAAAAGGAAAAAGGCCAATAGAGGATGCTACTGAATCACAAGCCTCCCCAAAAAGGCAAAGGTTAGGAAAATAAACACAGTCAAGTGAGTCCTTGTATTCTCCTTCTCAATCTCCATTACTCATAGGAGATGAGCATGTAGTAGTTGAATAATTGTTGCAATTAGGAAGCCTTGGAGAGATAGCATGCACACATGGAGAACTACAAGAAGGAATGCTAGAAGAGCCAATAGGTGCCAAAATGGACCTAACTATTGAAGAGTTTGCAGGAAGAGAACTGGACCCTGTCATTAAGTAGGTCAGTGATGATTTTTTGGTGGATAATAGTTTTGTTAAAATAGGAGCATTTTTACAATTTGTTTGGAGAAAACATATTGGGCAGTTCAAAGAAAGGTATGAAAAAGGGAAATTTGAACAACCCCACAAAGATGCATTTGCTGTTGAATTAGAAATAAAGCAAGAAATAGTAAGTGAATTTTAGGCAATTATCCCTGAGAAAGGGAGGAAATTAATTACAGATGTTGGAGTTTTGATCCTTCCTGAATGGGACATAGCTAATGCCTTGATTTTTGATGGAGTTAGAAAAGAGACCAAGCCTCTAGAAGGGATAAGTTATAGTAATGACCATGCGGCCCTTTTTATGTGTTCACTAAAGAGGGAAGAAAGAAAAAGGAGGAAAGACTCCTCAAAATCTGGGTATTCAGAAGGTTTGATTGTAAAAAGAGTTAAGTATATAGGGGTGGTAGAAGGTGCCAGCACAACTCTAGAATCTGCTAAGTTTAGTATGGCAGTGGCTAAGAAAGAAGCCAAGGAGAAATTTGATCTCTAGGTGAAGTTGGAGGTAGTGCTAAAATCCTATAATGAAGCCAGGCTTGAGATAGCTTGTAAGGACAACACCATTGCAGAATTGAAGAGTCAGTTGGGAGGACAACATCAGTAGGGTGAGTCTTCCAATCTGTTGATTGTCTCTTCTCCTGCAAGACCCCTTCCTACTAGCCCAATAATTGAATTCCCTCCTTCTCCTATGACTCTTGGTTTTCAATCAGCTGAAAACATCCAAGATGAGATGGAGAGATTAAAGCAAGCCCAGGCAATTTTTGCAAATAAGTATGAGGAGAAGATCAGGGGTACAATCTTGAAGTTTGCTGATACAGTTGGGGCATCAATTGTGTATATTTATATGAGAATAATTTTGAATTCTCTGAAAGAGGATAAGGCTATTTTGGAGCCAATTTTGAATAAATGGATTGCTAGGGAGGTTGATTTAGAGCTCATATACTTATCCCAGGAGGAGGAAGGTGTTGATGCCACTATCAAAGGCACTCATGAGTTGGTAAAAGGTATGTCCAGGTTAGCAGAGGAAAGAGTTAATATAGAAAGAAAGGCAAACCTATATAGAAAAGAATATACAGATCAGAAATTTGAATTGTTCCCTAGAGATTTTGTTAATAATGATAAATTGAAAGATAAAGATGTATGGTTTGGTGAGTTAGGCCATAAGTTGTCACAAAGAATAAATGGCATCATAAATACAGATGATACCTCCTTTTTCATTCAAACCATTGAGGAGATTGGAAAAATAAAATCACACTTTGGTTTTTTGGAAAAGGAAGTCAAATGGTTAAAGGAGAAGTGGAAATGTTTAAATAAGCTGAAAAAGAAAATTGTCAGCTTCTACTGGCCTAATGATGATATGTTCAAGGAATGGGAAAATAAATATGTGATGAAAGAAATGGAGGCTCGGGAAGAATCAACTGATGTTATAGCATGCGACAACCCTCAGGCAACTAGACGTGGTTAGCTCTTGTAACAGATTATTTTTGGGTAATCAGACTTTTGAAGAATTGAAGACACCTGGCGCTTCACTTGCGAATATTCAAAATTCAGTTGGCGTTTCTCGAACTGGTTAACTAATCGGTATTGCTCTTATTTTCATTTGTAAATAATGTAACCTTTTTTGGGGTAATTATGGTTAGAACAAGAATAGTTTCTAGGGAAGTCCGAAGTTTGTTACATCCATCTCTCTATAAATGGATACCAGGACTACTTAGAAAATGATCACAAGAATTTTGTAAAAAGGCTCTGGCAAAATGTATTCAGGCTTTCATTTTTGCATTCCGAAGAACCATTATGTGTTTTTTGTAGAACTTTGATGGGATAATATTAATATACTAATCAGAATATTTTGAGCCTAGATTTATATTGTCTTCGTGTCTATGTGATTGGTTATCTTTTTGATTTAATGATCTAGGATTGTTTAGTCAAATGGTTTGTAAGCCAAATTACGAGAATGTCTTAGGTTTTCCCCTCAAGGAGGGAAATTAAATATACTTAATTCTTTTTCGTTGATAAATAGTAACTCTGCATGAATTTGATGACTGGGTCTAGCATGGGTCAATAGTTTATATATGTCAGGCATATATAGATATAATAAATCGAGGTGATGATGTGTATATGAATTTCTATTGTCAACCTTCTATTCAATTTTGAATGACTTTGAAGCTCGAATAAGGCACTGGTATAGCTTGATAAAGTTTATGACCTTCTGGGTGATCAACTATAATGAAGATGAATCTTTCATTTATTTTTAGTTGCATTTAAGGTGATAAGGTTTGAATAAATGTGCACTGGTTTTTTGTAAGTCATCAAGTAAAATTGTGAGAGAGTAATCACAAAAGCTATACCCCCCTAAGCTCTGTTGAAGCTTGAAGTGTAGGAGGTTTATTTGTAAAACTTGTCAATTGTTGTCTTGTGTTTCTATTCTTGTTGTTCTCTCCATATGTGACTGAGTCTTGAAAATCTTATAGAGAAAACAAAGGAATCGGAAATTGAGAACAACAAAAATGGCGACTCTACTGGGGAGAGTCATAGTATAAGTTTATGTTGCCGATCAGTTCTTGTATTGACCGAAATTTGTCTGAATCTGCATTGACCTGTGTCCTCATAATAGGTTGGCCTATCCCTGTGTTTTTTCAATTTTCTCTCTTAAAATAGCATTCTTGCTCTGTTGTCTCCTATGAGTGATTTGTTGAGTTTAATAATTTTCTAAATTCCCAATTGGGTGGCAACTCTGATGATTAAAAAACAACCATTACTCTTAACAAACCACAAGTAATTTTAAGGAAGCACATAAAATGTAGAGAGGAAGAAACATGAGGTCCTACATGAGGAAGAATCTTGAAGAGAATTTGCAAGATCGATTGCCCGAAGCTGCCCGAAAAGGCCAAAGAAGAATAGCTATACATGAACCGGTTAATTTTGCATGGATATAGAAAGGCAGCCACATGGGTAAGTCCTCTGAAAGACCCATATGCACAAATTCTGATACTCCTCATCATGAATCTAAGCAAGATATTTGGGGTTTTCATAGAAGCCTATTTGGCAATAGCAAGGATGTCCAAACTTTGTCTCATACTGGTATTTCTGGGAGAGATAGAAGTAGCTCCAATATTAGGATAGATTTTGTACCACGAAGTATAGATGGAAATGTTAGTTTGATTGATATTGATCAATTCCACATATCAGACTCAGAAGAAATTTTCCCAGATCCAGATGAAGTCTCCCAAGAAATTGAGGTTCTTAATAAAAGAGTTCATCAACTAATCTCCTTAAGAACACAAAAAGAAATGAACAAAGAGAATGAGATTAAGGCCAAACTCATTGAGAGAGATAGGTTATTGAGACAAATTGCAGATCTCAAGCTATTCACCCAAGAGGAACCTCAAAGCAAAGAAGAGGGTCCTGTCATTAGAGAAAATTTGACTGCTAAAGTTAGTCTTGCACCCAAAGTTTTTATGCAAACTAGTAGGGAGGTTCAAAGTGAACCTCAACCTACCAAAACCATTACTAACAAAGGGAAACAAAAGGTTGTGGAGACTGGGCCTGGATCCAAAACTGCAAAGGTAGTATCAAAAAGTGAAACATTACATCATGGACCATTTTTACATGAAGTAGAGATAAAGATAATGAGGGAAGAGAAAGAGAATCTACAGAGGGAGTTGGAAAAGTCTGAGTTAGAAGCAACTAATGCTAAAGTCAAAAGAAAAATTGACTACCTAAAAGCTCCTCCCATAATCTTCCCTTCAACATATCATAGTAATCCTATACCTCAGTATGCTTCACATCCTATGGTAAGAACTCAATAAACCCAACCTGTGAATATTGTTCCACCTCTGACCCAGCATCCCTCTATTAGTCAAAACAACTCTTCTTTTTCTATTAATATGGCCCCTGCAAACTAAATCCCTCTTGTGCAGCCTGCTAATCAAAATAACCAAGTCCCTTGAGCTGGTGGTCCTAATTTGAGAATGAACATTGGTAATAATTCTGCTGGTAACTAGTTCCAAAGAAGACCCATCAACATGGAATTGTATAGACAACTTTTCTTTGATGGAATCCCAGGTTACCCAAACCATGTTCCTATTGAAATGAGAGTCAAACTCCAGAAATTTGCTGGAAACAATGTCATAAGTGTAGAGGAACACTTGAAATATTTTGGTGACATGATCAATGACTATGAGATTTCTAATGAGGATGTGATTATGAAACTGTGTGTGCAGTCTTTAGTGGATGATGCTAGGGATTGGTACAGAAGGTTGCCTATAAATAGCATCAGTTCTTGGGAAGAGTTCAAAAATTGCTTTAAAGATCAATATGGAGACAAGACAAATGTGAGCTTCATGCTCAATGAATTTAACAACATCAGGAAGTCTAATAATGAGGCTGTCATAGATTTTAATGCAAGCTTTCAAAAGGTGATGCATAGACTTTTTCAAGTAATGAGGTTAGCTGAAAATGTATGTCTAACTACTTATTATAATGCCTTTGACCCAAAAATGGCTTATATCCTCAGAGACAAAAACCCACATAGTTTAAGAGATGCTTTTAGAATTTTCAGAAATGTGGAAAGTAATAGGAAAGCATCAGGAAAAGTGGGAAGGAGGAGTGATGGTAGATTGTGGCAAGAGAAAAAGCCGCAACTAAACAAAACCTCTAAATAAGAGGATAAAATTGAGAAATTAATGATTGTTGTGAAAGACCTTATTGCTAAGGTGAGTAAGAGTGATAAACCTCATTACAATTGACAAGATAGGCCTGCTAGATTACATGACATGCCGTATAACACCACTTGGAAGGATGGAAAACCCTTGCAAGACAAGACAGGGAACACACAAAATCATGACACTCCTGATCCTTTAAAGGGTGGAAATGTGCATAATATGGAGAACACTCACTGGTGTACAGCATGTGATGGACCACATTCCCTTTACCAATGTGTTGTGGCTCAAGCTTTGAATGAATCTATGAGGAGTGAAGGTGAACTAAGATATCAAGGCAATGATAAACCTATAGTTAATATGTTTGAAACCATTATTGAAAGTGATGATGAATCTTCACAAGATGAAGCAAGTGGGTATGATGCATTGAGCAACAGTGAAAATTATCATGGGAAGTTAACAATTGATTGGCATCCTACCTTGAATGTGGTAACAATTGAGGATGAAGAATTTCATCTCAGAAGACCTAGTAAGGAAGAAGTCAAGAACCTCACCAAAGATGCCATAGCTAAGGCCAAACATAATTACAATCTGAGAAGTAACAAGAAGGATGAAGATCGGGGTGAGCCTGGTTCTATGTTTATGAAAGAAGTGTCGCAGAAGAAGATGGCTAGTAGTAATACTCCTACCCAAAATAGCCATGCAAAAGGGGATCAATCCAAAGCTTTGGGGAAAAATGAAGAAAATAGTATGATTGGCAATTCACTTGGGACTGCTGTTGATAAAAAGACAGAAAAGGTTAAAGCCCATACTGAGTCAAGTGTTAGTTCCACATTTTATATGACTCAAGCTTTAACACAAATGAAAGTTACAATACCACTGATGGAATTGTTAAAAATGAAAGAGCATAGAGAAGATGCTTTCTCTTTACTTTATAGTATATCAGACAATGATGTATCCTTACCTAAAATTACTGAGAAGGATAAAAAGGATCAAGAGCAACAAATTCCAAAAATTTATGTGGGAACTACAATTACTCAAGAACCTTCCCAAGTTGATCCTTTCTATGTAACCTCATTAGTCAATAATAGGCTAATAAAAAATTGTATGATAGATTCTGGAGCTGCTGCAAATGTGATGCCATATGGGGTCATGAAGGAATTGGGACTGTCAATGAATACTTTGTATGGGAAGTGCTATGCGATGGACAAAAAAGAAGTATCTATTGTGGGTACAATGAAATATGTAGAAGTAAAAATAGCAACATTCCCTAAAGCCACCTATAAGATGGATGTTATAGTAACTGATACCAAACCTCATTATGGAATGCTTCTATCTAGACAATGGGCTGCACCAGTTGGGAGAAATGTTCAATTAGACCTTTCATATGCAACTATCCCAGCAAATGGGAATCAAGTTAAGTTATATAGAGAACCACGTGCCCCAAGGGTCATTGAGAAAGTAGATCCTAACATGCTTAATTGCATGATTGATACAGACTTTGATAATTTAAGAGTGGAACCAATTCAGCCTTAGTTAAAGAACACAGATCCCATTGTTAATGAATTGGAATCTCAACAGGAAGGCTTGTGGCATGTGTACTTTGATGGACCTTGTTCCAAAGAAGGATCTGGAGTAGGGTTACTTTTTGTTTCTCCATCAGGTATTACTTTCAAATACTCTTTTCTATTGGATTTTCAGTGAACAAATAATATAGCTGAATATGAGGCCTTATTGTTGGGGTTAGAAATTGCTAAAAAGAATGCAATTCAATTATTGAAAGTTTTTGGTGATTAAGAACTAGTAGTATCTAAGATAAGATCAAGATATGCATCTAAGAACGACCGGTTAAAAAGGTATAAGCATGTTGTTTGGGATGTGATTGAACACTTTAATGCATTTTGAATTGATTGGATTGAGAGATCAAAAAACATTATGGCATATTTCCTAGCTAATGTTGCACTAAAAAATGATGATGTAACATTGACTAGTGTGTCAATAGTTGAGGTTAAAGCTAGACCTGCTATCCCAGATAATGTGTGCTGGCATTCTACACTCTAGTGAGAAATGATGGTGTTGTCATTGATGGCAACCTACTGGCAACCTTGTGTCATTCATCTAGTAAACCACCGACAGGCACCGACACCGGAAGACACTTCACAGACAGCAACAAGAATGTATACCAGCATCCCAGTCGACAGGAATAAACCTATGTTTATTGTATTTAATTGTAAATATCTTTTGTAAATTCAACATGGCATATTGTAATAGACTCATATATGTATGAGATCTTGTAAATCATTTTGATATGAAGGATGAAATATGGATGGAAGCAGTTCTTCCTAGAACTATATGGGTAACTGAAATAGGGTATGAGGCAGATGTAAATATCATTGAAACTTATGCTAAAGCCTTGTTAGAGGAACCTAGAGAACCAAAAGAAAAGGTTTTTGGTAGTACAGAAATAATTGAAAGTGGTGTACAGACATTAAAACAAAGAAAGAGAAGAGAAAAGTACATAAGAAGTGCATCAAAACAAGTAAAGGAAATAAAAAAAAACATCATGAACATAACTGGAATAAAGGAAAGTGACCTAGAATGATTACAACCGGAGGCACACATCTCACCAGTTGGTACATCATCTGACAATGAGATACCTACTGATTTTAAGTGAGTTGATAGAAAGAGAAAACCTTCACCGGTACCCTCTCCTTCACCCAAGAAAACAAGAAGACCAAGGAAGAAGCAATAGGCAGTAAGACCACCAGCAAGGAAGTTGACACCTAAGAAGAAACAAGAACAGGTTATACCACCTCTTGATAACTTATTGAGTGAAATCACTGATGAAGGCAACTTGGTAAATGTTAGCAAACTGTATAATATATTCACTAATGCAGAAAAGAAAAGTAATGAGAACAACATTATTCTACATCTTGACATTTACAAGAAAGTGTTAATAGAAGTTGTAGATGATTTGCCTAATGAATTGTAAAGAAGGTTAGATGCTATGAGGATTGCAGTTATGGAGCTAGATAAGAAACTCAAGATTGAAAAACTACTAGCTGTACATCTGGTTAACTCTATAGAGGAAATTGATGAACTAATTAGTGAAGCTAACAGATCAGTTTTTGCAAGTGGACACCAGCATGTGAGCCTAATGGCTAGTAGAGTCAATGAAATTGCAAAGGAAACAACAGATAAATGGGATATCTTTTTTGTAGAGAAGGAAAAAGAGGAAGAGTTGAATAGACCTAAGAAAACTTTCAAGGTTTATCAAAAGGACAGAGATAAAGGAAAAGGTAAAGTTAGTGGATTATCAAACATAAAAGTAACTGACAACCTACCACCACCTTTGGTTACTTCACCAGTACAGACTGATAACATACCGGCTACTAAAAAATGTTGACACAACACATGAAGATACTAACACTGAATCAGAAATTTTGTTCGCCATGAACATTGATACTCAGGAAGTAAGCATCATAGTGGACAAGGATAGAACTGAGGTGAAAAATAATATTGCTAACACTGAAAACATTGAGAAACCGACATAAAATATTGAGGTTGGAATACAAGCAGAGAAAACAGAGCAAACAGTATATACAGAGAAACCTTTGGATAGTGGAACAAATATTGGTAATGTAGATGTTGGCACAGTAAAACCGCCAGTAGATAACACAGAGATGCCAACAGTGGATAATACAGAAAAACCATCAGAGAAACCGATAGATACACAGGTACACATTGAGATAGCAAAACCGATAATTACTGAGAAGCCCAAACCATTGCTAGTTGAAATGCAAACTCAGACTGATCCACCAGAGGTTGAGACAAGCAAATTGGCTACTAGTACTACAAGAACTGAGATAGTAAAGGCAGTTGGTCAGACATCTGGTACTTCACTGAGCGAATTTAGACCTACAAATGTGACTAAAGTACTTATGGACTCAATAAAGAAGATAACATATTGTAATGCATTGGCCTATGAGGCAATTGATGACACTATTCCTATTCTTAAGATGATTGCACCTAAATGCAATTTAGATCAAGTAAAATATTCTTTAGGATAGTTAGACACATTGTCTAAATTCATTACTAGAAATATTTTATAAGTTGATCAAATAAATGAGGAAACACTCTAAGAGAAAATGGAAAAGGAAAAAGAAAAATTCTTTGAGGAAACAATAAAGAAGTGGATGGAACACATTAACACACTTTTACAGGCACTAAATAAAACAACTTTGGAGTAAAAAGAACTGTACAGGGACACATGCAAGCCACATCTGTTAACACGGGATATTGAAAAGAAAATAAGCATAGTAGAAAAGGAGATAGATGATATAGCTGATAATATCATTGGTTCATCTAAACCTATATCAGTTATTGAGCAAGAGATAGCAGGATTTGAGGAAAAGATGGAGAAATTAGAGAAAGAGAAAGAAAGGATCAAGGCAAATGCTAGAGAGCTTAAGCACAAACTTAGTCCTAAATTAGATAACCTTATCTCTCTGAGGCATTAATTCAAGGGCAAAATTCATTGGAGGAGCATATGCATCATCTCACCGGTACAATACAAAGAACTGAGGCAACCATGAAGAAAAACAACAGATTCATTCAGAGTTTAAACTTGGTTTTGGCTGACCTATTTTAGATTGTAACCAACCGGTTACAAACTTCAAGGTGAAATTTTGCACTCATTTGACAATTTTTGACAACCTTTGTCATTGATATCAAAGGGGGAGTAATGGACAGAGAAAAATGGCTATTCAGAGGAGATCATCTGCTCAGGGGGAGCACACATTTTTGGTAAATTTTTGGACTTCATTTTTGGAAACAAATTTTTGGATTTTTCTCATGAGTGTTGCCATCAATGCCAAAGGGGGAGATTGTTGGCATTCTACACTCTAGTGAGAAATGATGGTGTTGTCATTGATGGTAACCTACCGACAACATTGTGGCATTCATCTGGTAAACCACCAGTAGGCACCGACACCGGTAGACACTTCACCGGTAGCGACAAGAATGTATACTGACATCCCAGCTGATAAGAATAAAATTTTGTTTATTGTATTTAATTGTAAATATCTTTTGTAAAGCCAACATGGCATATTGTAATACACTCATATATGTATGAGATGTTGAAAATCATATTGATATGATGGATGGACATATGATGGATATGGTAGAAGTGATGAGCGAATACTAAGGCAGATTTTGTATAAGATTTATGGTTATAGTATGAGCTTAAACCGGTACTGAACCTGGCATAGCAGATGTTGAATTGTAGCAATACATTATATTGGATTTTCATAATCCATTTGTAAGTCAGTGAGACTTCCATTTTGTAGATTGAGTACTGAGCTCTAGGTAGCTGGCCTTCCTGCATGTGCAGGCCCCTCTTGTAAGTAATATACATTCATTGGCCAGTGAGTGAATATTGTGGGTCACAAATCCCACAGAGGTTTTTCCCACATTGGGTTTCCTCATTAAACATCTTGTCTTATGGTGTGTTTTCTATGTTGTCTTTACTGTTCCTATTTACTGCATTAATTCTTGTTTACCGGTACATTGTTTTGGAATGCAAAATACTTAATAAGGTTAAATATTATGTTAACCAGTTAGATACTAATTCACCCTCCCCCTCTCAGTATCTTTGGGACTATCATTAATCCTAACAATGTGTATAATTGGCAGGTGTTTGAAGATGATGATAATATACTTAGGTTTGTACAATGCATTGATGAGTATGAAGGACATAAAATTGATTGTAATGCATTGGTAGAAGTAGTAGATAGCAGAGAAACAATTTTTGGAAATGACATGGTTCAGTTAGAAACTAATGAGATACCTAGAGGATTGGTAGAACTAGAGAGTCTATTCAGTTATAGTGATAGTCATTTGCACCAAAATTCATCCACTAAATTCAAAGAATTGGAAGAGTTAAACTTAGGGACAGAGTCATCCCCTAAGTTGGTGTATATCGAGAAGAACTTGTCTCCCCATATCAAGACTAACCTCATTAATTTGTTAAAAAAGTATAAACATGTTTTTTCTTGGTCCTATTAGGACTTGAAGGTGTATAGACAAGACTTATTTTAGAATGAAATACCTCTACATCCTAATGCTAAGCCTTTTAGACAAAAGCAAAGCCCTATTAACCCCCTCTTAGAAACCAAAATGCAGCAAGAATTGACTAAGTTGAGAGAAGGGGGGATTATAAAGCCTATAAGGCATTCTTCATGGGTGTCCAATTTAGTCCCTATTAGAAAGAAGAATGGGGACATAAGGCTTTGTGTGGATTTCAGGAACTTGAATGTTGCCTCTCTTAAAGACAATTACTCATCCCCAAACATGGAAGCTATGTTACAAAGGGTAACTTGTTGTGGTCTACTGTCAATGATGGATGGATTCTCTACTTACAATCAGGTATTAGTAAAAGAGTCTGATCAGTTTAAGACTGCTTTTACTACCCCTTGGGGAGCTTATGTTTATGTAAGAATGCCATTTGGTCTGAAGAATGATGGGGCAACTTTTCAAAGGGCTATGGATGTAGCCTTCAAAGAATTTATTATCATCATAATGGTTGTTTACCAGGATGATCTGACATGTTTCTCAAACAAGGCAGATGACCACTATGGTCATTTGGAAAAAATATTTTGCAAGGCCTTGGAGTTTGGTGTATCTTTAAATCCAAAAAATGTCACTTTGTTGTGACTGAAGGAAAATTGTTAGAGCATATTGTTTCCAAGGAAGGAGTTAAAATAGACCCTGAAAGAATTGAAGGTATTAATAATGTGCCTCAACCAAATAGTGTTAAAGGAATTTAGTCTTTTCTAGGTAAGGTGAATTTTGTTAGGAGGTTTATAGCTAACTTTGCTGAGATTGTTAAGCCTATTGTCAAGTTACTTAAAAAGGATGCTAAGTTTTCTTGGGATGAGGAAGTTGCACAAGCTTTTGACAAGATTAAGAAGGCTATTTAGGAAGCACCGGTGTTGAAATCTCCTGATTACAATAAACCCTTCTCATTATTTTCTTTTGTTTCTTACCATACAGTAGAAGCAGTTCTTCTTCAAAAGGATGATGAAGGGTATGAACATCCAATTGCTTTCTATAGTAAATCCTTATAGGCTGTTGAATTAAACTATGAAATTATGGAAAAGTAGGCATATGCTTTAGTCAAGGCTATTAAAGAATTTAAGCATTATCTTTTAAATGCGGGAATAATTGCTTATGTTCCACATGCAACTATCAAGGATATTTTATCTCAGTCTGAGGTTACTGGTAAAAGGTGCAAGTGGATAAATAGGATACATGAGTTTGACCTTGAGATGAAGATCACAAAATTGGTAAGAGGATTAAGCCTTGCTAAATTAATGACTGAATCAAATCTTTTCACTTTTGATATCAATAATGTTGAAACGGGGAAGGTCATGGTCACTAGTATTGAAATGCAGCCATGGTATTCAGAAGTAGTGCATTTTTTAAAAGATGCAACCACTGAAGTTGAAGTCCCAAAAATATGTTCTTATTCAAGGGGACTTATATTGGCGAAACAAAGATGGGGCATTAGTGATGTTCTTAGATGATTCCCAGGCTAAAAGAATTTTGACAAAGATGCATAACAGAGTGTGTGGAGGTCACTATTTGGCAAAGACAACAGCTAGCAAGATAATCAGGATAGGATATTATTGGCCCACTTTGTTCAAGGATACCCATAAATATGTTCAGAAATGTGATCCTTGCTAGAAATTTTCTTCTAAATTGAAGTATGAAGGAGCTTTACCACTTAACCCTGATATGGTTGAGGCCTCTTTTGTTCAATGGGGCATTGATTTTATTGGCGAAATAGTAGAAAAATCAGGTAGAGGTCACAAATGGATCATGGTAGCTACAGATTACTTCACAAAGGGGATTGAGGCCATACCTACTAAACGAGCAACTAGTGAAATTTTCATTGAATTTTTAGTGGATAATGTAATAACACGATTTGGTGTTCTTGTGAAATTGATAATGGATAATGCTATGTGCTTTAGGTCAGAGGAATTCACAAAATTTTGTGCTAGTTATGGAATTACTATGTCATACTCCTCACCAGATCACCCACAAGGCAATGGCCAAGTAGAATCTAGTAATAGAAATCTCCTAAACATCATCAAGAAGATTCTTGAACAAAACAAAAGATCCTGGGATCAAAAGCTCAAGCTGGCTTTATGGGCAGACAGAATTACTGTAAAGAAGGCCATTGGTATATCTCCATTTGAATTGGTATATGGAATAGAAACTAGAGTATCGGTAAACAATTTTCTTCCTATATATAAGTTCTTGCAGGCTGAAGAGTTGGAATTATCAGAACCTATGGAGGATAGAATGGTTCAAAAGGTAGAATTGGAGGAAATGAGAACTATGGTTCATAGAAAAAATCTAAAAATCCAATTGCAATCAAAATATCTTTTTGATAAAAGAACTACAACTAGGAAGTTCCAAATTGGTGATATGGTTCTTCAGTGGAATGTTAAAGGATAGGACAAGGGTAAGCACAAGAAATTTGAATCACTGTGGATAGGCCCTTTAATTGTTTTTTATGTTAATGGAAAGGATTCATATTTTTTGCTAAGAATGAATGGAAAAGTATAGGAATTTCCAGTGCATGGACAATTCCTGAAGTATTACTTCTCTTGACTTGTTTCAGTCCATTCACAGTAGTTGTAGGAGCTATGTATACTAGGTTTGCTTTTGTTTTGGTCTGCATTCCAGAGTTATGCTAAGTTCTTGTGTTGGTCTCGCATCCAACCATCCCCAGTTAGAGCCGCTGTTATCTATGTTTTAAATGTGATGGAAGTCTTACCTTTTATCCTTAAAAGTCTATCAAAATTCAGAAATTTGACCTTTGTCTATGAGTTTATGGTTTCTAAGGGTTTAGGGTTTTACATTTTCAAAACCATTCAAAGGATAAACTTTGTGTTGTATCATTTCCAAGGCTTTTTATTTCTGCCTGTTGCTTTTTCCACTTAAGTGAAAGGGTCGCTGCATCGTTGAAAGGGGCCATTTTAACTCTAGGCTTGGGTGTGTTTTAATTAATATTTTGCATTTTCCTAAAGTCCTAAGTCTTTTCCTTTGTATCTGTTGGGGTTCTTCAAGGCCGGATAACTTTCTTTAGATCGACAGTTGTCGCTATACCACAGTGGGAAGTTGCGCGATGTTTATTCTTTGTGACCCAGCAACAAACCACTAGTAGTGGGCTAAGGCAAACAGTTAAGGAAGACAATTAATGCAGGTGGTGAAGTGGCGGCAGTTAAGTAACAAAAGATCCTAAAGATTGAGTAGTTGACTTGTGATCCAATGGTTGTCGTTGAACCGTGGTTGAGAGATGCTCGACTTTTATCTATTGCGGATTAGCGACTGAATGGTGGGTCTGACCGAAAGTGGCCAACCCAAGTGTGTTAAAAAGATGGCAAGTCAGAGGAAGATCGACGGATGTCACTGTACCACAATGAGGAGATGCTCAAACTTTAACCTTTGCAAATTAGCGACAAAGAGCGAATGAGTGATTAACTGATGGGCCCACTTTGAAAGCTAATATGGTTAAAGGGCGAGCTAGTTATGCATGATCTGACAGTAGTTGCTAGACCACGATTGAACGTTGTTTGAACTTTAATATTTGTGGATCAGTGACTAAAAGAGAATTACTCAGAAGAAGCCTTTCTGGTCCATTGGAGCCGAAATTTGAAATTTCAAAAGGATTAATTGCAGAAGTGTGCGGCTTTATTGATAGTAATCAATGCTCAGTTGTCGTTCTAGTCCCTACATAAGCCATTGTTTTGGAATTTAAAATTGCAAAAGGGCATTCAAGGAGGTTTGCAGAGAATAGGTGCACGGTTTGTGATTTCTCAAGCAGCAAGTAATTTTTTTCTGTGACTGTGTTTTGTAGCTCTTGTTTGTGTGGTGTTATTTGGTGCTTGAAATTCAAAAGAGGTTATTTGAATAATAAGTGAAGTAACGATAGTTTTAAGATGGCACCACAAAGGGAATTTAAGGGAAAGGTAGATTATCAAGAAAGAGCTATTTGTGATGACATTTTAGAATAACTAGCTCAATCTACAAATAGTGCAGCCAAGATAAAAGAGCTCGTGCCCAAATCTCCCCGACTAAGGATTGGTGATGGCTTGTATGATAAGGGGTATTGGCTGAGAGGTGCCTAGATAGATATGATAGGTCTATGTTCGTTCAGAGTAGGATTTGGTCAATGAAATTCACCTGCTCCTATAAATAGTATATGGGACTTAGATGTTGGAAAACTTATGGTCCGTGGAGTATTCATGGACATTGATCTATTAACCCAAATTATGACCCTATCACTAAGACTATGAGAAATGTAAATGGGGGACCCTTAATTGAAATCAATTATGACGAATTCAGAAAAAGTTTTTCGGCTAAGTGAGGTCTCAAACTATTTGGAGCCCATTGATTTTGAGATGCTTAAGAAGGTCCATGATGCATAGAGGGATCACCTTAGGAGTGAGTCGTTGAAATTATTTTTTGCAAAGATAGGAGGATTAACATTGGTAGGCCCTAGCACAATGGAGCCTTTCCCTTTGAATTTATTTACTTTAAGGGCTAAGGGTATATAGTGGTCTTTATGTAAAATTCTTGGGGAAGATGCAGAGAGTGCCATGCCAACCCATTATATGCTTATGATGGCACAAATTTTGAACCCATCTTTAGCAGTGACCTATGATTTTGCACCATACATTACAAATGCCATTCATGAAGGCCTAATCAGGATAAATAATGCTAAGGTAGATAGAACTTTCGGCTGGTACTCCCTGTTGATGCACATGTTCTTGTTTAATGGTGCTGAATATTTTGTAAATGGCATGGACCTATTAAGGGAGAAGGATGGAGAAGATATGTCAGTTCAGCTATGGAGTACAGATTTGTCCTGGGACAAAGAGGATGCAAGCTACTTGAAATTTGATAAATGATTTGCATCTAGGCTCAATATCATTTTATGCCAAGAGAACCCTAGGATTCCTAAGGTCATCCTTGAATTCATTAGACCCAAGGAGTTTGCTGAGAATATTAAGATTGTGGACAACTGGGATGACATAATCTTGTACCTGGTTTCTACCGTTTTCAGAGTATATGGTTTTATGGGAACTCCATATCTTCTCACTTACCAGGTCCCTTTGAAGATAGGCATTGCTAAGATTTTGAGGCAAATTGGAGGCCTACAAGAAGCAAAGTTAACAAACAAAGGAAGGGGGACAATTTTCCCAACAATCACTATGGCACATCAGTTTGTGGTCACCAAGGGTGGTTGGTTACATTTTGATAACTTTCTTCACCCATACAGGTTATCAACTGTAGTTGCTAGGTTTGCTGATCCAGAGGACTTATTTAACGACATGTTTAGGAAGAAAGTCGGGTGTGGAGGTAGAGTTCATCAATTTCACTTTCCTGAAGACCTAATAAGGAATGAATTCAACTTGGATGAGCAAGAAGTAAGAAACGAAAAATGGCTGGCATTCAAGAAGACCCTTGATTGTGTCCAACATTTTGACAAGAACTATGATCTCTTGGTCCTATCAAGGGAGAAGGATGGAGAAAATATGTCTGTTCAGCTATGGAGTACAGATTTGTCCTAGGATAGAGAGTATGCAAGTTACTTGAAATTTGATAGATGCTTTGCATCTAGGCTCAGAATCCTTTTATGCCAAGAGAACCCTAGGATTCCTAAGGCCCTCCTTGATTTCATTAGACACAAGGAGTTTGATGAGAATATTAATATTGTGCACAACTGGGGTGACATAATCTTGTACCAGATTTCTACCATTTTCAGAGTATATGGTTTTAGGGGAACCCCATATCTGCTCCCTTATCAGGTCCCTTTGAAGATAGGCGTTGCTGAGATTTTGAGGCAAATTGGAGACCTACAAGAAGCATAGTTAATAAACAAAGGAAGGGGGACAATTTTCCCAACAATCACTATGGCACATCAGTTTATGGTCACCAAGGGTGGCTGGTTACATTTTGAGAACTTTCTTCAGCCATACAGGTTATGAACTGCAGTTGCTAGGTTTGTTGATCCAGAGGACTTCTTTAATGACATGTTCAACAAGCAAGTCAGGTGTGGAGGTAGAGTCCATCAACTTCACTTTCCTGAAGACCTAATAAGGA
The DNA here is from genome assembly GCF_030272615.1 of Cryptomeria japonica. Classification (NCBI taxonomy): domain Eukaryota; kingdom Viridiplantae; phylum Streptophyta; class Pinopsida; order Cupressales; family Cupressaceae; genus Cryptomeria; species Cryptomeria japonica. Next base: position 87,658,507 of record NC_081410.1, read on the forward strand.
ATGAATACAACTTGGATGAGCAAGAAGTAAGAAAGAAAAATGGTTGGCATTCAAGAAGACCCTTGATTTTGTCCAACATTTTGACATGAACTATGATCCCTTGGAAAAAATTTACCCTTTTGAAGAGAAGATTAAGTTTTTGGTGGTCTATTTTGAGGATGCAATGCAGGGCTTAAATGAGAAGAAGGATGTAAAAAAAGAAGACCCTGAGAGAGCTAAACTTATTTTAGCTAAGCTTGTTTTTGCCAAGGTGGTTCCCCTGGGTGAATATGTGATGTATAAAAGGTCAGGGTATAATGTAGTGATTCCCAGGAAAGATGAGCCCTCCACCTCAAAAGGAAAAAAGGCCAATAAAGGATGCTACTGAATCACAAACCTCCCTAAAAAGGCAAAGGTTAGGAAAAGGTACACAGTCAAGTGAGTCCTTGTATTCTCCTTCTCAATCTCCATTACTCATAGGAGATGAGCATGCAGTAGCTGAACAATTGTTGCAATTTAGGAAGCCTTGGAGAGATAGCATGCACATACGAAGAACTACAAGAAGGAATGCTAGAAGAGCCAGCAGGTGCCAAAATGGACCTGACTATTGAAGAGTTTGTAGGCAGAGAACTGGACCCTGTCATTAAGCAGGCCAGTGATGAATTTTTGGCAGATAATAGTTTTGTTAAAACGGGAGCATTTTTACAATTTGTTTGGAGAAAACATATTGGGCAGTTCAAAGAAAGGTGTGAAAAGGGGAAAGTTGAACAACCCCACAAAGATAAATCTATTGTTGAAGGAGAAATAAAGCAAGAAATGCTAAGAGAATTTGAGGCAATTACCCCTGAGCAAGGGAAGAAATTGATTGCAGATGCTGGAGTTTTGATCCTTTCTGAATGGGACATAGTTGATGCCTTGATTTTTTATGCAATTAGAAAAGAGACCAAGCCTCTGGAAGGGATAAGTTATAGTAATGACCATGTGACCCGTGTTACGTGGTCACTAAAGAGGGAAGAAAACAAAAGGAGGAAAGACTCCTCAGAATCTGGCTATTAAGGAGGTATGATTGTAAAAAGAGTTAAGGATACAGGGGTGGTATAAGGTGCCAACACAACTCTAGAATCTACTAACTTTAGTATGGTAGTGGCTGAGAAAGAAGCCAAGGAGAAAGTTGATCTCCAAGTGAAGTTAGAGGTAGTGCTAAAAGCCTATAACGAAGCCAAACTTGAGATAGCTCGTAAGGACAACACCATTGCAGAATTGAAGAGTCAGTTGGGAGGACAACATCAGAAGGGTGAGTCTTCCAATCTGTTGATTGCCTCTTCTCCTGCTAGACCCCCTCCTACCAGCCCAATAATTGAACTCCCTCCTTCTCCTATGACTCTTGGTTTTTAATCAGTTGAAAACATCCAAGATGAGATGGAGAAATTAAGGCAAGCCCAAACAATTTTTGCAAATAAGTATGAGGAGAAGATCAGGGGTACAATCTTGAAATTTGTTGATACAGTTGGGGCATCAATTGTGTATATTTATATGAAAAGAATTTTGAATTCTTTGAAAGAGGATAAGGCTATTTTGGAGCCAATTTTGGATAAATGGATTGCTAGGGGGGTTGATTTAGAGCTCACATACTTATCTCGGGAGGAGGCAGGTGCTGATGCCACTATCAAAGCCACACATGAGTTGGTAAAAGGTATGTCCAGGTTAGCAAAGGAAAGAGTTAATATAGAAAGAAAGGCAAACCTATATAGAAAAGAATATACAGATCAGAAATTTGAATTGTTCCCTAGAGATTTTGTTAATAATGATAAATTGAAAGATAAAGATGTATGGTTTGGTGAGTTAGGCCATAAGTTGTCACAAAGAATAAATGGCATCATAAATATAGATGATACCTCCTTGTTCATTCAAACCATTGAGGAGATTGAAAAAATAAAATCACACTTTGGTTTTTTGGAAAAGGAAGTCAAACGATTAAAGGAGAAGTGGAAATGTTTAAATAAGCTGAAAAAGAAAATTGTCAGCTTCTACTGGCCTAATGATGATACATTCAAGGAATGGGAAAATAAATATGTGATGAAAGAAATAGAGGCTCGGGAAGAATCAACTGACGTTACAGCATGCGACAACCCTCAAGCAACTAGACGTGGTTAGCTCTTGTAACAGATTATTTTTGGGTAATCAGACTTTTGAACAATTGAAGACACCTGGCGCTTCACTTGCGAATATTGAGAATTCAGTTGGCCTTTCTCCAGCTAGTTAACTATTAGGTTTTGCTCCTATTTTCTTTTGTAAACAATGTAACCTTTTTTGGGGGAATTATGGTTAGAACAAGAATACTTTCTAGGGAAGTCCGAAGCTTGTTGCATCCATCTCTCTATAAATGGATACCAGGACTACTTACAAAATGATCACAAGAATTTTTTAAAAAGCCTCTGGCAAAATGTATTCAGGCTTTCATTTTTGCATTCTGGAGAACCATTCTGTGTTTTTTGTAGAACTTTGATGGGATAATATTAATATACTAATCAGAATGTTTTGAGTCGGGATTTATGTTGTCTTCGTGTCTGTGTGATTGGTTATCATTTTGATTTAATGATGTAGGATTATTTAGTCAAATGGTTTGTAAGGAAAATTACGATGATGTCTTAGGTTTTCCCCTCATGGAGGGAAATTAAATATACTTAATTCCTTTTCATTGATAATTAGTAGCTCTGCATGAATTTGATGACTGGGTCTAGCATGGGTTGACAATTTATATTTGTCAGGCATATATACATCTAATAAATCGAGGTGATGATGTGTATATGAATTTCTACTATCAACCTTCTATTCAATTCTGAATGACTCTGAAACCCGAATAAAGCGCTGGTACAACTTGATAAATTTTATGACCTTCTGGGTGAACAATTATAACGAAGATGAATCTTTCATTTATGTTTAGTTGCATTTATGGTGATAAGGTTTGCAGAAATGTGCATTGGTTTTCTGTAAGTCATCAAGTAAAATTGTGAGAGAGTAATCACAAAAGGTATACCCGCCTAAGCTCTGTTGAAGCTTGAAGTGTAGGAGGTTTCTTTGTAAACCTTGTCAATTGTTGTCTTGTGTATCTATTCTTGTTGTTCTCTCCATATGTGACCGAGGCTTGAAAACCTTATAGAGAAAACAAAGTAATAAGAAATTAAGAACAATAGGAGGGATGTACACTAAGAACAAAATATAAGGTAAAAAAGAAAAGATACCATTTAAATAGAATTATAGGGTAGAAAATTTAAAATATAAAGTCATCCCTATTAACTATGTGCTAGTATGATTGAATTGAGGTTACTAAATCTAATATACAAAGATAATACTATGATCTAATATACTAGGGACTCTTTAGAGGGAATTGTGCTTGGTAAGATTAACAATAATAGAAGGGACCTTCAATTCATAATGAAGTTTGAAGAGAAACTAAATGAAGACTTGCGAGTAGAGAGAACCAACAAAAAGGAAGAGGAGAAATATTTCAATGGAATAAATTTAAATATGATGATAGAAAATTCTACTAGAAGATGCAAATGTGAGAAGTAATAGTATTTAACCCAATAATGGATTATCACATCACAATGAAGGAGGAAGTACAAATTCCTACCATAGTGGCAGTGAGGATATTAGCTCATATCATAATGATATAATAGATGGATATCAAAGAGAAAAATGTGAGATAAATTTGATGAACTTGAAATGTGGAGAAGTAAATCAAGTATTTTGATGCCATCAATTGATAAGTTTGTAAAATGAGATCTTAGCTTATAGATACAAAATAAGGTCTCAAATGTCCAATGCATATCATTAGGAACACAAATCGGTTCAGGTACTCTCCTCATTGGAGAGATGAACACTTGGATTCTTGTTCCTTTTCTTGCAATGCAATTAAGATCAATATGTGATCTAAGGTTAATAATAAATAAAATAAAAATGACTTTTAGAAATAACAGTAAATTATAGAATAGAAAGAAAAAACAAAGTAAGCCAGATTTGGAAATACGATACAAAGAGAAATCTGGATTTGAAAACTGATGTTTTATATTTCAAACACTAACTAATATAAAAATGGACATTCAAGAATGCATTTAGAATCACCTGTAGGTTTATCTCTTGAAAATCCAATAAAAAATAGTCAAACATAAGTGCTGAGTTCCCTAGTTCAAATGTTTACACCTATTCAAAAGTCATTGCAACCTATAATACTCTACTTTGTGCTCTTCTAACGCTTTCATTGTTTGTACTCTTTTGCTTTTCTTTTGATTTTTTAACATGTTGAATAGTTTAGTAGAACAATAATGTCATAATGTACCATTTTGGCACTATCCCAATTATTCAACCTATAATTTTCTGCTTAAATATTTTAACATGCTCAATAGTTTATCAGAACAATAATGTCATAATGTACCATTTTGGCACTATCCCAATTATTCAACCTATAATTGTCTGCTTTGTGCTCTTGTAACACTTTCATTGTTTGTACTCTTTTGTATTGTGGAATAGTTTAGCAGAACAGTAAAGTCATATAGTACGATTTTGGCACTACCCCAGTTATTTCTCCTACGGTGGCTTCTGCATATCATTTTTCACAATCTCCTTAACCTTAACGTATACGTTCTCGCAATCTCCTTAACCTTACGTATACGTTCTTCCAACTCATGCAAAACGATAGGTGTACAGAGACATAGCACATGATAAATGGGTTATAGTCGAGGTCATAAAAATCTATTGCTGGTAATTAATTAAAACTAAGATTTCATAACCATAATTCAAAGATGGTAATTGATCTTCTACATTCGTACGCTCAATACATATTCACATCTAACATGAATTACATTTGCTGAAATTAACCTGGTTCTATATTTTACTGTTTAACCTTATAATGGAGCACATGCTGCACATGGTGACAAAGATGAAATTCAACTTCATTTTCTTTCTTATCTAGGTACATTGTTTCTAATTTATTTTGTATCCTACGAGCTTTCGCATTATTCAATCCTCAAATTTCGGAGGATATGTTTCTAAACATATTTTCTCTGTAGTAATCAACTTTTTGCAGAGAGAGCTCCTTTAATTTTATTTACTTTTGGCAACCTAAACATTCGCCTGTTAATGGGGCGAGGGAGTCAATTTTTGATATGTGAATTATTTATTTTATTTTTTTCAATAAAAGTTGATTATTCCACTAAACTTTTTTATTAATAGTTTTTTATTTTATTTTTTACATAGGATTCAAAGAGCATACCAGAGGAAAGAATCCTGGGAAGAAAACCTCTGGTCACAGCTCATAAAATAAACCTATAGTATCTAGCAGATCAGTTTATACACCCCGTGCAAAACCACATACAAAATGTGGTCACAACACATATAATATCAGTTTTACATAGAGCCCATATAATTTTCAAATGTAGACTCCATAGTTTCTTTCAATGGAAGAAGACAGAATTTTCCAAAGCCCTGTGCCAAATCCCATGAGCCAAAAACCTTCCTGCCAAAAAAGAAAGTATCAAAAAACCTTTGGAAAAACACAATTGTATCAAATACCATGAGCTCGAACACTCCTCCAGACAACAAATATGAATACTTGAAATGAAAGGGGAAAGCGGGAATAATTATCATCATAAAATTTTACATCAACATTACTCAAGAAAATCACATAACTATTACTGCAAACCTTCCCATACCCTAGAAGGAATTTCCTCAAAACCCACCTCTCGCTGATTAGCATTGCTATCAATGGCTAAATTTGCCAAATAATCTGCAATCTTATTAACTTCTCTGTAACAATGGGATTACAAAAAAGATTCAAACAATTCTAATTTTTGTAAAATTAGATCAAGTATATACCGCAAATTCCAACAATTTGATTTCTTTTTCATAACACATTGAATAATCACCATAGAATCACCTTCAATTATTAAGTCCTTAATTCCCAAAGAGATTGCCATATCCAATCCAAAAGACAGAGCATGAAATTCTGCATAATTGTTAGTTTTAAGACCAATAGCATGACACTTAGCTCGAATAAAATTTGCATTGTGATCATAAATTACCATGCCTACCCCAGCCGGCTCAGGGTTACCACGAGAGGCCCCATCAAAATTCAGTTTAAAGTGCACCTTCGGAGGAGTTTTCCATCTAGCAGAGCATCTCTTACCTATTGCATCATTCTTTTTCAAAATTGAACCATGAGAGGGTAAAACTGACAACATCTTCCAAGCTCTAGTAACTCTACTATCCTAGTGCGAAAAAGAAGTAAGATGGTCCAAATTCTTATAAATAAACGACAAAGCAACCTCAGAGATTGAAGACTCAATTTTTAATAAAACCTCAGACATAGGAGAACTTGTTTTTTTAAATATCCTATTGTTTCGCTCTAGCCAAATATTCCAAATCACAATAGATGGAGATATGATCCAAAGGCATGCATAAAAAGACGAGGCAAACATAAAGGGCCAAGATCTAAAATGGGAAATGAGATCCTTACCAATCACAAAGGATATATTTAACTTCTCAAACAACCATTGCCAACATTCATAAGCATAATCACAATGTGGGAACAAGTGTGAAGAATATTCCAAATTTTTGTTACAACGGACACAAGGGAAAACAACAGTAATACCAAGCCTATCAAGTCGCATACCTATAAGGACTCTATCCTGAACTGCCAACCAAGCAAAGGCTCCAGCTTTAGGAAGACAAGCCGAATGCCATTGATATGTGAATTATTAATGATGCTAAATATTTAGTTTTAGATTGGTGATCAAAATTAAGGGGTATTTATTTTTAGATTGGTGATCAAAATTAAGGGGTATTTATTTTGGATTGTTGATGATTATTTTTTCTATAAAATTGATTAAGAATCTCAGTCAAAGTTTTTTTTTGGGTTATATGTTTCTTATTTCATAAATTCTTCTAGTTTTGACATGCTTTTATAGTGGAGATTCTTTTAATCATTTGGAAAGACATAAATTGTACTATTTCTTCTCATTGTATTTTGGACAAATATTTTTCTTTATTCTAAAGTTATTATATACTCTGATGTATTGTATTGCTGACTGCTTCACCCTCCTTGAGGTGTTGTCCCTAAATGACCTTTTGGGAATTCTTTTTGGTGGTCTATTGGTGGTGTTTGTAGGTGGTTGTCTAGTAACTCTTATAAAAGGTTTCATCAACTGGTTTTCACTATTTCTTTGGTCTATTATAAAGAAGTTAAAGATAAAGACAAAAATGATAAGGGGTTGATTCCCCTTTAACATGACTTCAAACCTCATTGATGTATGGGCTAAGGTGGGTAAGCAGGATCCACCTCCTCCTCTTACTAATTCATGTCTTGTTGCTTAGTATCTTTTATGTTTATGATATTTCTTGTTCCAAGTGCTACCTTGTGTGACTCTAAGAGTGTGATTTCATATACACTCATATTTTATATGAATATGCATACTAATGTAGCTAATTAATAAAAATATTTAACACTTATTCATTAAAAAAATCTGACTAGGAATAAAACCTAATTTAATATTGTGGGATGTTCAGTTTGTCAAATTTGATTGGAAAATGATCTCTCGTCACTTATGAGATTGGTCATCTACATATGGCCAAATAAATATCAAGTGAACTCTTTTCAATCAAACATTTTTATACATAAACCAATAACTAGTGATTGAAAAAATAACTTTTTGTAATAATTTAAATGGGGCATCTTTGTGAGGTGTAATTTTAATCCTACTATCATTTTCACAAAACTCTATGAGGGCAATGATGCAATGAAAATTTACACCATTAATTTCAATTTCATTACTCAAAGGAAAAACTTAAATTCTTATAAAATAAATTTCATTTTACTCTCCATTCTAATGTCTAAAATTTGAAAAATCTTCTTAGATATTAAAATTCATTACCATTTTATCAAGATTCCTTAAGTATTTAACCTAGGTTAATTTTGTCAATAAACTCAAACAAGTACAATAAATTGAAATTACCAAGACATGACTGCAAAATACAAATTAAGAAAAATTTCTTTAGAAATTACATAGGATGAAAGGCATATAATTTGCTTGAAAATGTAAAATATAAATATTCTAGAATATACTTGTTAGATATGGAAATGGTGCCTCTCTCAATGAAACTAGTTGGAATCCTATGTGATATATGTGCATTGCCAAATGACAAATTTCATGGCCTAGGTTGAATTTTTTAGTGTAAATTTGTATGTATGCTTTAGATTTGAATTAGCAATGTGTAGTTTTCAATTTAAATTTCACTTGATGCTTAAGTTTTTCCTATCACCTTTCTGAAAGTTTGGGCTACTAGTATTGATAAATATGTTTGTCAGGTTGTCATATGACTGTGTCGTAAAGCTTATAACCTTGATCAACCCCTTAAATTAAACAATATAGATAATAATGATAGGTAAGTATACATATGTATGCGAATTCTTCACTATTTTTATCACACCAAATAATTTTTTTATTATTAATTAATACCTAGAATGAATGATTGCTTGAATATTTGAATGATCAAAATGAATATATTGAATGTCTTTCAATATAAGAATATTACATCAATTTAAACCAAAATTAAACTTAGTAGTGATACAAGGGCATTCTATAGAGTGTAATATGAACCTAAAATTATTTTCTCTTACATTCTTCGTGTTTATTTAGGAATTGAATACCTTATAGCATTTCAATGCACATATCTTTTTCACATGCTAGTTGGTAAAAAATGTTCAACATTGAACCTACATCATCTCAACCAATTACTAGGATATTTCATCACCATAAGTTACAATTCATTTATGTGATTATTACCAAAATAGCAACAAGACATCTCATTAAATATTATTTGAATCTTGTGAAACATATAAGAAGCATGTATCACCAAGGAAACATGTTTCCATATTCCTTGGACTCATGAGAGATTATGATAGGAATCATATTGAGATTCATTTAGCGAATATCAAATCATTCATTTCAAAATAATGCATCTACAAATTTTGTTGACTATGCATTATATTGGCTTCAAACTTTGTGCCTCTTTCTGGTAGACTAAGATCATCCATAATGGTAGATTCTACTATATAAATATTTCTTATGATCAATGAAAGGAGGTTTCTAAGTTTATTTTAATAAATTTTAATTCATATTTTAATATTGGAAGTATATTACATTGTTATGTGAGCTATGCAAATCACATAGTTGTGACATTGACATGTATTTTTGGAGACTATAGGGTGGCTGCAAGAAGTTGAGTGCCACTTTTGGGCAAAAAGTGGAAGTAGTTCTCTATTTTTCAAATTTTCTGTCGATTGATGTCAAAATTTGATGCACTTAGAGATTAAATCTCAAAAAACTTCAGTAATAGAAAATGATGTGCTCGGAGTCTACTTTTCAAATATGTAATTTATTTTAATACCCACATGCTAGAAATCCCTTTTTAGCAGGCATGTTTAAAAACCAGTTTTTCAAAATGTCTGTTTCAGGACCATACCACACATGCGTACAACCACCCTTTTTTGATGCAAATAAATGAATTTTTAGCAAATCCTTCTGGGAAATGATACCTAAGACACCAAATATTGATGAGAATATTTTGCTTATTTTTTTATTGAATATATTTTTTTAATTAATTTTTAACTGACAACAACGTATATTTTCAAAACATCGGGTGTACGACCACCATAAATTGATGAAAATTTCATATTTTTCAATTTTATTTTTTTTAATATTCAAAATAATTGTATGTAGATTGATGTCATATAATTTATTTTTCTAAAATCCTAAAAATAAAAAAGTTATTAAAGTTCTATTGAACCTTGGTATTTTAGGTTTAGGTTCCACTTTTGATTAATAAATAATACAAAACTAGTAAAAATAATCTTATCACTATGAAATTTAAATTTCTGAAATCAAGACGCTGAAAACTCTAATAGGTTTTTGTTTCGTCAAAAAATTCAATCAGAAAGGCCCTCAAAAAATTAGGCCAAGGTAGAAATCTGATGTCGTTTTACCTTAGTCATTTTTTTGGAGGTCCAAGCATAGGCTTGGTGGGAACAAGCCTATCCCAAAGCAAGAAACAATTCTAGGGGTTGTTTCCCACCCCTAATTTCAACAAACGGGTGCCTGTTTCGCTTTGTATCGTTGAAAACGAAACGGGCACACTCGATTATAAAACAGACACCTGTTTCATTAAATAACGGGTGCCCTTTTCTGAAAAGATCCGTTGGGCCAGAATCTGGCCCACAAGAACAAATCCCAATAATTCAATGATTTTTCAATCATTGTTTGACAAGTATGATCTGCAAAGAGAATGTTTTGATTAATCGTTCTCTTTGTTTGTCTTATTGTCGATTTGCTAAGGAGATCGATTCGAAATCAAAATTTGGTGTAGCCATGGGATCAAATCAACACAGGAAGAGGCAAAGGAAGGTTCTAACAACTGAGGAGATTGCAGCAAATAGGGAGGAGGCAATGCGTCAATGAGAGAGAATATCAAGAATGAGACAAGGAGCTTCAACTTCCACAATCATTTCAGAAGAGGAGAACATCAATGAGACCATAAATGCTGACGAAGGAAACACAATAGAACCATTTAATTCGGGTGCATCTTTTAATCCATTATTGGATACATGTATGTCTTCACAGCCCTATATTTTTTCTCATGAAGAAATTGGTGATTTAGTAGAAGCAGGTTACTTATTAAATGAAATTCCAATTGAAAATGAAACCCCAAATGAAATTAGAACTCAAGTTGAAATTGAAATTGAAATCCAAATTGAAACCCCAAATGAAACTAGATCTCAACTTGAAATTGAAATTGAAACCGAATTTGAAACTCCAAATGAAATTGAAAATCCACCTGCAACTAAAACCAATAATGTGTATGTAGACATGGAAACACCAATTGAAAATGAAACATGTTTGAATGATAATCAAACAAATGAAAATTTTGAAATTAAAAGTGATGTACTAGACAACCTTCTTGGCTTGGTTTCATGGAGACAGATTAGGACACATGCAAATAGATTCTTTAGACATTTTCTTTATAATAAGAAATTTGGGTTCCAATGTCAATTAATGGTACAACTAATTAAAATGACTAAAATGCGAAAAGTGATGAAGAAGTTAGGCTTTTATGTCAAACCCAAGAACAAGGATGAGTCTTTGCATGAAAATCTTTCAAATGATTTTGGACAACAATTAGTTGATGTTAAAAGATTTAAAACTGTTGAGTATCCACTGAAGGATGGAAAGGATGCAAAACGATGTGATCTAATCACTGAAAAAGTATGTGTTCATGCATATATCAATGAATTTAAGAGTAACATCATACCTAAATATGTTAAACACACTCAAAATGCTAGATGGCTCGATGGTCAGTTTCGGATATGTAAGGATACATTTCTTGTTGGTAGTATACTTTTGGTTGTTGACTTTACAAAGAACTACATGCTTGCACCACAAGATGAGGTCCAATCACAATACTACAATTCAGTGCAAGTATCGATTTTTGTCCATATTGTCTATAGGCATGCACCAGATAGTATAGAAGAGGATCGCAAAATTTTGAGAGTACCATTTCTATATGAGTGATAATAAGTTACACTCATCTGAGTTTGTCCACTATTGCTTCAAGACCTTTTTTCAGAATTTGAGGGAGAGAGAAATTTAGATGACACAACAAATAATATGGTCTGATAATTGCACAGGGCAATTCAAGAATGATAGAATGTTTTATTGGTTGAGTAGGATTCATAAGAAAACTAATATCGAACACATGTGGAGTTTTTTTGAGGCTGGACACGGGAAAGGAGAACATGACGGTGCCAGCGCATGTATTAAGAGAGCCCTTTGCAGAGAGAAACTCAAATTTGAGGAAAAGGATAAATTTAAAAATGCAAGTGCAATTGTGGATTGGTGTATTGCAAATTTATCCACAGGATCAAGTCAGAACTCTACAATTAGACGTTTCTTCTGGCTAGTTAAAGAGGAGAATATCCTTCCAAGATATGATTGTGATACAATCAATGGGTCAACTAGATGGCATTCATTTAAGAGTTCTAATTCTAACACTTGGACTATATGGACTAGAGAGCTTGCATGTTTTTGTCAATTGTGTGTTGCAGGTGAATGGGAAGAATGTGAGAATATGGAATGGGTCGAAGAATGGCAACACAAATCCTTAACACCTAGTGAGACACAATATGAAGATGTTAGAAGAAATGAAGACCCAGATCATGCATTTACATCAAAAGATTATGATCGTGTTTCAGACCTCATACAACCTGGTAATTTAATTCAATTTGTTGTTTATAACTTTAAATTATATATTTTTATGTATTGTCATATAATTTATGATTGTATTTGAATTATAACTTCTAACAAGTTTTATTTCTACATGTACTTAAATTTGTTTTCTATGGCATCTGTATGTTGTTGTTGCACCTGAGGATAATGATGAGCAGGTTGAGTATTGGCTAGCTAGATGTGTAGAACCTAAGAAAAAGTTGATATGTGATCAAGTAGATGATAATGGTTTTTAGTATCCAGTTGGGTCTGTTGTGGTAGTTGGCACATGGCTATGCAAATCCTTAACAAGAAGGAATGGCTTACCAGCTTATGAAGACTATCAATCAGAAAAGAAGATTATACACTATTCTCATTTGGTGGTGGCAACAAACATCAAATTAGAAAGATACAAAGGTAGACTCGCTAATAAGGTATTGTGGACACTTTCAATAGAGGAGCATGAGGCAATCATAGATGCATTGCAGAAGAGAGAGGATGCAGATGGTACATTAGGTTGAATCAAATTCATATGCATGTAAGTTTGTGTTACTTGTGTGAACTCTTTTATATTTAATCATGATAATTGTTTTTCTTTGTCCCTTTAACATTGTATTTGTCTACATTTGATACAATTTTGGTTTCATAAACAACATTGTATTAGTTATCTTCTTCTTAATGTTATTTTGTGCACATTGTATTTGTGTTACAATTGATTTATAATTTTTTATGATATATTTATTTTATCGTAATCTCTTCATAGATTAATTGTAATTTCAAAGATAGAATTATGTCTAAAATAGAATTATCAGTTCAAAGATAAGGTTTATTCATAGTCATATAAGAACTATCACTATTCCTTGTACCATTCCTCATTATCATTGTATGACAACTCTATATTTATAGTATGATTTTTTATTTTACTACCATTCTATTGCCTCCTATCTCTCACTCTCTTTAGCCATCCTCCATTCTATCCATGCTTTTCATACCACTACTATCAACACTTATAAACCTTCAATACACTAGTAAAGTAGTGTGGTCAACTTAAGAGGAAAGTGGATACTATGTTTGTAGCTCTTACTCTATTACACATTTTGCATTCAAGGTTGTTACACACTCATTGCCCAATGGCTTTGTTATAGCTATATAAATGAATTATATTATGGAAAAGGAGGTCACAATGTTCACCTACCATCTTTCAATGATAAATGTATAGATATTGCATATGAAGAAAAATTCTAACCTAAATTACTTTCATGAACTCTAAGGACTATACTCTTGAATGCTTCTAATCCTTAGCTCTTATATTTCTATCCATTATTTTGACGAGTTGGCTATCATTTTCTTACAACAAGCATTCATCAATATGGGCTTAGAAACAACTAACTAATTTAACTAAATATTTTTGGAGACATAATGAGTCAAATAATGACTATAGCATTAGCTTCCCAATATCTATGTGGTAGGATTTGGGTGTACATGTAAGAAATATTGAACTAACTATTTGAATGTAATGGTTGGAATAGCAAGGCTTCCTTTACTTATTCCAACCTTCAAAATGTAAAAAGAATTATGCATTCCAAAAAGAAATTGACAAGAAAGAATCTATGTCTACTTCCAATCAAATGTCTGTGACATCTAATTTTGTATCTCTCAAACACCAAGGGCTAGGAAATTTACAAAGCTTAGCAAATCATTGAATAATGTTCTTCAAACCTTCCTAATAATTTGGTTAGCCTTAATTCCATCAATCTATTGGATTCCTCTATGAGATTAATTTATAATTAATAATCCTTTTATAATTTTCATATCAAATTTATATGCATGTAAGTTTGTGTTACTTGTGTGTTCAACTCTTTTATATTTAATCATGATAATTGTTTTTCTTTGTCCCTTTAACATTGTATTTGTCTACATTTGATACAATTTTGGTTTCATAAACAACATTATATTAGTTATCTTCTTCTTAATGTTATTTTGTGCACATTGTAATTGTGTTACAATTGAATTCTAATTTTTTATGATATATTTATTTTATCATAATCTCTTCATAGATTAATTGTCAGTTCTTGACTTTATTATTATTTTAAGAATAGGATGTTATTGTAAATTGGGATAATTATTTTATTGAATTATAAACTATTGCACTATAAGATGATCAATCACAATGTTAAAATATAAAGTCATAAATAGATCACATAACAAGTCCTATATATAATCACATAACAATTCCTGATGACATAATAACAAGTCTTGAAAAAATAATAATAAGGAAATGACATTAAAACAAGGCCAAATAACATAATAACAAAAAGCCATCACATATATAATCACTAGAGTGCGCCAAATCACATAACACGACCTGATATCATAATAGCAATGAAATGACATAATAAAAAGTAGTATATATAATCACATAACAACAAGTCCTATATATAATCACATAATAACAAGTACCAGGATAACATAACAAGTGTCATCATAAAAAGTCCATAATACAATAACATGACATGATCTAAAATATATAATCTAAGAACTCATGTGCATCTCATCTGCAGTCCTCTTCACTCCACGTGAAGGTGGCTGAGATGAATCATCCTGTTGCATGTGGTCCTGAGATGCACAATCCTATGTGTGTGCAGTATCAATGTCTCCACCCTCTCGTGCAATATCAGTGTCTCCACCCTCCTATACATTATTTAAAGATTTTACATGAGAAGAAGATTTAACATGAGAAGAAGTTACTTGCATAATTCACTTATAAAGTAATTAAATACTAAAAATTTAAAATAAATTACCATGCGACCATGCTCTACAATGCCCTCACTGGTACGTGGAGGTCCACTATCATGAACAGGAAAAGTGGTTGTAGTCAAGTCCTGCAAAAAAAAACATTGTACATCAATTTTGATAATCCCTATAAAAGCCAGGTACATAGTATAAACAAATTAGAAATTATTTTTCTAATCATCACCGCAAATGACAATGTCGATGGTTACATCTGGCTCAGTCCCATAGCCATACCAATATTGGTAGTGGTATCGACCTAAACAACATATATAAAGCATGAATCAAACTTGTATATATACATAAATTATAAACCATATATATAGACTACAAGTTTATCACACAAAAGCATACATGTGATGTAGGCAAAGTAACCGATGGGTGAAGGCATACATGTGATGCACCATCAAACAATCTAGAAGCCTACAATTGCAAAAAATAATGAACATGAATCAAAGTTGTACATAAGTTAGTAAGCATATAAACACTTCAAATTAATGGATGAAAAAAATACTAGTGGTATATGAGGTTGAGCCTCAGCAATCCATGGGTCACGTGAAGAACTACCCACCTTGGTGCTACACAAAGCACCCTACAAAATTGAAAAAACATATCTTACACATCATTACATTAAAATTTTTCTTGTTTATTTTAAATGTACATATCAATACAATGTATCTAGATGAAAGTGCATACCATAAATGGGGCACCAACATCTCTAGGTATCGAGGTAACATGATGTCGGTTCCTCAATGACATGGTATGATCCATCCTCTATTCAGAAAAAATTGACTCATGTTATGGTTCATATGTGTATATATAAGGAATTTAATATTCCACTGTAAATTATATAAATAAATTTGTACCTCTGTAGGTTGATCGTCATCTGCCGATAGGAGATCAACATATGAAGAGATGACATCAGTATGTGCATCCTCCTCGGCATCATCATAACCACCATGGGCAGCATAAGCATCATCAAAATCCCCATATCCTCTAGGGGTAGCCTCACTCTGTGTACCCGTACATACATCCCCATAGCTCGTGCAAACATGTGGTAAGCCGGGGGCAACCCTCACCTTGTGCAACTACTGTACCAAATTGCCCGACAGGGCACTCAATGAACCAAGAGCGGAATCCACTGCTCGATGATGGGAAGGTGCTGGAACAACTGGTGATGGAAGAGGAACCAATGGATCATTGCACACACAGTTTCTAACCCTGTCACTCAATTTTTCTCCCAGCCTATCCTGGGGCATGCCTCTCTCGAACCCCTGAAATGATCTAATATCAAAGTAATTGGGTTTTGTACCCAATTCAAATTCGGCCCATAATTTCTTCAAAAATTACATCGAGACCTCATGATTGGAGTGTGGTGGATGGTCAAAGACTATCCACCACCACTCCCAAAAGTGTCTAGCTATGCCTGGGTGCCTACACCATCGAATTAAGATCTGTGGCTTCTTCGGATCTATCTCTTCACCCGTCTTAGGGTTCACAAAATATTGTTTCAAATCCAATTTTGTTATTTTTAATTCATTGACTTGTTTGTATGTTAGGCCATCATCGTAAAATGCATGCAATCACTCCCACCAACTACGATAGCTATCCAGCTCGCTATCTAAAGCCTGTACAGACTGTACAATCCCTTGCATACTATCTGCAAGGCATAACAACTACGAAGGTGGATGAGGCTCACGTCTAATAGTATGGATATCTCTAATCAAAGAATCAATATTCGTCCTAATTGTCTGCCTCAACTGATCGGGTGGAGGTGGAGGTGGAGGTGGAGGGGGTGGAGGTAATAGCTCATCTATCTCAAACTCATCCATTCTGTGAAAATAATCTGCATATATATACAAACATGAAAATTTAAAATTACTATTTAATTTACATTTCACCTTCCAAAAAAACTTATAATTAAATACAATTTACCAACTAAAATATAAAAAAAGGAAACTCATATAGATCTATAATATTATTAATAGGTGGGTCTATTTTAATAATAAGCATCATTTAAGAAATATTATCCACTTAAATCAAAGTATAAAGAAATATTCTACAAAATAAAACATCATAATGCCCATGCAACTCAAACAATAATTTTTAACATCTAAAGATGCATTAGTATAAGTTCCATCAAAATCATAAAAATAATCATGAGAGAGAGAGAGAGAGAGAGAGAGAGAGAGAGAGAGAGAGAGAGAGAGAATAGATAATGAATAAATGACTCCACTGATTTAGATAATGAAGGTAACTTCCATGGAATTACAATTTAGTACCCTTGCAATATTTAACCATTATCGTCAATTAGGCTACCACTTTATATGTTCAACTTGATAGGATTCGATTCAAATACTCTCTTTTGGTTTTAACTAAATTCATTAAACTCATAAGTTATATCTATGAACTTGTCAATACATGTACTACTTTGTTGTGTTTTTTGCTAGAATCATTGGATGATTTAGTGTTCGCAACTCGTAGTACTACACTAAGTTGAAGATTGAATAAATAGTAGGTTCTCTACTCTTGGAGGAGTTAAAACAAAAAAAAACTCTATTTTTTTTTATATTCAATTTTATATTGGTATTTTCTTGTTCAAAGTCGCAACCCACAAAATGTGATTCCAATATTGATCTATATTTGATTCTTATTTTTATTAAATCTGCCACTAGTGTGATTTATTGTCCTCTTAACTTAAATCAAGCTATGTAAATTTAAAGCCTTGTAACTTTTGATAGAGAGCATATTTTTTCATGCTTCATGTGGCATTGAAAAGGTTCATAAATCTTCATAGATCACACAATTATTTTCTAGAATATTCCCTCGTATTTTATATTTTATTTTTTGTGATTTCACATTCTAGTCATTTACTTGGACATCTTGGCACTTGAAAATGACCATCTTACATGAGATGAATTTGTTTGATATGTTTTATATGTATTGATTTTATTGATCTTTTAATATTTTATTTGAGGAGGTATCATAGGTTTCTCTATTCATCCTTTTGTGGTAAAATTAGAAAGGGATAACTATGATTCTTTTGTAAAATGATATCTTGATAAGTTTTAGGTGGTGTAATCATTTTCCTTTTATGTATGGACTCATACCTAAACTACAAACACTAGAATTTATATAATCTTGCTGTAACATCATTGACCATGTAGGAGTGATTTGATCTAGTATCAAGATCATGATTCTATGTGTATTGCATTGGATATTGATTTCCCCCACACACTTTGGAATAGACTTTAGGAGATCCATGGAGACCCTCATATCTCTCCATTCCTAGAGGATCCTATTGTAGATTGTTTCATTCGCTTTGTAGATAAAGATCACATACCCTTTGATGGTGATACTTAAGAGGAAATTCATTATATCATAGGTCTTGCATGTTTTGACAATTTAGAGGCTTGTCTCATTCTTCAAGTACTCATCCTATCAAGACCTAATATCCATCTTAAATGTTTTTTATTATTTTATATTATTATCACCAATTCCATAAACCCAATTGATTTAGTCTAGCATGGCATTAATCACCTTCTAAACATGACCACTTGGGATTCATATCTTTTGAATATATTATCCTTGTTTGAGGAGTTTAGAATTACATATGTTAAATATTATTTTGAGGATATTGATATCCTCTTTCATGATAGCTATGCCATCATTGGCAACCCATCATATTATCTTTGGCACTCATTCTACTTCGATCCTCACAAGGTTCTTTATCATCATTTTGTTCCAACATGTGAATATTTGCGAAGTTTTTAGAGACACAAGTCTATTCAGATTTGAATTTTGTATTTACCCAACTTATTATAATGACATTTCCAGTCACCAATGTATTTATTTCTTCCCAAAGGATAAATAATGTTGTTTGCAAGTAATGGATCATGTTTTTTCTTCAATCTTTCATCATTAGCACATGACCTACTTCTTTATGGGGAGTTTTGTATTCTCATTTTATCTCTCTTATTAGGGGGGTATTTACTATAAAAATGAGGCATTGGTTATTAGAGGAAGATAAAAGGATGAAGCAAAGAGGGAAAAAAAGAAAAAGGACATGTTATCATGTTTGTAAATATATAGTATATCTTTAGAGATTGGGCTAACTTAGGAAGTAGTGAGGATTAATAGTGATAGTTAGAGTAAATTATCAAATTCAAGAACCCTATTTTTCACACACACAGAAAAACACATTCATATTCATTATCATTTTAAAGTTCAATTTAAACATAAATTAAACATCTAACTTTTACAAAAGAATCCTATAATTAAATACAACATTTAGAAATATAAATTTAAACATTCAAACTTTTGCGCATGATTAAAACAGAGAGAGAGAGAGGGAAAGTAGGTAATTTGAGATACAATGAGTTAGAGGGAGAATAGATAATTTGAGAGATAGAGAGTAGGTAATGATAGAGAGAGGGTAACATGTAAAAGAAAGAGAGGGGGGTGATGTGTGTGTGTGTGTGTGAGAGAGAGAGAGAGGGGGGGTAATGTGTGTGTGTGAGAGAGAGGGGATAATGAGAGATTGAGAGAGAGAGAGAGAGAGAGTAATGACAGAGATGGTAATGTGTACGTGTGTGTGTGAGAGAAGGGGGGTTTATTGTTGATTTTCATCTAGGATTTATTGTTTGTTAATTTTTTAGGGTTTGTTGTTAGTTTATTTTCTAGGGTTTATTGTTCATTTTTGCTGTTAAGGGTTTATTGTCTTTTTTTTGTGTCTAATATTTATTGTTCGTTTACGTTTTTGTTTTTGTTTTTTTCCTACAGTTTTTACTATTAGTGTTTTTTGTTTTTTTCCTACGGTTTTTACTATTCATGTTTTTTTGCAATATTTAAAAACTAAAAACTATTTTAAACATGAAATAAAATAAACTAAAAAACATTTTTTAAACTTTAAAACACTACAGTTAAAAAATAACAATAAATTAACATTTTTTATGAAAAATAATAAAAATAAATAAAACAGAATATAAAAAATAAAACTAAATACCTGGAAGGAGGTAAAAAATGGTCTGGGGGGTCAGCTAGGATGAAAAAAATACGTACCCGTGCTCCTCTGAAACATCTACCCATTTTTTAAATAGTGAAAATGATGGAAAATGGTTTAAAACAAAAAATAAATTCATTCCAAAATTGGGCGCCTATTTAGCTTCGGGCACTCGTTGCTAAACGGGCGCCCGTTTTTGAATGGATCAGGCACCCGAAGAAAAACGAGTGCCCAATTTGTAAAAATTGGGCACCCGTTTCTAGCAGGCTCTTTTCCCAACCCGTGGACTTCCGTAGGATTGGGACCCAACTTTGGGCATTTACCCTACAACCTCATTTTATTAGCCCTTGTAGTAGACTATAATTTATTTATGATTGACAATCAATTAAAAAATGTTGTTTCTTTTTATTCTCTTATGTGATTTTACATTAGTCAATATCATTGGATGCAATTCTTCATTGAATTTGCCATCGATGATTACATTAACTAGTATTAGAGTTAAATATTCATAATCTATATGGTTCTTGTTATAAATAGATCATCAAATTTGGTGTATTCTATAAGAATATTGTAATCATATAATAAATTAGTTTGCATGAGTCATTATAAATAATGACTAATTGAGGCAATTTGCATTGTGTTACTAATATTTCAAACAAGTCCAAAGAAATATTGAAATGGTAAATTTAATGAAGGTTCAATTCACTATAATCAAAGAGGGTAGAAAAAGAGATTTAAGACCTAGAAATGACAATAAAGTGATGAGGAAGATATCAAAAGAGGAGAGACTGTATAGGCTCTAAGAAAGGTATAAGAACTAATTTAGAGAAATAAATAAATTCAATAAATAAGTTGAATGATATCTTTGTAGGTAGTAAGCAGCCCCTAGTTATGGTTTCTTATTATTTCAGTGATTCAAATTTTTAGAATTCAATTTAGTGGATAAATGATCTAAAATAATATTATGAATATGAGGAGATTATATATTGAAAGGATTAAGCTTGTTAATTATATTAAAAGGAAATATTGTTGTTTGGTGAAAAGATCCATACAATAAGAGAGAAGTAGAAGGTAAAAAGAAAAGATAGTTTTTAAATAGATTTGTAGGGTAGAAAATTTGAAAAATTATTCATGCCCATTAACTATGTGTTAGAATTATTGACTTGAGGTTACTAAATATAATATACAAGGATAATAGTATGATGTAATATACTAAAAAAAATTACAATATGATCATTAGGACCAAAGATAATGAAGCAAATAAAGAAAATATGCAACACATACTGGAATGGGATGAGAGAGACTCTTTAGGAGGAATTGTGCTTGGTAAGATTAACAATAATAGAAGGGACCTTAAATTCATAATGAAGTTAAAAGAGAAGCTAAACGATGATTTGAGAGTAGAAATAACTAACAAAGAGGAAGAGGAGAAATATTTCAAGAGAATAAATTTAAATACGATGATAGAAAATCCTACAAGAAGATGCAAAAGTGTGAAGTAATAGTATATAGCCCAATAATGGAATATCATATCACAATAGAGCAGGAAATATTAATGCCTATGATATTGGTAGTGAGGGTGTTAGTTCATATCACAATGATATAATAAATGGATATCAAAGAGAAAAATAGAAGACATATTTGTCGAGCTTGAAGTGTGGAGAAGAAGTAAATCAAATATTTTGATATCATCAATCAATAAGTGTGGAAAATGAGATCCTAGATTATAGATACAAAATAAGATTTCAAATGTCCAATGGATATCATTATGAACACAAATAGGCTTAGCTACTCTCCTCATAGAAGATATGGCCTTTTGTTGCAATTGAATTCAAATCGATATGTCATTTAGGGTTAATGGTAGAAAAAGGATAACTTTTAGAAAAAAATAATAATTATAGAATAGAAAGAAAAAATAGTAAACCAAATCTTAAAATAATATGCAGAGAGGAATCTAGATTTGAATACTATAATGAAATATGTCAAACACTAATTGACTAAAAGGGACATTTCGAGAATGCATTCAGAAAGTTAGGTAGATTTAACTGATAAAAGTCCAACCAAAAGTAGTCAAACATGGGTATTGGGTGCCCTAGTCCAATTGTTTTCACCTATTCAAAAGTCATCACAACCTATAGTAGCCTCCTTTGTGCTCTTGTAACACTTTAATTGTTTGTACTCTTTTGTTTTTTTTTCCAAATTTTTAACATGCTGAATAGTTTAACAGAACAATAATGTTATAATGTATCATTTTGACACTATCCCAGTTATTTCTCATCTATAATCGTCTTCTTCTTTGTGCTCTTGTAACACTTTCATTGTTTGTACTCTTTTGCTTGTCTTCCCATTTTTTACATGCTGAATAGTTTAGCAGAACAATAATGTCATAATGTAGCATTTTGGCACTATCCCAGTTATTTCTCCTGCGGTGGCTTCTGCATATCATTTTTCACAATCTCCTTTACCTTAACGTATACGTTCTTCCAACTCATGCAAAACGATAAATGAATAGAGACACAGCACATGATAAACGGGTTACAGTCGAGGTCATAAAAATCTATTGTTGCTAATAAATTAAAACTAAGATTTCACACGTTCGGGCAACCCTATGCAAAAATAGTAATTGTTCTTCTACTTTCGTATGCTCAATACATATTCACATCTTACAAGAATTGCATTGGCTAAAATCAACCTGGCTCTATTTTATTGTTTAACCTTTAAATGGAGCACAAAGATGAAATTGTTTCTAAATTGTTTTGTATCCTCAAATTTATATGTTTCTAAACATATTTTCTCTCTAGTAATCAACTTTTTGTGAGAGCTTGTTTAAGTTCCTTTATTTTTGGCAACATAAGCATTCGTCTATTTATTTGGCGAGGAAATCAATTTTTGATATATGAATTATTAATGAGGCTAAATATTTAGATTTAGATTGGTGTTTTGATTAATTAAAAACAGGTTTTTGGAAGGAACCCAGAACCTTGATTACATAGCAGGAAAAAGAAAAAGCATTAAAGTGACTAGAAATAACGGTGCCTAGACACCCAAACAAAGATCAGATCCCAAAAAAACAAAAAGGGATCACAGACAAAGAGAATAGCACAAGACAACCAAAGGACAACACAAAGACAACACCTAGACAGCACAAAGACAACACCGAGCCAGCTAGATATTTCTTATGAGTTCTTCCGCATGAACCACCATCTGCTTCATATTGACCGTAGAGTTCTTCATATCATCGAGCTCTTTTTCCTTGATGCCTACCTGTTTTCGGGTGTTGGCCCTTGGTCTCTTTTCATGACCCATTTGCTCTGTCTGTTCCTTCTCATCTTCCTTACCTTTGATCTGTTCAAATTTGTTTATCAGCATGTTAACATGATCAACAGTGGCATTAAGGATCTTGAAATTTTGCTCAGCAATCTTCTTCACAGTTAATTCCATCTTATCCACTCTATTGACCAGGTCGTTCAAGTTGATTCCCAGACCTTTATCATCTCTGATTCCTTCCAGCTCCTTCACCTTCTTTTCCGTTTCCAGAATTTTATTGACTATTGCCTCAATAGCTTTAGCCTTATTTATGGCCACCATTAATTCTTTGACATTTTCAGAAAGAGGCTTCTCACCTATGGTTGCCCTTCTGATCATATTGAGATTAGTCTTCAAGTCGCCATTTTGCTTATGACCTCACAAAAACCCTTAATACTATCATTACCTATGGCACCTTGGCCAACATTTTGATTGCCCCTTTTGTTCTCCTGTTCTTCATTCTGCATTCTCTGAGTGGTCAGGTTCTCCCCATAGTCAGCTTACCGCATTTCATCTTCCTCCTTACCCTTGTTCTTGTCCCTTTTTTCAACCTCAAAGTCCTCATCAGAAGAGACAATAATCTTCCTTTTCACCTTATTTATCCCCTTACTGGTCTTCTTGCTCCTTTGGGTTTGCTTACCCATCCCCTTTCTTTTCTTACTAATTGTGATTTTATCATCAAATGACTCCTCCTCAGAGTCTGAGAGGTCAGAATCCATAGTAGTCCCCTTGCTCTTTCCCTTGGTCTTCTCCTTGTTGCTAAAATCTTCAGATTCACCCTCAGTTTCAGAATAAAGATTGAACCCACTATCCTCACTTTCAGTTTCTTCATCCCTAATTTGTTTGCCTTTACTGATGGGTTTCTCAATAATTTTCCCTTTCAACATCTTATAAACTAAAACCATTAAACCCTGGTGCAGGGCATGATCTTTTTGAGAATCCTTCTGCATTTCATGAATAGTATGATCCATAGAGCATGCTAGATAGTATGGCAAACTAACCTTTTCACCATGGCAAAAATGGTTGAGCAGCACGAAGTGATGCCCATAAGCCCTTGTGAATCTCCCATCCAGAGTAATGTAGTTGATGGTAGCAAACAACACAAACCTCCATGACCTACAAATGAGCTTAGGGGAATAGTAGGGATTGTCCGCCTTAACCAATTTTCTTCTTTCTCCATCTGTAATAGGAAACCTATCCGTGGCCTTGTCAGAGACACTTCTATCTCTGTAGAATTTCATACCATCTTTCACCATACCCGTAGCTTCCGCAATGACATCCTCATCCACTTGCATCATCTAGGTGCCAACAAGAATCTTACCACTCTTCCAATTTTTTATGAAGTGCTTCGTGACAATAGGTTCTTTGCCACAAAGCCTTTCCATAAAAACATTCAAACCTCCATCTTGAAGAATCTCTCATACTTCTTTGCTTTTCTTCCAATCTGAGCAAGAAGTCGGTTCATACCTCTTTTTGTTGCCCCCCATTTTATCCTTGAATTCCCAGTTCTTCCTTATCGCAACTCTTTTATTTTCTCTGCAAGCTCCATGGAAAAACCTAACAATTTTATTGTTATTATGCAGAGCCACCCAGAATCCGTGCCAAATAAATATGATATGATAGATAAAACAAGCCTCACCGCCAATGTGATCAATCCTAGACAAGTGAGAATAAAGAATTAGAGATTATGATTAGTTAAGACATATTGTTTCATCTGGATCCGATCCAGTTCAAGCAATGAATTCACCTCACTTGAGATTACTCTCGCCGTGAAGGGTAATAATTTTGTCAGAGCAACAAGCCAGGTTTGCAGCCTAGTCAGCACATTTGTTAGCTTCTCTATAAGCATGTGTGAAAATACATTTTTCAAAGGTTTTACTTATATCCTTTGTAGTTTCAATGGCATTGTGAATAGACCAAGAAGGAGGGAAAGCATTATTCAAGCAGTTAATGATATTCAAAGAATCTCCTTCAACCCACACTTTTGTGTAGTTTGAATATTTAGCAAGAACCAAGCCCTAATAAGCAGCAATAGCCTCTGCAACATGATTGGTTTGGTGACCTATAGGAATACATTTATTAACTTTACATATTCCCTCTTCATCTCTTAATACCACACCACACCCTGCCTTCCGAGGATTACCCTTGGAAGCACCATCAAAATTGATTTTCATCCATCCTTGAGAGGGACCTTCCCATCGCACCTCATCTCTAGGATTAGCATGTATGGTTTCACTCCGCTTTAATCTCCAATTCTTAAAAATGATGTTATCCCCTTGATCTTTAGGATTTATTATTCCACCTGTTATGTAGATGTTCTCCACCATATTTCTTTTAATTTTCTCAAAAATAATTTGGGCTTTTGATGCCTTATCTCTGAACACTCTATCATTTCTCTCTTTCCATATTCCCCAACAAATATGAGGTAAAGCAAATTTACATAGCAGGTTAGCTAAATTATTCCTTGAGGGGTGGAGCCAGGAATCGAAGACATATTGGATAGCTTCAGGGAAAACCCAACTAATATTGAAATTGTCCAGGCATCTGGCCCAAATATCCATAGAGAAAGGACAATGGATTAACATGTGATTAATGGTTTCCTCATTCTGCATACAAAGATCACAAATACTAGGCAAACAAAAGCCTCTTGTTTTGAGATTGTCAATTGTCAAAATCTTGTTTTGCAGAACAGTCCAGAAAAAAATATTAATTTTGGGAATAAGACCTTTCACCCAAGCCTTAGCCCAACAAGGGCTTTCCTGACTAGAAAATTGTTGGAAATAAAGAGAGGAGACAGAAAATTTACCATCAATAGTGAGTTTCCAGATAAGCTGATCCTCATCATCAATCACCACAATAGAATTCATAATTTCATTCAGATGCTCAATACAAGGATCAACAATGGATAGGTCCTTCGACTGACCTAAATTCTTGTAGTTAGCCATAGTGGTACCAAATTTTTCCTTACACTGATCATTAAACTTTCCCCAATCAGGATTGTCACTAGTGGAAGAGTCTAACAACCAAGTGTCTTCCCAAAATTTAAAAAAATTGCCCCTCCCCACCTTCCATTTCACTCCTTTGAGTATTATGTCTCTAGTTCTAGTGACATTTTTCTAGATGTTGGATCCAATCGGAATATCTTCAGCCTCGAGGAAACTATGAAGGGTTGGAAGTTATCTTTTGTACTTATTATCCCATATCAGTTTCCACTCTCCCTCGGTTTTATAACCTCTCCATATCTTCTTAGCCATGAGAAACTCATTCATATCCCTGATTCTTCTAAGACCAATTCCACCTTTTCTTATAGGTTTGCACACCTTATCCCATGCAATAAAATTCATTCTCTTATTTTCCTCAACCCCAGTCCAAAGAAAGGTTCTTTGAATTTTTTCAATAGCCTTTGCAAACTTAACAGGAATTCTAAAAAGACTAATGGCATAAAGAGGGATACTCTGGAGGGTAGATTTTAGAAGCTATACCTTTCCTGCTTGACTAAGCAAAGAGCCTTTCCATCCAGCTAACTTCTTATGAACTTTATCCACCAGAGCACCCCAAAAGGTATCAGGAGGAACTTGACATAAAGGGAGCCCAAGATAGGAAGCAGGGAGATTCCCAATTTGGCTACCCAAAATAGCACTGATCTTTGTCTGTCTTCTCCCTAGAGTATTTATGAAATAAACAAAACTTTTAGACCAATTAATCAGTTGACCAGTTGCACTCCCATATCTATCCAAAGCTTTCTTTAGGCTTCTAGAATCTTTCACAAAGGAATTACCCATAATAATTGAATCATCCACAAGTTGCTGATGAGAGAACACTTGGTCTGCACATAAAGGTTTAAGCCCTCTAAACTCTCCCATCTCAACAAGATTTCTAATAAGTCTTCCTAGGCATTCCACCATAATTATAAAAATAACAGGGGAAAGAGGATCCCCCTATCTGAGACCCTTGGAGGACTTTAAAAATGGTGAGGGAGACCCATTGACCAGCATAGAGAAAGAAGCAGAGGAAACCAATTGCATAATAAGATAGATGCTTCTTGAACAAAATCTAAAGGTTGAAAGAACAGTCTGCATAAAGCCCCAGTCAACTCTATCATAGGCTTTAGATAAATCAAGCTTCAAAAGAAAACCTTCTTTTTTATCCCTAGAAAGAGAGTGAATGTTCTCCTGAACCATGATAATCGAGTCCAAAATTTGCCTCCCAGGGACAAACCCACTTTGCTAGGGAGATATAATCAAGGGGTGAAAAGTCAGAATTCTAGAGGTCAAGACTTTTGAGATGATCTTGTACAGGGAGTCAGCTCCCATCTTCTTCAGAATAAGAGCAATGAAATTACCATTCGATTCTTTTAGAATTCTCCTAGCACCAAAGAATTCTTTCACTGCACTAGACACCTCCCTTCCAACAATATGCCAGTACATTTGAAAAAAAAGAATAGGGAAGTCATCCGAGCCCGAAGCCTTATTACCATCAAAAGAATTGACAGCCTTCAAAATTTCATCATTATTAAGGATAGCTGTAATATAGGAATTCTGGTCAGCATCCAATATAGCAAGGATGTAATCCAAAAGATCCCTTTGAGCTTGAGGGTCCAGATTCTGATCCTTAGTCAAAAGATTGGATAAAAACTCCAGAGCAGCTTTCCTTATTGAATCTTCATTATCAATAATTCTGCCATTGAATTTAAGCTGAGAAATCTTGTTGATTGCCTTGTGTTTCAAAGTGGACATATGAAAGTATTTGGTATTTCTATCCCCCTCCTTCAACCATACATTTCTCAATCTCTGTTTCCAAAACGTTTCTTCTTTAGCTATGAAATCATGATATTTCATCAGAATCTCATCTTTAGCCTCTCTAGAGAGATTGTTGTAGCCATTATTTTGAATCTGATCTTGGATATCTTTCAAATCTAAGAGTGTGGCAGCTTTGGACACAAAAATGTTCCCAAAGGATTCCTTATTCCACCTTTTAACATTGTCTTTCACAAACTTCAGCTTTTTAACCACCTTATGCATAGCATTTCCTTCAACTCTAACTTGCCACCATTCCTTGATTTTGCTTTTTAGGTCTCGGTGTTTGGTCCACATTCTTTTAAATCTATAAGGGAAATGTCTCCTTCCCTACTTGGGGTCAGCATTAAAAGATGTAGGATAATGATCTGACCCAACCCTAATATGAGTAGATAAGGAACAAAAGTAGGAATTAAACCAATCATGAGATATTAAAGCTCTATCAAGCCTAACCTAAATTAAGTCTTCTCCAATCCTTTTGTTGGTCCATGTGTATTTAACCCCTTGCAAGTCTAGATCATGGAGAGCATGGTTGATAATGAAATCCATCAAGTCTAATCTGCTGTCCAGATTGGTTTGGCTTCCTCCCTTCTTCTCATTTTCTCTCAGAGGGCTATTGAAATCCCCCATAATAATCCAGCTATCTTCAGCAAACTTACTTCTAATCGAGGATAGGTTCTTCTAGAAAACACTTCTATCAGCTTTAGTGTTAGGGGCATACACATTGGTCAAGACCCATGAAGTACCTTCTTTCAGATGATTTAATCTAATACAAGCCATATTGTTATTTTGAATCAACACCTTGCCCTTTACATTATTCTTATTCTAGAAAGTAGCAATACCCCCATAAGCCCCTTAAGAGATACCGCTACTAACTCCCCCATTACTAAACATTTTAATAAATTCAACCTTTTCTCTAAACATTTTAGTTTCCCGAATCATAATAACATCCAGGTTTTTGTCTCTACTCATACTTTTAATTAAGTCTTGTTTATGAGGATTATTCAATCCTTGAATATTCTAGGAGATAATCTTCATGATTTTTTAGAGATACTTGCTTCAAAGATGGTTCTTTGAGTTCCATCCACTAGATTCTTACTGGCTTCCATGGCCCTCTTCTTTGCATTAGAATATCTTCCAGGTGATGTGTGTTGAGCCCCCACATCCCCTAATCTACTTCTGGTATTTCTGGTAGTCTGATGGTTGTTATTATTATTTATTTATTTATGTTCTTGCCTTTTCTATTTTCCTCCAGTGTTTCAACCTTTTTCCTGGTTTATCCCACTCTTTCTCAGGGCCTTGTCTATGTCTTCTTCATTTCCCCATATTGGACCATTTTCCTCCGGGAAAGTTGAATTGACTTGAGCCGGAGAAACCAACGATATCTCTGAAATTCCTTGCTCAAGAACATTATCATGTTGAGAATCTTGAAACCAACTTACTCCATTTTCAGACCCTGAAGAGTTAGGAACATCTCCCTCCTCCTTAATGTCCATAGTTTGATTGTCTCCTTTATCCATCTGATTACTTTCCCTCTTTTTACTCTCAGCTATATTCTGATTTACTGTGTCCTTTTGGTCACTTAGGTTGTTCTTCTCACCATCATTAGAATCCTCTCCACTTTTCCCCCGCTCATTTTCCTACTGGGAAATCTTATCTTCCATTCTATCCACCGTCTCACTTCCTGTTTCCCTAGTTGATTCCTCCTCATTTCTTCCCATCTAAGATTGTTTCTCCTAATCCGAACCTTCAAAAGGAGGAGCTTTCAAAGGTTTTTTCTATTTTTTTATCTGGGTTCATTTCCACCTTTTTCCAGACCCTTGTTTGGGTTTGTGGTTTAGAAACTTTGTTTGGGCACTTTTTAGCCTAGTGTCCCACTCTTTTACAGTGAAAATAGGTGAAGGGGATAGTTTCATAAACAATCAATTACATCCATTTACCAAGTTTTGAGTCTATCTCTATTTCCTTTGGCATGCCCGTGTAAGGTCCTACCCCTACACAGATTCTGGCATAACTGAGTCTTCTTTTTGACACCATCACCAAGTCACTAGAAAGAAGCTCCCTGAAAGCATTAGCTATCCCAGCAAACACATCTTCCTCCCAGTACTCCATTGGAAGACCTGAAAGCATAATCCAAACAGGCACTTGGACCATGAACTCTTCATCCTCACCCGAGTTAGGGTACCATTTCTGAATATACATTATGTATTTACCTATCATCTAGGTTCCATTACAGAGGATCTTTCTGCGATCTTCTTCACATGAAAAGGAAAAGGAGATACATCCTTTATTCATAGCTACTACATCCACCAAACCTTTTAGATTGGTGTTAAAAATTAAGGGGTATTCATTTTTAATTGTTGATTTGTTTTAATTTAATGTTAATTTTAATTGTTGATTTGTTTTAATTTAATGTTAAAGATTGATGAATATTTTTTCTATATGTTTTTGTACAAATTTGTTTCTTTTAAAAGATAAAACAAAATCTTTCGCATTCTATTGATAGAGACAAATATGCAACAAACAGTTGGAGAAATTGCTAATTAAATTAACAACTTTCTTCTTAATTTTAGAATTGGGGTTTTTATGGGGTATGCACTTAACCAGAAAGTAGAAAAGACAAACATGAAAGAAGAACAAAAGGAAAGAATGTGGCTGATAATAACACAATCAGGTGACTCAAAGTCCACCCATTTGTTAAATATGATAAATGGCGACGAAAAACTAACATATATTCTTCTCAAATGATGTAAATGCATCAAGACTCAAAGTTCACTAAACATATACATCCATGACATAATATGCAGATTAAATCAAGGAATTGATTACAAATCTCAAAGTAAATGCTAACAAGAAGAACATGCATGAATACAAAGCTTCAAACAATTCTCATTCTTGAAATCACATTCAAAAAGACAAAGTCTCAATTTTCTACATATAAAATCATGTTTCTGAAAGAGGAAACATATTGTCAATTTCCAAAGATCAACTTGAAAACAACACAAAATTACCAACTGATCGATTCTCACTCATGCATCAAAGAGCAAGGGGGATCAGTCGTTATTTTTTTCCTTTGTCTATTGCTATATATACATAAAAAGAAAATAGCTCCCTAAAGATAATAGTTTCTTGGAAAGAACCATTTTTACTAAGAAAAACTGAAAGCTTCCTTAAAGCACTCGTGGCATTACATGGGTTGATAATTTGAAGCCAAAATTGGAAACCTATCCTGACTATTTTAACCAGTACTCAAATGGTAGGTGGTTTAGGATTCCTTCGTATGTCAAGCTCCCTGTGAAGGCAGGCATCATGTCTTTTGAATTTCTCCTCCTCCTCTTCAAGCACAAAAATCATCTGCATGTATTCAACAAATATATGCTTGCATTTCCAAGCCAAGTTTGTCAACCCAACAAATATGTCTTCCTATGGATTTTTAGTGAATGTTTAATGTGGTTTCATTATTGATGCGGGGTCATCTCCTTGGAGTACCATTTTTGCACTTCAATTGTTGAACTAGTTTTCTGGATTTCTAGCTGCAATAATTTCCTCTTGTAATTTATGGTTGTGATTATTAACTTGTCTTTCTATCTTTTGCAGCAACGTCATTGTCTCCCTATGTTGTGTAAAATAATTTTATTTCTTCCACGCAAGAGCATATAATCTAAGGATAATATCCCTTTGTTTTCTCTCTGGATAATTCAAATTAGGGTTAACTATAGGAAATTTATCATTATGGGGTAGAACCATTCTGATAAGAATAACTCATGCTAATACGTTACTTCAACCAACTTCATAGATAATAATGAGCAAGTGGAAAACATATTAAATGTCTTTTGGAAGAAAAGACATCATTAAATGCTATAACTCATGCCACCATCTTTGCATGTCTTTTTGTTTAAGTTTCCATTATGAAAAGGTACATGCAAATCTTCAGAGGATTAGGTCTTGGAAAGGGTGAAAAGCATGGTGATTGGCAAGTTAAGATTTCAAAACATGATTGTGTAAGTTCCCAAATCACCTGATATCCCAATGCAAATATGACTTCCTATGTCACTCGCTATGATCAATTTATTTCAAAGGAATATTGATCTCTTGGAAAGGTTGGACACCTAAACATTAGTGGAAGTGGTGTTGAAGTTCCCGAGTTGACCGATCATTTGATAGGTACCAATAATCATCATAAGAACTATGAGGTTGGGACTTGTTTAGAAACCAAGAACCTTAAAAATAGTTATGAAACACTAAGGTTCACTAAAAATCACTTGAGTTGGCACAAGGACAAGAGGAAATAGGGGAGTGGTCCTTTGATGAACTATGGAAGTAACAAATCTTTGCTCCAAATGGGATTTAAAGGCCAATACTATGACATAGGATACTTGGGAGGTGAGTTTCAAGACTGAAGGTAACAAGGGAAAATTTGGCGGGAAGGAGAGGAAACATTATCAAATTTGATCAAGAATCTTAGGCAAAGTCTTTTTTGTGTTATATGAATCTGTTAGGGGACTTTTCCTATATTTCTCTATTGGCATTGTACTTTCATTTATGTCAACTAGTATTGGAGATTGATGGCATGGAGTCATCAAGGATTTTACCGGTATGCAAAAAGATGTGTTGTCAATCGGTAAACAAGGAAAGGGCAGTGATCAAGCAATTGGTACGAATGATTGGAGAGAATCCAAGTATTATAGTTCAGAATATATGTTCATAGAACTGGCATAAGTCTGTGATTGAAACCGCGTCATGTTTGGTGAACTAGAGAGCACATTTATAATTGACTGATATGTGCTCGGTGAAGAAGAATGAATGCAAAACTAATATGCAGGTAGGTGTTGTATTAACTGGTAAACATAACCACCGATAAGAAAGCAAGGGACAAGTAGAAAGTAGGTGTTGCATCAATTGGTAACCATGCAACAGGTAAGAAAGCAAGACTCCCTCCGGATGAAGATGATTTTACTAATTGAAGAGAAGGCATGATGGATCACCGAGATAGAAAAGGAAGGGTAAGAAGTAATTAGTTTTCCTTTATGGTAAACTAGTTGAGATGAGGTCCGGGCTAATAATGATCCAATTGACAGAACAAAGAAGATCATGGCTTGAAGAGTAACAGGTTAATGGATAACCGGTAGTGCAAGAAGACCAGTAGTATAAGGTGTATATTGATAGGGTGTTTTTGGTTGGTGACTGATTTTGAACCAACATAGTCAACTGAGGTGGATGTTGACGAAGATGACACGTAGGATTGAGGTGGTTAATGTGTAGTGGTGAAGAGTGCATCGGTGAGGTGGTTTCCGACTAAGTTTGCATTAATTGTCAACTACAAAAATCACGGGTGAGTTGCAGAGGATTGTGGCTCGATGTAGATTGAAGGACGTCTCTTGGTGAGTTGATCAAAGCAAGACATCTGATCATCTTGTCGACCTGGAGAAGGAAATTGCAAGATCATTTAATGTGATTGACAAAAGCAGGGCCGGTGTTTACTAAAAACAGTAAACATGTATTGGAAGAAAATATTTGGTAGTGCAGTTTTGTTTTGTTGCAGGTTATCAATCTCAGAGATGAGATCTGATCAGATTTGATACGGATTGGCTCGATGATGAAAACCCTAGGATGAAAGATTTGATTTTAAGTTTTGGCAGAAAAGGTCACGTATAAATATGTAGATTGAGGATTTGAGTTGGTTGATGCCAGTAGCTGGAGAAGAGTGTGTTTGAGTAATCAGAGAGGTGAACAGATTGAGTGAGATCAAAAATATTCAAGCGACTAAGTATTTGAATCAGAATCGGTATGAGAGGTAGAACCGGTAAGTGGGGTTTAACTGGTGATCTATCACAAAGTTGACAGACAAGTAAACTAGCAGTGGTTGAATTAGTAGGAAGGCATCAGAGAGTGAATGAGTATGGAGTGAGGATTAGAGGAAGTTAGGAAAGGTAGAGGTTGATCGGTAAGGGATCAGAGAGAGTGAATAGACAACCAGTAGTAATAAAACCGGTGAGGCAAATAAGAGTTAAAACCAACAGAAGATATTGATTACAGGATTTACAAAATTCATTTATAATGAGGTGATTTCACTATATCTAAACTTATCTCATTGTATTTCACTGAGTGGGTGCTCGGTGTAGGGATTGGTTCTCCTTGAGTTGGTGCTCAAAATAGTATTAGAGGTTGGTGCTCCTTTGGGTTGGTTCCTATAAATCATTAGGGGTAAGTGCTTCTTGGGTTGGTCCCAAAACTTTGTAAAATTGTAGTTTCATTGTGAGGCTGGATTGGAGCAATAGACTCTAGCAACATTTCTCACCAAAGTTTTTCCCACATTGGGTTTTCCTCATATATCTAGTGTTGTGTGATGCATTCTTTGTGTGTGTTTGATTTCTAGTGTTTTCATTACTTTATCAGTTGTACACACATAGTTGAAAATTGTTTAAAATCATGGATTCACTCCCCTCTCAGTGATATCTTTTGTTCTACAATTGGTATCAGAGCCTTAGGTTCCCTATTGGTTAAATCTTTCTCTAGATTGGTTAGATCTTGTTTATGAACACAATGGTAAGGAATGAAGGATCCTCCTCCAAATCCTCCATGTTTGATGGAACCAACTATGCCTTTTGGATTAGAATAATGGAAACCTATTTGTCATCCCTAGGTTTTGATGTTTGGATGTCGGTTAAGAATGGGTATACAGTCCCTAGTGTTCCTCCTGCAGATCCGGATGCTAAGAAGGAGTATGAAAACAATGCAAAGGCTAAACATGCTATTCTCTATGGGATGTCTGATATTGAGTTTGATAAGGTTATGCACTCCCTATCTACCAAGGAGACTTGGGATAAACTGTAGAGATTATTTGAAGGATATGTCAAGGTCAAGGAGGCCAAGCTGAAAACACTAAGAGGTTATCTTGAAGGATTAAGGATGAAAGATGAAGAAAAGATTGCAGATTATCTTCAGAGAGTAGATGAAATTGTGAACACCATCAGAGGACTTAGAGATGAGATAGCATATGAATTTATTGTCAAAAAGGTACTTAGATCACTCACATCTAAGTATGATACTAAGGTCTCTACTATATAGGAAGCAAAAGGATCTGAAAAACTTTTCAATGGATGAGTTATTTGGCTCTCTAACTGTTTATGAGATGAGGACAACTGGTGAAGGAACTTCCAAGAAAGAGGATGCTTTGAACTCCACCAAAAAGGGTAAGGAATAAATTATTCATAAAGAATCCAGTGACGACTCGAATATAGAAGTGGAAAAATTTGTAAGAAAGTTCAAAAGAGGATTCGATAAGTATAAAGAAAAACTTCCTTTTAAATGTTTTAACTATGGTAAAATAGGACATTTTTCTTCTAAATGTCCCTATGGTGAAACCGGTGGAGATGAGCAAAGGAGCTGTCGTAGATCTTCCTGTAAAGATAAAGAGAAGAAGGTCTATTGGCAAGAAAGAAGAAGCTACTAGAATCATAACAGTCTATATACCTTTCAATATGATGCTACAAATGAAGAAAGTGTATCAGAATAAGTTTGTTGTGAGGTTGAAAGAGAAATAAATCTCTTTATGACACTAGATGAACTGACTGATGAAGATAATGAAGATGAAGACATTGAAGTTGAGGTGGATTTATAAGGAGAGCTCATAAGTGCACTTGAGGAGTTGAAGAAAAAAAGAAGAGAACTCAAGAAGGTTAAGCATGCTACTGTAGAGGAACAAGAACAGCTAGAGAAATCTCTAGAGGAATCCATGAAGACAATATCTGATCTGAAACTCCAGTTGGAAGAAACTAAAATAATATATGAGGTCACATGCTCTAATGCATTATAGAAGGAGAAGGAGCATCACAATTTAGAAGAAGAGATTGTAAGGCTCATAAAGGATCTTGAAAAGAGCAAGGATGAATTGAAGATGAGAAGCAAGTATGAGGGCAACACTGAAGCCTTACACAAGATGTTGAATAAACATAAGCATTCAAAAGATACTGGTGGTATAGGATTTGATGAAGGACAAAGTTCAAACAACAAAGACACATCTAGTAAGGAGATAAAATTCACTTCCTCAAGTGAAAGTAAGGAGAAACAAACCTTTATAGTCAACAAAGATACTAGAAAGAAGAGCTATTCTAAAGCTACAAGAAGTCAGCCTATGAACCGGAATGCTCAGTACCATAAGGGTCACACACTAAACCAATATGCAGATCATAAAGGCAAACCCAAGGAAGAAAATGAAGGATTCACTAGAGTTAACAACATGAGAAGGAGACACCTGGTAAGACAAATATTTTCCTGTCGAAGAACAAGAATGGTACATACCAAAATTCCATGGTTACTACTAACGGTGTAATAAGTTTGGACATAGAGTTGTTGATTGTAGACTGATGAATAAGCCCC
The DNA here is from genome assembly GCF_030272615.1 of Cryptomeria japonica. Taxonomy (NCBI): domain Eukaryota; kingdom Viridiplantae; phylum Streptophyta; class Pinopsida; order Cupressales; family Cupressaceae; genus Cryptomeria; species Cryptomeria japonica. The sequence goes on from NC_081410.1 coordinate 87,695,073, forward strand.
TTGTTAGCTTTGAAAGTAAAAATTATTTTGCTGCACTCCAGGAGATGAATGTTGCGTGTTATCAATGTAATGATTTGGGTCATAGGAGTTATGAATGTATGAAGTCTACCAATATCCTATATTAGGTTTTCAAATTCATCATTTAATGGTAATGTAAACTGTTATAATTGTCAAAAGTTTGGGAATATTGCTAAACATTGCAAACTCAGAACAACTAGGCACACTACAGGATCAGGAACTGGTAACAAAACTCGAGCATGAAATTGTAGCAGACAAGAAGAGAGAAGCCAACCTGGTTTGGATTAAGAGGGACAAAAATAAAGCAAAATCAAGTCTCATTGTGCAGACTGCCCTGCATGCAGAAAGAAGAAACTTATGGGTTGTAGATAGTGCATGTTCCAATCACATGATCGAAGGCAAAAACAAATTTATTAAACTTGAGGATTGGAATGGAGGTTCAGTAAGATTTGGAGACAACTCTTCCATCAAGATAAAAGGAAATGCTACTTTGAATATAGATGGAAAATTGAAGGCACGTGATGTGTACTATGTAGAAGGTATAAAGCATAACTTACTTAGTGTGAGTCAAATGTGTGATAAAGGATACAAATTCACTTTTGACTAGTTTCCATATAAGAAAAGAGAGTATTGATTAGATTGTAGCAGAAGGAAAAAGGACAGATGAAAATCTATACAATTTGAAGGAATTCTTTGAGTCCCAATGCATGATGGGACAAGTGGATGAGAGCTGGCTATGGCACAAGAGATTAGGCCACATAAATTTTGATATTGTGGTTAAAGTAAGAAAAAAAGGCTCTAGGAGACATATACCACCAATCTTCAAATTGGTAAGCACATTTTGTGATGAATTTGTAAGAGGAAAGCAAACTGCGGTGACCTTCAAGACCAAACAACATAATATTTCAAGGCCAATTGAACTGGTGCATACCGATCTATGTGGACCAACCATAACAAGAGCTCTAGCTGGTGAAAGATACTTCATGCTCCTCATTGATGATTTTTCAATAATGACATGGGTGACTTTCCTATAGGACAAATATCAATCATTTGAAAGATTCAAGAATTTCTAGAAGATGGTTGAGAGGGAAAGTGGATGCAAGTTGAAATTTCTAAGATCTGAATGGGGTGGAGAGTTCACATCAAATGAGTTTGAAAATTAGTGTGAGAGATATGGAATTAGAAGACAGTATTTAGCTCCAAGGACACCACAACAAAATGGTTTTGTAGAAAGGAAGAACTGAGCTGTCAAGGAGATGGAAAGAACTATGTTAAATGAAGCAAACATACCAGATATGTATTGGAAGGAAACAATTCATACTTCTATATATACTTTGAACCGGGTTCAACTGAGAACAAATAACAAAATGACACCTTATGAACTGTGGTATGACCGAAAGCCATCAGTCAAATATTTCTAAGTGTTTGGAAGAAAATGCTTCATCAAAAGAGATCTGGATGGCTTAAGTAGCTTTGATTCCAAGATTGATGAAGGTATCATCTTGGGATACTCAAGTCACAACAAAGCATACAAATGCTACACCAAAAGACTAAGAAGACTCACTGAAAGTATACATGTCAGAGTTGATGAAGATATGCATAAAGGTAGACAACCAAAAGTAAACCAGTATTATGATTCATGCGATGAAGATGATATGCAATCAAAAAGTAAACCAGAAGAAGCATCTAACAAGTCCCGTAACTAGTATGTGCAGAAAAATCATCAAGAAGAGAATATTCTAGGCAATAAGAATGATGACATGTAGACTAGAAGAAGACTTGCCTGGAATGATGAACAAGTCAATTTCTGCCTCATGACTGAAATGGAACCCAAAACATTTAATGAGGCCAACAAAAGTCAGAAACGGATGGACCCAATGGAAGAAGAGCTGCAAAAAATTGAGAAGAAAAAAACTTGGGAGTTAGTTCCTAGACCGACAAATAAGAATGTCATTGGCATAAAGTAGGTCTACCAGAACAAGATGAATGAAGAAGGTATGATTGTTAGGCATAAATCAAGGTTAGTGTGCAAAGGGTATTCCCAAGTAGAAGGAATAGACTTTGAAGAAACATATGCATCGGTTACAAGACTTGAAGCCATTAGAATGTTTTTAGCATTCTCTGCCTACAAAGGATACAAGGTATATCAAATGGATGTTAAATATTCTTTCTTATATGGTAACTTAGAAGAAGAAGTTTACATAGAATAACCATAAGGTTTTTTACTGCATGATGATGAAACTTTTGTGTGACAGTTGAAGAAAGAATTATATGGTTTCAAGGAGGCTCCAAGAGAATGGTACTTAAGAATATGCAAGTATCTAAAGGAGCAAGGTTTTAGAAAGGGAAGTGTAGACAATAATTTGTACATTAAAGCAGATGGAAACCACATGATTATTATGGATGTATATGTGGATGACATAATTTTTGGAGGCAACAAGGACAGTCTATGCAAAGACTATGTTGATCAGATGCAATCATAATTTGAGATGTCAATGCTTGGAGAGCTATCATACTTTCTTGGTTTGGAAATTTCACAGTAAGGTAAAGGGATATTTATCTCTCAAACCAGGTATGCCAGAGATATGTTGAAGAAGTTTCAGATGGAAGGCAACAAACTAGTAAGTACCCATGGTAACCAGTTGCAAGTTGAGAAAGGTAGATGAGTCACCGATAGTTGATCAAAAATTGTATAGATCCATGATTGGTAGTCTATTATATCTTACTACTTCAAGACCGGATATAATGCAGGCAGTATACATGGTGGTAAGATTTCAAGCTGCACCTAAAATTTAGTTAGAAGGATCTTTAGGTACTTACAAGGAACACTTAATTATGGACTATGATATCCTAAGAAAGGAGAATTATCCTTACAAGCCTACATAGATGCTAATTGAGAAGGTTGCATTGATGATCGAAAGAGAATAAGTGGTGGTGCATTCTTCCTAGGTATCTAGTTCATCTCATGACACATCAAGAAGGATTCAATTTCCCTATCTTATACTATGATGAAACTATAATGATCTGGTCAACTACCAAGAGGGGGGGTGAATTATTAGATATAAAATATACTAAACTTTCACAAAACTTAATTCCAACTCAAAAACAACTTGCTAACCTAATTGGTTTAGACACTGTATCAAAAACTGGAACTGCACTATCAAACTTTACTAGTTGACCAAAACATCAATGATACAATGCACCAAATCTGAAACTTAAATACCATTTAACCAAAACATTAAACCACTTTACTAACATCAATAATAGCTCATTTCAGATCATTTCCGGTTATCTAAACATATCTGTGGCTTTACTAGTTAATCAAATTAACCATATAAAAACACATCCACAAAATTATTCACCACTTGACATAATGATTTTTTACATGGAAACCCAAATGGGAAAAACCATGGTGGGGATGAATACCCACAAGTATTTTGAACTCTTCTGAAGTTTGCCTTGTTAGGAGACAAGCCTAGTTTGAAGATTATACAATAATTTCCTATTAAGAACATATCTGGTTAAGGACCACCTTGTTAAGGGGTTGACTACAATACCCTATTAAAGGCAATACCCTGTTAGGAGTAACCTTGGTAGAGGATTTCAAATCCAAGCTAATGGATCACCTGGTTAGAGGATTTAAACAACACCAAGCCAGTTAAAGCTTACCCGGTTAAGGGATTTAACTGTTGTAATGGTTAGAGAACAACAAGTTCTTTGTTGATCTTGTAATAGCATTATCTTTCTTAATCAGATCCTTTTCTGTTCCTATCTACCTTCACAACTGTAGGATTTTGCCAAGATCAAAGGCACAATGAAAAGCATAAAAGAGACAATAGAATGACAAGAACAAACTGTATTCTCATCAATATGCAAAATGATCAACTGGATTAACCAATACAATGAATAGAGGCCTGCTTATATAGGCAAGGCCATATGGATGTATGAGCACACAAATATGACATGTGGCTCAATGAGAAACAAGGGTAGGTAAGAAATACTAGGGGTAGATAGGAGAAATAATATAATATTCCACAAGAGGTGGATGACCCACCGAATGTGGAGTGTAACAACAAAATAAGACCACAAAAGGTGGAATTTCTCCTACAAGCTCTATCCCTATGTGCACACTTCCCTAAGTGTCTCAAATCCAAACTATGAAGAGATGCATTATCCTAAGTTAACTTAAGTAAGTGTAATAATATCCAAAATGAATATTTATTTACACCAACACCCCCGCTTAAGTGCAACTTAGGGGAATGAAGACTCAAGTCAACAATGCAAGATGGGTCCCGGCTACTAGGCCATGATAGGTACCCATGTACAATATGCAAATGCAAGCAAAACTATGCAATGCAATCTCTCACAAATGGAGAAAGGGAGAAAACCCAATGGGAAAAAAACTCCCCCCCAAAAGAGAGATGAATGTACAAAAGACTCTCAAAGAAGAAGGACAAAACCTCAAAGAGGAAAAAGTCCCCCCATAAGAGAGGAAGGAGAAGTCAGCTGACCCCCCCTAATGACACATCCCACACCCCCAAGAGAGCTCGCAACTGCTGGAACTTACTCTCGGTGAAAGGTTTGGTGAATATGTCAGCAACCTGCTCTATTGTAGGACAATACTGCAAATCAATGACCTGCTCCTGGATGAGCTCTCGGATATAGTGCATATGAATCTCGATGTGTTTGGTCCGCTAGTGCTGGACCGGGTTCTTCAAGATCGCAATAGCACTCTGATTGTCGCAATGTAGAACTATCGGCCATGGAGTGGTGAATCCAAACTCGGTGAGAATCCACTGAAGCCAAATGGTCTTAGTCGCTACGTTAACAGCGCCTCGATACTCAGCCTTAGTCAAAGAGAGAGCAATAGCATGTTGCTTCTTGCTCTGCCAACAAATGGGACCTAAACCAAGGTAAAACTATAACCAGAAGTAGACTTACGATCAACTAGATCACCAGCCCAATCAGAGTCTGTGTAACCAAATAAGCGAAGTCCTGTGCCTACTGCATAGTGAATCCCATAGTGATGTGTACCCTAGATGTAATGAAGGATGTGTTTGGCGGCTTTCCAATGAAGCTCATGTGGTTCCTGCATGAAGAGGGAAACCATGCCAACTTCAAATGAAATATCAGGGCATGTATGAGTCAAGTAGATGAGACTACCCACAAGCTGACGATACAAAGTGGCATCAACTGGTGGAGAAGAACACTGAGTCTCAAGCTTGACTCCTGAAAGAAAGGGAGTTGGGGTAGGCTTACAATCAGCCATATGAAAGCGTGCAAGTAGATCAAGAGCATACTTGGGCTATGATAGTGTAATCGTGGAAGGTGACTGTGAAATCTCTATCCCGAGAAAGTAGTGCAAAAGACCCAAGTTAGTCATAGCAAATCTGTCATGCAAAGCAGATTTGACCCTGCTAATGATGGATGTAGTACTCCCTGTAATGATCAAGTCATCAACATAGAGCACAAGTATCAAGTGAGAGTCATCCTGTCACAAAATGTAGACATTTGGATTGGAATGACACCTGGTGAACCCTGCAGAAAGAAGAAAGGAATCCATCTTGGCATACCAAGCCCTGGGGGCTTGCTTAAGGCCATAGAGAGATTTCCTTAGTTTGCAAACCAAGGAAGTATCCTGGATGAAACCCTGTGGCTGCTCCATATAAATCTCCTCATCAAGATCACCATGAAGAAAAGCACTCTTCACATCCATCTGATGTACAGCCCAACCATGAGCTGCAGCAATAGCAAGTGTCAAACGAATGGAGTTCATCTTGGCTACGGGTGCAAAGGTCTCAATATAGTCAACACTTGCAACCTGAGAAAAACCTTTCGCAACAAGCCGAGCCTTATACTTATCCACACTACCATCCACTGCAAACTTGGTCCAATAGATCCACTTACATCGAACTATCTTTCTCCCCTTAGGGAGATGGACTAAATCCCATGTGTTGTTCCTCATCAAGGAACTATACTCTTCCTCCATAGCTTGGTCCCACTCAGGAACCCCTCATGCTTCCCTGAATGTCTATGGATCAGAAGTGGTAGCAATGAATGCATGTGGAAGATCCTGAAGTTGTGAGCGAGTTCTCCGTGTATCTGAAGGATCCCCAACAAGAGAACCCATGGACTCAAGTGTCTATTGAGCCCAATGAGGTCTAGGTGGAGGTGGAGAACAAGGCTCCTCAACTGCAAGTGGACCCTCCAGAGGTGTAACCCTACGAGTCAGAGTTCAGGGAGTCTCATCATCTGAATCACTAACATCACTATCCACAATGGAGGAAGGTGGAGCAGGTAGAGAGGCTAAGCTAGGAGAGCTTTCCTCAAAGTGAACACTCCTCTCAATGAATACCTCATGTGTCTCTAGATCCATCAATCTGTATGCCTTAACACCCTCAGGATATCCAACAAATATGCAAGGCCGACTCTGAGGTTCCAATGCCTTGCATTTCTACGAAGGAATGTGAGCCCATGCTCGACACCCAAAGACTCTGAAATGTCTCGCAATCGGTTTCCTACCAGCCCAAGCCTCAAAAGGAGTAATACCTTGCAAAGATTTGTGAGGAACCCGATTCTGGATGTGTGTGGCACAACTAATAGCCTCTGCCCAAAAGGCGGGATCAAGAGAACGTGCATGTATCATACAGCTAGCCATTTCTTTGAGAGTTCTATTCTTGCGTTCTGCAACCCCGTTCTGCTATGGAGTGTATGCAACAGAATGCTGAAGATCAATTCCCTCAAATGTACAAAAATGCTCAAGTCTTTTGTTCAGATATTCCCTTCCATTATCTGTGCGAAGAATCTTGACCACTTTCCCTGATTGCTTCTCCACACGAGTCTTGAAGTCCTGAAATCTATCAAATACTTCACTCTTATGAATGAGAAAGTAGACCCAAGTGAAGCGGGATTAGTCATCAATGAAGGTAAGAACATAGCGGGCCTTACTAAATGAAGGTGCTAGAAATGGACCTGCTACATCGCTGTGAACAAGTTGAAGAACTTCCAAAGCTCTCCAAGTTTTCCCCTTATCAAACTTCTCTTCGGGATGCTTGCCCATGGAACAACTTGAACATACACCCTCTGAAAAACTGATTCGAGGTAGACCTGTTACCATGTCTTTAGTGCTTAGCTGCTGAAGATAGCGGTAGTTGAGGTGACCAAACCGGTCATGCCATAGCTTACTTTCTGAATTTGAATGAGTAAGCAAGGCCCTAGAAGGTGAACTTGGCACAAAGTGGGAGAATGAATAAAGCCTTGAGTTTTCATTGACTTGTCCCATTGCTACCAAGGCATCATCATCAAGTTCCTTTACCACAACTAAATCTGGTGTAAACTCAACCTTTTTCCCATTCCCATAGTGAGTGATTTGGTAGATGGAGAGAAGGTTGGTATACAAGTTAGGAACATAGAGAACATTTTCAAATGTTCCATCATCCATGTCAACTGAACCTTTCCCTTCAACCTCTACTTGTGTGTCATCACCTATGTAAATGTGAGGTACCTTAGATGGCTCCAATGAAGAAAACTGCTCCTTTGTAGAACCCATGTGATATGAGGCACCCGAGTTAGGTATCCATTAATGTGAAGAACTTGTTGTAGCCACAAATGCTTGCCCTTTTCCCTTAGACTGTGAGGAAGAGGAAGGAGATGAATCCTTCTTTGTGTAGGCGGATGGCAAGTTGATGTTGTTTTTCTTAAGAAGATTGGTTAACTCATCAACTTTCTTTGTGTGGCATCGATGCTCATCATGACCATACTTCTTGCAATATGCACAAGTTGGTTTATCCTTCTTAGGTGGTGTCCCCTTCTTGGAAGAGGATGATTGTCCTTTTTCCTGGTGTGGCTTAGACTTGGATTGCTTCTTCTTCTTGTTGGAATCTTTGCCTTGACTTCCTTGATTCCCTTGATTAGCCACCAAAGCCTTGGACTTTGAAGACTTGAGAAACCCCATGTTCAACAACTTAGATTGTTCCAATATCAACATTTCTGTGAAAGCATCAAATGAAGGCATAACATAAGAACTCCCCACTGTCAAATGATGAGTTTGGAAGCTAGACACAAATGCTGTATATTCTGGTGCAAGCTTATCCAACAAGTTGAATATCAACTAAGCATCCTTTTTGTCAATTCCACAATCCTTAAGCTTTGCTATTAGCTCATTTGATTTGGTGACATAATCTTGGATTGTATCAAAACTCTTGGGATCCAAGTTGGTGAGCTCATTGTCAATCTGATAGCCTTTGATTTCATCAACTTGTCCATACAATTTCTGAAACATATCCCAAGCCTCTTTGATTGTTTTACACTTCTCAATGTGAAAAATGAGGTCATTTGATACATACTTGCATAAGGTTCCAAGAGCCATGCAATTCTTTGTGAGCCATTCTAATTGAGCAATTGGATCAGCCTTAGGATCAAGTGGTGTTGTAATTGTTCCATCTATGTAGTGTGTGAGACCCTTTTCCATTAGTTTACTCCATACTTTAATTTTCCATGATGCATAATTATGTGGAGTTAAAGGTGGAAATTTATTAGGACTCATTGCAACAAAAATGGAAAGAGCACAAAGAGAGGCACAATCACACAAGACACCCCCCCAAATTTACTCAATCAAAGAACCCCCCCCAAATGTGATGATTTGGCACTTTATAAGTAGTGCGTATACAATGGGCCACTTGCAAAAAATGGCAAAGTGGAATTCTGATTACAATTTTACAACTGCCTCAATAAGGCCAAAAGAGACTCAAACTGATAATGTAAGAGATCTAACTAAGATCCGAGCAATTTACAAGTACCTAATAGGCCAAATAAGACCAATATCTGAAAGTACGATTTCCACTCAAAATCTCTGAAATCTGATCATAGATTATGAAAGTAGAGGAAAAAATAAGCACTTTCAAAAAAAAGGGCACCTGAAAAGGAGGTCGTATGAGCTCAAACGAGGCCTTTGAAGTTGCAGAATTGAGGATTGGACAGGTACAGCTGAGAGAATCTGAAAATTCCAAAAAACCTATGCACCAAAATCAGAAAATAACCACACCACTACAAAGATCACAAAATTTTAGCCCATTTCAAAAAAAATTGCACCAAAAAAGGAGCAAAAATGAGCAAGATATGGCCTTTCAAAGTTGGACTGCAAAACTGAAAAGCCCAATGGAGAGGGGTTAAAAAATTTTCAAAAAATGCTGATGTGGCACTGATGTCAGCAATTCACTATGTTAACTTTGACGGTCATATGACCGTCACAAAAACTTCACCTCCCTGCTGACTGGGCGTCCGTACTGTACGGACTGCTGATTGGGCAGGTGACTGTGCAGGTCGGCTGATAGAGCGTACGAATCTGATGTGGCTGATAGAATGTATGGTTTTACCCGCGAGCCAGTGGCCACCTACCACGTGGCGGATGTGGCTCCTCCTATTTTAGTGACTGCCGACAAAAGGAGGCTCTACCGGAGAGGAGGAAGCGGTCGCCGGAGAAGGAAGCAGTCGCTGGAGGAACCTGCTCGGGCGGCGGCAACGGGGACGGTGGAAGCCGCGAGGACGGGGCGGGACGACCAGTGGCAACGACGGGCTCTGGAGGGTACATGGCCGGAGTGGGAGGTACACTACAGTGGCAGCGGGAGGACGGAACGGCCGGCGACGCCTGTAACACCTGCGACACGCAGGTACGACAAAGTATGGGGGGGTCTGCAGACCCCCAACAATGCGATCCAAAAAAAATATTTTTGTTTTTTAATTTTTTTTTTATTTTTTGATTTTTGATAGCTATTTTTATTTTTTTCGAAAATTTTTAAAAAAAAAAATTCGAAATCCGTACGATAATAGCCAAAATGGGGAAAAAAAATTTATCACGAAAATAGGTTGACTTTATAGTCGAAATTTATGGAAACGGCCTCCCAAATTCAACGGTGACGTCCAAATCGCTGTATGATGCCCCCCAAAAATGGAGATCCCCAAATCCAAAAATAGAAGCCTTGCACGATGTCTCCAAAAACCGATCAATGAAGCCCCAATAGCTCTGATACCATGTAGGATTTTGCCAAGATCAAAGGCACAATGAAAAGCATAAAAGAGACAATAGAATGAAAAGAGCAAACTATATTCTCATCAATATGCAAAATGATCAACTGGATTAACCAATACAATGAATAGAGGCCTGCTTATATAGGCAAGGCCATATGGATGTATGAGCACACAAATATGACATGTGGCTCAATGAGAAACAAGGGTAGGTAAGAAATACTAGGGGTAGGTAGGAGAAATAATATAATATTCCACAAGAGGTGGATGACCCACCGAATGTGGAGTGTAACAGCAAAATAAGACCACAAAAGGTGGAATTTCTCCTACAAGCTCTATCCCTATGTGCACACTTCCCTAAGTGTCTCAAATCCAAACTACGAAGAGATGCATTATCCTAAGTTAACTTAAGTAAGTGTAATAATATCCAAAATGAATATTTATTTACACCAACAACAACATTCTGCAGACACTCCTTCTAGTTCGACAATAATCACACTACCACACTTAACCAAATTTTCCAACACAATTACAAAACAACTCATCAACCTTAAATACAGATATAATAAGTTGGTAACACAACACAAAACCTACAAATCTCATAGAGATTACAAACATAATGATTTAATCATAATTGCTGGATTACATAGAAATCAACTACACGTTGTTCTAGACAACTTCAACCACTCCTGGATCACCGCACATTAGATCATGTAGCTCATCATGCATTTTACACTTCATGCTATGCATTGTTGGCATTCTACACTCTTATGAGAATAATTGATGTTGTCATTCATGGCAATCAACTGGAAATCATTTGGCAACCAACCGACAGTTACCGACACCGGCAATAGACTTCTACATGCATTGGCAGCAGCAACAATGCATACCAACACTCAAGCTGACATGGAATAAACTTTTGTTTATTGTTTTATAATGTAATTATATCTTGTAAAATCTGACATGGCATATTGTAAAAGACTCGTTTATGTATGAGATCCTATAGGTCATTTTGATATGAGAGAGAGAGAGGAATATAGATGATAAGTATAAGGCAATTTTGTACAGGGTGATATAGTTGACAGTGAAGGTTTTGGTTATAGACTGAGCTTAAACCGGTACTGAACCTAGCATAGTTGATGTTGATTTGAAGCAATACATTGTATTGGATTTTGATAATCCATTTTGTAAGTTAGTGAGACTTCTATTTTGTAGTTGGGCAGTGAGCTCTAGGCTGTTGGCCTCCCTGCATGTGTAGGCCCCTCATTGTAAGTAATATTTATTCATTGGCCAGTGATTGAATATTGTGGGTCACAAATCCCACTGAGGTTTTTCCCACACCGGGTTTCCTTGTTATATATCTTATGTTATGGTGTGTTCTCTATGCTATCTTTGTTATTCTTATTTGTTGCATTAATTCTTATTTACCGGTACACTGTTTTGGGATGCAAAGTTCTTAATAAGTATAAATATTTTGTTAACCAGTTAGACATTGATTCACCCCCCCTGTCAATGTCTTTGGGGCTATCATTGATTCTAACAATTGGTATTAGAGCTTGGTCCTCTATTTTCAAAAGCCTAACATCTTGAGGAAGATTTTGACACCGGTATAGATGGAGAACTTAAGAAAACAATTGGAAGGAGCTCTTGTAGATTATGATGTAGAGGAATTAAAGAATATAAAACTTGAAGATGATCTAAGGACTGCATAGGAATTCATTAAAGGACTTCAGGAGAACATTTCTATAGCACAAAATAAAAGAAAAGAACTTCATGAGAAGATGTAGAAAGATGACAATGAAAAAGAAACTCTTAGAGAACTTGCAAATTAATTGAGACAATAAAACAACAATATGAAGAATGAAATGCAAGATATGACTATGAGGTTATTTAAAGATATTGAAGACAGGAAAAAGAATGAAGAAGACTTGACTAGGAGACTTAATGATGTTGGAAATGAAAATCTAAGACTTAGTCATGAAAATGATATGCTAAAGACAGATCTGATTCACATGCAACATGATAAAACTGAGCTTATGAGACAAATAGGAATTCTAGAAAATGAGTTGGCTACTGCAAATAAACACAAAGACAAATTCAAGAAAAGTTTAGAGGAGCTTGATGACATGCTGAAAAGTTAAAAACCTAATGGAGATAATAATGGACTTGGATTTGAAGTTGGAGAAAGTTCCGGTACTGTAAATAATATAGATTAGAACAAACCGGTAAGACAACTTAATGCTTATAAATTTAATGGCAAATGTTTCAATTGCAACAAATATGGTCATAGAGCAAATCAGTGTAGATTTAGAAATAATCAGAATATTAATGCCCCCACCGGTCAATGTTCCAAATGCAACAAAGTTTGTCATAATTCAGAAAATTGCAGAATGAATGTGAAATGTTATGTTTGTGGAAGATATGGACATTTATCTAATCAATGCAGAACACAAACCAGCATAGGATATGGAAAGGCTATTCAAAGGAATAATGTGACCTATTATGCTTGTAACAAAATTGGACATATTGCAAAATTTTGTAGAAGCAAGACTTCACCGACAAACAATAAAGGATCTAGTTTGAAAGGCAAAGAAAAGGTAAATGAGGTAAAGCAAGAATTTTCAAAACAATGGATTAAGAAGAGAGATCAAAAAGTTGATGAAATTGTCTCTGCACCGATAGAACAGAGTAATACTACACCGGTAGGAGATTCTTCATCCAACTAAGAAGTAACCCTTTGGGGGTATTGCAACAAGTTGAAAATCATGCAAATTACCCTCGGGTGATGGTGAAAAGATAGATTTCTTCTTTACCGGCAGATGTGTTAAGTTTTCACTTAACCAAGAAGAATTTAATGTGGTTGGTGGAAGATATGTCATTATAAATCAGCCGATTTCCCTCATTTTTGACTCACCAAACATTCAAATTATCAAGAGAGTGTGAAAACTGTTGGCATTATGTGAACCGGTATGAGGACATAATGACATTGTGTGTTGTCATTGATGTCAATATGCTGAAGAGGTGAGAACCAGCATATGTGAGAACCGATATAACACTGTGAACCGACATTTGTGCCAAAGTGAAGTGGTGTGTTTGTTCAAGGTGAACCGGCATATGGTTATGGAAACTGACACATGGAAGTGTTGTATGACTACCAGTTGGTAGTCTCAACTTCAGGGTTTCTGGTTGAAGTGCTTCAAGCCTATGTGGCTCAATCAGTGACTTTGTGTGATGAGTTAGCATGATAACGAAGAACAAATCATGTTACCATGTATGCCTTATGCATGTGAAGGATCTTGCGTGTAGGAGATTGTCCCTATCCACCTTGGGAATGTGCAAAGTATGTAAACGGTGATAACACATGATGGGTTATCAGCCACCATGAAATCGGTGGAAATGGACAATGGAGAATGTCTTGAGATTGGATCAAGAACGGTTGCATTTAATGCAGTGTGCTCAACGATCAGGATTGAATAGTTTGAATTCCTTAACCTAATAGGTTTAGGGTTAAGGGTTTATGCTACCGAACTATCTATTTTCCTATAAGGTCAATGTTATGTCTCTTTCTAAGGTTGTTGGCAAAAGTTGTGTGTGTGTATCCAAGAGAAGGGATATGTAATTCTTGCTAGACCAAAAGGAGAGAAGTGATACCTGCAGAGTGTAAGTGCAGAAGGTGAAGAGGAGCTGAAGCGGATCTGCATTGGCATTGAGGGTTGTTACCAGATCATTGTAATACCTGTTGATCTCTAACCACCTCAATAGTTGGAAAATCCCTTAACAGGGTAGCCTTAACTGGCTTGCTATAAATTCTTTAATAGGGTAACTCTAAGCTATTGAGTTATTGAAATCCTCTAGCTATTGAGTTCTTGAAATCCTCTAACAAGGTAACCTTTAACAGGGTTTAAACCTTAATAGGGTTTTGTAGCCATCCCTTAACTGGGTGATCCCTAACAGAATAGGTTCCTAATAGAACCTATAGTATCTGTCTTTAATCAGAGAAGGCTCCTAACAGAGCGGACTTCTAAAGAGTTCAAAAACAAGCTTGTGGGTATTCATCCCCACCGTGGTTTTTCCCAGTTGGGTTTCCACGTGAAAATTATGTGTGTCATGTGTGATGTTTTCTTCATGTGATGCTATGTTGTTTTCTGTCAATCAATGAATCATGTTGATCTAGTTGTTTATATGTATCTCTTTGATGGTAGATTACCTGTTCATGCATTAGGGTGAAATGAAATGAAGTGTTAGATTGTATGAGAAGATAAGTGTCAATCAGTTTATGCTTGTCTCATCTATTCTGGGTTTTGCCGGTTGTACTCTATTTAAGGACTGGTGTTACTATTTGCCTGACAATGCATAGTGTCTGCAGACAAACCGGTTTAAGAGTGTGTTTTTGTCTGTATTGATTCACCCCCCCTCTTAGTACTGGTTTGGTACTTTTTGTTCATCATTGAGTTATCAATTGGTATCAGTGCATCCTCCAGGTCCTCTGTGTTATAAGCTTAACTGCTTGAGGTAAAGATCCCAGTCTAATGATGAAGAGGGAAGGTCCAAAGTTTAACAGAGAAAATTTTAGTATATGGAAAGATAGAATGAAGATATACATAAGAAGCATGGGTGCTCAACATTGGAGCTATGTTGAGAATGCCTATGTTGCCCCTACTGATACTCTCACCGATGACCAAAAGAGAGAGATATAGGAGAATGGGAAAGTCATGGAAGCCCTAATCAGTAGTTTATCTGACATTGAGTTTATTGATGTCCAAGATAAGGAAAATCCCAAAGAGGTATGGGATACTCTTGAAAATATCTATGGCGGTGATGAGCATGTTAAACAAGCTAAGGAAGAAAGCCTTAGAGGGAAGTTTGAAGATATACAGATGGTTGAAAGTGAGACCATTCAACAATATGGAATAAGAATCAAAACCGTTGTTGGAGATATCAAGAGTGCAGGTGGTAAAATAGAAGTTTCCATTATGGTAAGCAAAGTCTTGAGATCCCTATTGTCGGTCTATGCAATAAGGGTTGCTGCTATTCAGGAGCTGAGATCAATAGACAAGACTAAGGTATCCCTAGACTTCATCATTGCACAGGTAACAGCCTATGAGCTAAATAGTTTTGATGGTAGTGTTCAAAAGACTAAATCAGCTTTTAAAGCTTCTGTTGTACCATCTAGAAAAGGAAAAGAAGCTAGCACTAGTGGTGAACCAAGACAGAGCAAAGAAATGGATCATGAGGAGATTTGGATGGCATTTGAAGCTCTCCTTGCTAGGAAACTTCGTAAAGGAACCGGAAAATACAGAGGTAAGCTACCTTTGAAATGCTTTTCTTGCAACCAGATAGGACTTATTGCTATAAACTGTCCTAATAGCGACAACAAGGACAAACTAGAAAGGTTCAAAAAATTCAAAGGAGGAAACTGAAGAAACTATTTTGTGGCAGTCGATGAAGGTGTCACAGATGAGGGGTCAAAGGATGAAGAAAATGAAGATATTGTATTTGTTTCTGTCAAGGAAGATGTGTCAGACAAGAAAGCTCTTGTCTCCGGGTTTGATAATTCCAATGAGTGGATCATTGACAGTGGCTATTCTCACCATATGACTAGTGACCGGAGCAAGTTTCTATCCCTAGAAGAGTATGATGGTGGTGTGGTTCGCTTTGGCAATGATACACCATGCATGGTCAAAGGCAGAGGGTCCATCTCTTTGAATGAAAAGAGTAGTGCTGACAATGTGTATTAGGTTGATGGTCTCAGATAGAGCCTTTTTGTGTGTTGCCCAGCTGAATGATAGTGGTCTCACTCTGGAATTCAAGAATGGAGTGTGCAGAATCAAAGGAAAGAATGGTGAACTGGTGGCCACTGGCATGCAGACCAAAGGTAACCTATTTTAGCTAAATGCAAATATAAGTACATGTCTTATGGTTAAATTTGATGATAGCTAGATATGGCATAGGAGACTATACCATGTAAACTTTGATAACATTGTGAAGGCTGGTAAGATCAAGGCAGTTAGAGGGTTGTCGATGCTAAGCAAACTAGATAATACCTTGTGCAGAGAGTGTCAATTGGGGAAAATGTCTTCCTCAACCTTTAAAGGTAAATCTTTCACTGCTGACAACTTGCTTAATCTTGTGCATACTGATTTGTGTGGTCCTATGAAAACTAGAATTGTGCAGGGTGATAGGTACTTCATGATTCAAGCTGATGACTACTCAAGAATGATGTGGGTCACATTCTTGAAAGACAAGTTTGAAGCCTTTGTAAAGTTCAAATCTTTCAGAGCATTAGTGGAGAAGGAAAGTGGTAAAAGGATCAAGTGCCTGAGAACTAATCAAGGAGGAGAATTCACTTCCAGTGAACTCAACAAGTACTGTGAAGAACATGGCATCAAGAGGCAACTGTCTACCCCTGGGACTCCACAACAAAATGGCCTAGCAGAGAGGAATAACCAGACTTGGTTGAAGTAGCTAGAACCATGTTGATTCAAGGAAAGTTAGCTCACACCTTTTGGAGAGAAGCGGTGAGCACTGCAGTCTACACAATGAACTAGGTACTCATCAAGAAAGGTAAGGATAAAACTCCTTATGAGTATTGGACCAGTAAGGCACCTCTGTTTAGCTACTTTAGAGTGTTTGGTAGCAAATGTTACATAAAGAGGAGTGAACACTAGAGAAAATTTGATACGAAGTTTGATGAGGGAATATTCTTAGGATATTCCACCAAGAGAAAAGCTCTCAAATGTTTCAACAATAGGACTTAGATAATTATGGAAAGCATCAATGTAAGAGTTGATGAAACCTTTGAGAAAACTAAGGAAACCGACAGTGAGCAAGCGATAAATGAACCAGTTGTAACAATCTAGGAACTGGTTGTCAGTCAACCAAGTACTAGTAATAGTGTTCCTACACCGGTAGATGTAGATGCTGATACTGATGGAGATGAGGATGAAGAAGAAAAGCAAGAGGAATCCATTAAGACCATTCCACGGTATGTCAAGTTAAATCATGATCCTAAGCAGATCATAGGAGATAAGGATGCAGGACTCCTTACAAGAAGAAAGGTCAGACAAAACTCTTGTATGATCTCTGAATTTGAGCCTAAATCATTCAAAGAGGCCCATAAAGATGAAGACTGGATCAAGGCAATGGAAGAAGAACTTGACCAGATAGAGAAAAATGGTACATAGTCTTTGGTACACAGACCGAAGCATAAAAATGTCATTGGTACCAAATGGGTTTTCAGAAATAAGTTGAATGAGGATGTCACGGTGATTAGAAACAAAGCCAGATTGGTGTGTAAAGGATATGCCCAAGAAGAAGGAGAAGACTATGGAGAAACTTTTGCACTTGTAGCCAGATTGGAAGGAGTTTGTATGCTTCTTGCATATGCAGCTTTTAAAGGATTCAAAGTATATCAAATGGATGTAAAATTTGCATTCCTAAATGGTGTACTTGAAGAGGAGGTGTATATAGAGCAACCAGATGGATTTGCCCTATCTGAAGATAGTGACATGGTGTGTAGGCTACATAAAGCCTTATATGGTCTAAAGCAGACACCTAGAGCATGGTATGAACATCTGCACTCCCATCTTGTGAAAATTGGATTTGACAGAACAAGTGAAGATATCAATATCTACTTGAAAACTAAAGGAGATCAGATTCTGATCTATGAGGTATTTGTTGATGATATTATCTTTGGTGGAGATGACAAGATGAGTCATGAGTTTGCAGATGAGATGAAGAAGGAGTTTGAGATGTCACTCATAGTGGAGATTAAGTTCTTCATTGGACTGCAGATTCAATAGATGAAAGATGGAATCTTTATCACTCAGTCCAAGTATGTCAAAGAGGTGTTGAAGACCTTTGGCATGGAAGATAGCAAACTGGTTGGTACACCAATGGTTACCGGTTGTAAACTATCCAAAGAGGATGACTCAGCATTGGTTGATGAGAAGGAATACCAATCAATGATTGGTAAGTTGTATTATGTAGTGCACAACAGACCAGATATTGTACATGCAGTTGGCATTACCGCAAGGTTCCAAAAAAGTCCAAGAGAATCCTACTTGGTTGTAGTCAAGCGGATTCTTAGGTATCTAAAGGGAACAATTGACTATGGATTGTGGTACCCATATAGCAATGATTTCAACTTGAAAGTATTCACACATGCTGATTGGGCAGGTAATGTGGACGACCAAAAGAGCACAACTGGTGGTGCATTCTTTGTCAATGGTAGACTGCTCTGATGGATGAGTAAGAAGCAGAGTTGTATCTCTCAGTCTACAGTGAAAGTGGAGTAATTTGCAGCTTTCATGAACTGTACTCAGACAATCTAGATGAAGCATGTATTAAATGGCTTCAAAGTTCTTGTATCTGAACTGGTAAGCATATTCTGTGATAACACAAGTGCTATCAATATTTCAAATAATCCGGTTTTACATTCTAGAACCAAGCACTTTGAGCTTAAATATCATTTCTTGAGGGAAAAGGTTCAGAACAAAGAGATTGCATTGGAACATGTTTCTAGTAAGGAGCAGTTAGCAGACATATTCACGAAGCCTCTCCCAAAGACTGCATTTGTGTACTTAAGAGGTGAATTAGGGGTGCTGCCCATTCAAGAAGTAAAGTAAAGGTATATGCTCCACATCAGTCAGGTATTGCATAGTCAAATTTTTCTTCAGGATTGATGTGTTGAAGGATGCTACTCCTCAGGGAGAGTAGCATAATGGAACAAGGAATCTTGTATCTCCACTTTGGCATTTTTGTCAAAGGGGGAGAAGATGTGAAGTGGAAAAGATATCTGCAAAAATTGGGGAAAAGATGTGAAGCAAAGAGATATCTTTTGTATATTGCCATCAGTGCCAAAGGGGGAGATTGTTGGCATTATCTGAACTAGTATGAGAACATAATGACATTGTGTGTTGTCATTGATGTCAATATGCTAAAGAGGTGAGAACCGACATATGTGAGAACCGATATAACACTTTGAACCAACATTTGTGCCAAAGTGAAGCGGTCTGTTTGTTCAAGGTGAACGGGCATATGGTTATGGGAACCGGCACATGGAAGCATTCTATGACTACCAATTGGTACTCTCAACTTCAGGGTTTCTGCTTGAAGTGTGTCAAGCCTATGTGGCTCAACCGGTGACTTTGTGTAATGAGTTAGCATGATAACGAAGAACAGATCGTGTTGCCACATATGCCTTGTGCGTGTGAAGGATCTTGCATGAAGGAGATTGTCCCTATCCACCTTGGGAATGTGCGAAGTCTATAAACGGTGATAATGCGTGATGGGTTATCAGCCGCCATGAAATCGGTGGAAATAGATGATGGAGAATGTCTTGAGATTGGATCAAGAACTGTTGCATTTAATGCAATGTGCTCAACGGTCAAGATTGAATCATTTGAATTCCTTAACCTAACAGGTTTAGGGTTTAGGGTTTATGCTACCAACCTATCTATTTTCTTATAAGGTTGATGTTGTGTCTCTTTCTGAGGTTGTTGGCAAAAGTTGTGTGTGTATCCGAGAGAAGGGATACGTGATTCTTGCTAGACCAAAAGGAGGGAAGTGATACCTACAGAGTGTAAGTGCAGAAGGTGAAGAGGAGCTTAATCCGATCTACATTGGCATTGAGTGTTGTTACCATATCATTGTAATACCTGTTGATCTCTAACCACCTCAACAATTGGAAAATCCCTTAATAGGGTAGCCTTAACCGGCTTGCTGTAAATCGTTTAACAGGGTAACTCTAAGCTGTTGAGTTATTGAAATCCTCTAGCTATTGAGTTCTTGAAATCCTCTAACAATGTAACCTTTAATAGGTTTTAATCCTTAATCGGGTTTTGTAGCCATCCCTTAACTGGGTGATCCCTAACAGGATCGATTCCTAACAAAACTTACTGTATCTATCTTTAATCGGACAAGTCTACTAATAGAGCGGACTTCTAAAGAGTTCAAAAATAAGCTTGTGGGTATTCATCCCCACCGTGGTTTTTCCCAGTTGGGTTTCCATGTGAAAATTATGTGTGTTGTGTGTGATGTTTTCTTCATATGATGCTATGTTGTTTTCTTTCAAGTGGTGAATCATGTTGATCTAGTTGTTTATATGTATATCTTTGATGGTAGATTACCTGTTCATGCATTAGGGTGAAATGAAATAAAGTGTTAGATTGTATGAGAAGATAAGTGTCAACCGGTTTATGCTTGTCTTAGCTATTCTGGGTTTTGCCAGTTGTACTCTGTTTAAGGACTAGTGTTACTATTTGCCTGACAATGCATAGTGTCTGCAGACAAACCGGTTTAAGAGTGTGTTTTTGTCTGTACTGATTCACCCCCCCTCTCAGTACTGGTTTGGTACTTTTTGTTCATCATTGAGTTATCAATTGGTATCAAAGTGTCCTCTAGGTCCTCTTTGTTATAAGATTAACCACTTGAGGTAAAGATCCCAGTCTAATGATGAAGAGAGAAGGTCCAAAGTTTAACTAGAGAAAATTTCAGTATATGGAAAGATAGAATGAAGATATACATCAGAAGCATGGATGCTTAGCACTAGAGCTATGTTGAGAATGCCTATGTTGCCCCTACTAGTACTCTCACCGATGACCAAAAAGGAGAGATACAGGAGAATGGGAAAGTCATGGAAGCCCTAATTAGTAGTTTATCCAACATTGAGTTTATTGATGTCCAAGATAAAGAAAATCCCAAAGAGGTATGGGATACTCTTGAAAATATCTATGGTAGTGATGAGCATGTTAAACAAGCTAAGGAAGAAAGCCTTAGAGGGAAGTTTGAAGATGTGCAGATGGTTGAAGGTGAGACCATTCAATAGTATAGAATAAGAATCAAAACCGTTGTTGGAGATATCAAGAGTGCAGGTGGTAAAATAGAAGATTCCACTGTGGTAAGAAAAGTCTTGAGATCCCTATTGCCGGTCTATGCAATAAGGTTTGCTACTATTCAGGAGCTGAGATCAATAGACAAGACTAAGGTATCCCTAGACTCCATCATTACAAAGTTAAGAGCCTATGAGCTAAATAGTTTTGATGGTAGTGTTCAAAAGCATGAATCAACTTTTAAAGCTTCTATTGTACCATCCAGAAAAGGAAAAGAAGCTAGCACTGGTGGTGAACCAAGACAGAGCAGAGAAATGGATGATGAGGAGATTCCAATGGCATTTGAAGCCAAATATAGAGGTAAGCTACCTTTGAAATGCTTTTACTACAACTGGATAGAACATATTGATGTAAACATTCCTAATGGCGACAACAAGGACAAACTAGAAAGGTTCAAGAAATTCAAAGGAGGAAACCAGAGAAACTGTTTTATGGCAGTCAATGAAGGTGTCATAGATGAGGAGTAATAGGATGAAGAAAATGAAGATATTGTGTTTGTTGTTGTTAAGGAAGATGTGTTAGACAAGAAGGCTCTTGTCTCTCGGTTTGATAATTCCAATGAGTGGATCATTGACAATGGCTATTCTTACCATATGACTGGTGACCGGAGAAAGTTTCTATCCTTGGAAGAGTATGATGGTGGTGTGGTTCACTTTGGCAATGATGCACCATGCATGGTCAAAGGCAGAGGGTCCATCTCTCTGAATGGAAAGAGTAGTGCTGACAATGTGTATTGGGTTGATGGTCTCAGACACAACCTTCTGAGTGTTGCCCAACTAAATGACAGTGGTCTCACTCTGGAATTCAAGAATGGAGTGTGCAGAATCAAAGGAAAGAACGGTGAACTGGTGGCCACCGGCATGCAGACCAAAGGTAACCTATTTCAGCTGAATGCAAATATAAGTACATGTCTTATGGCTAAATTTGATGATAGCTGGATATGGCATAGGAGACTCTACCATTAAAAATTTGATAACATTGTGAACACTAGTAAGATCAAGGCAGTTAGAGGGTTGCCGGTGCTAAGCAAACTGGATAATACCTTGTGCAGAGAGTGTCAATTAGGGAAAATGTCTTCCTCAACCTTTAAAGGTAAATCTTTCACTGCTGACAACTTGCTTGATCTTGTACATACTAATTTGTGTGGTCCTATGAAAACTAGAAGTGTGCAGGGTAATAGGTAATTCATGATTCTCACTGATGACTGCTCAAGAATGATTTGGGTCACATTCTTGAAAGACAAGTTTGAAGCCTTTGTAAAGTTCAAATCTTTTAGAGCATTAGTGGAGAAGGAAAGTGGTAAAAGGATCAAGTGCCTGAGAACTGATCAAGGAGAAAAATTCACTTCCAGTGAATTCAACAAGTATTGTGAAGAACATGGCATCAAGAGGCAACTATCTGCCCCCGGACTCCATAGCAGAATGGGCTAGCAAAGAGGAATGACTGGACTGTGGTTGAAGCAGCTAGAACCATGTTGATTCAAGGAAAGCTAGCTCACACCTTTTGGAGAGAAGCGGTGAGCACTGTAGTCTACACAATGAACCAGGTACTCATCAAGAAAGGTAAGGATAAAACTCCTTATGAGTATTGGACCGGTAAGGCACCTATGGCTAGCTACTTTAGAGTGTTTGGTAGCAAATGTTACATCAAGAGGAGTGAACACTAGAGCAAATTTGATGCGAAGTGCGATGAGGGAATATTCTTAAGATATTCCACCAAGAGAAAAGCTCTCAAGTGTTTCAACAATAGGACTCAGATAATTATGGAAAGCATCAATGTACGAGTTGATGAAACCTCTAAGAAAATTGAGGAAACCGACAGTGAGCAAGCGGTAAATGAACTAGTTGTAACCTTCTGGGAACCGGTTGTCAGTCAACCAAGTACTAGTAATAGTGTTCCTACACCGGTAGATGTAGATGTTGATACTGAGGGAGATGAGGATGAAGAAGAAAAGCAAGAGGAATCCATTAAGACCATTCCTCAGTATGTCAAGCTGAATCATGATCCTAAGCAGATCATAGGAGATAAGGATGCAGGAATCCTTACAAGAAGAGAGGTCAGACAAAACTCATGTATGATCTCTGAATTTGAGCCTAAATCATTCAAAGAGGCCCATAAAGATGAAGACTGGATCAAGGCAACGGAAGAAGAACTTGACCAGATAGAGAAAAATGGTACATGGTCTTTGGTACCCAGACCAGAGCATAAAAATGTCATTGGTACCAAATGGGTTTTCAGAAAGAAGCTGAATGAGAATGGAATGGTGATTAGAAACAAAGCCAGATTGGTGTGTAAAGGATATGCCAAAGAAGAAGGAGAAGACTATGGAGAAACTTTTGCACTTGTAGCCAGATTGGAAGGAGTTCGTATGCTTCTTGCATATGCAGCTTTTAAAGGATTCAAAGTATATCAAAAGAATGTAAAATCTGCATTCCTAAATGGTGTACTTGAAGAGGAGGTGTATATAGAGCAACCAGATGGATTTGCCCTATCTGAAGATAGTGACATGGTGTGTAGGCTACATAAAGCCTTATATGGTCTAAAGCAGACACCTAGAGCATGGTATGAACGTCTGCACTCCCATCTTGTGAAAATTGGATATGACAGAACAAGTCAAGATAGCAATATCTACTTGAAAACTGAAGGACATCAGATTCTGATCTATGAGGTATTTGTTGATGACATTATCTTTAGTGGAGATGACAAGATGAGTCATGAGTTTGCAGATGAGATGAAGAAGGAGTTTGAGATGTCACTCATAGGGGAGATTAAGTTCTTCATTGGACTATAGATTCAATAGATGAAAGATGGAATCTTTATCACTCAGCCCAAGTATGTCAAAGATGTGTTTAAGACCTTTCGCATGGAAGATAGCAAACTGGTTGGTACACCGATGGTGACTAGTTGTAAACTATCCAAAGAGGATGACTCAGCATTGGTTGATGAGAAGGAGTACCGATCAATGATTGGTAAGTTGCATTATGTAGTGTACAACAGACCGGATATTGCACATGCAGTTGGCATTACTGCAAGGTTCTAGAAAATTCCAAGAGAATCCCACTTGGTTGCAGTCAAGCGGATTCTTAGGTATGTAAAAGGAATAGTTTACTATGGATTGTGGTACCCATATAGCAATGATTTCAACCTGAAAGTATTCACAAATGCTAATTGGGAAGGTAATGTGGACGAATGGAAGAGCACAACTAGTGGTGCATTCTTTCTCGATGGTAGACTGGTCTCATGGATGTGTAAGAAGAAGAGTTGTATCTCTCAGTCTACAGCGGAAGTGGAGTATGTTGCAGCTTTCATGAACTGCACTCAAACAATCTAGATGAAGCATGTATTAAATGGCTTCAAAGTTCTTGTATCTGAACCAGTAAGCATATTCTGTGGTAACACAAGTGCTATCAATATTTCAAAGAATCTGGTTTTACATTCTAGAACCAAGCACTTTGAGCTTAAATATCATTTCTTGAGGGAAAAGGTTCAGAACAAAGAGATTGCACTAGAACATGTTTCCAGTAAGGAGTAGTTAGCAGACATATTCACCAAGCCTCTCCCAAAGACTACATTTGTGTACTTAAGAGGTGAATTAGGGGTGCTTCCCCTTTAGGAAGTAAACTAAAGGTATATGCTCCACATCAGTCGGGTATTGCATAGTCAATTTTTTCTTCAGAATTGATGTGTTGAAGGATGCTACTCCTTAGGGAGAGTAGCATAATGGAACAGGGAAGCTTGTGTCTCCACTTTGGCATTTTTGTCAAAGGGGGGAAAGATGTGAAGCGGAAAAGATATCTACAAAAATTGGGGAAAAGATGTGAAGCAGAGAGATATCTTTTCTATATTGCCATCAATGCCAAAGGGGGAGATTGTTGAAATTATGTGAACTGGTATGAGGACATAATGACATTGTGTGTTGTCATTGATGTCAATATGTTGAAGAGGTGAGAATGAGCATATGTGATAACCGGTATAACACTATGAACCAGCATTTGTGCCAAAGTGAAGCGGTGTGTTTGTTCAAGGTGAGCTGGCATATGTTTATGGGAACCGGCACATGGAAGCGTTGTATGACTACCAGGTGGTAGTCTCAACTTCAGGGTTTTTGGTTGAAGTGCTTCAAGCCTGTGTGGCTCAACTGGTGACTTTGTGTGATGAGTTAGCATGATAACGAAGAACAGGTCATGTATCCACATATGCCTTGTTTGCTTGAAGGATCTTGCATGAAGGAGATTGTCCCTATCCACCTTGGGAATGTGCAAAGTCTATAAATGGTGATAATGCGTGATGGGTTATTAGCCGCCATGAAATTGGTGGAAATGGATAATGGAGAATGTCTCGAGATTGGATCAAGAACTATTGCATTTAATGCAGTGTGCTCAACGGTTAGGATTGAACTGTTTGAATTCTTTAACCCAACAGGTTTAGGGTTTAGGGTTTATGCTACTGACCTATCTATTTTCCTATAAGGTCGATGTTGTGTCTCTTTCTGAGGTTGTTGGTAAAAGTTGTGTGTGTGTATCCAAGAGAAGGGATACGTGATTCTTGCCAAACTAAAAGGAGAGAAGTGATACCTGCAGAGTGTAAGTGCAGAAGGTGAAGAGGAGTTTAAGCGGATCTGCATTGGCATTGAGTGTTGTTACCAGATCAGTGTAATACCTCTAACCACCTCAAAAGTTGGAAAATCCCTTAACAGGGTAGCCTTAACCGGCTTGCTGTAAATCCTTTAACAGGGTAACTCTAAGCTATTGAGTTATTGAAATCCTCCAGCTATTGAGTTCTTGAAATCCTCTAACAAGGTAACCTTTAACAGGGTTTAACCCTTAACCGAGTATTGTAGCCATCCCTTAACTGGGTGATCCCTAATAGGATCGGTTCCTAACAGAACCTATTGTATCTGTCTTTAATCGAACAAGGCTCCTAACAGAGCAAACTTCTAAAGAGTTCAAAAACAAGCTTGTGGGTATTCATCCCCACCATGGTTTTTTCCAGTTGGGTTTCCACGTGAAAATTATGTGTGTCATGTGTGATGTTTTCTTCATGTGATGCTATGTTGTTTTCTGTCAAGTGGTGAATCATGTTGATCTAGTTGTTCATATGTATATCTTTAATGGTAGATTACTTGTTCATGCATTAGGGTGAAATGAAATGAAGTGTTAGATTGTATGAGAAGATAAGTGTCAACTGGTTTATTCTTGTCTTAGCTATTCTGGGTTTTGCTGGTTGTACTTTGTTTAATGACCGATGTTACTGTTTTCCTACCAATGCATAGTGTCTGTAGACAAACTGGTTTAAGTGTGTGTTTTTGTCTGTATTGATTCACCCCCCCCCCCTCTCAGTACTAGTTTGGTACTATTTGTTCATCATTGAGTTATCAAAAATTGAGTGAAGGCATTCAAGGCAAAGGTGTGAAGTGATTTCTTCAGACATTCAGAATATTTTCAGGCAGTAAAAGGTATTTTTCAATGGCCTCCTCTTCTGTTCCCAAGTTTATTTTGAACCCTACCATTGTGGAAAATGTGAAATGCCCTAGGCCCATGTTTAAGATAATTCCCAAAAATGCTAAAAAAGATAACTTTCTCGAGGCATTTTCAAAAATTCCCAAAGGTGTAGCATTTGCAGAAGACCCTAGGATTTATATACATTGCAATATAGAAGAACTAGGTTCAGAGGAATTAATGAAAATATTTAAAAAGATCATTTGTGATGAACATGGTACTGTTAAATCCAAACACAAGATTGTGAAAACTTTAGGTTTTGTGGAGATATTGAATATTCCTCAATTTCCAAAGGAAGTGGTAAGGATTGTATTGAGTAGAGAACATGGAGAATTCTTATGGTTGGATTTTGTTTGCAAGATAACCTGACAAGCAATTAGGGCAGTTACTGGTTTACTCTCAACTGACAGCAGACCTGATAAGACAAAGAAGATTCCCAACAACAAAGTGATAAGATTAACCAGAGCAACATTTGGCAATAGATCACTTACAGTAAATGATATTAAGGACAACAATGTGAGATTTGTAAGTATGGTGCTAGGATACAAGACCACACATGCTAACAGGCTAAATTCAGTTTCTAGTCTTTGTATACACAATGCTTATGAGATGGTGAACAACAATGCAATGATTGATGTGTGTGAATGGTTAAAAGGTGAGCTTATTGACAACTTGAAAAAGATTAAGGGAGACAAGAAGGGTACTTTCTGCTTTGGAAACCTTTTGGTATGTTTAGTGTTGTATTTCACTAAAGAGATCCCTAGTACTAGACCCAAAGACTTTGGTTATGATACACCGGTACGAAAACAACTACAGGAAGCTTTTACTAGCATGGGAACTACTAGAGACAACAACATAACAAATTACTTTAAAACTTTCCAAGCTAAGATGAGAGCTAGAGAAAGGTTACCAAAGAGTGTAGTAGATAAATATGACAAAGAGATTTGTTTTGTTATCAAAAGAGATGAGACATGGATGGAGGTAGTACTCCTTAGGACTATCTGGGTCACTGAAATGGGATATGAAGTAGATCTTACTATTCTGGAAACATATGCTAAAGTTTTACTAGAAGCACCAAGAGAACCATCAGAAAAAGTCTTTGGTAGTGCTGAGACTATTGAGAGTGATCTAAATCTGTTGAAGAAAAGAAAGAAAAGAGAAAAATACATTAGAGATGCTTCTAAGAAAGTAAAGGAAATCAAAGAAAATGTCATGAACCTTAGTGGCATATCAACTAGTGAGCTTGAAGAACTTCAACCGGAGGCACATATTTTACCGGTTGACACATCTTCTGGAAATGATAGTGAGAAGGCAGCAGAATTTAAAAGAGTTGAAAGGAGGAAGACAAAACCTTCACCGGTACCCTCTCCTTCACCTAAGAGAAAAGGTACTTTGAGAAAGAAACAACAGGCAGTAAGGGGACCACCCAGGAAACTAACACCTAAGAAGAAACAACAACCGATTACCCCTTCTTTGAATGATATGTTGAATGAGATAACTGATGATGGCAATTTGGCTAATGTACACAAACTGTTTAATACATTTAATGATTCTGACAGGGAAAGTATTGAGAATAGAATCATTTTACACTTGGACATTTATAAGAAGGTTCTAATTGAAGTTGTGGATGATTTACCAAATGAACTCTATAGAAGATTGGAAGCAAAAAAGATTGCAGTAATGGAATTAGATAAGAAACAAAAAAATTGAAAAAATTCTAGCTATACATCTTGTTAACTCAAAAGAAGAAATTGATGAATTATTATCTGAAGCAAACCGGTCCATTTTTGCCAGTGGACACTGGCAAGTGAGCTTAATGGAAGGAAGAGTGAAAGAGATTGCAGATAAGACTGCAGATAATTGGGATATATTTTTTTGTGGAGAAAGAGAAACAAGAGGAAATGAGCTGACCTAAAAAGACATTTAAAGTGTATCAGAAGGACAAGGACAAGGGCAAAGGAAAAATTGGTGGAGTTCCAAACATCAATATTACTGACAATCTACCACCACCACCTTTGGATATTGCACCGGTACACTCATAAGATCCACCGGTTATTGACACTGAAGGTATTACACATGATGATACAAATTCTGAATCAAAGATACTCTTTCACATGAATGTGGATACTCAAGAAGTAAATATTATTGTGGATAAGGATAATTCAAAGGCTAAGATAGACAATGTTGACAGTGGCAACATGGCAAAGAGACCGGTAGAAACTGTTGAAACTGAGATCCCAACCCAAATAGAGAAACCATCAGAAACTGAAAAACCTACTGAAGGTAAAGATGTTGGCACAGGGCCACCGAAGATAGAGATATCATCAGAAAAACAAATTGAGGCAGAGGTACACACTAAAACAGAGAAACCGACAATCATAGAGACATTAAAACAACCAGAAACCTTTGCAGGTTGAGATGCAAACCCAGACTGATCCACCGGAGGAAATTTCAAGAAAATTGGTTACACCTGATGGAAGCACAAAGGTAATAAAGATAATTGGTCAGGCATCCAACACATCTACAAGTGAAGTCAAACCTACCAATTTTACAGAGGTACTTTTGGATTCAATCAAGAAGATAATGGATTGCAATGCATTGGCCTACAAGGCAATTGATAACACTTTACCAATTCTTAAATTGATTGCACCAAATTGTAACATAGACCATATTAAGGATTCTTTAGGTAAATTGGACACATTGTCCAAATTTATTGCTCACATTGTAATAACTATTGACAAAGTGAATGAGTACACAATAAAGGAGAGAGTTGAAAAAGAGAAGAACAAATTGTTTGAAGACACCATAAAGAATTGTACTGATCATGTAAATACATTATTACTGGTACTCAACTCTACAATTTTGGAGTACAAAGAGCTATATAGGGAAACATGCAAACCTCGCCTTTTGACAAAGGACATAGATAAGTAGATTAGTAAAACACAGAAAGAAATCAATGACATAGCTGATAATATAATTGGTTCATCCAGACATATATCAGTTTTTGAGTAGGAAATGGTAGGTTTTGAGGAGAAATTAGAGAAACTTGAGAAAGAGAAGGCAAGGATAAGGTCAAATGCTCGAGAACTTAAAAATAAACTTAGTCCTAAGTTGATAAATCTTATCTCTAAGAAAATTGAAATCTCTAAGGCATTACTTCAAGGAGAGAAATCACCAGAAGATCACATGCATTATCTCACCGGCACAATCCAACAGACTAAGGGGTATGTGCAGGATCATGGTGTGCCAAAACAGGCCCTTAAGTGGCAATGAAATTTCAGAAAAATCAGAGTTATGCAACTTGACATGAAAATTTGAATAAGTTGTGAACATTATTTTTAAAATATGTAAGAAGAGAATATATAGAAAATTGAAAGCTACTAGTTGTTTTTTGGAAAAAAAAAATCCTATTCGATGAAAATTTCAAATTTCAATGTAGTGGTACTAAAATTTCAGGAAAAAAATAAGAAGTAAACATATGTCTGACCACCCTAATCAAAATCAAATCTTAATATTTTTTTATAATATTTATAATATAAGTATTAGACTCATGTCCGGATGTCACACATATTTTTTTTTAATTTTTTATGAATTAAATAATTATTTATGATTTTTTTACTACAGCTTTTCAGAAATTCAGAAACTCCTACATCTGACCACCTTAACTTGGTCAAAACCTTATGAAATTTAATTTTTTTTAATTTTTCCCTATAGTAGACAAAGCATAGGATGTGACGCATGTTTCGGTTTCAAAAAATGTTATACCGTTTGAAAGTTATGAGTGTTTTTCAATCAGTATATCAATCAGGACTATTGTCAGAATTCAATTAGAAAATAAATAATAATTATTTACTAAAGTCGAAATAAGACAAGCCTTATATTGTTGGAAAGTTGGGAACATCCTTAAAAAACCCTTTTCATTTTATCAATTTTGGTTACAAAAAAAGTCATCAGCCACCAGTGTAAAGTTTGGAAAACCAGGGAATACTGAAAAACACGTTTTTTCAGTTGACATTCTAGGCTTGTAACTTCTAAGCCTAATACCAAAGCATTCCCGAGCCGAAATTTGAAATTTGAAAATTTGAGTACAAAAATTTGCGGTCCCCAATGAATTTCCCTTTGCCGCCATTTATGAAGTAAACTGCCACATGGCAGAAATCCGATATCCGATTAAATCGGATATCAGATTTTATTAGTCATATTTTAAAGAGGGAGAGAAGGAGAGAAGGAGAGAGAGAGAGAGAGAGAGAGAGAGAGAGAGAGAGAGAGAGAGAGAGAGAGAGAGAGAGAGAGGGACGAAGAGAGAGAGAGAGAGGAGAGGGAGAGAGGGAGAGAGAGAGGGGGGGGGAGAGAGGGAGAGGGAGGGAGAGAGAGAGAGAGAGAGAGAGAGAGAGAGAGAGAGAGAGAGAGAGAGAGGGAGAGAGAGAGAGATGGGGGGGAGAGAGGGAGAGGGAGAGAGAGAGAGAGAGGGAGAGAGAGAGGAGGAGAGGGAGAGAGGGAGAGAGAGGGAGGGAGGGAGAGAGGTAGAGGGAGGAGAGGGAGGGAGGGGGGAGAGAGAGAGAGAGAGAGAGAGAGAGAGAGAGAGAGATAAGGAGAGGGAGAGAGAGAGAGAGAGAGAGAGAGAGAGAGAGAGGAGAGAGAGAGGGAGAGAGAGAGAGAGAGACCATATGACCCCTAACGACATAATTTGGTGTCTTAAGGGGACCTATGGTGTCGTTAGGGGTCATATGGTGTCTTGGGACACCATAGGACCCCTTAAGACACCAAATCATGTCATTAGGGGTCATATTGTGTCTTACGACCCATAACTATGACCCCTAATGATAGTTATGTGATATGGTGTCCCATGAACCCTTATGACCTCTCAGGACACCATATGACCCCTAATGACACCATATTGGGTCGCTTTGGGTCATATTATGTCCTAGGGGGTCATATTATGGTCTATGACCCCTTAGGACACCATATGACCCCTAACGACATGATTTGGTGTCTTAAGGGGTCCTATGGTGTCGTTAGGGGTCATATGGTGTCTGTAGGGGTCATATGGTGTCTTCAGACACCATAGGACCCCTTAGGACACAATATGACCCAAAGTGACCCAATATGGTGTCATTAGGGGT
Organism: Cryptomeria japonica; assembly: GCF_030272615.1. Lineage (NCBI taxonomy): Eukaryota > Viridiplantae > Streptophyta > Pinopsida > Cupressales > Cupressaceae > Cryptomeria > Cryptomeria japonica. The sequence continues at coordinate 87,726,627 of NC_081410.1, forward strand.
CATATGGTGTACTAAGAGCTCATAAGGGTTCATGGGACACCATATGACCCCTATGGACACCATATGACCCCTAATGACACCATCAGACCCCTTAAGACACCAAATCATGTCATTAGGGGTCATATTGTGTCCTAAGGGGTCCTATGGTGTCCCAAGACACCATATGACCCCTATGGACACCATATGACCCCTAACGACACCATAGGACCCCTTAAGACACCAAATCATGTCGTTAGGGGTCATATTGTGTCTTACGGGGTCGTAGGACACAATATGACCCCTAACAACACAATTTGGTCTCTTAAGGTGTCTTCTGGTGTCACAAGACACCATATGATCCATAATGACACCATAGGACCCCTTAAGACACCAAATCATAACATTAGGGGTCATATTGTGTCTTACGGGGTTGTAGGACACAGTATGACCCCTAACGATATGATTTGGTGTCTTAAGGGGTCCGATGGTGTCGTTAGGGGTCATATGGTGTCCATAGGGGTCATATGGTGTCCCATGAACCCTTATGACCTCTTTGGACACCATATGACCCCTAGTGACACCATATTGGGTCGCTTTGGGTCATATTGTGTCGTTAGGGGTCATATTGTGTCTTAAGGGGTCCTATGGTGTCCCAAGACACCATATCACCCCTATGGACACCATATGACCCCTAACGACACCATATGACCCCTTAAGACACCAAATCATGTCATTAGGGGTCATATTGTGTCCTACGACCCTGTACGACACAATATGATCCCTAACGATATTATTTGGTGTCTTAAGGGGTCCTGTGGTGTCGTTAGGGGTCATATGGTGTCCATAGGGGTCATATGGTGTCATGGGACACCATAGGACCCTTTAAGACACCATATGACCCCTAATGACACCATATTGGGTCGCTTTGGGTCATATTGTGTTGGTAGGGGTCATATTGTGTCTTAAGGAGTCCTATGGTGTCCCAAGACACTATATGACCCCTATGGACACCATATGACCCCTAACGACACCATAGGACCCCTTAAGGCACCAAATCATGTCGTTAGGTGTCATATTGTGTCCTACGACCTCGTACAACACAATATGATCCCTAAGGATATGATTTGGTGTCTTAAGGGGTCATATGGTGTCGTTTGGGGTCATATGGTGTCCATAAGGGTCATATGGTGTCTTGGGACACCATAGGACCCCTTAAGACACCATATGACCCCTAATGACACCATATTGGGTCGCTTTGGGTCATATTGTGTCGTTAGGGGTCATATTGTGTCTTAAGGAGTCCTATGGTATCCCAAGACACCATATCACCCCTATGGACACCATACGACCCCAAACGACACCATATGACCCCTAACGACATGATTTAGTGTCTTAAGGGGTCCTATGGTGTCATTAGGGTTCATATGGTGTCCGTAGGGGTCATATGGTGTCTTCATACACCATAGGACCCCTTAGGACATAGTACGACCCAAAGTGACCCAATATGGTGTCATTAGGGGTCATATGGTGTCCTAAGAGCTCATAAGGGTTCATGGGACACCATATGACCCCTATGGACACCATATGACCCCTAACAACACCATCGGACCCCTTAAGACACCAAATCATGTCATTAGGGGTCATATTGTGTCCTAAGGGGTCCTATGGTGTCCCAAGACACCATATGAACCCTATGGACACCATATGACCCCTAACGACACCATAGGACCCCTTAAGACACCAAATCATGTCGTTAGGGGTCATATTGTGTCTTACGGGATCGTAGGACACAATATGACCCCTAATGGCACAATTTGGTGTCTTAAGGGGTGTTATGGTGTCACAAGACACCATATGATCCATAATGACACCATAGGACCCCTTAAGACACCAAATCATAACATTAGGGGTTATATTGTGTCTTACAGGGTTGTAGGACACAGTATGACCCCTAACGATATGATTTGGTGTCTTAAGGGGTCTGATGGTGTCGTTAGGGGTCATATGGTGTCCATAGGGGTCATATGATGTTCCATGAACCCTTCTGACCTCTTAGGACACCATATGACGCCTAATGACACCATATTGGGTCGCTTTGGGTCATATTGTGTCGTTAGGGGTCATATTGTGTCTTAAGGGGTCCTATGGTGTCCCAAGACACCATATGACCCCTATGGACACCATATGACCCCTAACGACACCATAGGACCCCTTAAGACACCAAATCATCTCGTTAGGGGTCATATTGTGTCCTACGACCCTGTACGACACAATATGATCCCTAACGATATTATTTGGTGTCTTAAGGGGTCCTATGGTGTCGTTAGGGGTCATATGGTGTCCATAGGGGTCATATGGTGTCATGGGACACCATAGGACCCCTTAAGACACCATATGACCCCTAATGACACCAT